>NC_044568.1:32776167-33428125 GCF_007565055.1 Rhinopithecus roxellana
ACCCAGGTCGAGGCGAATGCCAAGATAATCGCTCCTTGATTCATGCTCATCGTCTGGTCATGACTCTTGCAGACAACTGACTGACAGCACCCCCTTGTCAGACACCCCCTTGGTAGATGACCCCAGTACCACACGAATTAAACCCACAAGTAAATCGACCCTCCCTCCCTCATTGAATATGCAGATCGTGTCCGGTACTTCTGTGTTCGCCTACCAAAAAACTCCTTTAGGCGCATGTGGGAGTTGGAGACTAGCTGTTCCTATTTTGGCCCTCTAGAAAGAAGCTTTCTTAATAAACTTCCATTGGCATGATGTGTGAATTCATCTCACAGAGTTACAAAACTTACTGTTTCGTGGAGCAGTCCATTAACACTGTCTTGAGGAATCCGAGATAGGGCTTCTATGGATCGTATGAGGCCTATGCTGAGTACCAGGAAATATGATCATTCAAAAAGTTGAAAGAAACCGCTTTCTGACAACTCTCATTCCTGATCTGTGAATTCATCTCACGGTTACAACGTAGACCTCAAATAGAGTACGCTAAACTGTTTTCGTGAATCTGCAAAGTGATAATTTGGGAGCCCATAGGGGCCCATGGTGAAAACGGAATACCTCACATAATAACTAAGAGAGTTGCTTTCTGAAGATTCTTTCTTTTGATGTGAGACTTCTCAAAAAGTTCCACCACCAGTTTCCCTTCTTGGAATAGTTTGGCTAACACTGTTGTCCGTGGACTTCTGCAAAGTGATATTTGGAAGCCCATAGGGGAACTGGATGAAAAAGAAATATGCCACATAATAACTTAGAGAAAGCTTTCTGAAGATTGCTTTCGGATGTGTGACTTCATCACACAAGTTCCACACCCTTCCCTCTTGGGTACCGGTTGCCTAACTACTGTTGTTGTTGGATGTCTGCAAAGCGGATTTGGTGGAGCTCATAGAGTGCTTGGGTGAAAAAGTAATATGCTTCAGATCAAAACTGGAAGGACGAGCCTTCTGAGAAACTGCATGCCATGTGTGAATGCAACTCACAGGTTACACTTTCTCTGTCAAGTCGTGTACCTGTTTCTGCGAACAAAGTTCATTTAGAATTGGTCAATTAGCGGGGGCCAATCTTAGCGACGACTTACCGTGACAAATTATTCCTCAGATGATCAACTAAAAGCAGCATTCTTCGAAACTTCTTGGTGATGTGTGAATCATCTCAACGTTACACCTCTGTGTTCGATGTGCAGCAGTTCGCACCACTGTCCTTTTGAGTAACCTGAGAAGTCGCTTTTTGGAATCGCATTGAGGCTATCGCTGAAAAGAAATATCATCATTCAAAACGTGAAAGAGCTTTCTGAGAAACTCTTTCTGATATTTGAATTCCTCTCACAGATAGTTACACTCTAGACCTTCAGGAAGCAGTTTGTGTACACTTTTTGTGGAATCTGCAAAAGTGATATTTGGGACGCACTGAGGGACCAAATGGTGAAAAGGCAATATTCTATCAATAATAACTGAGAGAAAGCTTTCTGATAGATTGCTTCTGATGTGTGACTTCATCATACAGAGTTCCACACTCCCTTCTTGAAACAGTTTGCTAACACTGTTGTGTGGATTCGACAAAGTGATTTTGAGCTCATTGAGGGCTTATGGTGAAAAAGGAAATATCCTCATATCAAAACTGGAAATAGACTTCTGAGAACTGCATTGCCTTGGTGAATGCCCTCACAAGTTACACATTTCTTTCTGCTAACACGATCAGTTTGCTAACACTGTTTTTCTGGGAAATCTCATTTAGCATATTTTCTTAGCTGCCAATGCAATCGCTTACGTGACAAGGTAATATCCTCAGATACAAACGAGAAGAAGCTTCTAGAACTTCTTGGTGTGTGTGAATTCATTCATCTCAAGAGTTACACTTTGTTTCGTGCAGCTTCCACTAACCTGTCTTTGAGGAACCTGAGAAGGGCTTTTTTGGATCGCATTGAGGCCTCGCTGATAAAGAGAAATTCATCAGTTCAAACGTGAATGATGCTTCCCTGAGAAACTTCTTTCTGATCTGTAATTCATCTCACGAGTTACAACCTTACCTCAGAAGCAGTTTGCTAACACTCTTTTCGTGGAATCTGCAAAGTGATATTTGGAGCCATAGGGGCCCATGTGAAAAAGATTATCCTCACTAATAACTAGAGAAAAGTCTTGTGTAGACGTCTTGCTCTCTGATGTGACTTCATCCCACAGGTTTCCAACATCCCTCTTTCTTGGAACAGCGTGCTAACACTGTTGTGTTGATATCTGTATAAGTGATATTTGGGCAGCATGGAGGGCTATGGTGAAAAAGTAATATTCCTCAGATCAAACTTTCAAAGCAGCACCTTCTGACAGATACTGTCATTGGCCATGTGTGAATGCAATCAAGCCTTCGTTTAATCGTTTCTCTTCATGATCAGTTTGCTAACAACAGTTTCTCTGGAATATGCAATTGGTTGCTTTTAGCACAATGAAGCTAGCTGACATAGGAAATATCCTCAGATGAAAACTAAAAGAAGCTTTCTTACAACTCTTCGGTGATGTTTTTGACTTCTCTCACAAGTTACACTTATGTTTCGTGGATCAGTCCTTAACACTTCTCTTTGAGGACCTGAAAAGGGACTTATCTTGGATTAGAGCCTACGCTGATAAAGAAATATCATTCCTTCAAAACGGTGAAAGAATCTTTCAAGAAACTTTTCTGATCTGTGATTCATCTCACAGGTTACACTATGATCTCAGGAAGAGTTTGTAACACTCTTTCGTGAACTCAAAGTGATATTGTTGGGGCCCATAGGGCCCATGTGAAAAGAAATTCCTCAATAATGAATAGAGAGAAGCTTTTCTAGATTACTTTCTGATGTGTGACTATCACACAGAGTTCCCCCTCCCTTCTTGGACAGTTTTCTAACACTGTGTCGTGGATTCTGCAAAGTGTATTTGGGACCCCATAGGATCCCCATGGGTGAAAAGGAAATATCCTCACATAACTAGAGCGAACTCTTCTGAGAGATTGCTTTCTGATGGTGACTTCATCACAAAGTTCCACCCTCTTTTCTGGAACAGTTTGCTAACACGTTGCCGTGGATTCCGCCAAGTGATATGTGGAGCTCATTGAGGCCCTTGTGAAAAGGAAATATCCTAGATCAAAACGTAAGAAGCCTCCTGAGAAACTGCAAGCCATTTGTTGAATCAACTCACAGAGTTACACTTTCTCTTCATGATCAGTATGCTAACACAGTTTTCTGGAAATCTGCATTCTGCATACTCATTAGTGGGCAACGAAGCTTACTGTGACAAGGAAAATATTCCTCAGATGAAAAATAGAAAGAAGCTTTCTTCTTCGAACCTGCTTGTAATCATGTGAATTCATCTCAAAAGTTACACTTATGTTTCTGACGGAGTCACCATTAATACTCTCTTTGAGGAAGCTGAGAATGGCTTCTTCTGAAGCATTGAGGCCTACTCTGATAAATAAATTCATCAGTTCAAAACGTGAAAGAATCTTTCTGAAACTTTGTCTGATCTGTGAATTCTTCTCACAGAGTTGCACACACAACTCAGGAACACGTTTGCTAACAATCTTTTTCGTGGAATCTGCAAGAGATATTTGGGAGCCCATTAGGGGCCTGGGTGAAAAGGAATTATCCTCAGATAAAACTAGGAAAGCTTTCTGAGGATTGGATTCTGGATGTGTGACTTCATCAAATGAGTTCCCCATTTCCCTTCTTGCAACAGTTTGCTAATACTGTTGTTCGTGGATTCCCAAATGTGATATTTGGGAGCCCATAGGACACCATGGTGTAAAAGCAATATCCTCACATAATACACTAGAGAGAAGCTTCTGAGAGATTGCTTTCTGGTGTGTTGACTTCATCACACACAGTCCACCCCCTTTCCGTTCTTAGAACAGTTTGCTAACACAGTGTGTCGTGGATTGTGCAAAGTGATATTTTGGGAAGCTCATTGAGGGCTATGGTAAAAAGGAAATATCCTCAGATCAAAACTGGAAAGAAGACCTTTGGAGAACTGCATTGCCATGTGTGAATGCAACTCACAGAGTTACACGTTTCTCTTCAGTCATATCAGTTTGTTAACACAGTTTTCTGAAATCTGCAATTGGATACTACTTAGCGCAATGAAGCTTACGGTGACAAAGGAATATCCTCAGATTAAAACTAAAAAGTCTTCTTGGTAAACTTCTTGTGATGTGTGATTCATCTCACAGAGTTGCACTTATGTTTCGTGGAGCAGTCCATTAACACACTGTCTTTGAGGGACCTGAGAAGGGCTTCTCTGGATTCGTATCGAGGCCTATGCTCGATAAGGAATATCATCAGTTTCAAACCGTGAAAGAAACTTCTGAAAACTTCTTTCTGATCTGTGAATTCATCTCACAGGGTTACAACGTAGACCTCAGGAAGCAGTTTGCTAACACTCTTCTCGGTGGAATTCCTGCAAGCGATATTTGGGAGCCATAGGGGCCAGAAGGTGAAAAAGGAAACACCTCACATAATAACTAGAGAGAGGCTTTCTTGAGATTGGTTTCTTCTGATGTGTGACTCATCACACATGGTTCCACCACTACCCTCTTGGTATAGTTTTGCTAACACTGTTTGCTGTGTCCTGCAAAGTGATATTGGGAGCCCATAGCGGCCCATGGTGAAAAAGGAAATATCCTCACATAATAACTAGAGAGAAGCTTTCTGAGAGATTGTTCTGATGTGTGACTCATCACGATTCCACCCTCATCCTTCTTCTTGGAACACGTTTTGCAACACTTTGTCGGATTCATTCTGCAAAGTGATATTGGGAGCGCCTTAGGGCCCTGGTTGAAAAAGAAAATATCCTCAAATACACAAGAGAAAGCTTTCTGAGCAGAATTGCTTCTGATGTGTGACGTCTCACAGACTTCCGTTCCACCTTTTCCCTTCTTTGAACAGTTTTGCTAACACTGTTGTCGTGGATTAGCTTAAAGTGATAGTTGTGGAGCGAATAGGGGCCCATGGAAAAGGAGAATATCCTCAATAAACTCTAGAACCGCTTCTGAGACTGTCTTGCTATGTGTGCAGCACTTCACAGAATTCAACTTCATCTTCATGATCATTTTGCTACAACATTTTCTTGACATTCTGCAATTAGCTGACTTCTTTAGCGGCAATTAACTCGGTGACAAAAGAAATATCCTGAGATAAATGAAGAATCTTTCTTCAGAAAGTTTTTGGAGACGTGAATGCTCTAACAGAGTATTTAGACTTATTTTCGTGGAGTAGTCCATTAACATACACTGTCTTTGAGGACCTCAGAAGGGTTTCTTTGTATCGTATTGAGGCCTATGCTGCTACGGAATATCATCATTCAAACGTGAAAGAAGCTTTTGAGAATACTTTTTCTGATCGTGAATTCATCTCACAGAGTTACAAATTAGACCTCAGGACGCAGTTTGCTAACACTCTTTCTGTGAACTGCAAAAGTGATATTTGGGAGCCCATAGGGGTCCTTGGGAAAAGGAAATACTCACATAATAACTAGAGGAAGCTTTCTGAGAGATTCCTTTCTGATGTTTTGTCTTCATACACAGAGTTGCACACACCCTCCTTGGAACAGTTTGCTGACACTGTTTTCGTGATTCCTGCAAGTGAGATTGGGAGCCCATAGTGGCCCATGTGAAAAAGGAATATCCTCGACCTAATACAACGAGACGCTTTCTGAAGAATTGTTTCTGATGTGTTGACTTCATCACAGAATTCCACCCGTTCCTTCTGGAACAGTTTGCTAACACAGTTGTCGTGCATTCTGCAAAGGGATATTTGGGACTCTTGAGGGGCTATGTTGAGAAAGGAAATATCGTGAAATAATAAGCTAGGAGAAGCTTTCTTAGGCGAATTCGCTTAGCTGATGTGTGACTTTCATCACCCAGAGTTCACCATTTCCCCTTCTTGGACCTTTTTGCTGACACTGTTGTCGTGGATCTGAACAGGCGATTTTCGGTCAGCCCATAGGGGCCCATGGGGGGTAAAAAGGGAAATATTCCTAACATAATAACTAGATAAGCTTTCTTTCGAGAGCTTTGCTTCTGATGTGTGACTTCATCAGAAAGAGTCAAACCCTTCCCTTCTGGGACACTTTGCTAACCTGTTGGTGGATTCTGCAAAGTATATTGTGTGAGCTCGTTGAGGCTATGGTGAAAAAGGAAATATCCTCATCAAAACTGGAAGGACAGCCTTCAGAAAACTGCATTGACCACGTGTGAATGCAACTCCAGAGTTACACGTTCCTTCATGATCGTTGCAACCAGTTTCTTCTGGAAATCTGCAATGGGATACTTCTTAGCTAAATGAGCTTACGGTGACAAAGGAAATATCCCCAGATAGAAAACTAGAAAGATGCTGTCTTCAAACTTCTTGGTGATGTGTGTAATTCATCTCACAGAGTTACACTTAAGTATCCTGCGCAGTTCCATTAACACTGTCTTTGCTGGAACTTAGAAGGGCTTCTTTGAGTCGCTTTGACCTACGCTAATAAAGGAAGTTTCATCACTTCAAAAAGGTGTAAGAAGCTTTCTGATAAACTTCTTTCTGATTTGGAATTCATCTCACACAGTTTACACCTTAGACCGAGGAAGCAGTTTTGCCCAACACCTTTTCGTGGAATCTGCAAAGTGATATTTGGGAGCCCATACAGACCCACTGGTGAAAGAAGGAATATCCTCACATAATACCTAGAGCGAAGCTTTCTGAGATATGCTTTCTGATGTGTGACTTCATCAAACAGAGTTCCAACTTTCCTTTCTTGGAACAGTTTGCTAACACTGTTGTGTGGTTTCTGCAAAGTGATATTTCGGAGCTCTTGAGGGCTGATGGTGAAAAAAGGAATATCCATCCTCAGATCAAAACTGGAAAGAAGCCTTCTGAGAAATGCATTCCATGTGTGAATGCAACTCACAGAGTTACACGTTTTCTCTTCAGTGGAAGTTTGCTAACATCAGTTTTCTGGAAATCTGCAATTATCTACTTCTAACAGCAAGGACGGTTACGTTGACAAAAAATATCCTCAGATGTAAAACTAGAACAAGCTTTCCTAAAAAAACTGCTTGGGGGGCGGGCGAAATCATCTCACAGAGTTCCACTTATGTTTCGTGGAGCAGTCCTTTGACACTGTCTTGAGGAACCTGAGAGCGGCTTATTTGTATGCGATTTGAGGCGTACGCTGATAAAGGAATATCATCAGTTCAAAAACCGGAAAGAAAATTTTATCAGAATACTTCTTCGATCTGTGAATTCATCTCACAGCGTTACACTCTAGAACTCAGGAAGCAGTTTTGCTCCACTCTTTTCGTGGAATCTGCAAAGTGTATTTGGTTAGCCCTTAGGGGCCATGGTGAAAAAAGAACATTTCCTCCTCTCATAATAATAGAGAGAAACCATTCTGAGAGATTGCTTTGATGTGTTGACTCACAAAAGTTCACCCTGTCCTTCTTGGAACAATTTGATAACACTCTTGTCGAGTATTCTGCAAAGTGAATTTAGGAGCTCATTGACGGGCTGATGGTGAAAAGCGAAATATTCCTCAGAATCAAACTGGGAAGAGAGCCTTCTGAGAAACTGATTGCCATGTGTGAATGCACCTCAAGTAGTTACATTTTCCCTTCAATGATTCAGTTTGACTACCACAGTTTTCTTGCAATCTGCAACGGTACTCCTGTAGAGCAATGCAAGCTTACAGTGAAACAAGGGGAAATATCCCTAGAGGAAAACTTCAGAATGATGCTGTTTGCTATTTTTGTGAGCTGTGATTCTCTCATAGAGGTTACATTAATATTTTGAGGAACATCCATTAACAACATGTCTTTGAGGAACCTGGGAATGGCCTCTTTCTGGATCGCATTGAGGCTAGCTGATAAGTAACGTTTCATCAGTTCAAAAACGTGGAAGAAGATTTTTCCGAGAAACTTCTTCCTGATCTCTCAATTCATCCTCACAGGTTACATCCCTTAGACCCCCGTGAAGGCATGTTTGCTAACACTCTTTCCTTTGGAATCTGCAAAGTGATAATTGAAATGCCTACCGGGCACATGGTGAAAAAGTAATACCTCACATACTAACTAGAGAGAACGTTTCTGAGACATTGCGTTCTGATGTGTGACTTCTACACAGAGTTCCTCCCTTTCCTTCTTGGAACAGTTTCTACACTCTTGTTGTGTATTCTGCAAAGTGATGATTTGGGAGGTCCATAGGGGCCCATGTGGAAAAGGAAATCTCCTCACTTAATAACTAGAGAAAGATTTCTATGTGAGAACATCACACAGAGTTCACCACCCCTTCCATTCCTGAATAGTTGTTGCTATAAAACTGTTGTTCGTGGATTTGCAAGTGGTTATTGGGAGCTCATCTGAGGGCTATGGTGAAAAAGGAAATATTCTTCGCCAAATCAAAAACTGGAAAAGAAGCCCTTCTGAGAAACTGCAATGCCGATGTGTGAATTCCAACTCCACGAGTCACACTTTCTCTTCAGTGATCCAGTTTGCTAACAAAGTTTTCCGAAATCATTACAGTTCAAACGTGAAAGAAGGTTTCTGAGAAACTTCTTTCTGATTCTTGTGAATTCATCTCACAGTGTTACAAACCTTAGACCTCAGGAAGCGTTTGCTAACAAATTTTTCGTGGGATCGCGAAGTGATATTTCGGAAACCCATTTGGGTCCATCATGAAAAAGGAATATCTCGAGATATAACTAGAGAGAGCTTTGAGAGATTGCTTTCTGATGTGTGATTTCAGCACACAGTTCCCCCCTCCCTTCTTGGTACAGTTTGTAACAATGTTTCGCAGGATTCGCAAAGTGAAATTTGGGCAGCTCACTGAGGGGCTGTCTATGTCGAAAAGGCGAAATATAATCAGATGAAAACCGGAACAGAAATTTCTGAGAACGGCTTGGCCATGTGAATGCACCTACAGAGTTACACCGTTTCCCTTCAGCTAAGTCAAGTTTTGCCAACACTGATTTCCGGAAATTCTGCAATTAGGTACGTTAGTGCAAATGCAGCTCACTTGACAAGCGAAATGTCCCAGATGAAACTAGAAGAATTTTCTTAGACTCTTTGGTGATGTTTGAACTCAATCTCCAGAGTGTACATTATGTTTCTTGGAAACTCTATTACACTGTCTTTGAGGATCCTGAGAAGGGCTTCTTTGGATCTAGTGAAGGTCTACGCTGAAAAGGAAAATATCCTTACAGTTCAAAAACGTAGGGAACCTTTTTGAGAATCTTCTTCTATGTGTGGAACTCATCTCCTCCGAGTTACCACATACAGCTCAGGAAGCAGTGTGCTAACACTGTTTTCGGTTGTAATCTGCAAAGTGCATATTTGGGAGCCACATGGTTGGTTCCCGAGGTGTAAAAGGGAATATCCTCAGATAATAACAGGAGTACGCTTTCTGAGAGTTGCTTTCTGATGTGTGACTTCATCCCCACGATTTCCACCACTTCCCTTCTGTAAGATTTGCTAACACTGTTGTAGTGGATTCTGCAAAGTAGTATTTGGGAGCCCATAGGGGCCCATGGTGAAAAAGGGAAATATCCTCACTTAAAACGAAAGAGAATGCTTTCTGTATTGTGGTGTACTGATCATCACACCGAGGGTCCCACCCCTTCTTCCCTTCCTGGGCAACAGTTTGTCTAACCACTGACACTGTTGTCGTGGATTCTGCAAAGTGATATTTGGGAGCTCATTGAGGGCTAAGGTGAAAAAGGAAATACCTCAATTAAAACTGGAAAGAACTTCTGTGAACTGCATGCCATGTGTGAATGCAACTCACAGAGTTACACGTTTCTTTCAGTGGTCAGTTTGTTAACACAGTTTTTCTGGAAATCTGCAATTAGATGCTTCATAGCGCATGAAGCTTACCGTGAGAAAGGAAATATCCTCAATGAAAATAGAAAGAGCTTTCTGAGAAACTTCTTGGTGATGTGTGAATTCATCTCACAGAGTTACACTTATGTTTCGTGGAGCAGTCCATTAACACTGTCTTTGCAACCTGAGAAGGGCTTCATTGGATCGCATGAGGCCTACGCTAATAAAGGAAATTTCATCAGTTCAAAACGTCAAAGAATCTTTCTGAGAAACTTCTTTTGATCAGTGAGTTCGTCTCACAGACTTACAACTTAGACCAGGAAGCAGTTTGCTAACAATCTTTCGTGGAAACTGCAAAGTGATATTTTTGAGCCCATAGTGGCCCATGGTGAAAAAGGAAATATCCTCACATAATAACTTGAGAGAAGCTTTCTGAGAGATTGATTTCCGATGTGTGACTTCATCACACAGACTTCCACCCTTCCCTTCTTGGAACAGTTTGCTAACACTGTTGTCGTGTATTCTGAAAAGTGATATTTGGGAGCTCATTGAGGGCTAAGGTGAAAAAGGAAACACCCTCAAATTAAAACTGGAAAGTAGACTTCTGAGATACTGCATTGCCATGTGTGAATGCAAGTCACAGAGTTACACGTTTCTTTTAGTGGTCAGTTTGTTAACAGTTTTCTGGAAATCTGCAATTAGATGCTTCATAGCGCTATGAAGCTTACCGTGACAAAGGAAATATTCTCAGATGAAAATTAGAAAGCAGCTTTCTGAGAAACTTCTTGGTGATGTGTGAATTCATCTCACAGAGTTACACTTAAGTTTCGTGGAGCAGTCCATTAACACTGTCTTTGAGCAACCTGAGAAGGGCTTCTTTGGATCGCATGGAGGCCTACGCTGATAAAGGAAATTTCATCAGTTCAAAACTTGCAAGAAGTTTTCTGGGAAACTTCTTTCTGATCAGTGAGTTCACCTCACAGACTTACAGCTTAGACGCCAGAAAGCAGTTGGCTAACACTCTTCTCGTGGAAACTGCAAACTGATATTTGGGATCCCATAGGGGCCCATGGTGAAAAAGGAAATATCCTCACATAATAATTAGAGAGAAGCTTTCGGAGATACTGTTTTCTGATGTGTGACTTCAACACACAGAGTTCCACCCTTCCCTTCGTGGAACAGTTTGCTAACACTGTTGTCATGGATTCTGCAACGTGATATTTGGGAACACATTGAGGGCTTTGGTGAAAAAGGATATATCCTCAGATTAAAACTCGAAAGAAGCCTTCTGAGAAACTGCATTGCCATGTGTGAATGCAACTCACAGAGTTACACGTTTCTGTTCAGTGATCAGTTTGTTAACACAGTTTTCTGGAAATCTGCAATTAGATACTTCATATCACAATGAAGCTTACGGTGACAAATTAAATATCCTCACAAGAAAACTAGAAGGAATCTTTCTTAGAAACTTTTTGGTGATGTGTGAATTCATCTCACAGGGTTACACTTAAGTTTCGTGGAGCAGTCCATTAACACTCTCTGTGAGAAACCAGACAAGTGCTTCTTTGGATCGCATTGAGGCCTACGCTGATAAAGGAAATTTCATCAGTTGAAAAAGTGAAAGAAGCTTTCTGAGAAACTTCTTTCGGATCAGTGAGTTCATCTCACAAACTTACAACTTAGACCTCATTAAGCAGTTTGCTAACACTCTTTTCATGGAAACTGCAAGGTGATGTTTGGGAGCCCATAAGGGCCCATGGAAAAAAGGAAATAACCTCACATAATAACTATAGAGAAGCTTTCTGAGAGATTGCTTTGTGATGTGTGAATTCATCACACAGAGTTCCTTCCCTTCTTGGAACAGTTAGCTAACACTGTTGCTGGGGATTCTGCAAAGTGATATTTGGGAGCCCATAGTGGCCCATGGTGAAAAAGGAACTATCCTCACATAATAACTACAGAGAAGCTTTCTGAGAGATTGCTTTGTGATGTGTGACTTCATCGCCACAGTTCCAACCTTCCCTTCTTGGAACAGATTGCTAACACTGTTGTCGATTCTGCAAAGTGATATTTGGGAGCTCATTGAGGGTTATGGTGGAAAGGTAATAACGTCAGATTAAAACTGGACAGAAGCCTTCTGAGAAACTTCATTGCCATGTGTGAATGCAACTCACAGAGTTACACATTTCTCTCAGTGATCAGTTTGTTAACACAGTTTTCTGGAAATCTGCAATTAGATACTTCATAGCGCAGTGAATCTTACAGTGACAAAGGAAATATCGTCAGATGAAAACTAGAAAGAAGCTTTCTTAGAAACTTCTTGGTGATGTTTGAATTCATCTAACAGAGTTACACTTATGTGTCGTGGAGCAGAGTTCATCTCACAGAGTTACAACTTAGAACTCAGGAAGCAGTTTGGTAACAATCTTTTCGTGGAAACTGCAAAGTGATATTTGGGAGCCCATAGGGGCCCATGGTGAAAAAGGAAATTTCCTCACATAACAACTAGAGAGAAGCTTTCTGAGAGATTGCTTTGTGATGTGTGACTTCATCACACAAAGTTCCACCCTTTCCTCTTGGAACAGTTTGCTAACACTGTTGTCGTGGATTCTGCAAAGTGATATTTGGGAGCCCATAGGGGCCCATGGTGAAAAAGAGAGTATTCTCACATAATAACTAGAGAGAAGCTTTCTGAGAGATTGCTTTCCGATGTGTGACTTCATCACACAGACTTCCATCCTTCCGCTCTTGGAACAGTTTGCTAACTCTGTTGTCGTGTTTTCTGAAAAGTGATATTTGAGAGCTCATTGAAGGCGATGGTGAAAAAAAAATCCTCAGATTAAAACTGGAAAGAAGAATTCTGAGAAACTGCCTTGACATATGTGAATGCAACTCACAGAGTTACAAGTTTCTCTTCAGTGATCAGTTTGTTAACACAGTTTCTGGAAATCGGCAATTAGATACTTCATAGCGCGATGAAGCTTATGGTGAGAAAGGAAATATCCTCAAATGAAAACTAGAAAGAAGCTTTCTTAGAAACTTCTTGGTGATGTGTGAATTCATCTCACAGAGTTACACTTATGTTTCGTGGAGCAGTCCATTAACACTGTCTTTGAGGAAACTGAAAAGGGCTTCTATGGATCGCAATGAGGCCTACGCTGATAAAGGAAATTTCATCACTTCAAAACGTGAAAGAAGCTTTCTGAGAAACTTCTTTCTGATCAGTGAGTTCATCTCACAGGCTTACAACTTAGACCTCAGGAAGCAGTTTGCTAACACTCTTTTCATGGAAACTGCAAAGTGATATTTGTGAGCCCACAGGGGCCCATGGTGAAAAGGGAAATATCCTCACATAATAACAAGACAGAAGGTTTCTGAGAGATTGCTTTCTGATGTGTGACTTCATCACCCATAGTTCCACCCTTCCCTTCTTGGAACAGTTTGCTAACACTGTTGTCGTGGATTCTGCAAAGTGATATTTGGGAGCTCATTGAGGGCTATGGTGAAAAATGAAATATCCTCAGATTAAACCTGGAAAGAAGCCTCCTGAGAAACTGCATTGCCATGTGTGAATGCAACTCACAGAGTTACACGTTTCTCTTCAGTGATCACTTTGTTAACAGAGTTTTCAGGAAATCTGCAATTAGATACTTCATAGCACAATGAAGCTTACGGTGACAAAGGAAATATCCTCAGATGAAAACTAGAAAGAAGCTTTCTGAGAAACTTCTTCATGATGTGTGAATTCATCTTTCAGAGTTACACTTATGTTTCGTGGAGCAGTCCATTAACACTGTCTTTGAGGAACCTCAGAAGTGCTTCTTTGGATCGCATTGACCCTACGCTGATAAAGGGAATTTTATCTTTTCAAAAAGTGAAAGAAGCATTCTGAGAAACTTCTATCTGCTAAGTGAGTTCATCTCACAGACTTACAACTTAGACCTCAGGAAGCAGTTTCCTAACACTCTTTTCGTGGAAACTGCAAACTGATATTTGGGAGCCCATAGGGGCCCATGTTGAATAAAGTAATAATCTCACATAATAACTAGAGGGAAGATTTCTGAGAGATTACTTTCTGAAGTTTGAATTCATCACACAGAGTTCCACCCTTCCCTTCTTGGACCAGTTTGCTAACACTGTTGTCGTGGATTCGGCAAAGTGATATTTGGAAGCTCATTGAGGGCTAGGGTGAAAAAGGAAATATTCTCAGATTAAAACTAGAAAGAAGCCTTCTGAGAAACTGCAGTGCCATGTGTGAATGCAACTCACAGAGTTACACGTTTCTCTTCCGTGATCAGTTTGTTAACACAGTTTTCTGGAAATCTGGAATTAGATACTTCATAGCACAGTGAAGCTTACGGTGACAAAGGAAATATCCTCAAATGAAAAGTAGAACGAAGCTTTCTGAGAAACTTCTTGGTGATGTGTGAATTCATCTCACAGAGTTACACTTATGTTTCGTGGAGCAGTCCATTAACACTGTCTTTGAGGAACCTGAGAAGGGCTTCCTTGGATCGCATTGAGGACTACGCTGATAAAGGAAATTTCATCACTTCAAAACGTGAAAGAAGCTTTCTGAGAAACTTCTTTCTGATCAGTGAGTTCATCTCACAGGCTTACAACTTAGACCTCAGGAAGCAGTTTTGCTAACACTCTTTTCGTGGAAACTGCAAAGTGATATTTGTGAGCCCACAGGGGCCCATGGTGAAAAAGGAAATATCCTCACATAATAACTAGAGAGAAGCTTTCTGAGAGATTGCTTTCTGATGTGTGACTTCATCACCCATAGTTCCACCCTTCCCTTCTTGGAACAGTTTGCTAACACTGTTGTCGTGGATTCTGCAAAGTGATATTGGGGAGCTCATTGAGGGCTATGGTGAAAAATGAAATATCCTCAGATTAAACCTGGAAAGAAGCCTCCTGAGAAACTGCATTGCCATGTGTGAATGCAACTCACAGAGTTACACGTTTCTCTTCAGTGATCACTTTGTTAACAGAGTTTTCAGGAAATCTGCAATTAGATACTTCATAGCACAATGAAGCTTACGGTGACAAAGGAAATATCCTCAGATGAAAACTAGAAAGAAGCTTTCTGAGAAACTTCTTCATGATGTGTGAATTCATCTTTCAGAGTTACACTTATGTTTCGTGGAGCAGTCTATTAACACTGTCTTTGAGGAACCTCAGAAGTGCTTCTTTGGATCGCATTGACCCTACGCTGATAAAGGGAATTTTATCAGTTCAAAAAGTGAAAGAAGCATTCTGAGAAACTTCTATCTGCTAAGTGAGTTCATCTCACAGACTTACAACTTAGACCTCAGGAAGCAGTTTCCTAACACTCTTTTCGTGGAAACTGCAAACTGATATTTGGGAGCCCATAGGGGCCCATGTTGAATAAAGTAATAATCTCACATAATAACTAGAGGGAAGATTTCTGAGAGATTACTTTCTGAAGTTTGAATTCATCACACAGAGTTCCACCCTTCCCTTCTTGGACCAGTTTGCTAACACTGTTGTCGTGGATTCGGCAAAGTGATATTTGGAAGCTCATTGAGGGCTAGGGTGAAAAAGGAAATATTCTCAGATTAAAACTAGAAAGAAGCCTTCTGAGAAACTGCAGTGCCATGTGTGAATGCAACTCACAGAGTTACACGTTTCTCTTCCGTGATCAGTTTGTTAACACAGTTTTCTGGAAATCTGGAATTAGATACTTCATAGCACAGTGAAGCTTACGGTGACAAAGGAAATATCCTCAAATGAAAAGTAGAACGAAGCTTTCTGAGAAACTTCTTGGTGATGTGTGAATTCATCTCACAGAGTTACACTTATGTTTCGTGGAGCAGTCCATTAACACTGTCTTTGAGGAACCTGAGAAGGGCTTACTTGGATCGCATTGAGGACTACGCTGATAAAGGAAATTTCATCACTTCAAAACCTGAAAGAAGCTTTCTGAGATACTTCTTTCTGATCAGTGAGTTCATCTCACAGGCTTACAACTTAGACCTCAGGAAGCAGTTTGCTAACACTCTTTTCGTGGAAACTGCAAAGTGATATTTGTGAGCCCACAGGGGCCCATGGTGAAAAAGGAAATATCCTCACATAATAACTAGAGAGCAGCTTTCTGAGAGATTGCTTTCTGATGTGTGACTTCATCACACAGAGTTCCACCCTTTCCTTCTTGGAACAGTTTGCTAACACTGTTGTCGTGGATTCTGCAAAGTGATATCTGGGAGCCCATAGGGGCCCATGGTGAAAAAGAAAGTATTCTCACATAATAACTAGAGAGAAGCTTTCTGAGAGATTGCTTTCCGATGTGTGACTTCATCACACAGACTTCCACACTTCCCCCTCTTGGAACAGTTTGCTAACTCTGTTGTCGTGGTTTCTGAAAAGTGATATTTGGGAGCTCATTGAAGGCTATGGTGAAAAAAAAATCCTCAGATTAAAACTGGAAAGAAGAATTCTGAGAAACTGCATTGCATTCTGTGAATGCAACTCACAGAGTTACACGTTTCTCTTCAGTGATCAGTTTCATAACAAAGTTTTCTGGAAATCTGCAATTAGATAATATATAGCGCAATGAAGCTTACCGTGACAAACGAAACATCCTCAGATGAAAACTAGAAAGAAGCTTTCTTAGAAACTTCTTGGTGATGTGTGAATTCATCTCACAGAGTTACACTTATGTTTCGTGGAGTAGTCCAATAGCACTGTCTTTGAGGAACCTGAGAAGGGCTTACTTGGATCGCATTGAGGACTACGTTGATAAAGGAAATTTCATCACTTCAAAACGTGAAAGAAGCTTTCTGAGATACTTCTTTCTGATCAGTGAGTTCATCTCACAGGCTTACAACTTAGACCTCAGGAAGCAGTTTGCTAACACTCTTTTCGTGGAAACTGCAAAGTGATATTTGTGAGCCCACAGGGGCCCATGGTGAAAAAGGAAATATCCTCACATAATAACTAGAGAGCAGCTTTCTGAGAGATTGCTTTCTGATGTGTGACTTCATCACACAGAGTTACACCCTTTCCTTCTTGGAACAGTTTGCTAACACTGTTGTCGTGGATTCTGCAAAGTGATATCTGGGAGCCCATAGGGGCCCATGGTGAAAAAGAAAGTATTCTCACATAATAACTAGAGAGAAGCTTTCTGAGAGATTGCTTTCCGATGTGTGACTTCATCACACAGACTTCCACACTTCCCCTCTTGGAACAGTTTGCTAACTCTGTTGTCGTGGTTTCTGAAAAGTGATATTTGGGAGCTCATTGAAGGCTATGGTGAAAAAAAAATCCTCAGATTAAAACTGGAAAGAAGAATTCTGAGAAACTGCATTGCATTGTGTGAATGCAACTCACAGAGTTACACGTTTCTCTTCAGTGATCAGTTTGATAACAAAGTTTTCTGGAAATCTGCAATTAGATAATATATAGCGCAATGAAGCTTACCGTGACAAAGGAAACATCCTCAGATGAAAACTAGAAAGAAGCTTTCTTAGAAACTTCTTGGTGATGTGTGAATTCATCTCACAGAGTTACACTTATGTTTCGTGGAGTAGTCCATTAGCACTGTCTTTGAGGAACCTGAGAAGGGCTTCTTTGGATCGCATTGAGGCCTACGCTGATAAAGGGAATTGCATCAGTTCAGAACGTGAAAGAAGCTTTCTGAGAAATTTCTTTCTGATCAGTGAGTTCATCTCACAGACTTACTACTCAGACCTCAGGAAGCAGTTTCCTAAAACTCTTTTCGAGGATACTGCAAAGTGATATTTGGGAGCCCGTAGGGGCCCCTGGTGAAAAAGGAAACATCCTCACATAACAACTAGAGAGAAGCTTTCTGAGAGATTGCTTTCTGAAGTGTGACTTCCTCACACAGAGTTCCACACTTCCCTTCTTGTAACAGTTTGCTAACACTGTTGTCCTGGATTCTGGAAAGTGATATTTGGGAGCCCATAGGGGCCCATGGTGAAATAGGAAGTTTCCTCACATAAAAAATAGAGAGAAGCTTTCTGAGAGATTGCTTTCTGATATGGGACTTCATCACACAGAGTTTTCCTTCCCTTCTGGAACAGTTTGATAACACTGTTGTCGAGGATTCTGCAAAGTGATATTTGGGAGCTCTTTGAGGGCTATGGTGAAAAAGGATATATCCTCAGATGAAAAGTGGAAAGAAGCCTTCTAAGAAACTGCATTGCCATGTGTAAATGCAACTCACAGAGTTACACGTTTCTCTTCAGTGATCACTTTGTTAACACAGTTTTCTGGAAATCTGCCATTAGATACTTCATAGCCCAATGAAGCTTACGGTGAGCAATGAAATAACCTCAGATGAAAACTAGAAAAAAGTTTTCTTAGAAACTTCTTGGTGACGTGTGAATTCATCTCACAGAGTTACATTTATGTTTTGTGGAGGAGTCCATTAACACTGTCTTTGAGGAACCTGAGAAGGGATTCTTTGGATCGCATTGACGCCTACGCTGATAAAGAAAATTTCATCAGTTCAAAACGTGAAACAAGCTTTCTGAGAATCTTCTTTCTGATCAGTGAGTTCACCTCACAGACTTACAACTTAGACCTCAGGAAACAGTTTGCTAACACTCTTTTTGTTGAAAGAGCAAAGTGATATTTGGGAGCCCTTAGGGGCCCATGGTGAAATAGGAAATATCCTCAGATTACAACTGGAAAGAAGCCTTCTGAAAAACTGCATTGCCATGTGTGAATGCAACTCACAGAATTACACGTTTCTCTTCAGTGATCAGTTGGTTAACACAGTTTTCTGGAAATCCGCAATTAGATACTTCATAGCGCAATGAAGCTTTCGGTGACAAAGGAAATCCTCAGAGGAAAACTCGAAAGAAGCTTTCTTAGAAACTTCTTGGTGATGTGTGATTTCATCTCTCAGAGTTACACTTATGATTCGTGGAGCAGTCCATTAACACTGTCTTTGAAAAACCTGAGAAGGTCTTCTTTTTGTTGCATTGAGGCCTATGCTGGTAAAGGATATTTCATCAGTTCAAAACGTGAAAGAAGTTTTCTGAGAAACTTCTTTCTGATCAGTGTGTTCATCTCACAGACTTACAACTTATTCCTCAGGAAGCCGTTTGTTAACACTCTTTTCGTGGAAAGTGCAAGTTGATATTTTGGAGCCCATAAGGGCACTTGGTGAAAAAGGAAATATCCTCACATAATAACTAGAGAGAAGTTTTCTGAGAGATTGCTTTCTGATGTGTGACTCCATCACACAGAGTTCCATCCTTCCCTTCTTGGAACAGTTTGGTAACACTGTTGTCGTGGATTCTGCAAAGTGATATTTGGGAGCCCATAGGGGCCCATGGTGAAAAAGAAGTATCCTCATATAAATACTAGAGAGAAACTTTCTGAGAGACAGCTTTCTGATGTGTGACTTCATCACACAGAGTTCCACCCTTCCCTTCTTGGAAGAGTTTGCTAACCCTGTTGTCGTGGATTCTGCAAAGTGATATATGGGAGTTCATTGAGGGCTATGGTATAAAAGGAAATATCCTCATACTAAAACTGAAAGGAAGTCTTCTGAGAAACTGCATTGCCATGTGTGAATGCAAGTCACAGAGTTTCACTTTCTCTTCAGTGATCGGTGTGTTAACACAGTTTTCTGGAAATCTGCAATTAGATACTTCATAGCACAATGAAGTTAACGGTGAAAAAGGAAATATCTTCAGAAGAAAACTGTAAAGAAACTTTCTTAGAAACTTTTTGTGATGTGTGAATTCATCTCACAGAGTTACACTTATGTTTCGTGGAACAGTCAGTTAACACTGTCTTTGTGGAACTTGAGAAGGGGTTCTTTGGATCGCATTGAGGCCTACTCTGATAAAGGAAATTTCATCAGTTCAAATCGTGAAAGAAGCTTTCTGAGAAACTTCTTTCTGATCGGTGAGTTCATCTCATAGACTTACAACTTGGACCTCAGGAAGCAGTTTGCTAACACTCTTTTCTTGGAAACTGAAAAGTGATATTTGGAACCCATAGGGCCCCATGATGAAAAAGGAAATATCATAACATAATAACTAGGTAAAAGCTTTCTGAGAGATTGGTTTCTGATGTGTGACTTCATCACTCAGAATTCCACCCTTCCCTACATGGAACAGTTTGCTAACTCTCTTGTCATGGATTCTGCAAAGTGATATTTGGGAACCCATAGGGGCCCATGGTGAAAAAGGAAGTATCCTCACATAATAACTAGAGAGAAGCTCTCTGAGAGATTGCTTTCTGATGTGTGACTTCATCACACTGAGTTGTACCTATCCCTTCTTGGAACAGTTTGCTAACAATGTTGTCGTGGATTCTGCAAAGTTATAATTGGGAGCTCATTGAGGGCTCTGGTGAAAAAGGAAATATCCTCAGATTAAATCCGGTAAAAGGGTTCTGAGAAACTGCATTGTCGTGTGTGAATGCAACTCACAGAGTTACACGTTTCTCTTCAGTGATCAGTTTATTAACACAGTATTCTGGAAATCTGCAATTAAATACTTCATAGCGCAATGAAGCTAATGGTGGAAAGGAAATATTCTAAGGTGAAAACTAGAAAGAAACTTTCTTAGAAACTTCTTGGTGATGTGCGAATTCATCTCACAGAGTTACACTTATGTTTCATGGAGCAGTCCATTAACACTGTCTTTGAGGAAACTGAAAAGGGCTTCTATGGATCGCAATGAGGCCGACGCTGATAAAGGGAATTGCATCAGTTCAGAACGTGAAAGAAGCTTTCTGAGAAATTTCTTTCTGATCAGTGAGTTCATCTCACAGACTTACTACTCAGACCTCAGGAAGCAGTTTCCTAAAACTCTTTTCGAGGATACTGCAAAGTGATATTTGGGAGCCCGTAGGGGCCCCTGGTGAAAAAGGAAACATCCTCACATAACAACTAGAGAGAAGCTTTCTGAGAGATTGCTTTCTGAAGTGTGACTTCCTCACACAGAGTTCCACACTTCCCTTCTTGTAACAGTTTGCTAACACTGTTGTCCTGGATTCTGGAAAGTGATATTTGGTAGCCCATAAGGGCCCATGGTGAAATAGGAAGTTTCCTCACATAAAAAATAGAGAGAACCTTTCTGAGAGATTGCTTTCTGATATGGGACTTCATCACACAGATTTTTCCTTCCCTTCTTGGAACAGTTTGATAACACTGTTGTCGAGGATTCTGCAAAGTGATATATGGGAGCTCCTTGAGGGCTATGGTGAAAAAGGATATATCCTCAGATTAAAAGTGGAAAGAAGCCTTCTAAGAAACTGCATTGCCATGTGTAAATGCAAATCACAGAGTTACACGTTTCTCTTCAGTGATCAGTTTGTTAAAACAGTTTTCTGGAAATCTGCAATTAGGTACTTCATAGCGCAATGAAGCTTACGGTGACAAAGGAAATATCCTCAGATGAAAACTCCAAAGACGCTTTCTGAGAAACTTCTTGGTGATGTGAGAATTCATCTCAAAGAGTTACACTTATGTTTCATGGAGCAGTCCATTAACACTGTCTTTGAGCAACCTGAGAAGGGCTTCTTTGGATCGCATTGAGGCCTACGCTGACAAAGGGAATTGCATCAGTTCAAAACGTGAAAGAAGCTTTCTGAGAAACTTCTTTCTGATCCGTGAGTTCATCTCACAGACTTACAACTCAGACCTCAGGAAGCAGTTTGCTAATACTATTTTCGTGGAAACTGCAAAGTGATATTTGGGAGCCCATAGGGGCCCATGGTAAAAAAGGAAATATCCTCACATAATGACCAGAGAGAAGCTTTCTGAGAGGTTGCTTTCTGATGGGTGACTTCATCACACAGAGTTCCACGCTTCCCTTCTTTGAACAGTTTGCTAACACTGTTGTCGTGGATTCTCCGAAGTGATATTTGGGACCTCATTGAGGGCTACGGTGAAAAAGGAAGTATCTCAAATCACAAGTAGAGAGAAGCTTTCTGAGAGATTTCTTTCTGATGTGTGACTTCATCACCCAGCGAACCACTCTTCCCTTCTTGGAACGGTTTGCTGACACTGTTGTCGTGGATTCTGCAAAGTGATATTAGGGAGCTCATTGAGGGTTATGGTGAAAAACGAAATATCCTCAGATTAATACCAGAAACAAGACGTCTGAGAAACTGCATTGCCATGTGTGAATGCAACTCACAGAGTTACACGTTTCTCTTCAGTGATTAGTTTGTTAACACAGTTTTCTGGAAATCTGCAATTAGATATTCATAGCGCAATGAAGCTTACGGTGACAAAGGAAATATCCACAGATGAAAACTTGAAAGAAGCATTCTTAGAAACTTCTTGGTGATGTGTGTATTCATCTCACAGAGTTACACTTATCTTTCGTGGAGCAGTCCATTAACACTGTCTTTGAGGAACCTGAGAAGGGCTTCTTTGGGTCGCATTGAGGCCTCCGCGGATAAAGGAAATTACATCAGTTCAAAACTTGAAAGAAGCTTTCTGAGAAACTTCTTTCTGATCAGTGAGTTCATTTCCCAGACGTACAACTAACATCTCAGGAAGCAGTTTGCTACCACTCTTTTCGTGGAAAATGCAAAGTGATATTTTGGAGCCCATAGGGGCCCATGGTAAAAAAGGAAATATCCTCACATAAAAACTAGAGAGAAGCTTTCTGAGAGATTGTTTTGTGATGTGTGACTTCATCACACAGACTTCCACTTTTCCCTTCTTGGAACAGTTTGCTAACACTGTTGTCATGGATTCTGCAAAGTGATATTTGGGAGCCCTTAGGGTCCCATGGTGAAAAAGGAAGTATCCTCACATCGTAACTAAAGAGAAGCTTTCTGAGACATTTCTTTCTGATGTGTGACTTCATCAAACAGAGTTTCACCCTTCACTTCTTGGAACAGTTTGCTAACACTGTTGTCGTGGATTCTCCGAAGTGACATTTCGGACCTCATTGAGGGCTACGGTGAAAAAGGAAATATCCTCAGATTAAAACTGGAAAGAATCTTTTTGAGAAACTGCATTGCCATGTGTGAATGCAACTCACAGAGTTACACGTTTTTCTTCAGTGATCAGTTCGTTAACACAGGTTTCTGGAAATCTGCAATGAGATACTTCATAGCGCAATGAAGCTTACGGTGACAAAGGAAATATCCTCAGATGAAAACTGGAAAGAAGCTTCCTTAGAAACTTCTTGGTGATGTGGGAATTCATCTCACAGAGTTACACTTATGTTTCGTGGAGCAGTCCATTCACACTGTCTTTGAGGAACCTGAGAAGGGCTTCTTTGGATCACAATGAGGCTTACGCTGATAAAGGAAATTTCATTAGTTCAAATCGTGAAAGAAGCTTTCTCAGAAACTTCTTTCTGATCAGTGAGTTCATCTCACAGACTTACACCTTAGACCTCAGGAAGCAGTTTACTAACACTCTTTTCGTGGAAACTGCAAAGTGATATTTGGGAGCCCATAGGGGACCATGGTGAAAAAAGAAGAATACTCACATTAAAACTAGAGAGAAGCTTTCTGAGAGATTGCTTTCTGATGTGTGACTTCATCACACAGAGTTCTACACTTCACTTCTCGAAAGAGTTTGCTAACACTGTTGTCGTGGATTCTGCAAAGTGATATTTGGGAGCCCATAGGGGCCCATGCTGAAAAAGGAACTATCCTCACAGAATAACTAGAGAGAAGCTTTCTGGGAGATTTATTTCCAATGTGTGACTTCATCACACAGAGTTCCACCCTTCCTTTCTTGGTACAGTTTGCTAACACTGTTGTGGATTCTGCAAAGTGTTATTTGGGAGCACGTATGGCCCCAGGGTGAAAAAAGGAGTATCCTCACATAAGAACTAGAGATGCTTTCTAAGAGATTGCTTGATGATATGTGATTTCATCACAAAGAGTTCCACCCTTCCCTTCTTGGAACATTTTGCTAACACTGTTGTCGTGGATTCTGCAAAGTGATATTTGGGAGCTCATTGAGGGCTATGGTGAAAAAGAAAATATCCTCAGATGAAAAGTGGACAGAAGCCTTCTGAGAAACTGCATTGCTATGTGTGAATGCAACTCTCAGAGTTACACGTTTCTCTTCAGTGATCTGTTTGTTAACATAGTTTTCTCGAAATCTGCAATTAGATACCTCATACCGCAATGAAGCTTACGGAGACCAAGGAAATATCCTCAGATGAAAACTAGGAAGAATGTTTCCTAGAAACTTCTTGGTGATGTGTGAATTCATCTCACAGAGTTACAGTTATGTTTCGTGGAGCAGTCCAAAAACACTCTCGTTAAGGAACCTGAGAAGGACTTCTTTTGATCACATAGAGGTCTTTGCTAATAAAGGAAATTTCATCAGTTCAAAACGTGAAAGAAGCTTTCTGAGAATCTTCTTTCTGATCAGTGAGTTCATTTCACAGACTTACAACTTAGACCTCAGGAAGCAGTTTGCTAACACTATTTTCGTGGAAACTGCAAACTGATATTTGGGATCGAATAGGGGGCAATTTTGAAAAAGGAAATATCCTCACATAATAACTTGAGAGAAGCCTTCTGAGATATTGCTTTCTGATGTGTGACTTCATCACACACAGTTCCACCCTTCGTTCTTGGAACAGTTTGCTAACACTGTTGTGGTTTAATTCTGCAAAGTGATATTTCGGAGCCCATTGGGGGGGCCATGGTGGAAAACGAAGTATCCTCACATAAAAACTAGAGAGAAGCTTTCTGAGAGATTGCTTTCCGATATGTGACTTCATCACACAGAGTTCCACCCTTCCCTTCTAAGATGAGTTTGCTAACACTGTTGTCGTGGATTCTGCAAAGTGATATTTGGGAGCTCATTGAGGGCTATGGTGAAAAAGGATATATTCTCAGATTAAAACTGGAAAAAAGGCTTCTGAGAAACTGGCTTGCCATGTATAAATGCATCTCAGAGAGTTACACGTTTCTCTTCAGTGATCAGTTTGTTAACACAGTTTTCTGGTAATCTGCAATTAGATACTTCATTGTGCAATGAAGCTTACGGTGACAAAGGAAATATCCTCAGATGAAAACTAGAAAGAAGCTTTCTTAGAAACTTCTTGGTGATGTGTGAATTCATCTCACAGAGTTACACTTACGTTTCGTGGTGCAGTCCGTTAACACTGTCTTTGAGGGACCTGAGAAGGGCTTCTTTGGATCGCATTGAGAGCCTAAGCTGATAAAGGAATTTTCATCAGTTCAAAACGTGAAAGAAGCTTTCTGAGAATCTTCGTTCTGATCAGTGAGTTCATCTCACAGACTTACAACTTAGACCCAGGAAGCCGTTTGCTAACACTCTTCTCATGGAAACTGCAAAGTGATAATTGGGAGCCCATAGACGCCCAAGGTGAAAAAGGAAGTATCCTCACATAAATACTAGAGAGAAGCTTTCTAAGAGATTGTTTTCTGACTTGTGACTTCATCACACAGAGTTCCACCCTTCCCTTCTTGGAACAGTTTGCTAACACTGTTGTCATGGATTCTGCAAAGTGATATTTGGGAGGTCCTTGAGGGCTATGGTGAAAAAGGAAATATCCTCAGATTAAAACAGGAAAAAAGCCTTCTGAGAAACGGCATTACCATGTGTGAATGCAACTCACAGAGTTACTCGTTTCTCTTCAGTCATCAGTTTGGTAACCCAGTTTTCTGGAAATCTGCAATTAGATACTTCATAGTGCAATGAAGCTTACGGTGACAAAGGAAATATCCTCAGATGCAAACTAGAAAGAAGCTTTCCTAGAAACTTCTTGGCGATGTGTGAATTCATGTCACAGAGTTACACTTATGTTTCGTGGAGCAGTCCATTAACACTGTCTTTGAGGAACCTGAGAAGGGCTTCTTGGATCGCATTGAGACGTACGCTGATAAAGGAAATTTCATCAGTTCAAAACGTGAGAGAAGCTTTCTGAGAAACCTCATTCTGATCAGTGAGTTCATCTCACAGACTTACAACTTAGACCTCATTAAGCAGTTTGGTAACACTCTTTTCATGGAAACTGCAAAGTGATATTTGGGAGCCCATAGGGCCCATGGTGAAAAACGAAATATCCTCACATAGTAACTGGAGAGAAGCTTTCTGAGAAATTGCTTTCTGATGTGTGACTTCATCACACATCGTTCCACCCTTCCCTTCTTGGAACAGTTTGCTAACACTGTTGTCCTGGATTCTGCAAAGTGATATTTGGGAGCCCTTTGGGGCCCAGGGTGAAAAAGGAAGTATCCTCACATTAAAACTAGAGAGAAGATTTCTGAAGGATTGCTTTCTGATGTGTGACTTCATCTCACAGAGTTCCACCCTTCCCTTCTTGGAACAGTTTGCTAACACTCTTGTCGTGGATTCTGCAAAGTCATATTTTGGAGTTCATTGAGGGCTACGGTGAAAATGGAAATATACTCATAATAAAAGTGGAAAGAAGCCTTATGAGACACTGCATTGCCATGTGTGAATGCAACTCACAGAGTTACACGTTTCTCTTCAGTGACCATTGTCTTAACACAGTTTTCTGGAAATCTGCTATTAGATAGTTCATAGCGCAATGAAGCTTACGGTGACAAAGGGAATACGCTCAGATGAAAACTATAAAGAAACTTTCTTTGAAACTTCTTGGTGATGTGTGAATTCATAACACAGAGTTACACTTATGTTTAGTGGAGCAGTCCATTAACACTCTCCTTGAGGAAACTGAGAAGGGCTTATTTTGATCGCTTTGAGGCCTACGTGGATAAAGGAAATTACATCAGTTCTAAACGTGAAAGAAGCTTTCTGAGAAACTTCTTTATGTTGTGTAACTTCATCACACAGAGTTCCACATTTCCCTTTTTTGAACAGTTTGCTAACACTGTTGTCGTGGATTCTGCAAAGTGATATTTGGGAGCTCATTGAGGGGTATGGTGAAAAAGGAAATATCCTCAGGTTAAAATTGGAAAGAAGCGTTCTGAGAAACTGCATTGCAATGTGTGAATGCAACTCACAGAGTTACACGTTTCTCTTCAGTGATCAGTTTGTTAATACAATTCTCTGGAAATCTGCAATTAGATACTTCATAGCATAATGAAGCTTACGGTGACAAAGGAAATATCCTCAGATGAAAACGAGAAACAAGCTTTCTTAGAAACTTCTTGGTGATGTGTGAATTCACCTCACAGAGCTACACTTATGTTTCGTGGAGCAGTCCATTATCACTGTCTTTGAGGAACCTGAGAAGGGCTTATTTGGATCGCATTGACGCCTACGCTGATAAATGAAATGTCATCAGTTCAAATCGTGAAAGAAGCTATCTGAGAAACTTCTTTTTGATCAGTGAGTTCATCGCACAGACTTACAACTTAGACCTCAGGAAGCAGTTTGCTAACACTCTTTTCGGAAAACTACAAAGTGATATTTGGGAGCCCATCGGAGTCCATGATGAAAAAGGAAATATCCTCACATAATAAATAGAGAGAAGCTTTCTGAGAGATTGCATTCTGATGTGTTACTTCATCACACAGGGTTACACACTTCCCTTCTTGGAACAGATTGCTAACACTGTTGTCGTGGATTCTGCAAAGTGATATTTGGGAGCTCATTGAGGGCTATGGTGAAAAAGGAAATATCCTCAGTTTAAAACTGGAAAGAAGCCTTCTGAGAAACTGCATTGCCTTGTGTGAATGCAAGCCACAGAGTTACACGTTTCTCCTCGGTGATCAGTTTGTTAACACAGTTTTCTGGAAATCTGCAATAAGATACTTCATAGCGCAATGAAGCTTATGGTGACAAAGGAAATATCCTCAGATGAAAACTAGAAAGAAGCTTTCCTAGAAACTTCTTGGTGATGTGTGAATTCATCTCACAGAGTTACACCTACGTTTCATGGAGCAGTCCTTTAAGACTGTCTTTGAGGAACCTGAGAAGGGCTTCTTTGGATCGCATTGAGGCCTACGCTGATAAAGGAAATTTCTTCAGTTCATAACGTGAAAGAAGCTTTCTGAGAAATTTCTTTGTGGTCAATGAGTTCATCTCAAAGACCTACACCTTCGAACTCAGGACGCACTTTGCTAACACTCTTTTCGTGGAAACTGAAAAAGTGATACATGGGAGCCCATAGGAGCCTATGGTGAAAAAGGAAATATCCTCACATAATAACTAGAGAGAAGCTTTCTTAGAAATGTCTTTCTGATGTGTGACTATATCACACAGAGTTCCATCCTTCCCTTCTTGGAACAGTTTGCTAGCACTGTTGTCGTGGATTCTGCAAAGTGACATTTGGGAGCCCCTAGGGGACAATGGTGAAAAAGGAAGTATCCTCACATAAAGAAGCTTTCTGAGAGATTGCTTTCTGATGTGTGACTTCATCACACAGAGTTCCACATTTCCCTTCTTGGAACAATTGGCTGACACTATTGTGGATTCTGCAAAATGATATTTTGGAGCCCGTTGGGGCCCATGGTGAAACAGAAAATATCGTCACATAAAAACTAGAGAGAAGCTTGTTGAGAGATTGCTTTCTGATATGTGACTTTATCACCCAGATTTCCACCCTTCCCTTCTTGGAACAGTTTGCTAACACTTTTGTCGTGGATTCTGCAAAGTGATATTGGGAGCCCATAGTGGCCCAGGGTGATAAAGGAAGTATCCTCACATAAAAACTAGAGAGAAACTCTCTGAGAGATTGCTTTCTGCTGTGTGACTTCATCACACAGAGTTCCACCCTTCCCTTCTTTGAACAGTTTGCTAACACTGTTGTCGTGGATTCTGCAAAGTGATATTTGGAAGCCCATGGGGGCCCATGGTGGAAAAGGAAGTATCCTCATATAATAACTAGAGAGAAGCTTTCTGAGAGATTGCTTTCTGATATGTGACTTCATCACACAGAGTTCCACCCTTCCCTTCTTAGAACAGTTTGCTAACACTGTTGTCGTGGATTCTGCAAAGTGATATTTGGGAGCTGATTGAGGGCTATGGTGAAAAAGGAAATATCCTCAGATTAAAACTGGAAGGAAGCCTTCCGAAAAACTGCATTGCCATGAGTGAATGCAACTCACAGAGTTACAGTTTTCTCTTCAGTGATCACTTTGTTAACACACTTTTCTGGAAATCTGCAATTAGTACATAGCGCAATGAAACTTCCTTTGACAAGGGAAATATACTCAGATGAAAACTAGAAAGAATCTTTCTTAGAAACTTCTTGTTGATGTGTGAATTCATCTCACAGAGTTACACTTATATTTCGTGGAGCAGTCCATTAACACTGTGTTGAGGAACCTGAGAAGGGCTTCTGTGGATCGCATTGAAGCCTACGCTGATAAAGGAAATTTAATCAGTACAAAACGTGAAGGAACCTTTCTGGGAAACTTCTTTCTGATCAGTGAGTTCAACTCAAAGACTTACAACTCGGACCTCAGGAAGGAGTTTGTTAACACTCTTTTCGTGGAAACTGCAATGTGATATTTGGGAGCCCATAGGGGCCCATCATGAAAAAGGAAGTATCCTCACATGAAAACTAGAGAGAAGCTTTCCGAGATATTGCTTTCGGGTCTGTGAATTCATCACACAGAGTTCCACCCTTCCCTTCTTGGAACAGATTGCTAAGTGATATTTGTGACCTCATTGAGGGCTATGGTGAAAAAGAAATATCCTCAGATTAAAACTGGATAGAAGCCTTCTGAGAAGCTGCATTGTGATGTGTGCGTGCAACTGACAGAGTTACACGTTTCTCTTCAGAGATCAGTTTGTTAACACAGTTTTCTGGAAATCTGCAATTAGATACTTCATAGCGCAATGAAGCTTATGGTGACAAAGGAAATATCCTCAGATGAAAACTAGAAAGAAGTTTTCTTAGAAACATCTCGGTGATGTGTGAATTCATCTCAAAGAGTTACACTTATGTTTCGTGGTGCAGTCCATTAACACTGTCTTTGAGGAACCTGAGAAAGGCTTCTTTGGATCGCATTGAGGCCTACGCCAATAAAGGAAATTTCATCAGTTCAAAACGTTAAAGAAGCTTTCTGAGAAACTTCTTTGTGATCAGTGAGTTCATCTCACAGACTTACAACTTAGACCTCAGGAAGCTAACATAGTTTTCGTGGAAACTGCAAAGTGATATTTGGGATGCCACAGGGGCCCATGTTGAAAAACGAAATGTCCTCACAGAATAACTAGAGAGAACCATTCTGAGAGATTGCTTTCTGATGTGTGACTTCATCACACAGAGTTCCACCCTTCCCTTCTTGAAACAGTTTGCTAACACTGTTGTAGTTGATTCTGTAACGTGATATTTGGGAGCCCTTAGGGGCAATGGTGAAAAAAGAAGTATCCTCACATAAAAACTAGAGAGAAGTTTTCTGAGAGATTGCTTTACGATATGTGTCTTCATCACAAAGAGTTCCACCTTTCCCTTCTGGGAATAGTCTGCTAACACTGTCGTCGTGGACTCTGCAAAGTGATATTTCGGAGCTCATTGAGGGCGATGTTGAAAAAGGAAATATCCTCAGATTAAAAGTGGAAAGAAGCCTTCTGAGAAACTACAATGTGTGAGGATATTTCCTTTTTCGCAAATATCACTTTGCGATCACCATGGGCCCTTATGGGATCCCAAATATCACTTTGCAGTTCCCATGAAAGGAGCGTTAGCAAACTGCTTAATGAGGTCTAACTTGTAAGTCTGTGAGTTGAACTCAATAATGAGAAAGAAGTTTCTCAGAAAGATTCTTTCACGTTATTAACTGTTGAAATTTCCTTTATCAGCGTAGGCCTCAATGTGATCCAAGAAGCCCTTCTCTGTTTCCTCAGAGACAGTGTTAATGAACTGCCCCACGAAACATAAGTGTAACTCTGTGAGATGAATTCACACATCGCGAAGAAGTTTCTAGGAGAGCTTCTTTCTAGTTTTCATCTGAGGATATTTCCTTTGTCACCATAAGCTTCATTGCGCTATGAAGTATCTAATTGCAGATTTCCAGAAAACTGTGTTAACAAATTGATCACTGAAGAGAAACATGTAACTCTCTGGGTTTCATTCACACATGGCAATGCCATTTCTCAGAAGGCTTCTTTCCAGTTTTAATATGAGGATATTTCCTTTTTCACCATAGCCCTCAAAGAGCTCCCAAATATCACTTTGCAGAATCCACGACAACAGTCTTAGCAAACTGTTCCAAGAAGGGAAGGGTTGAACTCTGTGTGATGAAGTCACACATCAGAAAGCAATCTCTCAGAGAGCTTCATCTAGTTTTTATGTGAGGATACTTCCATTTTCAACATGCGCCCCTATAGGCTCCGAAATATCACATTGCAGGATCCACGACAACAGTGTTAGGGAACTGTTCCAAGAAGGGAAGGGTGGAACTCTGTGTGATGAACTCACACATCCGAAAGCATTCTCTCAGAATGCTTCTCTCTAGTTATTATGTGAGGATATTACCTTTTTCACCATGGGACACTATGGGCTCCAAAGAATCACTTTGCAGTTTCCACCACAACATTGTTTGCAAACTGTTCTAAGAAGGGAAGGGTGGAACTCTGTGTGATGAACTCACACATCAGAAAGCAATCTCTCAGAAAGCTTCTCTCTAGTTATTATGTGAGGATATTTCCTTTTCCACCATGGAACCCTAAGGGCTCCCAAATATCACTTTGCAGAATACACGAAAGGAGTGTTAGTACACTGCTTCCTGAGGTCTAATTTGTAAGTCTGTGAGATGAACTCACTAATCAGAAAGAAGTTTCTCAGAAAGCTTCTTTCACGTTTTGAAATGATGAAATTTCCTTTATCAACGTCGGCCTCAATGCTATCCAAAGAAGCCCTTCTCAGGTTCCTCAAAGACACTGTTAATGGACTGCTCCACTAAAAATAAGTGTAACTCTGTGATATGAATTCACACATCACCAAGAAGTTTCAAAGAAAGCTTTTTTCTAGTTTTCATCTGAGCATATTCCCTTTGTCACCGTAAGCTTCATGGCGCTATGAACTATCTAATAGCAGATTTCCAGAAAACTGTGTTAAGAAAAAGATCACTGAAGAGAAACGTGTAACTCTGTGATTTGCATTCACACATGGCAATGCAGTGTCTCAGAAGGCTTCTTTCCACTTTTAATCTGGGTATATTTCCATTTTCACCGTAGCCCTCAATGAACTCCCAAATATCACTTTGCAGAATCCACGACAACAGTGTTAGCAAACTTTTCCAAGAAGGGAAGGGTGGAACTCTGTGTGATGAAGTCACACATCAGAAAGCAATCTCTCAGAAATCTTCTCTCTAGTTTTTATGTGAGGATGCTTCCTTTTTCACCTTGGGCCCCAAAGGGCTCCCAAATATCACTTTGCAGAATCCAGGACAACAGTGTTAGCAAACTGTTCCAAGAAGGGACTGGTGGAAACCTGTGTGATGAAGTCACACATCAGAAAGCAATCTCTCAGAAACCTTCTCTCTAGTTATTATGTGAGGATATTTCCTTTTTCACCATGGGCCCCTAAGGGCTCCAAAATATCACTTTGAAGTTTCCACGAAAAGAGTGTTAGCAAACAGCTTCCTGAGGTCTACGTTGTAAGTCTGTGAGATGAACTCACTGATCAGGACGAAGTTTCTCAGAAAGCTTGTTTCAAGTTTCGAACTGATGAAATTTCCTTTATCAGCCTAGGCCTCAATGCGATCCAAGGAAGCCCTTCTCAGGTTCCTCAAAGACAGTGTTAATGGATGCTCCACGAAACAGAAGTGTAACTCTGTGAGATGAATTCACACATGACCAAAAAGTTGCTAAGAAAGCTTCTTCCTAGTTTTCATCAGAGGATATTTCCTTTGTCACCGTAAGCTTCATTGCGAAATGAAGTATACAATTACAGATTTCCAGAAAACTGTGTTAACAAACTGATCACTGAAGAGAAACGTGTAACTCTCCGAATTGCATTCACACTTGGCAATGCAGTTTCTCAGAAGGCTTCTTTCCAGTTTTATTCTGACGATATTTGCTTTTTAACCGTACCCCTCAATGAGTTCCCAAATATCACTTTGCAGAATCCACGACAACAGTGTTATCAAACTGTTCCAAGAAGGGAAGGGGGGATCTCTGTCTGATGAAGTCATACATCGCAAAGCAATCTCTCAGAAACCTTCTCTCTAGTTTTTGTGTGAGGATACTTCCTTTTTCACCATGGTCCCCTATGGGCTCCCAAATATCACTTTGCAGAATTCACGACAACAGTGTTTTCAAACTGTTCCAAGAAGGGAAAGGTGGAACTCTGTGTGATGAAGTAACACGTCACAAAGCAATCTCTCAGAAAGTTTCTCTGTAGTTATTATGTGAGGATATTTCCTTTTTCACCATGGGCCCCTATGGGCTCCGAAATATCAGTTTTGCATTTTCCACCAAAAGAGTGTTAGCAAACTGCTTCCTGAGGTCTAAGTTGTAAGTCTGTGAGATGAACTCACTGTTCAGAAAGAAGTTTCTCAGAAAGCTTCCTTCACGTTTTGAACTGAGAAAATTTCCTTTATCAGCGTAGGCCTCAATGCGATCCTAAGAAGCCCTCCTCATGTTCCACAAAGATAGTGTTAACGGACTGCTCCACGAAACATAAGTGTAACTCTGTGAGATGAATTCACACATCACGAAGAAGTTTCCCAGAAAGCTTCTTTCTAGTGTTCATGTAAGGATATTTCCATTGTCACCGTAAGCTTCATTGCGCTATGAAGTATCTAATTCCAGATTTCCAGAAAACTGTGTTAACAAAGTGATCACTGAAGACAAACGTGTAAGTCTGTGAGTTGCATTCACAAATGGCAATGCAGTTTCTCAGAAGGCTTCTTTCCAGTTTTAATCTGAGTATATTTCCTTTTTCACCATAGCCCTCAGTGAGCTCCCAAATATCACTTTGCAGAATCCACGACAACAGTGTTAGCAAACTGTTCCAAGAAGGGAAGGGTGGAACTCTGTGTGATGAAGTCACACATCAGAAAGCAATCTCTCAGAGAGCTTCTGTCTAGTTTTTATGTGAGGATATTTCCTTTTTCACCATGGGCCCCATGGGCTCCCAAATATCACTTTGCAGAATCCACGACAACAGTGTTACCAAACTGTTCCATGAAAGGAGGGTGGAACTCTGTGTGATGAAGTCTCATATAAGAAAGCAATCTCTCAGAAAGCTTCTCTCTAGTTATTATGTGAGGATATTTCCTTTTTCCCCATGGGCCCCTAGGGGCTACCAAATATCATTTTGCAGTTTCCACGAAAAGAGTGTTAGCAAACTGCTTCCTGAGGTCAACGTTGTAAGTCTGTGAGATGAACTCACTGATCAGAAAGAAGTTTTTCAGAAAGCTTCTTTCACTTTTTGAAGTGATGAAATTTCCTTTATCAGCGTAGGCCTCAATGCGATCCTAAGAAGCCCTTCTCAGGTTCCTCAAAGGCAGTGTTAATGGGTTCCACCAGGAAACATAAGTGTAACTCTGTGAGATGAATTCACACATCACCAAGAAATTTCTATGAACGCTTCTATCTAATATTCATGTGAGGATATTTCCTATGTCAACGTAAGCTTCATTGCGCTATGAAGTATCTCATTGCAGATTTCCAGAAAAGTGTGTTTATGAACTGATCACTGAAGAGAAACGTGTAACTCTGTGAGTTGCATTCACACATGGCAATGCAGTTTCTCAGAAGGCTTCTTTCCACTTTAAATGTGAGGATATTTCCTTTTTCACCATAGCCCTCAAAGAGCTCCCAAATATCACTTTGCAGAATCCACGACAAGAGTGTTAGCAAACTGTTCCAAGAAGGCAAGGGTGGAAGTCTGTTTGATGAAGTCACACATCTGAAAGCAATCTCTCAGAAAGCTTCTCTCTAGTTTTCATGTGAGGATACTTCCTTTTTCACCATGGGCCCCATGGTCTCCGAATATCACTTTGCAGAATCCTCGACAACAGTGTTAGCAAGCTGTTCCAAGAAGGGAAGGGTGGAACTCTGTGTGATGAAGTCACACATCAGAAAGTAATCTCTCATAAAGCTTCTCTCTAGTTATTATGTGAGGATATTTCATTTTTCACCATGGGCCCCTATGGGCTCCCAAGTATCACTTTGCAGTTTCCACGAAAAGAGTGTTAACAAACTGCTTAATGTGGTCCAAATTGTAAGTCTGTGAGATGAACTCACTGATCAGAAAGAGGTTTCTCAGAAACCTTCTTTCACGTTTTGAACTGATGTAATTTCCTTTATCAGCTTTGGCCTCTATGCGATCCAAAGAAGCCCTTCTCAGGTTCCTCAAAGACAGTGTTAATGAACTACTCCATGAAATATAAGTGTAACTCTGTGAGGTGAATTCACACGTCTCCACGAAGTTTCTAGGAAAACTTCTTTCTAGTTTTCATCTGAGGATATTTCCTTTGTCACCGTAGGCTTCATTGCGCTATGAAGTATCTAACTGCAGATTTCCAGAATAGGGTGTTTACGAACTGATCACGGAAATGAAACGTGTAACTCTGTGAGCTGCATTCACACATGGCAATGCAGTTTCTCAGAAGGCTTCTTTCCAGTTTTAATCTGAGGATATTGCCTTTTTCACCATAGCCCTGAATGATCTCCCAAATATCACTTAACAGAATCCACGACAATACTGTTAGGAAACTTTTCCAAGAAGGGAAGGGTGGAACTCTGTGTGATGAAGTCACATATCGGAAAGCAATCTCTCAGAAAGCTTCTCTCTAGTTATTATGTGAGGATACTCACTTTTTCACCATTGGACACTATGAGATCCCAAATATCACATAGCAGAATCCTCGGTAACAGTGTTAGCAAAATGTTCCAAGAAGGGAAGGGTGGAACTCTGTGTGATGAAGTCACACATCAGAAAGCAATCTCTCAGAAAGCTTCTCTCTAGTTATTATGTGAGGATATTTCCTTTGTCACCATGGGCCCCTAAGGGCTCCCAAATATCACTTTGCAGTTTCCACGAAAAGAGTGTTAGCAAACTGCTTCCTGAGATCTAAGTTGTAAGTCTGTGTGATGACCTCACTGATCAGAAAGACGTTTCCCAGAAAGCTTCTTTCACGTTATGAACTGATGAAATTTACTTTGTCAGCGTAGGCCTCAATGTGATCCAAAGAAGCCCTCTCAGGTTCCTCAAAGACAGTGTTAATGGACTGCTCCATGAAATATAAGTGTAACTCTGTGAAATGAATTCACACATCACCAAGAAGTTTCTAAGAAAGCTTCTTTCTAGTTTTCCTCCGAGGATATTTCCTTTGTCACCGTAAGCTTCATTGCGCTATGAAGTATCTAATTGCAGATTTCCAGAAAACTGTGTTAACAAACTGATCACTAAAGAGAAAAGTGTAACTCTGTGAGTTGCATTAAAACATGGCAATGCAGTTTCTCGGAAGGCTTCTTTCTAGTTTTAATCTGAGGATATTTCGTTTTTCTCCATAGCCTTCAGTGAGCTCCCAAATGTCACTTTGCAGCATCCACGACAACAGTGTTAGCAAACTGTTCCAAGAAAGGAAGGGTGGAACTCTATGTGATGAAGTCACATATCAGAAAGCAATGTCTCAGAAAGTTTCTCTCTAGTACTTATGTGAGGATATATCTATTTTCACCATTGGCCCCTATGGGCTCCCAAATATCACATTGCAGAATCCACGACAACAGTGTTAGCAAACTGTTCCAAGAAGGGAAGGGTGGAACTCTTTGTGATGAAGTATCTCATTGCAGATTTCCAGAAATATAAGTGTAACTCTGTGAGATGAATTCACACATCGCCAAGAAGTTTGGAAGAAAGCTGCTTTCTAGTTTTCATCTGAGAATATTTCCTTTGTCAGTGTAAGATTCATTGCGCTATGAAGTATCGAATTGCTGATTTACAGAAAACTGTGTTAACAAACTGATGACTGAAGAGAAACGTGTAACTCTGTGAGTTGTATTCACACATGGCAATGCAGTTTCTCAGAAGGCTTCTTCCCAGTTTCAATCTGAGGTTATTTCCTGTTTGACCGTAGCCCTTAGTGAGCTCCAACATATCACTTTGCAGAGTCCACGACAACAGTTTGAGCAAACTGTTCCAAGAAGAGCAGTGTGGAACTCTGTGTGATGAAGCCACACATCAGAAAGCAATCTCTCAGAAAGCTTCTCCTAGTTAATGTGTAAGGATATTTACTTTTTCACCATGGATCCCTATGGGCTCCAAAATATCACTTTGCAGAATCCACGACAACAGTGTTAGCAAACTGTTCCAAGAAGGAAGGGTGGAACATTGTGTGATGAAGTCACATATCAGAAAGCAATCTCTCAGAAAGCTTCTCTATATTTATATGTGAGGATTCTTCCTATTTCAGCATGGGACTCTATGGGCTCCGAAATATCAGTTTGCAAACTCCACGAAAACAGTGTTAGCAATCTGTTCCAAGAAGGGAAGGGTGGAACTCTGTGTGATGAAGTCACACAACTGAAAGCAATATTTCAGAAAGCTTCTCTCTAGTTATTATCTGAGGATACTTCCCTTTCACCATAGCCCTCAATGAGCTCTCAAATATCACTTTGCAGAATAAAGGACAACAGTGTTAGCAAACTGTTCCAAGAAGGGAAGGGTGGAACTCTGTGTGATGAAGTCACCCATCAGAAAGCAATCTCTCAGAAAGCTTCTCTCTAGTTATTAGGTGAGAATATTACCTTTTTCACCGTGGACTGCTCCACGAAAAATATGTGTAACTCTGTGAGATGAATTCACACATCACCAAGAACTTTCTAAGAAAGCTTCTTTCTAGTTTTCATGTGAGGATACTCCTTTGTCACCGTAAGCTTCATTGTGCTATGAAGTATCTAATTGCAGATTTCCAGAAAAGTGTGTTAACAAACTGATCACTGAAGGGAAACGTGTAACTCTGTGAGTTGCATTCACACATGGCAATGCAGTTTCTCAGAAGCCTTCCTTCCCGTTTTAATCTGACAATATTTCCTTTTTCACCATAGGTCTCAATGAGCTTCCAAATACCACTTTGCAGAATCCACGATAACAGTGTTAGCAAACTGTTCCAAGAAGGGAAGTGTGGAACTCTGTGTGATGAAGTAACATATCAGAAAGCAATCTCTCAGAAAGCTTTTCTCTTGTGTATATGTAAGGATACTTCCTTTTCACCATGGGCCCCTAAGGGCTCCCAAATATCACTTTGCAGAATACAAGACAACAGTGTTAGCAAACTGTTCCAAGAGGGAAGGGTGGAACTCGGTGTGATGAAGTCACACATCAGAAAGCAATCTCTCAGAAAGCTTCTCTCTAGTTTTTGTGTGAGGATACTTCCTTTTTCACCCTGGGTCCCTATGGGATCCCAAATATCGCTTTGCAGAATCCACGACAACAGTGTGAGCAAACTGTTCCAAGAAGGGAAGGGTGGAACTCTGTGTGATGAAGTCACACATCAGAAAGCAATCTCTCAGAAAGCTTCTCTCTAGTTATTAGGTGAGAATATTACCTTTTTCACCATGGGCCCCTATGGGTACCCAAATATCATTTTGCAGTTTCCACGAAGAGTGTCAGAAAACTGCTTCCTGAGGTCTAAGATGTAAGTCTGTGAGATGACCTCACTGATCAGAAAGAAGTTTCTAAGAAAACTTCTTTCAAGTTTCAAACTGATGAAATTTCCTTTATCAGCGTAGGTCTCATGGCAATCCAAAGTAGCCCTTCTCAGGTTCCTCAAAGACAGTGTTAATGTACTGCTCCACGAAAAATAAGTGTAACTCTGTGAGATGAATTCACACATCACCAAGAAGTTTCTAAGAAAGCTTCTTTCTAGTTTTCATGTGAGGATACTCCTTTGTCACCGTAAGCTTCATTGTGCTATGAAGTATCTAATTACAGATTTCCAGAAAAGTGTGTTAACAAACTGATCACTGAAGGGAAACGTGTAACTCTGTGAGTTGCATTCACACATGGCAATGCAGTTTCTCCGAAGCCTTCCTTCCCGTTTTAATCTGACAATATTTCCTTTTTCACCATAGGTCTCAATGAGCTTCCAAATACCACTTTGCAGAATCCACGATAACAGTGTTAGCAAACTGTTCCTAGAAGGGAAGGGTGGAACTCTGTGTGTTGAAGTCACATATCCGAAATCAATGTCTCAGAAAGCTTCTCCCTAGTTTTTATGTGAGGATACTTCCTTTTTCACCATGGTCTCCTATGGGATCCCAAATATCACTTTGCAGAATCCACGACAGCAGTTTTAGCAAACTGTTCCAAGAAGGGAAGGGTGGAATTCTCTGTGATGAAGTCACATATCAGAAAGCAATCTCTCAGAAAGCTTCTCTCTAGTTATTATGTGAGGATAATTCCCTTTTCACCATAGCCCTCAATGAGCTCTCAAATATCACTTTACAGAATAAAGGACAACAGTGTTAGCAAACTGTTCCAAGAAAGAAGGGTGGAACTCTGTGTGATGAATTCACAATTCAGAAAGCAATCTATCCGAAAGCTTCTCTCTAATTTTTATTTGACAATACTTCCTTTTTCACCATGGGCCCCTATGGGCTCCCAAATATCACTTTTCATTTTCCACGAAAAGAGTGTTAGCAAACTGCTTACCGTGGTCTAAGTTGTAAGTCTGTGAGATGAACTCACTGATCAGAAAGAAGTTTCTCAGACAGCTTCTTTCACGTTTTGAACTGATGAAATTTCCTTTATCAGTGTAGGCCTCAATGCGATCCAAAGAATCCCTTCTCAGGTTCGTCAAAGACAGTGTTAACGGACTGCTGCAGGAAACATAACTTTAACTCTGTGAGATGAATTCACACATCACCAAGAAATTTCTATGAAAGCTTCTTTCTAGTTTTCATCTGAGGATATTTTCTTTGTCACCGTAAGCTTCATTGTGCTATGAAGTATCTAATTGCAGGTTTCCAGAAAACTGTTTTAACAAACTGATCACTGAAGAGAAACGTGTAACTCTGTGAGTTGCATTCACACATGGCAATGCAGTTTCTCATTAGGCTTCTTTCCAGTTTTTATCTGAGGATACTTCCTTTTCCACCATGGGTCCTTAAGGGCTCCCAAATATCACTTTGCAGAAACAACGAGAACAGTGCTAGCAAACTGTTCCAAGAAGGGAAGGGTGGAACTCTGTGTGATGAATTCACACATCAGAAAGCAATCTCTCAGAAAGCTTCTCTCTAGTAATTATGTGAGGATATTTCCTTTTTCACCATGGACCCCTATGGGCTCCCAAATATCTCTTTGCAGATTCCACGAAAAGAGTGTTAGCAAACTGCTTCCTGAGGTCTAAGTTGCAAGTCTGTGAGATGAACTCACTGAGCAGAAAGAAGTTTCTCAGAAAGCTTCTTTCACGTTTTGCTCTGCTGAAATTTCCGTTACCAGCGTAGGCCTCAATGTGATCCAAAGAAGCCCTTCCCATGTTCCTCAAAGACAGTGTTAATGGACTGCCCCAGGAAACATAAGCTTAACTCTGTGAGATGAATTCACACATCACCAAGAAGTTTCAATGAACGCTTCTCTTTAGTTTTCATCTGAGGATAAGTCCTTTGTCACCGGAAGCTTCCTTGCACTATGAAGTATCTAATTGCAGATTTCCAGAAAATGGTGTTAACAAACTGATCACTGAAGAGAAACGTGTAACTCTGTGAGTTGCATTCACACATGGCAATGCAGTTTTTCAGAAGGCTTCTTTCCAGTTTTAATCTGAGGATATTTCCTTTTTCACCATAGCCCTCAAAGGGCTCCCATATATCACTTTGCAGAATCCACGAAAACAGTGTTAGCAAACTGTTCCAAGAAGGGAAGGGTGGAACTCTCTGTGATGAAGTCACACATCAGAAAGCAATCTCTCAGAAAACTTCTTTCTAGTTTTCATGGGAGGATAGTTCCTTTTTCACCATGGGCCCCTAAGGGCTCCCAAATATCACCTTGCAATTTCCACGAAAAGAGTGTTAGCAAATTGCTTCCTGAGGTCTAAGTGGTAAGTCTGTGAGATGAACTCACTGATTAGAAAGAACTTTCCCAGAAAGCTTCTTTCACGTTTTGAACTGATGAAATTTCCTTTATCAGCGTCGGCCTCAATGCGATCCAAAGAAGCCCTTCTCAGGTTCCTCAAAGACAGTGTTAATGGACTGCGCCACGAAATATAAGTGTAACTCTGTGAGATGAATTCACATATCACCAAGAAGTATCTATGAAAGCTTCGTTCTAGTTTTCATCTGAGTATATTTCCTTTGTCACCATAAGCTTCATTGCGCTATTAAGTATCTAATGGCAGATTTCCAGAAAACGGTGTTAACAAACTGATTACTGAAGAGAAACGTATAACTCTGTGAGTTGCATTCACACATGGCAATGCAGTTTCTCAGAAGGCTTCTTTCCAGTTTTAATCTGAGCATATTTCCTTTTTCACCAGAGCCCTCAATGAGCTCAAAATATCAGTGTGCAGAATCCACGACAACAGTGTCAGCAAACTGTTCCAAGAAGGGAAGGGTGGAACTCTGTGTGATGAAGTCACGCATCAGAAAGCATCTCTCAGAATGTTTCTCTCTAGTTTTTATATGAGGAAACTTCCTTTCTCACCATGGGCCCCTATGGGCTCCCAAAGGACATTTTGCAGAATGCTCGACAACAGCATTAGCAAACCGTTCCAAGAAGGGGAGAGTGGAACTCTGTGTGATGAAGTCACACATCAGAAAGCAATCTCTCAGAAAGCTTCTCTCAGGTTGTTATGTGAGGATACTTCATTTTTCAGCATGGGCCCCTATGCTCTCCCAAATATCACTTTGCAACTTCCACAAAAAGAGTGTTAGAAACTGCTTCCTGAGGTCTAAGTTTTAAGTCTGTGAGATGAACTCCCTGATCAGAAAGAAGTTTCTCAGAAAGCTTCTTTTACGTTTTGAACTGATGAAATTTCCTTTATCAGCATAGGCCTCAATGCGATCCAAAAAGCCCTTCTCAGTTTCCTCAAAGACAGTGTTAATGGACTGCTCCACGAAACATAAATGTAACTTTGTGAGATGAATTCACACATCACCAAGAAGTTTCTAAGAAAGCTTCGTTCTAGTTTTCATCTGAGGATATTTCCTTTGTCACCGTATGCTTCACTGCACTATGAATGATCTAATTGCAGATTTCCAGAAAACTGTGTTAACAAACTGATCTCTGAATAGAAACGTGTAAATCTGTGAGTTGCATTCACACATGGCAATGCAGTTTATCAGAAGGCTTTTTTACACTTTTAATCTAAGGATAATTCCTTTTTCACCTTAGCCCTCAATGAGCTCCCAAATATCACTTTGCAGAATCCACGACAACATTGTTAGAAAACTGTTCCAAGAAGGGAAGGGTGGAACTCTGTGTGATGAAGTCACATATCCGAAAGCAATCTCTGAGAAAGCTCCTCTTTAGTTTTTACTGAGAGGATACTTCCTTTTTCACTATGGGCCTGTATGGGCTCCCAAATATCACTTTGCAGAATCCACGACAACAGTGTTAGCAAACTGTTCCAAGAAGGGAAGGGTGTATCTCTGTGTGATGAAGCCACACATCAGAAAGCAATCTCTCAGAAAGCTTCTCTCTAGTTATTATGTGAGGATACTTTCTTTTTGACCAAGGGTCCCAATTAGCTCCCAGATATCTCTTTGCAGAATGCACGACAACAGTTATAGCAAACTCTGCCAAGGAGGGAAGGGTGGAAATCTGTGTGATGAAGTCACAATTCAGAAAGCAATTGTCAGAAAACTTCTCGCTAGTTATTACGTGAGGATATTTCCTTTTTCACCATGGGCCCCTATGGGCTCCCAAATATCACTTTGCAGTTTCCACCAAAAGAGTGTTAGCAAACTGCTTCCTGAGGTCTAAGTTGTAAGTCTGTGAGATGAACTCACTGATCAGAAAGAAGTTTCTCAGAAAGCTTCTTTCACGTTTTGAACTGATGAAATTTCCTTTATGAGCATAGGCCTCAATGTGATCCAAAAATCCCTTCTCAGGTTCCTCAAAGACAGTGTTAATGGACTGCCCCACGAAACATAAGTGTAACTCTGTGAAACGAATTCACACATCACCAAGAAGTTTCTAAGAAAGCATCTTTCTAGTTTTCATCGGAGGATATTTCCTTTGTCACCGTAAGCTTCATTGCGCTATGAAGTATCTAATTGCAGATTTCCAGAAAACTGTGTTAACAAACTGATCACTGAAGAGAAACGTGTAACTCTGTGCATTGCATTCACACATGGCAATGCAGTTTCTCAGAAGGCTTCTTTCCAGTTTTAATCTGAGGATAATTCCTTTTTCACTATAGCCCTCAAAGAGCTCCCAAATATCACTTTGCAGAATCCACGAAAACAGTGTTAGCAAACTGTTCCAAAAAGGGAAGGGTGGAACTCTGTGTGATGAAGTCACATATCAGAAAGCAATGTCTCAGAAAGCTTCTCTCTAGTTTTTATGGGAGGGTACATTCTTTTTCACTATGGGGTTCTATGTTCTCCCAAATATCACTTTGCAGAATCCACGACAACAGTGTTAGCAAACTGTTCCATGAAGGGAAGGGTGCAACTCAGTGTGATGAAGTCACACATCAGAAAGCAATCTCTCAGAAAGCTTCTCTCTAGTTATTACGTGAGGATATTTCCTTTTTCACCATGGGCCCCTATGGGCTCCGAAATATCACTTTGCTCTTTCCAAGAAAAGAGTGTTAGCAAACTGCTTCCGGAGGTCTAAGTTGTAAGTCTGTGAAATGAACTCACTGATCACAAAAGTTTCTCAGAAAGCTTCTTTCACGTTTTGAACTGATAAAATTTCCTTTATCAGCGTAGGCCTCAGTGCAATCCAAAGAAGCCCTTCTCAGGTTCCTCAAAGACAGTGTTAATGAACTGCTCCATGAAAAATAAGTGTAACTCTGTGAGATGAATTTACAAATCACCAAGAAGTTTTCCAGAAAGCTTCTTTCTAGTTTTCATCTGAGGATATTTCCTTTGTCACCGTAAGTTTCATTGCGCTATGAAGTATCTAATTGCAGCTTTCCAAAAAACTGTGTTAACAAAATGATAACTGAAGAGAAACGTGTTACTCTGTGAGTTGCATTCACACATGGTAATGCACTTTCTCAGAAGGCTTCTTTCCAGTTATAACCTGAGGATATCTCCGTTTTCACCGTAGCCCTCAATGAGCTCCCAAATATTGCTTTGCATAATCCATGACAACAGTGATAGCAAACTGTTCCAAGAAGGGAAATGTGGAACTCTGTGTGATGAAGTCACACATCAGAAAGCAATCTCTCAGAAAGCTTCTCTCTAGTTACTAAGTGAGGATATTTCCTTTTTCACCATGGGCCCCTATCGGCTTCAAAATATCATTTTGCAGAATCCACGAAAACAGTGTTAGCAAACTGTCCCAAGAAGGCAAGTGTGGAACTCTGTGTGACGAAGTCACACATCAGAAGGCAATCTCTCAGAACGTTTCTCACTAGTTTTTATGTGAGGATACTTCCTTTTTCACCATGGGCCCCTATGTGATCCCAAATATCACTTTGCAGAATCCACGACAACAGTGTTAACAAACTGTTCCAAGAAGGGAAGGTTGGAACTCTGTGTGATGAAGTCACATATCAGAAAGCAATCTCTCAGAAAACTTCTCTCTAGTTTTTATGTGAGGATACTTCCTTTTTCACCATGGACCCCTAAGGGCTCCCAAATATGACTTTGCAGAATCCACGACAACAGTGTTAGCAAACTGTTCCAAGAAGGGAAGGGTGGAACTCTGTGTGATGAAGTCACATATCAGAAAGCAATCTCTCAGAAAGCTTCTCTCTAGTTATTATGTGACGATATTTCCTTTTTCACCATAGGCCCCTATGGGCTCCTAAATATCACTTTGCAGTTTCCACGAAAAGAGTGTTAGCAAGCTGCCTCCTGAGTTCTAAGTTGTAAGTCTGTGAGATAAACTCTCTGATCAGAAAGAAGTTTCTCAGAAAGGTACTTTCACGTTTTGAACAGATGAAATTTCCATTATCAGCGTAGGTCTCATGGCGATCCAAGGAAGCCCTTCTCAGGTTCCTCAAAGACAGTGTTCATGGACTGCTCCACGAAAAATAAGTGTAACTCTGTGAGATGAATTCACACATCACCAAGAAGTTTCTAAGAAAGCTTCTTTCTAGTTTTCATGTGAGGATACTCCTTTGTCACCGTAAGCTTCATTGTGCTATGAAGTATCTAATTGCAGATTTCCAGAAAAGTGTGTTAACAAACTGATCACTGAAGGGAAACGTGTAACTCTGTGAGTTGCATTCACACATGGCAATGCAGTTTCTCAGAAGCCTTCCTTCCCGTTTTAATCTGACAATATTTCCTTTTTCACCATAGGTCTCAATGAGCTTCCAAATACCACTTTGCAGAATCCACGATAACAGTGTTAGCAAACTGTTCCAAGAAGGGAAGTGTGGAACTCTGTGTGATGAATTCTCATATCAGAAAGCAATCTCTCAGAAAGCTTTTCTCTTGTGTATATGAAGGATACTTGCTTTTCACCATGGGCCCCTAAATGCTCCCAAATATCACTTTGCAGCATACAAGACAACAGTGTTAGCAAACTGTTCCAAGAGGGAAGGGTGGAACTCGGTGTGATGAAGTCACACATCAGAAAGCAATCTCTCAGAAAGCTTCTCTCTAGTTTTTGTGTGAGGATACTTCCTTTTTCACCCTGGGTCCCTATGGGATCCCAAATATCGCTTTGCAGAATCCACGACAACAGTGTGAGCAAACTGTTCCAAGAAGGGAAGGGTGGAACTCTATGTGATGAAGTCACACATCAGAAAGCAATCTCTCAGAAAGCTTCTCTCTAGTTATTAGGTGAGAATATTACCTTTTTCACCATGGGCCCCTATGGGTACCCAAATATCATTTTGCAGTTTCCACGAAGAGTGTTAGAAAACTGCTTCCTGAGGTCTAAGATGTAAGTCTGTGAGATGACCTCACTGATCAGAAAGAAGTTTCTCAGAAAGCTTCTCTCACGTCTTGAACTGATGAAATTTCCTTCATCAGCGTTGACCTAAATGCGATCCAAAGAAGCCCTTCTCAGGTTCCTCAGAGTCAGTGTTAATGGACTGCTCCACGATACATAAGTGTAACTCTGTGAGACGAATTCACACATCACCAAGAAGTTTCTAAGAAAACTTCTTTCTAGTTTTCATCTGAGGATATTTCCTTTGTCATCATAAGCTTCATTGCGCTATTAAGTATCTAATTGCAGATTTCCAGAAAACTGTGTTAACAAACTGATCACTGAAGAGAAACGTGTAACTCTGTGAGTTGCATTCACACATGGCAATGCAGTTTCTCAGAAGGCTTCTTTCCACTTTTCATCTGAGTATGTTTCCTTTTTCACCATATCCCTCAATGAGCTCCCAAATATCACGTTGCAGAATACACGACAACAGTGTTATCAAACTGTTCCATGAAGGGAAGGTTGGAACTCTGTGTGATGAAGTCACACATCAGGAAGCAATCTCTCAGAAAGCTTCTTTCAAGTTATTATGTGAGGATATTCCCTTTTTCACCATGGGCCCCTACGGGCTCCCAAATATCACTTTGCAGAATCCACGACAACAGTGTTAGCAAACTGTTCCAAGAAGGGAAAGGTGGAACTCTGTGTGATGAATTCTCATATCAGAAAGCAATCTCTCAGAAAGCTTCTCTCTAGTTCTCATGTGAGCATCCCTCTTCTTTCACCATGGGCCCCTATGGGCTCCCAAATATCACTTTGCAGAATCCACGACAACAGTGTTTGCAAACTGTTCCAAGAAGGGAAGGGTGGAACTCTGTGTGATGAAGTCACACATCAGAAAGGAATCTCTCAGAAAGCTTCTCTCTAGTTTTTATGTGAGGATACTTCCTTTTCCACCATGGGCCCCTAAGGGCTTCCAAATATCACTTTGCAGAATCCAGGACAACAGTGTTAGCAAACTTTTCCAAGAAGGGAAGTGTGGAACTCTGTGTGTCGATGTCAGAGATCACAAAGCAATCTCTCAGAAAGCTTCTCTCTAGTTATTATGTGAGGATATTTCCTTTTTCACCGTCGGCCCCTATGGGCTCCCAAATATCACTTTGCATTTTCCACGAAAAAAGTGTTAGCAAACTGCTTCCTGAGGTCTAAGTTGTAAGACTGTGAGATGAACTCAGTGATCAGAAAGAGTTTCTCCGAAAGATTCTTTCAAGTTTTGAACTGATGAAATTTCCTTTATCAGCGTAGGCTTCAATGCGATCCAAAGAAGGCCTTCTCAGGTTCCTCAAAGACAGTGTTAACGGACTGCTCCATGAAACATAGGTGTAACTCTTTGAGATGAATTCACACATCACCAAGAAGTTTCTAAGAAAGCTTCTTTCTAGTTTTCATCTGAGGATATTTCGTTTGTCCCCGTAAGCTTCATTGCGCTATGAAGTATCTAATTGCAGATTTCCAGAAAACTGTGTTAACAAACTGATCACTGAAGAAAAACGTGTAACTCTGTGTGTTGCATTCACAAATGGCAATGCAGTTTCTCAGAAATCTTCTTTCCAGTTTTAATGTGAGGATATTTCCTTTTTCACCATAGGCCTCAATGAGCTCCCAAATATCACGTTGCAGAACCCACGACAACAGTGTTAGCAAACTCTTCCAAAAAGGGAAGGGTGGAATTCTGTGTGATGAAGTCACATATAAGAAAGCATTTTCCCAGAAAGCTTCTCTCTAGTTATTATGTGAGGATACTTCCTTTTTCAACATGGGCCCCTATTGGCTCCCAAATATCAATTTGCAGAATACAAGACAACAGTGTTAGCAACTGTTCCAAGAAGGGAAGTGTGGAACTCTGTGTGATGAAGTCACACATCAGAAAGGAGTCTATCAGAAGGCTTTTCTCTAGTTATTATGTAATATATTTCCTTTTTCATCATTGCCCCCTATTAGCTCCCAAATATCACTTTGCAGTTTCCACGAAAATAGTGTTCGCACACTGTTTCCTGAGGTGTAAGTTGTAAGTCTCTTTAATGAACTCACTGTTCAGAAAGTAGTTTCTCAGAAAGCTTCTTTCACGTTTTGAACTGATGAAATTTCCTTTAGCAGCGTAGGCCTCAATGTGATCCAAAGAAGCCCTTCTCAGGTTCCTCAAAGACAGTGTTAATGGACTGCTCCACGAAACATAAGCGTAACTCTGTGTGATGAACTCACACATCACTAAGAAGTTTCCTAGAGAGTTTCTTTCTAGTTTTCATCTGAGAATATTTCCTTTGTCACCATAATGTTCATTGCGCTATGAAGTATCTAATGGCAGATTTCCAGAAAACTGTGTTATCAAACTGATCACTGAAGAGAAACGTGTAATTCTGTGAGTTGCATTCACACATGGCAATGCAGTTTCTCAGAAGGCTTCTTTCCAGTTTTAATCTGAGGATATTTCCTTTTTCACCATAGCCCTCAATGAGTTCCCAAATATCACTTTGCAGAATCCACGACAACAGAGTTAGCAAACTGTTCCAAGAAGGGAAGGGAGGATCTCTGTGTGATGAAGTCACACATCAGAAAGCAATCTCTCAGAAAGCTTCTCTCTAGTTATTATGTGAGGATGTTTTCTTTTGCACCTTGGGCCCCTATGGGCTCCCAAATATCATTTTGCAGTTTCCACGAAAAGAATGTTAGCAAACTGCTCCCTGAGGACTAAGCTGTAAGTCTGTGAGATGAACTCACTGATTAGAAAGAAGTTTCTCAGAAAGCTTCTTTCACGTTTTGGACTGATGAAATTTCCTTTATCAGCGTAGGCCTCAAAGCGATCCAAAGAAACCCTTCTCAGGTTCCTCAAAGACAGTGTTAATGGACTGCTCCAAGATTTGTAAGTGTAACTCTGAGAGATGAATTCACACATTACCAAGCAGTTTCAACGAAAGCTTCTTTCTAGTTTTCATCTGAGGATATTTCCTTTGTCACCGTAAGCATCATTGCGCTATGAAGTATCTAATTGTAGATTTCAAGAAAAGTGTGTTAACAAACTGATCACTGAATAGAAACGTGTAACTTTGTGAGTTGAATTCACACATGACAATGCAGTTTCTCTGAAGGTTTCTTTCCAGTTTTAATCTGAGGATATATCCTTTTTCGCCATAGTCCTCAATCAGTTCCCATTTATCACTTTGCAGAATCCACGACAACAGGTTAGCAAACTGTTCCAAGAAGGCATGGGTGGTACTCTGTGTGATGAAGTCACACATCAGAAAGCAATCTCTCAGAAAGCTTCTCTCTAGTTTTTATGTGAGGATACTTCCATTTTCACCATGGGCCCCTATGGGCTCCCAAACATCACTTTGCAGAGTCCACGATAACTGTGTTAGCAAACTGTTCCAAGAAGGGAAGGGTGGAACTCTGTGTGATGAAGTCACACATCAGAAAGCAATCTCTCCCAAAGCTTCTCTCTAGTTATTATGTGAGGATATTTCCTTTTTCACCATGGGCCCCTATGGGCTCCAGAATATCACTTTGAAGTTTCCATGAAAAGATTGTTACCAAACTGCTTCCTGAGGTCTAAGTTGTAACTCTGTTAGATGAATTCACACGTCACCAAGAAGTTTCTAAGAAAGCTTCTTTCTAGTTTTCATCTGACGATATTTCCTTTGTCACCGTAAGCTTCACTGCGCTATGAAGTATCTAATAGCAGATTCCCAGAAAACTGTGTTAACAAACTGATCACTGAAGAGAAACGTGTAACTCTGTGAGTTGCATTCACACATGGCAATGAAGTGTCTCAGAAGGCTTCTGTCCAGTTTTAATCTGACGTTATTACCTTTTCCAACGTAGCCCTCAATGAGCTCCCAAATATCGCTTTGCAGAATCCACGACAACAGTGTTAGGAATCTGTTCCAAGAAGGGACGGGTGGAACTGTGTGTGATGAACTCACACATCAGAAAGCAATCTCTCAGAAAGCTTCTCTCTAGTTATTATGCGAGGATATTTTCTTTTCCACCATGGAACCCTAAGGGCTCCCAAATATCACTTTGCAGAATACACGAAAGGAGTGTTAGTACACTGCTTCCTGAGGTCTAATGTGTAAGTCTGTGAGATGAACTCACTAATCAGAAAGAAGTTTCTCAGAAAGATTCTTTCACGTTTTAAACTGATGAAATTTCCTTTATCAACATCGGCCTCAATGCTATACAAAGAAGCCCTTCTCAGGTTCCTCAAAGACACTGTTAATGGACTGCTCCACTAAAAATAAGTGTAACTCTGTGATATGAATTCACACATCACCAAGAAGTTTCAAAGAAAGCTTTTTTCTAGTTTTCATCTGAGCATATTCCCTTTGTCACCGTTAGCTTCATTGCGCTATGAACTATCTAATAGCAGATTTCCAGAAAACTGTGTTAAGAAAAAGATCACTGAAGAGAAACATGTAACTCTGTGATTTGCATTCACACATGGCAATGCAGTGTCTCAGAAGGCTTCTTTCCATTTTTAATCTGGGTATATTTCCATTTTCACCGTAGCCCTCAATGAACTCCCAAATATCACTTTGCAGAATCCACGACAACAGTGTTAGCAAACTTTTCCAAGAAGGGAAGGGTGGAACTCTGTGTGATGAAGTCACACATCAGAAAGCAATCTCTCAGAAATCTTCTCTCTAGTTTTTATGTGAGGAATGCTTCCTTTTTCACCTTGGGCCCCAAAGGGCTCCCAAATATCACTTTGCAGAATCCAGGACAACAGTGTTAGCAAACTGTTCCAAGAAGGGACTGGTGGAAACCTGTGTGATGAAGTCACACATCAGAAAGCAATCTCTCAGAAACCTTCTCTCTAGTTATCATGTGAGGATATTTCCTTTTTCACCATGGGCCCCTATGGGCTCCCAAATATCACTTTGAAGTTTCCACGAAAAGAGTGTTAGCAAACAGCTTCCTGAGGTCTACGTTGTAAGTCTGTGAGATGAACTCACTGATCAGAAAGAAGTTTCTCAGAAAGCTTCTTTCACGTTTTGAACTGATGAAATTTCCTTTATCAGGGAAGGCCTCAATGCGATCCAAAGAAGCCCTTCTCAGGTTCCTCCAAGACAGTGTTAATGGACTGCTCCAAGAAACATAAGTGTAACTCAATGAGATGAATTCACACATCACCAAGAAGTTTCTATGAAAGCTTCTTTCTAGTTTTCATCTGAATATATTTCCTTTCTCACCGTAAGCTTCATTGCGCTGTGAAGTATCTAATTGCAGATTTCCAGAAAACTGTGCTACCAAACTGATCACTGAAGAGAAACGTGTCACTCTGTGTGTTGCATTCACACATGGCAATGCAGTTTCTCAGAAGGCTTCTTTCCAGTTTTAATCGGAGGATATTTCCTTTTTCACCATGGCCCTCAATGGGCTCCCAAATATCACTTTGCAGAATCCACGACAACAGTGTTAGCAAACTGTTCCAAGAAGGGAAGGGTGGAATTCTGTGTGATGAAGTCACACACCAGAAAGCAATCTCTCAGAAATCTTCTGTCTTGTTTTTATGTAAGAATACTTCCTTTTTCACCCTGGGCCCCAAAGGGCTCCGAAATATCACTTTGCAGAATCCACGACAACAGTGAAAGCAAACTGTTCCAAGAAGGGAAGGGTGGAACTATGTGTGATGAAGTCAAATATCAGAGGGTAATTTCTCAGAAAGCTTCTCTCTAGTTATTATGTGAGCATATTTCCTTTTTCACCATGGGCCCCTATGGGCTCCCAAATATCACGTTGCAGTTTCCACGAAAAGAGTGCTAGCAAACTGCTTTCTCTAAGTTTTAAGTCTGTGGGATGAACTCACTGATCAGGAAGAAGTTCCTCAGAAAGCTTGTTTCAAGTTTCGAACTGATGAAATTTCCTTTATCAGCCTAGGCTTCAATGCGATGCTAAGAAGCCCTCCTCATGTTCCACAAAGATAGTGTTAATGGACTGCTCCACATAACATAGGTGTAACTCTGTGAGATGAATTCACACATCACGAAGAAGTTTCTCAGAAAGCTTCTTTCTAGTTTTCATGTAAGGATATTTCCATTGTCACCGTAAGCTTCATTGCGCTATGAAGTATCTAATTCCAGATTTCCAGAAAACTGTGTTAACAAACTGAGCACTGAAGAGAAACGTGTAACTCTGTGAGTTGCATTCACACATGGCAATGCAGTTTCTCAGAAGGCTTCTTTCCAGTTTTAATCTGACGATATTTCCTTTTTCACCATAGCCCTCAGTGAGCTCCCAAATATCACTTTGCAGAATCCACGACAACAGTGTTAGCAAACTGTTCCAAGAAGGGAAGGGTGGAACTCTGTGTGATGAAGTCACACATCAGAAAGCAATCTCTCAGAGAGCTTCTGTCTAGTTTTTATGTGAGGATATTTCCTTTTTCAACATGGGCCCCATGGGCTCCCAAATATCACTTTGCAGAATCCACGACAACAGTGTTAGCAAACTGTTCCATGAAAGGAGGGTGGAACTCTGTGTGATGAAGTCTCATATAAGAAAGCAATCTCTCAGAAAGCTTCTCTCTAGTTATTATGTGAGGATATTTCCTTTTTCCCCATGGGCCCCTAGGGGCTACCAAATATCATTTTGCAGTTTCCACGAAAAGAGTGTTAGCAAACTGCTTCCTGAGGTCAACGTTGTAAGTCTGTGAGATGAACTCACTGATCAGAAAGAAGTTTTTCAGAAAGCTTCTTTCACGTTTTGAAGTGATGAAATTTCCTTTATCAGCGTAGGCCTCAATGCGATCCTAAGAAGCCCTTCTCAGGTTCCTCAAAGGCACTGTTAATGGGCTCCACCAGGAAACATAAGTGTAACTCTGTGAGATGAATTCACACATCACCAAGAAATTTCTATGAACGCTTCTATCTAATATTCATGTGAGGATATTTCCTATGTCAACGTAAGCTTCATTGCGCTATGAAGTATCTCATTGCAGATTTCCAGAAAAGTGTGTTTATGAACTGATCACTGAAGAGAAACGTGTAACTCTGTGAGTTGCATTCACACATGGCAATGCAGATTCTCAGAAGGCTTTTTTCCACATTTAATCTGAGGATATTTCCTTTTTCACCATAGCCCTCAAAGAGCTCCCAAATATCACTTTGCAGAATACACGACAAGAGTGTTAGCAAACTGTTCCAAGAAGGGAAGGCTGGAAGTCTGTTTGATGAAGTCACACATCTGAAAGCAATCTCTCAGAAAGCTTCTCTCTAGTTTTCATGTGAGGATACTTCCTTTTTAACCATGGGCCCCATGGTCTCCGAAATATCACTTTGCAGAATCCTCGACAACAGTGTTAGCAAGCTGTTCCAAGAAGGGAAGGGTGGAACTCTGTGTGATGAAGTCACACATCAGAAAGTAATCTCTCATAAAGCTTCTCTCTAGTTATTATGTGAGGATATTTCATTTTTCACCATGGGCCCCTATGGGCTCCCAAGTATCACTTTGCAGTTTCCACGAAAAGAGTGTTAACAAACTTCTTAATGAGGTCTAAATTGTAAGTCTGTGAGATGAACTCACTGATCAGAAAGAGGTTTCTCAGAAACCTTCTTTCACGTTTTGAACTGATGTAATTTCCTTTATCAGCGTAGGCCTCTATGCGATCCAAAGAAGTCCTTCTCAGGTTCCTCAAAGACAGTGTTAATGAACTACTCCATGAAACATAAGGGTAATTCTGTGAGGTGAATTCACACGTCTCCACGAAGTTTCTAGGAAAACTTCTTTCTAGTTTTCATCTGAGGATATTTCCTTTGTCACCGTAGGCTTCATTGCGCTATGAAGTATCTAACTGCAGATTTCCAGAATAGGATGTTTACGAACTGATCACGGAAAGGAAACGTGTAACTCTGTGAGCTGCATTCACACATGGCAATGCAGTTTCTCAGAATGCTTCTTTCCAGTTTTAATCTGAGGATATTGCCTTTTTCACCATAGCCCTGAATGATCTCCCAAATATCACTTAAGAGAATCCACGACAACACTGTTAGGAAACTTTTCCAAGAAGGGAAGGGTGGAACTCTGTGTGATGAAGTCACATATCGGAAAGCAATCTCTCAGAAAGCTTCTCTCTAGTTATTATGTCAGGATACTCCCTTTTTCACCATTGGACACTATGAGATCCCAAATATCATATAGCAGAATCCACGGTAACAGTGTTAGCAAAATGTTCCAAGAAGGGAAGGGTGGAACTCTGTGTGATGAAGTCACACATCAGAAAGCAATCTCTCAGAAAGCTTCTCTCTAGTTATTATGTGAGGATATTTCCCTTGTCACCATGGGCCCCTAAGGGCTCCCAAATAACACTTTGCAGTTTCCAGGAAAAGAGTGATAGCAAACTGCTTCCTGAGATCTAAGTTGTAAGTCTGTGTGATGACCTCACTGATCAGAAAGACGTTTCCCAGAAAGCTTCTTTCACGTTATGAACTGATAAAATTTACTTTGTCAGCGTAGGCCTCAATGTGATCCAAAGAAGCCCTTCTCAGGTTCCTCAAAGACAGTGTTAATGGACTGCTCCATGAAATATAAGTGTAACTCTGTGAAATGAATTCACACATCACCAAGAAGTTTCTAAGAAAGCTTCTTTCTAGTTTTCATCCGAGGATATTTCCTTTGTCACCGTAAGCTTCATTGCGCTATGAAGTATCTAATTGCAGATTTCCAGAAAACTGTGTTAACAAACTGATCACTAAAGAGAAACGTGTAACTCTGTGAGTTGCATTAATACATGGCAATGCAGTTTCTCGGAAGGCTCCTTTCTAGTTTTAATCTGAGGATATTTCCTTTTTCTCCATAGCCTTCAGTGAGCTCCCAAATGTCACTTTGCAGAATCCACGACAACAGTGTTAGCAAACTGTTCCAAGAAGTGAAGGGTGGAACTCTGTGTGATGAAGTGACACATGAGAAAGAAATCTCTCAGAAAACTTCTCTCTCGTTTTTATGTGAGGATACTTCCTTTTTCACCATGGGCACCTATGGGCTCCCAAATATCACTTTGCAGAATCTCCGACAACAGTGTTATCAAACTGTTCGAAGAAGGGAAGGGTGGAACTCTGTGTAATGAAGTCACACATCAGAAAGCAATCTCTCAAAAAGCTTCTCACTACTTATTATGTGAGGATATTTCCTTTTTCACCATTGGGAAACCTATGGGTTCCACAATATCACTTTGCAGTTTGCACGAAAAGAGTGTTAGCAAACTGCTTCCTGAGGTCTAAGTTGTAAGACTGTGAGATGAAATCACTGATCAGAAAGAAGTTTCTCAGAAAGCTTCTTTCACGTTTTGAACTGATGACATTTCCTTTATCAGCGTAGGCCTCAATGTGATACAAAAAACCCCTTCTCAGGTTCCTCAAAGACAGTGTTAATGGACTGCTCCACGATACAGAAGTGTAACTCTGTGAGATGAATTCACGCATCACCAGGAAGTTTCTCAGAAAGCTTCTTTCTAGTTTTCATCTGAGGATATTTCGTTTGTCACGGTAAGCTTCATTGCGCTATGAAGTATCTAATTGCAGATTTCCAGACAACTGTGTTAACAAACTGATCACTGAAGAGAAACTTGTAACTCTGTGAGTTGCATTCACACATGGCAATGCAGTTTCACAGAAGGCTTCTTTCCAGTTTTAATCTGAGGATATTTCCATTTTCACCATAGCCCTCAATGCGCTCCCAAATATCACTCTGCAGAATCCGCGACAGCAGTGTTAACAAACTGTTTCAAGAAGGAAAGGGTGGTACTCTGTGTGATGAAGTCACATATCAGAAAGCAATCTCTCAGAAAGCTTCTCTCTAGTTATCATGTGAGGATATTTCCTTTTTCACCGTGGCCCCTAAGGGATCCCAAATATCACTTTGCAGTTTCAAAGGAAAGAGTGTCAGTAAACTGTTGCCTGAGGTGTAAGTTGAAAGTCTGTGAGATGAACTCACTGATCAGAAAGAAGTTTCTCAGAAAGCTTCTTTCACGTTTTGAACTGATGAAATTTCCTTTGTCAGCGTAGGCCTCAATGCGTTCCAAAGATGCCCTTCTCAGGTTCCTCAAAACAGTGTTAATGGACTGCTCCACGAAACAAAAGTGTAACTCTGTGAGATGAATTCACACATCACCAATCAGTTTCTCAGAAAGCTTCTTTCTAGTTTTCATCTGAGGATATTTCCTTTGTCACCGTAAGCTTCATTGCGCTATGAAGTATCTAATTGCAGATTTCCCGAAAACTGTGTTAACAAACTGATCACTGAAGAGATACGTGTAACTCTCTGAGTTGAATTCACACATGGCAATGCAGTTTGTCAGAAGGCTTCTTTCCAGTTTTAATCTGAGGATATTTACTTTATCACTATATCGTTTAATGAGCTCCCAAATTTCACTTTACAGAATCCACGACAACAGTGTTATCAAACGGTTCCAAGACGGAAAGTGTGGAACTCTGTGTGATGAAGCCACACATCGGAAAGCAACCTCTCAGAAAGCCTCTCTCGAGTTCTTATGTGAGGATACTTCTTTTGTCACAACGGGCCGCTAAGGGCTCGCAAATACCACTTTGCAGAATCCACGACAACAGTGTTAGCAAACTGTTCCAAGAAGATAAGTGTGGAAATTTGTGTGATGAAGTCACCCATCAGAAAGCATTCTCTCAGAAATCTTCCATCTAGTGTTTTTGTGAGGATACTTCCTTTTTCACCATGGGCCACTATGGGCTCCGAAGTATCACCTTGCAGAGTCCACGCCAACTGTGTTAGCAAACTGTTCCAAGAAGGGAAGTGTGGAACTCTGTGTGATGAAATCACACATCAGAAAACAATCTCTCAGAAGGCTTGTCTCTAGATCTTATGAGAGGATATTTCCTTTTTCACCATGGGCCCCTATGGGCTCCCAAATATCACTTTGCAGTTTCCACGAAAAGAGTGTTAGCAAACTGCTTCCTGAGGTCCAGGTTGTAAGTCTGTGACATGAACTCACTGACCAGAAAGGAGTTTCTCAGAAAGCTTCTTTCACCTTTTGAGCTGATGAAATTTCCTTTATCAGCGTACGCCTCAATGCGATCCAAAGAAGCCCTTCTCAGATTCCTCAAAGACATTGCTAATGGACTGCTCCAAGAATCATAAGTGTAACTCTGTGAGATGCATTCACGCATTACCAAGAAGTTTCTCCGAAAGCTTCTTTCTAGTTTTCATCTGAGGATATTTCCTTGGTAACCGCAAGCTTCATTGCGCTACGAAGTATATATTTGCTGCTTTCCAGAAAACTGTGTTAACAAACTGATCACTGAAGAGAAACGTGTAACTCTGTGTGTTGCATTCACACATGGCAATGCAGTTTCTCAGAAGGCTTCTTTCCACTTTTAATCTGAGGATATTTCCTTTTTCACCATAGTCGTCAATGAGCCCCAAATATCACTTTGCAGAATCCTCGACATCAGTGTTAGCAAACTGTTCCAAGAAGGGAAGGGTGGAACTCTGTGCGATGAAGTCCATGTGCCCCTATGGGCTCCCAAATATCACTTTGCAGAATCCACGACAACAGTGTTAGCAAACTGTTCCAAGAAGGGAAGTGTGGAATGCTTTGTGATGAAGTCACACATCAGAAAGCAATCTCTCAGAAAGCTTCTCTCTAGTTCTTATGTGAGGATATTTCCATTTTCACCTTGGGACCCTATGGGCTCCCAAATATCTCTTTGCAGTTTCCACGAAAAGAGTGTTAGCAAACTGCTTCCTGAGGCCTAAGTTTTAACTCTGTGAGATGAACTCACTGAGCAGAAAGAAGTTTCTCAGAAAGCTTCTTTCATGTTTTGAACTGATGAAATTTCCTTTATCAACGTAGGCCTCAATGCGATCCAAAGAAGCCCTTCTCAGGTTCCTCAAAGACAGTGCTAATGGACTGCTCCCCGAAACATAAGTGTAACTCTGTGAGATGAATTCACACATCACCAAGAAGTTTCTTAGAATGCTTTTTCTAGTTTTCTTCTGAGGATATATCCTTTGTCACCGTAAGCTTCATTGTACTATGAAGTATCTGTTTGCAGATTTCCAGAAAACTGTGTTAACAGACTGATCACTGAAGAGAAAGGTGTAACTCTGTGGGTTTGCTTCACACATGGCAATGCAGTTTCTCAGAAGGCTTCTTTCCAGTTTTAATGTGAGGATATTTCCTTTTTCACCATAGCCCTCAATGAGGACCCAAATATAAATTTGCAGAATCCACGACAACAGTGTTATCAAACTGTTCCAAGAAGGGTAAGGGGGAACTTTTTGTGATGAAGTCACACATGAGAAAGCAATCTCTCAGAAAGCTTCTCTCTATTTATTATGTGAGAATACTTCCTTTTTGACCATGGGCCCCTATGGGCTCCCAAATATCACTTTGCAGAATCCTCGACAACAGTGTTAGCAAACTGTTCCAAGAAGGGAAGCGTGGAACTCTGTGTGCTGAAGTCACCTATCCGAAAGCAATCTCTCAGAAAGCTTCCCTCAGGTTCATATGTGAGGATACTTCTTTTTTCACAATGCGCCCCTAAGGGCTCCCAAATATCAGTTTGCAGAATACACGACAACAGTGTTAGCAAACTGTTCCAAGAAGGGAAGGTGGAACTCTGTGTGATGAAGTCCCATATCAGAAAGCAATCTCTCAGAAAGCTTCTCTGTAGTTTTTATGTGAGGATACTTCCTTTTTCATTCTGGTACCCTATGGGCTCCCAAATATCACTTTGCAGAATCCACGACAACAGTGTTAGCAAACTGTTCCAAGAAAGTAAGTGTGGAACTCTGTGTGAGGAAGTCACACTTCAGAAGGCAATCTCTCAGGTGCTTCTCTCTAGTTGTTATGTGAGGATATTTCCTTTTTCACCAGGGGCCCCTATGGACTCCCAAATATCACTTTGCAGTTTCCACGAAAAGAGTGTTAGCAACCTGCTTCCTGGGGTCTAAGTTTTAAGTCAGTGAGATTAACTCACTGATATGAAAGACGTTTCTCAGAAAGCTTCTTTCACGTTTTGAACTGATGAAATTTCCTTTATCAGCGTAGGCTTCAATGCGATCCAAAGGGGCCCTTCTCAGGTTCCTCCAAGACGGTGTTAATGGACTGCTCTACGAAACATAAGTGTAACTCTTTGAGATGAATTCACACACCACTAAGAAGTTTCTAAGAAGGCTTCTTTCTAGTTTTCATCTGAGGATATTTCCTTTGTCACCATAAGCTTCATTGCGCTATGAAGTATCTAATTGCAGATTTCCAGAAAACTGTGTTAACGAACTGATCACTGAAGAGAAACGTGAAACTCTGTGAGTTGCATTCAAACATGGCAATGCAGTTTTCCAGAATGTATCTATCCAGTTTTAATCTGAGGAAATTTCATTTTTCACCATAGCCCTCAATGGGCACCCAAATATCACTTTGCAGAATCCACGACAACAGTGTTAGCAAAGTGTTCCAAGAAGGGAAGGGTGGAACTCTGGGTGATGAAGTCACACATCACGAAGAAGTTTCTAAGGAAGCTTCTTTCTAGTTTGCATCTGTGGATATTTCCTTTGTCTCCGTAACTTCATTGCGCTATGAAGTATCTATTTGCAGATTTCCAGAAAACTGTGTTAACAAAATCTTGACTGAAGAGAAACGTGTAACTCTGTGAGTTGCATTCACACATGGCAATGCAGTTTCTCAGAAGGCTTCTTTCCAGTTTCAATCTGAGGTTATTTCCTGTTTGACCATAGCCCTCAATGAGCTCCCAAATATCACTTTGCAGAATCCACGAAAACAGTGTTAGCAAACTGTTCCAAGAACAGAAGGGTGGAACTCTGTGTGATGAAGTCACACATCGGACGGCAATCTCTCAGAAAGCATCTCTCTAGTTTTTATGTGAGGATACTTCCTTTCTCACCCTCAGCCCCTATGGGTTCCGAAATATCACTTTGCAGAATCCAGGACAACAGTGTTACAAAACTGTTCCAAGAAGGGAAGGGTGGAATTCTGTGTGATGAAGTCACACATCAGAAAACAATCTCTCAGAAAGCTTCTCACTACTTATTATGTGAGGATATTTCCTTTTGCACCATGGGGAAACCTATGGGTTCCCAAATAAGACTTTGCAGTTTGCACGAAAAGATTGTTAGCAAACTGCTTCCTGAGGTCTAAGTTGTAAGTCTGTGAGATGACCTCACTGATCAGAAAGAAGTTTCTCAGAAAGCTTCTTCACGTTTTGAACTGATGAAATTTCCTTTATCAGCGTAGGCCTCAATGCGATCTAAAGAAGCCCTTCTGAGGTTCCTCAAAGACAGTGTTAATGGACTGCTCCACGAAAAGTAAGTGTAACTCTGTGAGATGAATTCACATATCACCAAGATGTTTGTAAGAAAGTTCTTTCCACTTTTCTTCTGAGGATATTTCCTTGGTCACCGTAAGCTTCATTGCGCTATGAAGTATCTAATTGCAGATTTCCAGAAAACTGTGTTAACAAACTGATCACTGAAGAGAAACGTGTAACACTGTGAGGTGCAGTCACACATGGCAATGAAGTTTCTCAGAAGGCTTCTTTCCAGTTTTAATCTGAGAGTATTTCCTTTTTCACCATAGCCCTCAATGAGCTCCCAAATATCAGTTTGCAGAATCCACGACAACAGTGTTAGCAAACTGTTCCAAGAGGGAAAGTTGGAACTCTGTGTGATGAAATCCCATATCAGAAAGCAAACTCTCAGAAAGCTTCTCTCTAATTTTTATGTGACGATACTTCCTTTTTCACCCTGGGCCCCTATGGCCTCCCAAATACCACTTTGCAGAATCCACGAAAACTGTGTTAGCAAACTGTTCCAAGAAGGGAAGCGTGGAACTCTGTGTGAGGAAGTCACACTTCAGAAAGCAATCTCTCAGAAAGCTTCTCTCTATTTGTTATGTGAGGATATTTCCTTTTTCACCATGGGCCCTTATGGGCTCCCAAATATCACTTTGCAAAAGGCACGACAACAGTGTTAGCAAACTGTTTCAGGAAGTTAAGTGTGGATCTCTGTGTGATGAAGTCACACATCAGAAAGCAATCTCTCAGAAAGCTTCTCTCCAGTTGTCATGTGAGGACACTTCCTTGTCCACCATGGGCCCCTAAGGGCTCCCATATATCACTTTGCAGAATCCACGACAACAGTGTTAGCAAACTGTTCGAAGAAGGGAAGGGTGGAACTCTGTGTGATGAAGTCACACATCAGAAAGCAATCTCTCACAAGGCTTCTCTCTAGTTATTATGTGAGGATATTTCCTTTTTCACCTTTGGCTCCTATGGGATACCAAATATCACTTTGCAGTTTCCACGAAAATAGGAAGAGCAAACTGCTTCCTGAGGTCTAATTTGTAAGTCTGTGAGATGAACTCACTGTTTAGAAAGGAGTTTCTCAGAAAGTTTCTTTCACGTTTTGAACTGATGAAATTTCCTTTATCAGCGTAGTCCTCAATGCGATCCAAAGAAGCCATTCTCAGGTTCCTCAAAGACAGTGTTACAGGACTATTCCATGAAATATAAGTGTAACACTGTGAGATGAATTCACACATCACCAAGAAGTTTCTCAGAAAGCTTCTTTCTAGTTTTCATCTGAGGATATTTCCTTTGTCACCGTAAGCTTCATTGCGCTATGACGTATCTAATTGCAGATTTCCACAAAACCGAGTTAACAAACTGATCACTGAAAAGAATCCACGACAACAGTGTTAGCAAACTGTTCCAAGAAGGGAAGGGTGGAACTCTGTGTGATGAAGTCACACATCAGAAAGCAATCTCTCAGAAGGCTTCTCTCTAGTTATTATTTAAGGATATTTCCTATTTCATCATTGTCCCCTATGAGCTCCCAAATATCACTTTGCAGTTTCCACGAAAATAGTGTTCGCACACTGCTTCCGGAGGTCTAAGTTGTAAGTCTGTTTAATGAACTCACTGTTCAGAAAGTACTTTCTCAGAAAGTTTCTTTCAAGTTTTGAAATGATGAATTTTCCTTTATCTGTGTAGGCCTCAATGCGATCCAAAGATGCCGTTCTCAGATTTCTCAAAGACAGTGTTAATGGACTGTTCCACAAAACATAATTGTAACTCTGTGAGATGATTTCACACATCACCAAGAGGTTTCTCAGAAAGCTTATTTCTAGTTTTCATCTGAGGATATTTCCTTTGTCACCGTAAGCTTCATTCTGTTATGAAGTATCTATTTGCAGATTTCAAGAAAACTGTGTTAACAAACTGATCACTGAAGAGAAATGTGTAACTCTGTGAGTTGCATTCACACATGGCAATGCAGTTTCTCAGAAGGCTTCTTTCTATTTAATCTGAGGATATTTCCTTTTTCACTGTAGCCCTCAATGAGCTCCCAAATAAGACTTTGCAGAATCCACTACAACAATGTTAGCAAACTGTTCCAAGACTGGAAGGATGGTACTCTGTGTATTGAAGTCACATATCCGAAATCAATCTCTCAGAAAGCTTCTCTCTTGTTCTTATGTGAGGACATTTCTTTTTTCACCATGGGACCCTAGGGGCCCCCAAATATCACTTCGCAGAATCCTCGAAAACAGTGTTAGCAAACTGTTCCAAGAAGGGATGGGTGGAATTCTGTGTGATGAAGTCACGCATCAGAAAGCAATCTCTCAGAAAGCTTCTCTCTAGTTATTATGAGAGGATATTTCCTTTTTCACCATGGGCCCCTAAGGACTCCCAAATATCACATTGCAGTTTCCAGGAAAAGAGTGTTAGCAAACTGCTTCCTGTGGTCTAAGGTGTAAGTCTGTGAGATCAAATCACTGATCAGAAAGAAGTTTCTCAGAAATCTTCTTTCACGTTTTGAACTGTTGAAATTTCCTTTATCAGCGTAGTCCTCAATGCGATCCAAAGAAGCCCTTCTCAGCTTCCTCAAGACATTGTTAATGGACTGCTCTACGAAACGTAAGTGTAACTCTGTGAGAGGAATTCACACATCACTAAGAAGTTTCTAAGAAAGCTTCTTTCTAGTTTTCATCTGAGGATATTTCCTTTGTCACCATAAGCTTCATTGCGCTATGAAGTATCTCATTGCCGATTTCGAGAAAACTGTGTTAACAAAGTGATCGCTGAAGAGAAACGTGTAACTCTGTGAGTTGCATTCATACTTGGCAATGCAGTTTCTCAGAAGGTTTCTTTCCAGTTTTAATCTGAGGATATTTCCTTCTTCTCCATAGCCCTCAATGAGCTCCCAAATATCACTTTGCAGATTCCACGACAACAGTGTTAGCAAACTCTTAGAAGAAGTGTAGAGTGGAACTCTGTGTGATGAAGTCACGCATCATAAAGCAATCTTTCCGAAGGCTTCTCTCTAGTTTTTATGTGAGGATACTTCCTTTTTCACCATGGGCCCCTATGGGCTCCCAAATATCACTGTGCAGAATCCACGACAACAGTGTTAGCAAATTGTTCCAAGAAGGGAAGGGTGGAACTCTGTGTGATTAAGCCACACATGAGAATGCAATCTCTCAGAAAGCTTCTCTCTAGTTATTATGTGAGGATATTTCCTTTTTCATCGTTTGCCCCCATGGGCTCCCAAATATCACTTTGAATTTTCCACGAAAAGAGTGTTAGCAAACTGCTTCCTGAGGTCTAAACTGTAAGTCTGTGAGATGAACTCACTGATCAGAAAGAAGTTTCGCAGAAAGCTTCTTTCACGTTTTGAACTGATGAAATTTGCCTTATCAGCGTAGGCCTCAATGCGATCCAAAGAAGATTTTCTCAGGTTCTTCAAAGACAGTGTTAATGGACTGCTCCACGAAATATAAGTGTAACTCTGTGAGATGAATTCACTCATCTCCATGAAGTTTCTAAAATAGCTTCTTTCTAGTTTTCATCTGAGGATATTTCCTTTGTCACCATAAGCTTCATTCCGCTATGAAGTATCTAATTGCAGATTTCCACAATACTGTGTTAACAAACTGATCACTGAAGAGAAACGTGTAACTCTCTGAATTGCATTCACACATGGCAATGCAGTTTCTCAGAAAGCTTCTTTCCAGTTTTAATCTGAGGATATTTCCTTTTTCACCATAGCCCTCAATGAGCTCCCAAATATCACTTTGCAGAATACACGACAACAGTGTTAGCAAACTGTTCCAAGAAGGGAAGAGTGGAATTGTGTTGTAATGAAGTCACATATTCGAAAGCAATCTCTCAGAAAGCTTCTCTCTAATTTTTATGTGAGGATACTTCCTTTTTCACCTTCGGCCCCTATCGGCTCCCAAATATCACTTTGCAGGAATGCACGACAACAGTGTTAGCAAACTGTTCCAAGAAGGGAAGGGTGGAACTCTGTGTGATGAAGTCACATATCGGAAACCAATCTCTCAGATAGCTTCTATCTAGTTATTATGTGAGGATATTTCCTTTTTCACCTTGGGCCCCAAAGGGCTACAAAATATCACTTTTCAGTTTCCACGAAATAGTGTTAGCAAACTGCTTCCTGAGGTCTAAGTTGCAAGTCTGTGAGATGAACTCACTGATCAAAAAGAGGTTTCTCAAAAGCTTCTTTCACGTTTTGAACTGATGAAATTTCCTTTATCATTGTAGGCCTCAACGCAATCCAAAGAAGCCCTTCTCAGGTTCGTCAAAGACAGTGTTAATGGACTGTTCCACGAAACATAAGTGTAACTCTGTGAGATGAATTCACACATCAACAAGAAGGTTCTAGGAAAGCTTCTTTCCAGTTTTCATCTGAGGATATTTCCTTTGTCACCGTAAGCTTCATTGCACTATGAAGTATCTCATTACAGATTTCCAGAAAACTGTGTTAACAAACTGATCACTGAAGAGAAACGTGTAACTCTGTGAGTTGCATTCACACATGGCAATGCAGTTTCTTAGAAGGCTTCTTTCCACTTTTAATCTCAGGACATTTCGTTTTTCACCATTGACCTCAATGAGCTCCCAAATATCGGTTTGCAGAATCCACGACAACAGTGTTAGCCAACTGTTCCAAGAAGGGAAGTGTGGAAGTCTGTGTGATGAAGTCACACATCAGAAAGCAATCTCTCAGAAAGCTTCTCTCTAGTTATTATGTGGGGATATTTCCTTTTTCACCGTGGACTCCTATGGGCTCCCAAATATCACTTTGCAGGTTCCACGACAAGAGTGTTAGCAATCTCCTTCCTGAGGTCTAAGTTCTAAGTCTGTGAGATGAACTCACTGATCAGAAAGTAGTTTCTCAGAAAGCTTCTTTCACGTTTTGAAGTGATGAAATTTCCTTTCTCAGCGTAGGCCTCAATACGATGCAAAGAAGCCCTTCTCATGTTCCTCAAAGACAGTGTTAATGGACTGTTGTACGAAACATATGTGTAAGTCTGTGAGATGAATTCACACATCACCAAGAAGTTTCTAAGAAAGCTTCTTTCTAGTTTTCATTTGAGGATATTTCCTTTGTCACCGCAAGCTTCATTGCGCTCTGAAGTATCTAATTGCAGATTTCCAGAAAACTCTGTTACCAAACTGATCACTGAAGTGAAACGTGTAACTCTGTGAGTTGCTTTCACACACGGCAATGCAGTTTCACAGAAGGCTTCTTTTCAGTTTCAATCTCAGGTTATTTCCTTTTTCACCATAACCCTCAATGAGCTCCTAAATATCACTTTGCAGAATCCACGACAACGTTGATAGCAAACTGTTCCAAGAAGGGATGGGAGGAACTCTGTGTGATGAAGTCACACATCAGAAAGCAATCTCTCAGAAAGCTTCCCTCTAGTTATTATGTGAGAATATTTCCTTTTTCACCATGGGCCCCTAAGGGCTCCCAAATATCACTTTGCAGAATCCACGAAAACAGTGTTAGCAAACTGTTCCAAGAATGGAAGTGTGGATCTCTGTGTGTCGAAGTTACACATCAGAAAGCAATCTCTCAGAATGCTTCTCTCTAGTTATTATGTGAGGATATTTAATTTTTAACCATGGGTCCCTAAGGGCTCCCAAATATCGCTTTGTAGTTTCCACGAAAAGAGTGTTAGCAAACTGCTTCCTCAGGTCAAAGTAGTAAGTCTGTGAAATGAACTCACTGAACAGAAAGAATTTTCTCAGAAAGCTTCTTTCACGTTTTGAACTGATGAAATATCCTTTATCAGCGTAGGCCTCAATGCGATCCAAAGAAGCCTTTCTCAGGCTCCTCAAAGACAGTGTTAATGGACTGCTCCAGGAAACATAAGTTTAACTCTGTCAGATGAATTCACATATCACCAAGAAGTTTCTAAGAAACCTTCTTTCTAGTTTTCATCTGAGGAAATTTCCTTTGTCACCGTCAGCTTCATTGCGCTTTGAAGTATCTAATTGCAGATTTCCAGAAAACTGTGTTAACAAACTGATCACTGAAGAGAAACGTGTAACTCTGTGAGTTGCATTCACACATGGCAATGCAGTTTCACAGAAGGCTTCTTTCCAGTTTTAATCTGAGGAGATTTCCTTTTTCACCATAGCCCTCAATGAGCTCCGAAATATCACTTTGCCGAATCCACGACAACAGTGTTATCAAACTGTTCCAAGAATCGAAGGGTGGAATTCTGTGTCATGAAGTCACATATCAGAAAGCAATCTCTCAGAAAGCTTCTCTCTAGTTATTATGTGAGGATACTTCCTTTTTCACCATGGGTACCTATGGCCTCCCAAATATCACTTTGCAGAATCCACGACAACAGTGTTACCAAACAGTTCCAAGACTGGAAGGGTGGAACTCTGTGTGATGAAGTCACACATCAGAAAGCAATCTCTCAGAAAGCTTCTCTCTAGTTATCATGTGAGGATATTTCCTTTTTCACCGTGGCCCCTATGGGATCCCAAATATCACTTTGCAGTTTCAACGAAAAGAGTGTTAGCAAACTGTTGCCTGAGGTCTAAGTTGAAAGTCTGTTAGATGAACTCACTGATCAAAAAGACGTTCCTCAGAAAGCTTCTTTCACGTTTTGAACTGATGAAATTTCCATTTTCAGCGTAGGCCTCAATGCGATCCAAAGAAGCCCTTCTCAGGTTCCTCAAAGACAGTGTTAGTGGACTGCTCCACGAAACGTAAGTGTAAATCTGTGACATGAATTCACACATCACCAAGAAGTTTCAAAGAAAGCTTCTTTCTAGTTTTCATCTGAGGGTATTTCCTTTGTCACCGTAAGCTTCATTGCGCTATGAAGTATCTAATTCCAGATTTCCAGAAAACTGTGTTACCAAACTGATAACTGAAGAGAGACGTGTAAATCTGTGAATTGCATTCACACATGGCAATGCACTTTCTCCGAAGGCTTCTTTCCAGTTTTAATCTGAGGATGTTTCCTTTTTCACCATAGCCCTCAATGAGCTCCTAAATATCACTTTGCAGAATCTACGACAACTGGGTTATCAAACTGTTCCAATAGGGAAGGGTGGAAATCTGTGTGATGAGGTCCCACATCAGAAAGTAATCTCTAGAAAGTTTCTCTCTAGTTTTTATGTGAGGATACTTCCTTTTTCACCATGGGCTCCTATGGGCTCACAAATAGCACTTTTCAGAATCCACGACAACAGTGTTAGCACACTGTTCCAAGAAGGGAAGTGTGGAACTCTGTGTGATGAAGTCACACATCACAAAACCATATCTCAAAAAGCTTTTCTCTAATTTTTATGTGAGGATACTTCCTTTTTCACCCTGGGCCCCTATGGGCTCCAAAATATCGCTTTGCAGAATCCACGACAACAGTGTTAGCAAACTGTTCCAATACGGGAAGGGTGGAACTCGGTGTGATGAAGTCACACATCAGCAAGCAATCTCTCAGAAAGCTTCTCTCTAGTTGTTATGTGAGGATATTTCCTTTTTCACTATGGGCCCCTATGGGCTCCTTAATATCACTTTGCAGTTTCCAAGAAAAGATTGTTAGCAAACTGTTTCCTGAGGTCTAAGTTGTAAGTCTGTGAGATGAACTCACTGATCATTAAGAAGTTTCTCAGAAAGCTTCTTTCACGTTTTCAACTGATGAAATTTCCTCTATCAGCAGAGGCCTCAATGTGATCCAAAGAAGCCCTTCTCAGCTTCCTCGAAGACAGTGTTGATGGACTGCTCCACGAAACATAAGTGAAATTCTGTGAGATGAATTCACACATCACCAAGATGTTTGTAAGAAAGTTCTTTCCAGTTTTCTTCTGAGGATATTTCCTTTGTCACCGTAAGCTTCATTGCGCTTTGAAGTATCTAATTGCAGATTTCCAGAAAACTGTGTTAACCAACTGATCACTGAAGAGAAACGTGTAACTCTGTGAGTTGAATTCACACATGGCAATGCAGGTTCTCAGAAGGCTTCTTTTCAGTTTTAATCTGAGGATATTTCCTTTTTCAACATAGCCCTCAAAGAGCTGCCAAATATCATTTTGCAGAATCCACGACAACACTATTCGCAAAGTGTTCCAGGAAGGGAAGGGTGGAACTCTGTGTGATGAAGTCAAACATCGGAAAGCAATCTCTCAGAAAGCTTCTCTCTAATTTTTATGTGAGGATACTTCCTTTTTCACCATGGGCCCCTATGGCTTCCCAAATATCACTTTGCAGAATCCACGACAACAGTGTTAGCAAACTGTTCCAAGAAGAGAAGGGTGGAACTCTGTGTGATGAAGTCACACATCAGAAAGCAATCTCTCAGAAACCTTCTCTCTAGTTATTATGTGAGGATAATTCCTATTTCTCCATGGGCCCCTATGGGCTCCAAAATATCACTTTGCAGTTTCCACGAAAAGAGTGTTAGCAAACTGCTTCCTGAGGTCTAAGGTGTAAGTCTGTGAGATGAACTCACTGATCAGAAAGAATTTTCTCAGAACGCTTCTTTCACGTTTTGAACTGATGAAATTTCCTTTATCAGCGTAGGCCTCAATGTGATTCAAAGAAGCCCTTCTCAGGTTCCTCGAAGACAGTGTTAATGGACTGTTCCATGACACATAAGTGTAACTCTGGTAGATGAATTCAAACATCACCAAGAAGTTTAGAGGAAAGCTTCTTTCTAGTTTTCATCTGATGTTATTTCCTTTGTCACCGTAAGCTTCATTACGCTTTGAAGTATCTAATTGCAGATTTCCAGAAAACTGTGTTAACAAACTGATCACTGAAGAGAAACGTGTAACTCTGTGAGTTGCATTCACACATGGCAATGCAGTTTCTCAGAGGGCTTATTTCCAGTTTTAATCTGAGGTTATTTACTTTTTCAACATAGCCCTTAATGGGCTCCCAATTATCACTTTGCAGAATCCACGACAACAGTGTTAGCAAACTGTTCCAAGAAGGGAAAGGTGGAACCATGTGTGATGAAGTCACATATTAGAAAGCAATCTCTCAGAAAGATTCTCTCTAGTTTTTATGTGAGGATACTTCCTTTTTCACCATGGGCCCCTATGGTCTCCGAAATATCACTTTGCAGAATCCACGAGAACAGTGTTGGCAAACTGTACCAATAAGGGAAGTGTGGAACTCTGTGTGATGAAGTCAAACATCACAAGGCAATCTCTCAGAAAGCTTCTCCCTAGTTTTAATGTGAGGACACTTCCTTTTTCACCCTGGGCCCCTATGGGCTCCCAAATATCACTCATCAGAATCCACGACAACAGTGTTAGCAAACTGTTCCAAGAAGGGTAGGGTGAAACTCTGTGGGATGAAGTCACACATAGGAAAGCAATCTCTCAGAAAGCTTCTCTCTAGTTATTATGTGAGGGAATTTCCTTTTTCACCATGGGCCCCTAGGGGCTCCCAAATATCACTTTGCAGTTTCCACGAAAAGAGTGTTGGCAAACTGCTTCATGAGCTCTAAGTTGTAAGTCTGTGAGATGAACTCACTGATCAGAAAGAAGTTTCTGAGAAAGCTTCTTTCACGTTTTGAACTGATGAAATTTCCTTTTTCAGCATAGGCCTCAATGTAATCCAAAGAAGCCCTTCTCAGGTTCCTCAAAGACATTGTTAATGGACATCTCTATTAAACATAATTGTACCTCTGTGAGATGAATTCACACATCACTAAGAAGTTTCTTAGAAAGCTTCTTTCTAGTTTTCATCTGAGGATATTTCCATTGTCACCGTAATCTTCATTGCGCTGTTTAGTATCTAATTACAGATTTCCAGAAAACTGTGTTAACAAACTGATCACTGAAGAGAAATGTGTAACTCTGTGAGTTGCATTCACACATGGCAATGCAGTTTCTCAGAAGGCTTCTTTCCACTTTTAATCTGAGGATATTTCCTTTTTCACCAAAGCCCCCAATGGGCTCCCAAATATCACTTTACAGAATTCACGACAACAGTGTTAGCAAACTGTTCCAAGAAGCAAAGGGTGGAACTGTGTGTGATAAAGTCACACATCAGAAAGCAATCTCTCAGAAAGCTTCTCTCTAGTTTTTATATGAGGATACTTCTTTTTTCACCATGAGCCCCTATGGGCTCCCAAATATCACTTTGCAGAATCCACGACAACAGTGATAGCAAACAGTTCCTGGAAGGGAAGGGTGGAACTCTGTCTGATGAAGTCACACATCGGAAAGCAATCTCTCAGACAGCATCTCTCTACATATTATCTGAGGATACTTCCTTTTTCACCATAGGACCTTGAGGGCTCCCAAAGATCTCTTTGCAGTTTCCTCGAAAAGAGTGTTAGCAAACTGCGTCCTGAGATCTAGGTAGTAAGTCGGTGAGATGAACTCACTAATCAGAAAGAAGTTTCTCAGAAAGCTTCTGTCAAGTTTTGAACTGCTGAAATTTCCATTATTGCGTAGGCCTCAATGCGATCTAAGAAGCCCTTCTCACGTTCCTGAAAGACAGTGTTAAAGGACTGCTCCACGAAACATAAGTGTAACTCTGTGAGAAGAATTCACACATCTCCAAGAAGTTTCTAGAAAAGCTTCTTTCTAGTTTTCATATGAGGATATTTCGTTTGTCACCGTAAGCTTCATTGCGCTATGAAGTATCTCATTGCAGATTTCCAGAAAACTGTGTTAACAAACTGATCACTGAAGAGAAATGTGTAACTCTGTGGGTTGCATTCACACATGGCAATGCAGTTTCTCAGAAGGCTTCTTTCCAGTTTTAATCTGAGGATATTTCCTTTTTCACAATAGCCCTCAATGAGCTCCCAAACATCACTTTGCAGAATCCACGACAACAGTGTCAGCAAACTGTTCCAAGAAGGGAAGTGTGGAACTCTGTGTGATGAAGTCACACATCAGAAAGCAATCTCTCAGAAAGCTTCTCTCTAGTTATTATGTGAGGATATTTCCTTTTTCACCTTGGGCCCCTATGGGCTCCCAAATATCACTTTGCAGTTTCCACGAAAAGAGTGTTAGGAAACTGCTTACTGAGGTCTAATTGTAAGTCTGTGAGATGAACTCACTAATCAGAAAGAAGTTTCTCGGAAAGCGTCTTTCACGTTGTGAACTGATGAAATTTCCTTTAACAGCGTAGGCCTCAATGCGATCCAAAGAAGCCCTTCTCAGGTTCCTCAAAGACAGAGTTAAAGGACTGCTCCACGAATCATAAGTGTAAATCTGTGAGAGGAATTCATACATCACCAAGAAGTTTCTCGGAAAGCTTCTTTCTATTTTTCATCTGAGGATATTTCCTTTGTCACTGTAATCTTCAATGCGCTATGAAGTATCTCATTGCAGATTTCCAAAAAACTGTGTTAACAAACCGATCACTGAAGAGAAAAGTGTAACTCTGGGATTTGCATTCACACATGGCAATGCAGTTTCTCAGAAGGCTTCTTTCCAGTTTTAATCTGAGGATATTTCCTTTTTCACCATAGCCCTCAATGAGCTCCGAAATATCACTTTGCAGAATCCATGACAACAGTGTTAGCAAACTGTTATAAGAAGGGAAGGGTTGAACTCTGTGTGGTGAAGTCACATATACGAAAGGAATCTCTCAGAAATCTTCTCTCTAGTTTTCATGTGAGGATACTTCCTTTTACACCATTGGCCCCTATTGTCTCCCAAATACACCTTGCGGAATCCACCACAACAGTGTTAGCAAACTGTTCCAAGAAGGAACGGGTGGAACTCTGTGTGATGAAGTCACATATCAGAAAGCAATCTTGCAGAAAGCTTCTCTCTAGTTAATATGTGAGGATACTTCCTTTTACACCATGGGCCCCTATGGGCTCCCAAATATCACTTTGCAGTTTCCAAGAAAAGAGTATTAGCAAACTGCTTCCTAAGATCTGAGTTGTAAGTCTGTGAGATGAACTCACGGATCACAAAGAAGTTTCTCAGAAAGCTTCTATCACGTTTTGAACTGATGAAATTTCCTTTATCAGCGTAGGCGTCAATGAGATCCAAAGAAGCCCTTCTCAGGTTCCTCAAAGACAGTATTAATGGACTGCTCCATGAAACATGAGTGTAACTCTGTGAAATGAATTCACACATCACCAAGAAGTTTCTAAAAAAGCCTCTTTCTAGTTCCCATCTGAGGATATTTCCTTTGTCACCGTAAGCTTCCTTGCACTATGAAGTATCTAATTGCAGATTTCCAGAAAACTGTGTTAACAAACTGATCACTGAAGAGAAACGTGTAACTCTGTGCATTGCATTCACACATGGCAATGCAGTTTCTCAGAAGGCTTCTTTCCAGTTTTAATCTGAGGATATTTCCTTTTTCACCATAGCCCTCAATGAGCTCCCAAATATCACTTTGCAGAATCCACGAAAACAGTGTTAGCAAACTGTTCCAAGTAGGGAAGGGTGGAACTCTGTGTGATGAAGTCACATATCGGAAAGCAATCGCTCAGAAAGCTTCTCCCTAGTTATTATGTGAGGCAACTTCGTATTTCACCATGGGCCCCTATGGGCTACCAAATATCACTTTGAAGAATCCACGACAATAGTGTTAGCAAACTGTTCCAAGAAGGGAAGTGTGGAACCCTGTGTGATGAAGTCACACATCAGAAAGCAATCTCTCAGAAACCTTCTCTCTAGTTATTATGTGAGGATATTTCCATTTTCACCATGGGCCCCTGGGGCTCCCAAATATCACTTTGCAGTTTCCACGAAAAGAGTGTTAGCAAACTGCTTCCTGACGTCTAAGTTGTATGTCTGTGAGATGAACTCACTGATCAGAAAGAAGTTTCTTTTTTTATTGTTTTTTGTTTGAGACGGAGTCTCGCTGTGTCACCCAGGCTGGAGTGCAGTGGTGCCATCTCGGCTCACTGCAAGCTCAGCCTCCCGGGTTCCCGCCATTCTCCCACCTCAGCCTCCGAGAAGCTGGGACTACAGGCGCCCGCCATCACGCCTGGCTAGTTTTTTGTATTTTTAGTAGAGATGGGGTTTCACCGTGTTAGCCAAGAGGGTCTCGATCTCCTGACCTCGTGATCCACCCGCCTCGGCCTCCCAAAGTGCTGGGATTACAGGCTTGAGCCACCGCCCCCGGCCCAGAAAGAAGTTTCTTAAAAAGCTTCTTTCACGTTTTGAAATGATGAAATTTCCTTTATCAGCATAGGACTCAATGCGATCCAAAGAAGCCCTTCTCAGGTTCCCCAAAGACAGTGTTAATGGACTCCTCCACGAAACGTAAGTGTAACCCTGTGAGATGAATTCACACATCACCAAGAAGTTTCTAGGAAAGCTTCTTTATACTTTTCATCTGAGGATATTTCCTTTCTCATCGTAAGCTTCATTGCGCTATGAAGAATCTAAATGCATATTTCCAGAAAACTGTGTTAACAAACTGATCACTAAAGAGATAGGTGTATCTCTGTGAGTTGCATTCACACATGGCAATGCAGTTTCTCAGAAAGCTTCTTTCCAGTTTTTATCTGAGGATATTTCCTTTTTCACCATAGTCCTCAATGAGCTCCAAAATATCACTTTGCAAAATCCACGACAACAGCGTTAGAAAACTCTTGTAAGATTTCGGCGGTGCAAGATGGCCGAATAGGAACAGCTCCAGTCTCCAACTGCCAGCGCGAGTGACACAGAAAACCGGTGATTTCTGCATTTGCAACTGAGGTACTGGGGTTATCTCACTAGGGAGTGCCGGACAATCGGTGCTGGTCAGCTGCTGCAGCCTGACCAGCGAGAGCTGAAGCAGGGCGAGGCATCGACTCACCTGGAAGTGCAAGGGGAAGGGAATCCGTTTTCCTAGCCAGGGGAACTGAGACACACAACACCTGGAAAATCGGGTAACTCCCACTCCAATACGGTGCTTTAAGCAAAGAGGCAAACCAGGAGAATATATCCCACGCCTGGCCGGGAGGGACCCACGCCCACGGAGCCTCCCTCACTGCTAACATAGCAGTCTGCGGCGATCTATCGGCAAGGCAGCATCGAGGCTGGGGGAGGGGCGCCCGCCATTGCTGTGGCTTAAGTAGGTAAACAAAGCCGCTGGGAAGCTCGAATTGGGTGGAGCTCACAGCAGCGCAAGGAAGCCTGCCTGTCTCTGTAGAATCCACCTCTGGGGACAGCGCACAGCTGAAGACCAACAGGGGAAACAGCGGGGGCCGGTGCAGACGCGAACGACTCTGTCCGACAGCTTTGGGGAGAGCTGTGGTTCTCCAGTCTCGGAGGTTGAGATCTGAGAACGGACAGACTGCCTGCTCAGGTGGGTCCCTGAGCCCTGAGTAGCCTAGCTGGGAGAAATCCCCCACTAGGGGCAGTCTGACACCCCACACCTCACAGGGTGGAGTACACCCCTGAGAGGAAACTTCCAAAGGAAGAATCAGACAGGTACACTCGCTGTTCAACAATATTCTATCTTCGGCAAACTCTGCTGCTGATACCCAGGCAAACAGGGTCTGGAGTGGACGTCAAGCAATCTCCAACAGACCAACAGACAGTCCTTCTGACTCTCAGAAGGAAAACTATCAAACAGGAAGGACACCTATACCAAAACCCCATCAGTACGTCACCAGCATCAAAGACCAGAGACAGATAAAACAACAAAGATGGGGAAGAAGCAGGGCAGAAAAGCTGGAAATTCAAAAAATAAGAGCGCATCTCCCCCTGCAAAGGAGCGCAGCCCATCGCCAGCAACGGATCAAAGCTGGTCAGAGAATGACTGGGACAAGAGGAGAGAAGAAGGTTTCAGTCCATCAAATTTATCAGAGCTAAATGAGGAATTACGTACCCAGGGCAAAGAAACTAAAAATCTTGAAAAAAGAGTGGAAGAACTGACAGCTAGACTAATTAATGCAGAGAAGATCATAAACGAAATGACAGAGATGAAAACCATGACACGAGAAATACGTGACAAATGCACAAGCTTCAGTAACCGACTTGATCAACTGGAAGAAAGAGTATCAGCGATTGAAGATCAAATGAATGAAATGAAGCGAGAAGAGAAACCAAAAGAAAAAAGAAGAAAAAGAAATGAGCAAAGCCTGCAAGAAGTATGGGATTACGTAAAAAGACAAAATCTACGTCTGATTGGGGTGCCTGAAAGTGAGGGGGAAAATGGAACCAAGTTGGAAAACACTCTTCAGGATATCATCCAGGAGAACTTCCCCAACCTAGTAGGGGAGGCCAACATTCAAATTCAGGAAATACAGAGAACGCCACAAAGATACTCCTCCAGAAGAGCAACTCCAAGACACATAATTGCCAGATTCACCAAAGTTGAAATGAAGGAAAAAATCTTAAGGGCAGCCAGAGAGAAAGGTCGGGTCACCCACAAAGGGAAGCCCATCAGACTAACAGCAGATCTCTCGGCAGAAACTCTACAAGCCAGAAGAGAGTGGGGGCCAATATTCAACGTTCTTAAAGAAAAGAATTTTAAACCCAGAATTTCATATCCAGCCAAACTAAGTTTCATCAGTGAAGGAGAAATAAAATCCTTTACAGATAAGCAAAGGCTTAGAGATTTTGTCACCACCAGGCCTGCCTTACAAGAGACCCTGAAGGAAGCCCTAAGCATGGAAAGGAACAACCGGTACCAGCCATCGCAAAAACATGCCAAAATATAAAGACCATCGAGGCTAGGAAGAAACTGCATCAACTAACGAGCAAAATAACCACTTAATATCATAATGGCAGGATCAAGTTCACACATAACAATATTAACCTTAAATGTTAATGGACTAAATGCTCCAATGAAAAGACACAGACTGGCAAACTGGATCAAGAGTCAAGACCCATCAGTCTGCTGTATTCAGGAGATCCATCTCACATGCAGAGACATACATAGGCTCAAAATAAAGGGATGGAGGAAGATCTACCAAGCAAATGGAGAACAAAAAAAAGCAGGGGTTGCAATCCTAGTCTCTGATAAAACAGACTTTAAACCATCAAAGATCAAAAGAGACAAAGAAGGCCATTACATAATGGTAAAGGGATCAATTCAACAGGAAGAGCTAACCCTCCTAAATATATATGCACCCAATACAGGAGCACCCAGATTCATAAAGCAAGTCCTTAGGAGACTTACAAAGAGACTTAGACTCCCATACAATAATAATGGGAGACTTCAACACTCCACTGTCAACATTAGACAGATCAACGAGACAGAAAGTTAACAAGGATATCCAGGAATTGAACTCATCTCTGCACCAAGCGGACCTAATAGACATCTATAGAACTCTCCACCCCAAATCAACAGCATATACATTCTTCTCAGCACCACATCGCACTTATTCCAAAATCGACCACATAATTGGAAGTAAAGCACTCCTCAGCAAATGTACAAGAACAGAAATTATAACAAACTGTCTCTCAGACCACAGTGCAATCAAACTAGAACTCAGGACTAAGAAACTCAATCAAAACCGCTCAACTACATGGAAACTGAACAACCTGCTCCTGAATGACTACTGGGTACATGACGAAAAGAAAGCAGAAATAAAGATGTTCTTTGAAACCAATGAGAACAAAGATACAACATACCAGAATCTCTGGGACACATTTAAAGCAGTGTGTAGAGGGAAATTTATAGCACTAAATGCCCACAAGAGAAAGCAGGAAAGATCTAAAATTGACACTCTAACATCACAATTAAAAGAACTAGAGAGGCAAGAGCAAACACATTCAATAGCTAGCAGAAGGCAAGAAATAACTAAGATCAGAGCAGAACTGAAGGAGATAGAGACACAAAAAACCCTCCAAAAAATCAATGAAACCAGGAGTTGGTTTTTTGAAAAGATCAACAAAATTGACAGACCGCTAGCAAGACTAATAAAGAGGAAAACGGAGAGGAATCAAATAGACGCAATAAAAAATGATAAAGGGGATATCACCACCGACCCCACAGAAATACAAACAACCATCAGAGAATACTATAAACGTCTTTACGCAAATCAACTAGAAAATCTAGAAGAAATGGATAATTTCCTGGACACTTACACTCTCCCAAGACTAAACCAGGAAGAAGTGGAAACCCTGAATAGACCAATAGGAGGCTCTGAATTTGAGGCAACAATTAATAGCCTACCCACCAAAAAAAGTCCAGGACCAGATGGATTCACAGCTGAATTCTACCAGAGGTACAAGGAGGAGCTGGTACCATTCCTTCTGAAACTATTCCAAGCAATAGAAAAAGAGGGAATCCTCCCGAACTCATTTTATGAGGCCAACATCATCCTGATACCAAAGCCTGGCAGAGACACAACAAAAGAAGAGAATTTTAGACCAATATCCCTGATGAACATCGATGCAAAAATTCTCAATAAAATACTGGCAAACTGGATTCAGCAGCACATCAAAAAGCTTATCCACCATGATCAAGTGGGCTTCATCCCCGGGATGCAAGGCTGGTTCAACATTCGCAAATCAATAAACGTAATCCAGCATATAAACAGAACCAAAGACAAGAACCACATGATTATCTCAATAGATGCAGAAAAGGCTTTTGACAAAATTCAACAGCCCTTCATGCTAAAAACGCTCGATAAATTCGGTATTGATGGAACGTACCTCAAAATAATAAGAGCTATTTATGACAAACCCACAGGTAATATCATTCTGAATGGGCAAAAACTGGAAAAATTCCCTTTGAAAACTGGCACAAGACAGGGATGCCCTCTCTCACCACTCCTTTTCAACATAGTTTTGGAAGTTCTGGCTAGGGCAATCAGGCAAGAGAAAGAAATCAAGGGTATCCAGTTAGGAAAAGAAGAAGTCAAATTGTCCCTGTTTGCAGATGACATTATTGTATATTTAGAAAACCCCATTGTCTCAGCCCAAAATCTCCTTAAGCTGATAAGCAACTTCAGCAAAGTCTCAGGATACAAAATCAATGTGCAAAAATCACAAGCATTCTTATACACCAGTAACAGAGAAGCAGAGAGCCAAATCAGGAATGAACTTCCATTCACAATTGCTTCAAAGAGAATCAAATACCTAGGAATCCAGCTGACAAGGGATGTAAAGGACCTCTTCAAGGAGAACTACAAACCACTGCTCAGTGAAATGAAAGAGGACACAAACAAATGGAAGAACATACCATGCTCATGGATAGGAAGAATCAATATCGTGAAAATGGCCATACTGCCCAAGGTTATTTATAGATTCAATGCCATCCCCATCAAGCTACCAATGAGTTTCTTCACAGAATTGGAAAAAACGGCTTTAAAGTTCATATGGAACCAAAAAAGAGCCCGCATTGCCAAGACAATCCTAAGTCAAAAGGACAAAGCTGGAGGCGTCACGCTACCTGACTTCAAACTACACTACAAGGCTACAGTAACCAAAACAGCATGGTACTGGTACCAAAACAGAGATATAGACCAATGGAACAGAACAGAGTCCTCAGAAATAATACCACACATCTACAGCCATCTGATCTTTGACAAACCTGACAAAAACAAGAAATGGGGAAAGGATTCCCTATTTAATAAATGGTGCTGGGAAAATTGGCTAGCCATAAGTAGAAAGCTGAAACTGGATCCTTTCCTTACCCCTTATGCGAAGATTAATTCAAGATGGATTAGAGACTTAAATGCTAGACCTAATACCATAAAAACCCTAGAAGAAAATCTAGGTAGTACCATTCAGGACATAGGCATGGGCAAGGACTTCATGTCTAAAACACCAAAAGCAACGGCAGCAAGAGCCAAAATTGCCAAATGGGATCTAATTAAACTAAAGAGCTTTTGCACAGCAAAAGAAACTACCATCAGAGTGAACAGGCAACCTACAGAATGGGAGAAAATTTTTGCAACCTACTCATCTGACAAAGGGCTAATATCCAGAATCTACAAAGAACTCAAACAAATATACAAGAAAAAAACAAACAACCGCATCAAAAAGTGAGCAAAGGATATGAACAGACATTTCTCAAAAGAAGACATTCATACAGCCAACAGACACATGAAAAAATGCTCATCATCACTCACCATCAGGGAAATGCAAATCAAAACAACAATGAGATAACATCTCACACTTGTTAGAATAGCAATCATTAAGAAGTCAGGAACCAACAGTTGTTGGAGAGGAGGTGGAGAAATAGGAACACTTTTACACTGTTGGTGGGATTGTAAACTTGTTCAACCATTATGGAAAACAGTATGGCAATTCCTCAAGGATCTAGAACTAGATGTACCATATGACCCAGCCATCCCACTACTGGGTATATACCCAAAGGATTATAAATTAGTCAACTACAAGAACACATGCACACGTATGTTTATTGCGGCACTATTCACAATAGCAAAGACTTGGAATCAACCCAAATGTCCATCTGTGACAGACTGGATTAAGAAAATGTGGCACATATACACCATGGAATACTATGCAGCCATAAAAAAGGATGAGTTTGCGTCCTTTGTAGGGACATGGATGCAGCTGGAAACCATCGTTCTTAGCAAACTATCACAAGAAGAGACAACCAAACACCGCATGTTCTCACTCATAGGTGGGAACTGAACAATGAGATCACTTGGACTCGGGAAGGGGAATATCACACACGGGGGCCTATCATGGGGAGGGGGGAGGAGGGAGGGTTGCACTGGGGAGTTATATATGATATAAATGATGAATTGATGGGTGCTGACGGGTTGCTGGGTGCAGGACACCAACATGGCATAAGTATACATATGTAACAAACCTGCACGTTATGCACATGTACCCTAGAATTTAAAGTATAAAAAAAAAAGAAACAGTGTTAGCAAACTGTTCCAAGAAGAGAAGGGTGGAACTCTGTGTCATGAAGTCACAATCCGAAAGCAATCTGTCCGAAAGCTTCTGTCTAGTTTTTCTGTGACCATAATTCCTTTTTCACCCTGGGCCCCTATCGGATCCCAAATATCTCCTTGCAGTATCCACGACAACAGTGTTAGCAAACTGTTCCAAGAAGGGAAGGGTGGAACTCTGTGTGATGAAGACACACATCAGAGAGAAATCTCTCGGAAAGCTTCTCTCTAGTTATTATGTGAGGATATTTCCTTTTTCACCATGGGCCTCTATGGGCTCCCAAAAATCACTTTTCAATTTCCACGAAAAGAGAGTTAGCAAACTGCTTCCTGAGGTCTAAGTTGTAAGTCTGTGAGATGAACACACGGATCAGAAAGAAGTTTCTCATAAAACCTCTTTCATGTTTTGAACGGATGAAATTTCCTTTATCAGCGTAGGCCTCAAGGCGATCCAAAGAAGCCCTTCTCAGGTTCCTCAAACACAGTGTTAATTGACTGCTCCTCGAAACTTAAGTGTAACTCTTTGAGATGAATTCCCACATAACCAAGAAGTTTCTAAGAAAGCTTCTTTCTAGTTTTCATCTGAGGATATTTCCTTTGTCACCGTAACATTCATTTCGCTATGAAGTATCTAATTGCAGATTTCCCGAAAAATGTGTTAACAAACTGATCACTGAAGAGAAACGTGTAACTCTGTGAGTTGCATTCACACAATGCAATGAAGTTTCTCAGAAGGCTTCTTTCCAGTTTTAATATGAGGATATTTCCTTTTTCACCATAGCCCTCAAGGAGCACCCAAATATCACTCGGCAGAATCCACGACAACAGTGGTAGCAAACTGTTCCAAGAAGGGATGGGTGGAACTCTGTGTGATGAAGTCACACATCAGAAAGCAATCTCTCAGAAAGCTTCTCTCTAGTTTCTATGTGAGGATATTTCCTTTTTCTCCCTGGGCCCCCATGGTCTCCCAAATATCACATTGAAGAATCCACGACAACAGTGTTAGCAAGCTGTTCCAAGAAGGGTATCGTGGAACTCTCTGTGCTGAAGTCACCTATGCGAAAGAAATCTCTCAGACAGCTTCTCTCTGGTTCTTATGTGAGGATACTTCTTTTCTCACAATGCGCCCCTAAGGGCTCCCAAATATCATTTTGCAGAATACACGACAACAGTGTTAGCAAACTGTTCCAAGAAAGGAAGGGAGGAATTCTGTGTGCTGAAGTCACATATCACAAATCAATCTCTCAGAAGGATTCTTTCCAATTTTAATATGAGGATATTTCCTTTTTCAACATAGCTCTTAATGAGATACCAAATATCACTTTGCAGAATCCACGACAAGAGTGTTGGCAAACTGTTCCAAGAAGGGAACGATGGAAGTCTGTGTGATGAAGTCACACATCCGAAAGCAATCTCTCAGAAAGCTTCCCTCTAGTTTTTATGGGAGGATACTTCCTTTTTCACCATGGACCCCTATGGGCTCCCAAATATCGCTTTGCAGTATCCACGACAAGAGTGTTAGCAAAATGTTCCAACAAGGGAAGGTTGGAACTCTGTGTGATGAAGTCACACATCAGAAAGCAATCTCTCCGAAAGCTACTCTCTAGATATTATGTGAGGATACTTCCTTTTTCACCATGAGCCCCTATGGGCTTGCAAACAGCACTTGGCGGTTTCCACGAAAAGAGTGTTAACATACTGCTTCCTGAAGTCTAAGTTGTAAGTCTGTGAGGTGACCTCACTGATCATAAAGAAGTATCTCAGAAACCTTCTTTCACGTTGTGAACTGATGAAATTTCCTTTATCAGCGTAGGCCTCAAGGGGTTCCAAAGAAGCCCTTCTCAGATTCCTCAAAGACAGTGTTAATATACTGCTCCATGAAACATAAGTGTAACTCTGTGAGATGAATTCACACACCAAGAAGTTTCTAAGAAAGCTTCTTCCTAGTTTTCATATGAGGATACTCCTTTGTCACCGTGAGCTTCATTGCGCTGTGAAGTATCTAATTGCAGATTTCCAGAGAAGTGTGTTAACAAACTGATCACTGAAGAGAAACGTGTAACCCTGTGAGTTGCATTCAAACATGACAGAGCAGTTTCTCAGAAGGCTTCTTTCCAGTATTAATCTGAGGCTATTTCCTTTTTCACCATAGCCCTTAATGAGATACCAAATATCACTTTTCAGAATCCACGACAACAATGTTAGCTAACTGTTCCAAGAAGGGAAGGGTGGAACTCTGTGTGATGAAGTCACACATCCGAAAGCAATCTCTCAGAAAGCTTCTCTCTAGTTATTAGGTGAGGATATTTCCTTTTCCACCATGGGCCCCTAAGGACTCCCAAATATTACTTTGCCGTTTCCACGAAGAGTGTTAGCAACCTGCTTCCTGAGGTCTAAGTTGTAAGTCTGTGGGGCGAACTCACTGATCAGAAAGAAGTTTCTCAGAAAGCTTCTTTCACGTGTTGAACTGATGAAATTTCCTTTATCAATGTAGGCCTCAATGCGATCCAAAGAAGCCCTTCTCAGTTTCCTCAAAGTCAGTGTTAATGGACTGCTCTAAGAAACATAAGTGTAACTCTGTGAGATGAATTCACACTTCACCAAGAAGTTTCTAAGAAAGCTTCTTTCTAGTTTTCATCTGCTGATATTTCCTTGGTCACCGAAAGCTTCATTGCGCTATGAAGTATCTCATTGCAGATTTCCAGAAAACGGTGTTAACAAACTGATCACTGAAGGGAAACGTGTAACTCTGTGAGTTGCATTTACACATGGCAATGCAGTTTCTCAGAAGTCTACTTTCCAGTTTTAATCTGAGGATATATCCTTTTTCACCATAGCCTTCAATGAGCTCCCAAATATCACTTTGCAGAATCCATGACAACAGTGTGATGAAACTGTTCCAAGAAGGTAAGTGTGGAACTCTGTGTGATGTAGTCACACATCAGAAAGCAATCTCTCAGAAAGCTTCTCTCTAGTTATTAGGTGAGGATATTTCCTTTTTCACCATGGGCCCCTATGGGCTCCCAAATATCACTTTGCATTTTCCACGAAAAGATTGTTAGCAAACTGCTTCCTGAGGTCTAAGTTGTGAGTCTGTGAGAGGAACTCAAGGATCAGAAACAAGTTTCTCAGAAAGCTTCTTCCACGTTTTGAACTGATGAAATTTCCTTCATCAGCGTATGGCTCAATGCGATCCAAAGAAGCCCTCCTCAGGTTCCACAAAGACAGTGTTAATGGACTGCTCCACGAAACATAAGTGTAACTCTGTGAGATGAATTCACACATCACCAAGAAGTTTCTCAGAAAGCTTCTTTCTAGTTTTCATCTCTGGATATCTACTTTGTCACCAGTCAGGTTCATTGCGCTAATGAAATACCAAATTGTAGATTTCCAGAAAACTGTGTTAACAAACTGATCACTGAAGAGAAACGTGTAACTCTGTGAGTTGCATTCACACATGGCAATGCAGTTTCTCAGAAGACTTCTTTCCAGTTTTAATCTGAGGATATTTTCTTTTTCACCATAGCCCTCAATGAGCTCCCAAATATCACTTTGCAGAATCCACGACAACAGTGTTTACAAAGTGTTCCAAGAAGGGAAGGGTGTAACTCTTTGTGATGAAGTCACATATCAGAAAGCAATCTCTCAGAAAACTTCTCTCTACTTATTATGTGAGGATACTTCCTTTTTCACCCTGGGTCCCTATGGGCTCCCAAATATCACTTTGAAGAATCCATGACAACAGTGTTAGCACACTTTTCCAAGAAGGGAAGGGTGGAACCCTGTGTGATGAAGTCACATATCAGAAAGCAATCTCTCAGAAAGCTTCTCTCTACTTATTATGTGAGGATATTTTCTTTTTCACCATGGACCCCTATGGGCTCCGAAATATCACTTTGCAGTTTCCACGAAAAGAGTGTTAGCAAACGGCTTCCTGAATTCTAAGTTGTAAGTCTGTGAGATGAATTCACTGATCAGAAAGAAGTTTATCAGGAAGCTTCTTTCACGTTTTGAACTGATGAAATTTCCTTTATCAGCGTAGGCCTCAATGCTATCCAAAGAAGCCGTTCTCAGGTTCCTCAAAGACAGTGTTAATGAAGTGCTTCACGAAACATAAGTGTAACTCTTTGAGATGAATTCACACATCACCAAGACGTTTCTAAGAAAGCTTCCTTCTCTTTTTCATCTGAGGATATTTCCTTTGTCAACCTAAGCTTCATTGCGCTATGAAGTATCTAATTGCAGATTTCCAGAAAACTGTGCTAAGAAACTGATCACTGAAGAGAAACGTGTAACTCTGTGAGTTGCATTCACACATGACAATGCAGCTTTTCGGAAGGAATCATTCCACTTTTAATCTGAGGATATTTCCTTTTTCACCATAGCCCTCAATGAGCTCCCAAATATCATTTTGCAGAATCCACGACAACAGTGTTAGCAAACTGTTCCAAGAAGGAAGGGTGGAACTCTGTGCGATGAGTCAGAAATCATAAAGCAATCGCTCAGAAATCTTCTCTCTAGCTTTTATGTGAGGATACTTCCTTTTTCACCATGGGCCCCAATGGGCTCCCAAATATCTCTTTGCAGAATCCACGACAACAGTTTTAGCAAACTGTTCCAAGAAGGGAAGGGTGGAACTCTGTGTGATGAGGTCACACATCAGAAAGCAATCTCTCAGAAAGCTTATCTCTAGTTTTTATGTGAGGATACTTCCTTTTTCACCATGGGCCCTAAGGGCTCTCAAATATCACTTTGCAGAATCCACGACAATAGTGTTAGCAAAGTGTTCCAAGAAGGGAAGTGTGGAACCCTGTTTGATGAAGTCACACATCAGAGAGCAATCTCTCAGAAAGCTTCTCTCTAATTATTATGTGAGGATATTTCCTTTTTCACCCTGGACCGCTATGGGCTCCCAAATATCACTTTGTACTTTTCACGAAAAGAGTGTTAGCAAACTGCTTCCTGAGGTTTAAGGTGTAAGTCTGTGAGATGAGCTCACTGATCAGAAAGAAGTTTCTCAGAAAGCTTCTTTCACGATTTGAACTGATGACATTTCATTTATCAGCGTAGCCATCAATGCGATCCAAAGAAGCCCTTCTCAGGTTCCTCAAAGACAGTGATAATGGACTCCTCCACGAAACATAAGTGTAGCTCTGTGAGGTGAATTCACATATCACCAAGAAGTTTCTATGAAAGCTTCTTTCTAGTTTTCATCTGAAGATATTTCCTTTGTCACGATAAGCTTCATTGCACTGTGAAGTATCTAATTGCAGATTTCCAGAAAACTGTGCTACCAAACTGATCACTGAAGAGAAACGTGTAACTCTGAGAGTTGCATTCACACATGGCAATGCAGTTTCTCAGAAAGCTTCTCTTTAGTTATTATGTGAGGAGAATTCCTTTTTCACCCTAGCCCTCAATGTGCTCCCAAATATACCGTTGCAGAATCCACGAGAACAGTGTTAGCAAACTGTTCCAAGAAGGGAAGGGTGGAACTCTGTGTGATGAAGTCACATATCAGAAAGCAATCTCTCAGAAAGCTTCTCTCTAGTTATTATGTGATGATATTTCCTTTTTTACCATGGGCCCCTATGGGCTCTTAAATATTAGTTTGCTGTTTCCACAAGAAGAGAGTAAGCAAACTGCTTCCTGAAGTCTAAGATGTAAGTCTGTGAGATGAACTCACTGATCAGGAAGAAGTTACTCAGAAAGCTTCTTTCACGTTTTGAACTGATGAAATTTCCTTTATTAGGATAGGCTTGAATGCGACCTAAAGAAGCCCTTCTCAGGTTCCTCGAAGACAGTGTGAATAGACTGCTCCATGAAACATAAGTGTAACTCTGTGAGATGAATTCACGCAGCACCAAGAAGTTTCTAAAACGCTTCTTTCTAGTTTTCATCTGAGTATATTTCATTTGTCATGGTAAGGTTCATTCCTCTACGAAGAATCTCATTGCAGATTTCCAGAAAACTGTGTTAACAAAGTGATCACTGTAGAGAAACGTGTAACTCTGTGAGTTGCATTGACACTTGGCAATGCAGTTTCTCAGAAGCTTCTTTCCAGTTTTAATCTGAGGATAATTCCTTTTTCAGCATAGCCCTCAATGAGCTCCCAAATATCACTTTGCAGAATCCACGAAAACAGTGTTAGCAAACTGTTCCAAGTAGGGAAGGGTGGAACTCTGTGTGATGAAGTCACACATCAGAAAGCAATCTCTCAGAAAACTTCTCTCTACTATTTATGTGAGGATACTTCCTTTTTCACTTTGGGCCTCTATTGGCTCCCAAATATCACTTTGCAGAATGCACGAAAAGGGTGTTAGCAAACTGCTTCCTGAGGCCTAATTTGAAAGTCTGTGAGATGAACTCACTGATCAGAAAGAAGTTTCGCAGAAAGCTTCTTTCACGTTTTGAACTCATGACATTTCCTTTATCAGCGTAGGGCTCAATGCGATCCAAAGAAGCCCTTCTCAGGTTCCTCAAAGACAGTGTGAATGGACTGCTCCATGAAACATAAGTGTAACTCTGTGAGGTGAATTCACACATCACCAAGAAGTTTCTAAGAAGGCTTATTTCTAGTTTTCATCTGAGGATATTTCCTTTGTCACCATAAGCTTCATTACGCACTATGAAGTATCTCATTGCAGATTTCCAGAAAACTGTGTTAACAAACTGATCACTGAGGAGCAACGTGCAACTCCGTGAGTTGCATTCACACATGGCAATATAGTTTCTCAGAAGGCTTCTTTCCAGTTTTAATCTCAGGATATTTCCTTTTTCAACATAGCCCTCAATGAGCTCCCAAATATCACTTTGAATAATCCACGACAACAGTGTTAGCAAACTGTTCCAAGAAGGGAAGGGTGGAACTCTGTGTGATGAAGTCACATATCGTAAAGGAATCTCTCAGAAAGCTTCTCTCTAGTTATTATGTGAGGTTACTTCCTTTTTCACCATTGGCCCCTATGGGCTAACAAATATCACTTTGCAGAATCCACGACAACATTGTTAGCAAACTGTTCCAAGAAGGGAAGGGTGGAACTCTCAGTGATGAAGTCACACATCACAGCAATCTCTCAGAAAGCTTCTCTCTAGTTTTTATGTGAGGATATTTCTTTTTTCACCATGGGCCCCTATGGGCTCCCAAATATCACTTTGCAGTTTCCCCGAAAAGAGTGTTAGCAAACTGCTTCCTGAGTTCTAAGATGTAAGTCTGTGAGATGAATTCACTGATCAGAAAGAAGTTTCTCAGAAAGCTGCTTTCACGTTTTGAACTGATGAAATGTCCTTTATCACCGTAGTACTCTAAGCGATCCGAATAAGGCCTTCTCAGGTTCCTCAAAGACAGTGTTAATGGACTGCTCCACGAAATATAAGTGTAACTCTGTGAGATGAATTCACACATCACCAATAAGTTTCTAACAAACCTCTTTCTAGTTTTCTTCTGAGGATATTTCCTTTGTCACCGTAAGCTTCATTGCGCTATGAAGTATCTACTTGCAGATTTCCAGAAAACTGTGTTAACAAACTGATCACTGAAGAGAAACATGTAACTCTGTGAGTTGCATTCACACATGGCAATGCAGTTTCTCAGAAGGCTTCTTTCCAGTTATAACCTGAGGATATCTCCGTTTTCACCATAGCCCTCAATGGGCTCCCAAATATCACTTTGCAGAATCCACGACAACAGTGTTAGCAAACTGTTCCAAGAAGGGAAGGGTGAAACCATGTGTGATGAAGTCACATATCCGAAAGCAATCTCTCAGAAAGCTTCTCTCTAGTTTTTATGTGAGGATACTTCCTTTTTCATCGTGGGCCCCAATCGCTCCGAAATATCATTTTGCAGAATCCATGACAACAGTGTTAGCAAACTGTTCCAAGAAGGGAAGGGTGGAACCATGTGTGATGAAAACACACATCAGAAAGCAATCTCTCAGAAAGCTTCTCTCTGGTTATTATGTGAGGATATTTCCTTTTTCAACATGGACCCCTATGGGCTCCCAAATATCACTTTGCAGAATCCACGAAAACAGTGATAGCAAACTGTTCCGAGACGGGAAGGGTGGTACTCTGTGTGATGAAGTCACACATCTGAAAGCAATCTCTCCGACAGCTTCTCTCTAGCTATGATCTGAAGTTATTTCCTTTTTCACCATAGGCCCTTATGGGCTGCCAGAGATCACTTTGCAGATTCCACGAAAAGAGTGTTAGCAATCTGCTTCCTGAGGTCTAAGTTTTAACTCTGTGAGACGAACTTACTGATCAGAAAGAAGTCTCTCAGAAAGCTTCTTTCACTTTTTGAACTTATGAAATTTCCTTTATCACCGTCGGCCTCAATGCGATCCAAAGAAGCCCTTCTCAGTTTCCTCAAAGACAGTGAGAATGGACTGTTCCACGAAACATACGTGTAACTCTGTGAGATGAATTCACACATTACCAGGAAGTTTCAAAGAAAGCATCTTTCTAGTTTTCATCTGAGATTATTTCCTTTGTCACCATAAGCTTCATTGTGCTATGAAGTATCTAATTGCAGATTTCCACATAACTGTGTTAACACGCTGATCACTGAAGAGAAACGTGTAACTCAGTGAGTTGCATTCACATATGGCAATGCAGTTTCTCAGAAGGCTTCTTTACAGTTTTAATCTGAGGATATTTCCTTTTTCAACATAGCCCTCAATGGGCTCCCAAATATCACTTTGCAGAATCCACGACAACAGTGTTAGCAAACTGTTCCAAATAGGGAAGGGTTTAACCATGTGTGATGAAGTCACATATCCGAAAGCAATCTCTCAGAAAGCTTCTCTCTAGTTTTCATGTGAGGATACATCCTTTTTCAACATGGGCCCCAATGGGCTCCGAAATATCATTTTGCAGAATCCACGACAACAGTGTTAGCAAACTGTTCCAAGAAGGGAAGATTTTAACTCTGTGTGATGAAGTCACACATCAGAAGGCAATCTCTCAGAAAGCTTCTCACTAGTTTTTATGTGAGGATACTTCCCTCTTCACCCTGGACCCCTATGGGCTCCTAAATATCACTTTTCGGAATCCACGACAGGAATGTTAGCAAACTGTTCCAAGAAGGGTAGGGTGAATCTCTGTGTGATGAAGTCACATATAGGAAAGCAATCTCTCAGAAAGCTTCTCTCTAGTTATAATGTGAGGATATTTCCTTTTTCACCATGGGCCCCTATGGGCTCCCAAATATCACTTTGCAGAATCCACGACAACAGTGTTAGCAAACTGTTCCAAGAAGTGAAGGGTGGAACTCTGGGTGATGGAGTCACACATCAGAAGGCAATCTCTCAGAAAGCTTCTCACTAGTTTTTATGTGAGGATACTTCCTTCTTCACCCTGGGCTCCTATGGGCTCCTAAATATCATTTTGCAGAATCCACGACAACAGTGTGAGCAAACTGTTCCAAGAAGGGAAGGGTGTAACCCTGTGTGATGAAGCCACACCTCAGAAAGCAATCTCTCAGAAAGCTTCTCTCTAGTTATTATATGAGGATGTTTCCTTTTTCACCATGGGCCCCCATGGGCTCCCAAATATAACTTTGCAGTTTCCACGAAAAGAGTGTTAGCAAACTGCTTCCTGAGGTCTAAGTTGTAAGCCTGTGAGATGAACTCATTGATCAGAAAGAAGTTTCTCAGAAAGCTTCCTCCACGTTTTGAACTGATGAAATAACCTTTATCAGCGTAGGCCTCAATGCGATCAAAGGAAGCCCTTCTCAGGTCCCTCAAAGATAGTGTTAATGGACTGCTCCACGAAACATAAGTGTAACTCTGTGAGATGAATTCACACATCACCAAGAAGTTTCTCAGAAAGCTTCTTTCTAGTTGTCATCTGAGGATATTTCCTTTGTCACCGTCAGCTTCATTGCGCTATGAAGGATCTAATTGCAGATTTCCAGAAAACTGTGTTAACAAACAGATCACTGAAGAGAAACGAGTAACTCTGTCTGTTGCATTCGCACATGGCAATGCAGTTTCTGAGAGGCTTCTTTCCACTTTTATCTGGGGATATTTCCTATTTCACCATAGTCCTCAATGAGATCTCAAATATGACTTTGCAGAATCCACGACAACAGTGATAGCAAACTGTCCCAAGAAGGGAAGGGTGGAACTCTGTGTGGTGAAGTCACGTATCGGAAAGCAGTCTCTCAGAAAGCTTCTCTCTAATTTTTATGTGTGGATACTTCTTTTGTCACCAAGGCCCCTATGGTCTCCCAAATATCCCTTTGCAGTTTACACAAAAAGAGTGTTAGCAAACTGCTTCCTCACGTCTAAGTTGTAAGTCTGGGTGATGAACTCACTGATCAGAAAGAAGTTTCTCAGAAAGCTTCTTTCACGTTTTGAACTGATGAAATTTCCTTTATCAGTGAAGGATTGAATGCGATCCAAAGAAGCCCTTCTCGGTTTCCTCAAAGACATTGTTAATGGACTGCGCAACGAAACATAATTGTAACTCTGTGAGATGAATTCACACATCACCAATAAGTTTCCATGAAAGCTTCTTTCTAGTTTTCATCTGAGGATATTTCCTTTGTCACCGTAAGCTTCATTGCGCTATGAAGTACCTAATTGCACATTTCCAGAAATCTGTGTTAATAAACTAATCACTTAAGAGAAACATGTAACACTGTGAGTCTCATTCACACATGGCAATGCAGTTTCTCAGAAGGCTTCTTTCAAGTTTTAATCTGAGGATATTTCCTTTTTCACCATAGCCCTCAATGAGCTCAAAAATATCACTTTGCAGAATCCACAACAACATTGTTAGCAAACTGTTCCAAGAAGGGAAGGGTGGAACTCTATGTGATGAAGTCACATATCGGATAGCAATCTCTCAGAAAGCTTTTCTCTAGTTTTTTTATGTGAGGATACTCCCTTTTTCACCATGGGCCCCTATGGGCTCCCAAATAGCACTTTGCAGAATCCACGACAACAGTGTTAGCAAACTGTTCCAAGAAGGGAAGGGTGGAATTCTGTGTGATGAAGTCACATATCAGAAAGCAATCTCTCAGAAAGCTTCTCTCTAGTTTTATGTGAGGATACTTCCTTTTTCACCATGGGCCCCTATGGGCTCCCAAATATCACTTTGCAGTTTCCACGAAAGGAGTGTTAGTAAACTGCTTCCTGAGGTATAAGTTGTAAGGCTGTGAGATGAACTCACTGATCAGATAGAAGTTTCTGATAATGCTTCTTTCACTTTTTGAACTGATGAAATTTCCTTTATCAGCGTAGGGTCAATGCAATCCAAAGAAGCACTTCTGAGGTTCCTCAAAGACAGTGTTAATGGACTGCTCCACGAAACATAAGTGTAACGCTGTGAGATGCATTCACACATGGGAATGTAGTTTCTCAGAAGGCTGCTTTCCAGTTTTAATCTCAGGACATTTCCTTTTTCACCATAGCCCTCAGTGAGCTCCCAAATATCACATTGCAGAATCCACGAAAACAGTGTTAGCAAACTGTTCCTAGAAGGGAAGGGTGGAACTCTGTGTGATGAAGTCACATATCAGAAAGCAATCTCTCAGAAAGCTTCGCTCTAGTTGCTATGTGTGGATACTTCTTTTCTCACCACGGGCCCCTATGGGCTCCCAAATATCACTTTGCAGAATCCACGACAACAGTGTTAGCAAACTGTTCCAAGACGGGAAGGGTGGAACTCTGTGTGATGAAGTCACACATCTGAAAGCAATCTCTCAGAAAGCTTCTCTCTAGTTTTTATGTGAGGATACTTTGTTTTTCACCATTGGCCAATGGGCTTCCAAATATCACTTTGCAGTTTCCACGAAAAGAGTGTTAACAAACTGCTTCCTGAGGTCTAAGCTTTAAGTCTTTGAGATTAACTCACTGACCAGAAAGAAGTTTCTGAGAAAGATTCTTACACGTTATGAACTGAAGAAAATACCTTTATGAGTGAAGGCCTCAGTGCGATCCAAAGAGGCCCTTCTCAGGTTCCTCATAGACGGTGTTAAGGGACTGCTCCACGATACATAAGTGTAACGCTGTGAGATGAATTCACACATCACCAAGAAGTTTCTAAGAAAGCTTCTTGCTAGTTTTCATCTGAGGATATTTCCTTTGCTCACCGTAAGCTTCACTGTGCTAAGAAGTATCTAATTGCAGATTTCCAGAAAAGTGTGTTTACGAACTGATCACTGAAGAGAAAGGTGTAACTCTGTGAGGTGCATTCACACATGGCAATGCTAGTATTTCGGAAAGCTTCTTTCCAGTTTTAATCTGAGGATATTTCCTTTGTCAACATAGCCCTCAATGAGCTCCCAACGCTCACTTTGCAGAATCCACCACAATAGTTTTATCAAACTCTTCCAAGAAGGGAAAGTGGAACTCTGTGTGATGAAGTCCCATATCAGAGAGCAATCTCTCAGAAAGCTTCTCTCTAGTTTTTATGTGAGGAAACTTCCTTTTTCACCATGGGCCCCTATGGGCTCCCAAATATCACTTTGCGGAATCCACGACAACAGTGTTAGCAAACTGTTGCAAGAATCGAAGGGTGGAACTCTGTGTGATGAAGTCACATATTCGAAAGCAATCTCTCAGAAAGCTTCTCTCTAGTTTTTATGTGAGGATACTTCTTTTTTCACCATGGGCCCCTTGGGCTCCCAAATATAACTGCAGAATCCACGACAACAGTGTTAGCAAACTGTTCCAAGACGGGAAGGGTGGAACTCTGTGTGATGAAGACACATAACCGAAAGCAATCTCTCAGAAAGCTTCTCTCTACTTTTTATGTGAGGATACTTCCTTTTTCACCATGGGCCCCTAAGGGCTTCCAAATATCACTTTTCAGAATCCACGACAACAGTGTTAGCAAACTGTTCCAATAAAGGAAGGGTGGAACTCTGTGTGATGAAGTCACACATAAGAAAGCAATCTCTCAGAAAACTTCTCTCTAGTTATTATGGGAGGATATTTGCTTTTTCACCATGGGCCCCTACGGTCTCCCAAATATCACTTTGCAGTTTCCCCTAAAAGAGTGTTAGCAAACTGCTTCCTGAGGTCTAAGTTGTAGGTCTGTGAGATGAACTCACTGATCATAAAGAAGATTCTCAGAAATCTTCTTTCACGTTTTGAACTGATGAAATTTCCTTTATCAGCGTAGGCCTCAATGCGATCCAAAGAAGCCCTTCTCAGTTTCCTTAAAGACAGTGTTAATGCACTGCTCCACGAAACATAAGTGTAATTCTGTGAGATGAATTCACACATCACCAAGAAGTTTCTAAAAAACCTTCTTTCTAGTTTTCATCTGAGGATATTTCCTTTGTCACCATAAACTTCATTGCGCTATGAAGTATCTAATTGCAGATTTCCAGAAAACTGTGTTAACAAACTGATCACTGAAGAGAAACGTGTAACTCTGTCTGTTTCATTCACACATGGCAATGCAGGATCTCAGAAGGCTTCTTTCCAGTTTTAATCTGAGGATATTTCCTTTTTCGCCATAGCCCTCAAAGAGCTCCCAAATATCTCTATGCAGAATATACGACAACAGTGTTAGCAAACTGTTCCAAGAAAGGAAGGGTAGAAATCTGCGTGATGAATTCACATATTGGAAAGCAATCTCTCAGAAAGCTTCTCTATAGTTTTTATGTGAACATACTTCCTTTTTCACCATGGGCCCTATGGGCCCCCAAACATCACTTTGCAGAATCCACGACAACAGTGTGAGACAACTGTTCCGAGAAGGGAAGTGTGGAACTCTGTGTGATGAAGTCACACATCAGAAAGCAATCTCTCAGAAAGCTTCTCCATAGTTATTATGTGAGGATATTTCCTTTTTCACCATGGGCCCCTATGGACTCCCAAATATCACTTGGCAGTTTCCACGAAAAGAGTGTTAGCATACTGCTTCCTGAGGTCTAATTTGTAAGTCAGTGAGGTGAACTCACTGATCAAAAAGAAGTTTCTCAGAAAGCTTCTTTCACGTTTTGAAGTGATGAAATTTCCTTTATCAGCGTAGGCCTCAATGCGATCCAAAGAAGCCTTTGTCAGGTTTCTAAAAGACAGTGTTAATGGACTGCTCCACGAAACATAAGTGTAACTCTGTGAGATGAATTCACACATCACCAAGAAGTTTCTCAGAAAGCTTCTTTCTAGTTTTCAACTGAGGATATTTTCTTTGTCACCGTAAGCTTCAGTGGGCTATAAAGTATCTAATTGCAGATTTCCAGAAAACTGTGTTAACAAACTGATTACAGAAGAGAAACGTGTAACTCTGTGAGTTGCAATCACACATGGCAATGCAGCATCTCAGAAGGCTTCTTTCCAGTTTTTATCTGAGGATATTTCCTTTTTCACCATAGCCCTCAAAGAGCTCCCAAATATCACTATGCAGAATCCACGACAACAGTGTTATCAAAGTGTTCCAAGAAGGAAGGGTGGAACTCTGTGTGATGAAGTCACACATCAGAAAGCAATCTCTCAGAAAGCTTCTTTCTAGTTATTATATGAGGATATTTCCTTTTGCACCTTGGGCCCCTATGGGCTCCCAAATATCATTTTGCAGTTTCCACTGAAAAGAATGTTAGCAATCTGCTTCCTGAGGACTAAGCTGTAAGTCTGTGAGATGAACTCACTGATCAGAAAGAAGTTTCTCAGAAAGCTTCTTTCACGTTTTAAAGTGATGAAATTTCCTTTATCAGCGTAGGCCTCAATGCGATCCAAAGAAACCCTTTTCAGCTTCCTCAAAGACAGTGTTAATGGACTGCTCCAAGATATGTAAGTGTAACTCTGAGGGATGAATTCACACATTACCAAGCAGTTTCAAAGAAAGCTTCTTTCTAGTTTTCATCAGAGGATATTTCCTTTTTCACCATAGCCCTCAATGAGCTCCCAAATATCACTTTGCAGAATCCACGACAACAGTGTTACCAATCTGTTCCAAGAAGGGAAGGGAGGAACTCTCTGTGATGAAGTCACACGTAAGAAAGGAATCTCTCAGGAAGCTTCTCTCTAGTTTTTATGTGACGATATTTCCTTTTTCACCATAGCCCTCAATGAGCTCTCCAATATCACTTTGCAGAATCCACGACAACAGTGTTATCAAACTCTTCCGAGAAGGAAGTGTGGAACTCTGTGTGATGAAGTCTCATACCAGAAAGCAATCTCTCAGAAAGCTACTCTCTACCTTTTATGTGAGGATTCTTCCTTTTTCACCATGGGCCCCTAAGTTCTCCCAAATATCACATTGCAGAATCCACGACAACAGTCTTAGCAAACTGTTCCAAGAACGGAAGGGTGAAACTCTGTGTGATGAAGTCACACATCAGAAGGCAATCTCTCAAAAAGCTTCTCTCTAGTTATTATGTGAGGATACTTCCTTTTTCACCATGGGCCCCTATGTTCTCCCAAATATCACTTTGCAGAATCCACGACAACAGTGTTAGCAAACTGTTCCAAGAAGGGAAGGGTGGAACTGTGTGTGATGAGGTCACACATCAGAAAACAATCTCTCAGAAAGCTTCTCTCTAGTTTTTATGTGACGATACTTCCTTTTTCACCATGGGCCCCTGAGGGCTCCCAAATAGCACTTTTCAGAATCCACGACAACAGTGTTAGAAAACTCTTCCAAGAAGGGAAGGGTGGAACTCTGTGTGATGAAGTCACACATCAGAAAGAAATCTCTGAGAAAGCTTCTCTCTAACTTTTATGTGAGGATACTTCCTTTTTCACCCTGGTCCCCTATGGGCTTCCAAATATCGCTTTGCAGAATCCACGACAACAGTGTTAGCAAACTGTTCCAAAAGGGAAGGGTGGAACTCTGTGTGATGAGGTCACACATCAGAATGCAATATCTCAGAAATCTTCTCTCTAGTTATTATGTGAGGATATTTCCTTTTTCACCATTAGCGCCTATTGGCTCCCTAATATCACTTTGCAGTTTCCACGAAAATATTGTTAGCAAACTGTTTCCTGTGGTGTAAGTTGTAAGTCTGTGAGATGAACTTACTGATCAGAAAGAAGATTCTCAGAAAGCTTCTTTAACGTTTTCAACTGATGAATTTTCGTCTATCAGCGTAGGCGTCAATGCGATCCAAAGAAGCCCTTGTCAGGTTCCTTAAAGACAGTGTTAACAGACTGCTCCACGACACATAAGTGTAACTCTGTGAGATGATTTCACACATCACCAAGAAGACTCTCAGAAAGCGTCTTTCTAGTTTTCATCTGTGGATATTTCCCTTGTCACCGTAAGCTTCATTGCACGATGAAGCATCTAATTGCAGATTTGCAGAAAACTGTATTAACAAACTGATCACTGAAGAGAAACGTGTAACTGTGTGAGTTGCATTCACACATGGGAATGCAGTTTCTCAGAAGACTTCTATCCAGTTTTAATCTGAGGATATTTCCTTTTTCACCATAGCCCTCAATCAGTTCCAAAATATCAGTTTGCAGAAACCACGACAACAGTGTTATCAAACTGTTCCAAGAAGGGAAGGGTGGAACTCTGTGTGATGAATTCACACATGAGAAAGCAATCTCTCAGAAAGCTTCTCTCTAGTTTTTATGTGAGGATACTTCCGTTTTCACCATGGGCCCCAAAGGGCTACCAAATATCACTTTGCAGAATGCACGACAAGAGTGTTACCAAACTGTTCCAACACTGGAAGGATGGAACGCTGTGTGATGAAGTCACACATCAGAAAGCAATCTCTCAGAAAGCTTCTCTCTAGTTATTAGGTGAGGATAATTACTTTTTCACCATGGGCCCCTAAGGGCTCCCAAATATCACTTTGCAATTTCTACGAAAAGATTGTTAGCAAACTGTTTCCTGATTTCTAAGTTGAAAGTCTGTGAGATGAACTCACTGATCAGAAAGAAGTTTCTCAGAAAGCTTCTTTCACGTTTTGAACTGATGAAATTTCCTGTATCAGCGTAGGCCTCAATGCGATTCAAATAAGCCCTTCTCCGGTTCATCAAAGACAGTGTTAATGGACTGCTCAATGAAACATAAGTGTAACTCTGTGAGATGAATTCACACATCAGAAAGAAATTTCTAAGAAAGCTTCTTTCTAATTTTAATCTGAGGATAGTTCCTTTGTCACCGTAAGCCTCGTTGCCCTGTGAAATATCTAATTGCAGATTTCTAGAAAACTGCGTTAACAAACTGATCACTGAGGAGAAACGTGTAACCCTGAGATGCATTCACACATGGCAATGCAGTTTCACAGAAGGCTTCTTTCCAGTTTTAATCTGAGGATATTTCCTTTTTCACCATAGCCCTCAATGAGCTCCCAAATATCACTTTGCAGAATCCACGACAATAGTGTTATCAAATTGTTCCAAGAAGGGAAGGGTGGAACCCTGTGTGATGAAGTCACATATCAGAAAGCAATCTCTCAGAAAGCTTCTCTCTAGTTATTATGTGAGGATTACTTCCTTTTTGACCATGGGTCCCTAAGGGCTCCCAAATATCACATTGCAGAATCCACGACAACAGTGTTACCAAACAGTTCCAAGACTGGAAGTGTGGAACTCTGTGTGATGAAATCACATATCAGAAAGAAATCTCTCAGAAAGCTTCTCTCTAGTTATCATGTGAGGATATTTCCTTTTTCACCATGGCCCCATGGGCTCCCAAATATCACTTTGCAGTTTCAACGAAAAGAGTATTAGCAAACTGTTTCCTGAGTTCTAAGTTGAAAGTCTGTGAGATGAACTCACTGATCAGAAAGTAGTTTCTCAGAAAGCTTCTTTCACGTTTTGAACTGATGAAATTTCCATTATCATCGTAGACCTCAATGCGAACCAAAGAAACCCTTCTCTGGTTCCTCAAAGACAGTGTTAATGGACTGCTCCACCAAACGTAAGTGCAACTCTGTGAGATGAATTCACATATCCCTAAGAAGTTTCAAAGAAAGCTTCTTTCAAGTTTTCATCTGAGGATATTTCCTTTGTCACCGTAAGCTTCATTGCGATATGAAGTATCTAATTCCAGATTTCCAGAAAACTGTGTTAACAAACTGATCACTGAAGAGAAACGTGTCACTCTGTGAGTTGCATTCACACATGGCAATGCACATTCTCAGAAGGCTTCTTTCCAGTTTTAATCTGAGGATATTTCCTTTTTCACCATAGCCCTCAATGAGCTCCTAAATATCACTTTGCAGAATCCACGACAACAGTGTTCGCAAACTGTTTCCAAGACGGGAAGGGTGGAACTCTGTGTGATGAAGTCACATATCCGAATTCTATCTCTCAGAAAGATTCTCTCTAGTTTTTATGTGAGGATAATTCCTTTTTCACTATGGGCCCCTATGGGCTCCCAAATATCACTCTGCAATTTCCACGAAAAGAGTGTTAGGAAACTGCTTCCTGAGGTCTAAGTTGTAAGTCGGTGAGACGAACTCACTGATGAGAAAGAAGTTTCTCAGAAAGCTTCTTTCGCGTTTTGAACTGATGAAATGTCCTTTATCAGCGTAGGGCTCAATTTGATTCAAAGAAGCCCTTCTCAGATATCTCAAAGACAGTGTTAATGAACTCTTCCACGAAACATAAGTGTAACCCTTTGAGATGAATTCACACGTCACCACGAAGTTTCTCAGAGAGCTTCTTTCTAGTTTTCATCTCAGGATATTTCCTTTGTCACCGTCAGCTTCAATGCGCTATGAAGTATCTAATTGCAGATTTCCAGAAAACTGTGTTAACAAACTGATCACTGAAGAGAAACGTGTAACTCTGTCAGTTGCATTCACACATGGCAATGCAGTTTCTCAGAAGGCTTTTTCCAGGTTTAATCTGAGGATATTTCCTTTTTCACCACAGCCCTCAATGAGCTCCCAAATATCACTTTGCAGAATCCACGACAACAGTGTTAGCAAACTGTTCCAAGAAGGGAAGGGTGGAACTCTGTGTGATGAAGTCACACATCAGAAAGCAATCTCTCAAAAAGCTTCTCTCTAGTTATTATGTGAGGATAATTCAGGATAACCATCTCACATGCAGAGACATACATAGGCTCAAAATAAAGGGATGGAGGAAGATTTACCATGCAAATGGAGAACAAAAAAAAGCAGGGGTTGCAATCCTAGTCTCTGATAAAACAGACTTTAAACCATCAAAGATCAAAAGAGACAAAGAAGGCCATTACATAATGGTAAAGGGATCAATTCAACAGGAAGAGCTAACCCTCCTAAATATATATGCACCCAGGACAGGAGCACCCAGATTCATAAAGGAAGTCCTTAGAGACTTACAAAGAGTCTTAGACTCCCCTACAATAATAATGGGAGACTTCAACACTCCACTGTCAACATTAGACAGATCAACCAGACAGAAAGTTAACAAGGATATCCAGGAATTGAACTCATCTCTGCACGAAGCAGACCTAATAGACATCTATAGAACTCTCCACCCCAAATCAACAGAATATACATTCTTCTCACCACCACATCGCACTTATTCCAAAATTGACCACATAATTGGAAGTAAAGCACTCCTCAGCAAATGTACAAGAACAGAAATTATAACAAACTGTCTCTCAGACCACAGTGCAATCAAACTAGAACTCAGGACTAAGAAACTCAATCAAAACCACTCAGCTGCATGGAAACTGAACAACCTGCTCCTGAATGACTACTGGGTACACAACGAAATGAAAGCAGAAATAAAGATGTTCTTTGAAACCATGAGAACAAAGATACAACATACCAGAATCTCTGGGACACATTTAAAGCAGTGTGTAGAGGTAAATTTATAGCACTAAATGCCCACAAGAGAAAGCAGGAAAGATCTAAAATTGACACTCTAACATCACAATTAAAAGAACTAGAGAGGCAAGAGCAAACACATTCAAAAGCTAGCAGAAGGCAAGAAATAACTCAGATCAGAGCAGAACTAAAGGAGATAGAGACACAAAAAACCCTCCAAAAATCAATGAATCCAGGAGTTGGTTTTTTGAAAAGATCAACAAAATTGACAGACCGCTAGCAAGACTAATAAAGAAGAAAAGAGAGAGGAATCAAATAGACGCAATAAAAAATGATAAAGGGGATATCACCAGCGACCCCACAGAAATACAAACAACCATCAGAGAATACTATAAACACCTTTACGCAAATCAATGAGAAAATCTAGAAGAAATGGATAATTTCCTGGACACTTACACTCTCCCAAGACTAAACCAGGAAGAAGTGGAATCCCTGAATAGACCAATAGCAGGCTCTGAATTTGAGGCAACAATTAATAGCCTACCCACCAAAAAAAGTCCAGGACCAGATGGATTCACAGCTGAATTCTACCAGAGGTACAAGGAGGAGCTGGTACCATTCCTTCTGAAACTATTCCAAGCAATAGAAAAAGAGGGAATCCTCCCTAACTCATTTTATGAGGCCAACATCATCCTGATACCAAAGCCTGGCAGAGACACAACAAAAGAAGAGAATTTTAGACCAATATCCCTGATGAACATCGATGCAAAAATTCTCAATAAAATACTGGCAAACTGGATTCAGCAGCACATCAAAAAGCTTATCCACCATGATCAAGTGGGCTTCATCCCCGGGATGCAAGGCTGGTTCAACATTCACAAATCAATAAACGTAATCCAGCATATAAACAGAACCAAAGACAAGAACCACATGATTATCTCAATAGATGCAGAAAAGGCTTTTGACAAAATTCAACAGCCCTTCATGCTAAAAACGCTCAATAAATTCGGTATTGATGGAACGTACCTCAAAATAATAAGAGCTATTTATGACAAACCCACAGATAATATCATTCTGAATGGGCAAAAACTGGAAAAATTCCCTTTGAAAACTGGCACAAGACAGGGATGCCCTCTCTCACCACTCCTATTCAACATATTCTTGGAAGTTCTGGCTAGGGCAATCAGGCAAGAGAAAGAAATCAAGGGTATCCAGTTAGGAAAAGAAGAAGTCAAATTGTCCCTGTTTGCAGATGACATGATTGTATATTTAGAAAACCCCATTGTCTCAGCCCAAAATCTCCTTAAGCTGATAAGCAACTTCAGCAAAGTCTCAGGACACAAAATTAATGTGCAAAAATCACAAGCATTCTTATACACCAGTAACAGACAAGCAGAGAGCCAAATCAGGAATGAACTTCCATTCACAATTGCTTCAAAGAGAATAAAATACCTAGGAATCAAGCTTACAAGGGATGTAAAGGACCTCTTCAAGGAGAACTACAAACCACTGCTCAGTGAAATCAAAGAGGACACAAACAAATGGAAGAACATACCATGCTCATGGATAGGAAGAATCAATATCGTGAAAATGGCCATACTCCCCAAGGTTATTTATAGATTCAATGCCATCCCCATCAAGCCTACCAATGAGTTTCTTCACAGAGTTGGAAAAAAGCTGCTTTAAAGTTCATATGGAACCAAAAAAGAGCCCGCATTGCCAAGACAATCCTAAGTCAAAAGGACAAAGCTGGAGGCGTCACGCTACCTGACTTCAAACTACACTACAAGGCTACAGTAACCAAAACAGCATGGTACTGGTACCAAAACAGAGATATAGACCAATGGAACAGAACAGAGTCCTCAGAAATAATACCACACATCTACAGCCATCTGATCTTTGACAAACCTGAGAGAAACAAGAAATGGGGAAAGGATTCCCTATTTAATAAATGGTGCTGGGAAAATTGGCTAGCCATAAGTAGAAAGCTGAAACTGGATCCTTTCCTTACCCCTTATACGAAGATTAATTCAAGATGGATTAGAGACTTAAATGTTAGACCTAATACCATAAAAACCCTAGAAGAAAATCTAGGTAGCACCATTCAGGACATAGGCATGGGCAAGGACTTCATGTCTAAAACACCGAAAGCAACGGCAGCAAAAGCCAAAATTGACAAATGGGATCTAATTAAACTAAAGAGCTTTTGCACAGCAAAAGAAACTACCATCAGAGTGAACAGGCAACCTACAGAATGGGAGAAAATTTTTGCAACCTACTCATCTGACAAAGGGCTAATATCCAGAATCTACAAAGAACTCAAACATATATACAAGAAAAAAACAAACAACCCTATCAAAAAGTGGGCAAAGTATATGAACAGACATTTCTCAAAAGAAGACATTCATACAGCCAACAGACACATGAAAAAATGCTCATCATCACTCACCATCAGAGAAATGCAAATCAAAACCACAATGAGATACCATTTCACACCTGTTAGAATGGCAATCATTAAGAAGTCAGGAAACAACAGTTGTTGGAGAGGATGTGGAGAAATAGGAACACTTTTACACTGTTGGTGGGATTGTAAACTAGTTCAACCATTACGGAAAACAGTGTGGCAATTCCTCAAGGATCTAGAACTAGATGTACCATAAGACCCAGCCATCCCACTACTGGGTATATACCCAAAGGATTATAAATTAGTCTACTACAAGGACATATGCACACGTATGTTTGTTGCGGCACTATTCACAATAGCAAAGACTTGGAATCAACCCAAATGTCCATCTGTGAAAAACTGGATTAAGAAAATGTGGGACATATATACCATGGTATACTATGCAGCCATAAAAAAGGATGAGTTTGCGTCCTTTGTAGGGACATGGATGCAGCTGGAAACCATCATTCTTAGCAAACTATCACAAGAAGAGAAAACCAAACACCGCATGTTCTCACTCATAGGTGGGAACTGAACAATGAGATCACTTGGACTCGGGAAGGGGAATATCACACACTGGGGCCTATCATGGGGGGGGGAGGAGGGAAGGATTGCACTGGGGAGTTATACATGATATAAATGATGTATTGATGGGTGCTGACGAGTTGATGGGTGCAGCACACCAACATGGCATAAGTATACATATGTAAGAAACCTGCACGTTATGCACATGTAAACTAGAACTTCAAGAATAATAACAAAAAAAAAGTGTTAGCAAACTGTTCCAAGAAGAGGAGGGTGGAATTCTGTGTGATGAAGTCACACATCAGAAAGCAATCTCTCAGAAAGCTTCTCTCTAGTTATTATGTGAGGATATGTCCTTTTTCACCATGGGCCCCTAGGGGTTTCTATATATCACTTGGCAGTTTCCATGAAAAGAGTGTTAGCAAGCTTCTTCCTGAGGTCTAAGTTGTACGTCTGTGAGATGAACTCACTGATCAGAAAGAAGTTTCTCATAAAGCTTCTTTCACGTTTTGAACAGATGAAATTTCCTTTATCAGCGTAGGCCTCAATGCGATCCAAAGAAGCCCTTCTCAGGTTCCTCAAAGACAGTGTTAATGGTCTGCTCCACGAAACAAAAGTGTAACTCTGTGAGATGAATTCACACATCACCAAGAAGTTTCTAAGAAAGCTTCTTTTCAGTTTTCATCCGAGGATATTTCCTTTGTCACCATAAGGTTCATTGCTCTATGAAGTATCTAATTGCAGATTTCCAGAAAACTGTGTTAACAAAGTGATCACTAAAGAGAAACGTGTAACTCTGTGAGTTGCATTCACACATGGCAATGCAGCTTCTAAGAAGGCTTCTTTCCAGTTTCAATCTGAGAATATTTCCTTTTTCACCATAGCCATCAATAAGCGCCCAAATATCACTTTGCAGAATCCACGACAACGGTGTTAGCAAACTGTTCAAGAACGGAAGGGTGGAACTGTGTGTCATGAAGTCAGAATCCGAAAGCAATCTATCCGAACGCTTCTCTCTAGTTTTTCTGTGAGGAGATTTCCTTTTTCACCAAGGGCCCCTAACGGCTCCCAAATATCACTTTGCAGTTTCCACGAAAAGAGTGTTAGCAAACTGCTTCTTGAATTCTAAGTTGTAAGTGTGTGAGATGAACTCACTGATTAGAAAGAAGTTTCTCAGAAAGCTTCTTTCACGTTTTGAACTGATGAAATTTCCTTTATCAGTGTAGGCCTCAATGCGATCCAAAGAAGCCCTTCTCAGGTTCCTCAAAGACAGTGCTAATTGACTGCTCCTTGAAACATAAGTGTAACTCTTTGAGACGAATTCCCACATAACCAAGAACTTTCTAAGAAAGCTTCTTTCTAGTTTTCATCTGAGGATATTTCCTTTGTCACCTTAACCTTCATTGCGTTATGAAGTATCTTATTGAAGATTTCCAGAAAACTGTTAACAAACTGACCACTGAAGGGAAACGTGTAACTCTGTGAGTTGCATTCACACAATGCAATGCAGTTTCTCAGAAGGCTTCCTTCCAGTTTTAATCTGAGGATATTTCCTTTTTCACCATAGCCCTCAAGGAGCACCCAAATATAACACAGCAGAATCCAGGACAACAGTGTTAGCAAACTGTTCCAAAAAGGGAAGGGTGGAACTTTGTGTGATGAAGTCACACATCAGAAAGCAATCTTTGAAAAGGCTTCTCTCTAGTTTCTATGTGAGGATACTTCCTTTTTCTCCATGGGCCCCATGGTCTCCCAATATCACTTTGCAGAATACACGACAACAGTGTTAGCAAACTGTTCCAAGATGGGAAGGGTGGAACTCTGTGTGATGAAGTCACACATCAGAAAGCAATCTCTCAGAAAGCTTCTATCTAGTTTTTATGTGAGGATATTTCCTTTTTCACCCTGGACCCCCATGGTCTCCCAAATATCACAATGCAGAATCCACGACAACAGTGTTAGCAAACTGTTCCAGGAAGGGTATCGTGGAACTCTGTGTGCTGAAGTCACCTATACGAAAGCAATCTCTCAGAAAGCTTCTCTCAGGTTCTTATGTGAGGATACTTCTTTTTTCACAATGCGTCCCTTAGGGCTCCCAAATATCAGTTTGCAGAATACACGACAACAGTGTTAGCAAACTGTTCCAAGAAGGGAAGGGTGGAACTCAGTTTGATGAAGTCACATATCCGAAAGCAATCTCTCATAAAGTTTCTCTCTAGTTATTATGTGAGGATATTTCCTTTTTCACCGTTAGCCCCTATGGGCTCCCAAATATCATTTTGCACTTTCTACGCAAAGAGTGTTAGCGAACTGCTTAATGAGGTATAAGTTGTAAGTCTGTGAGATGAACTCACTGATCAGAAAGAAGTTTCTCAGAAAGCTTCTTTCACGTTTTGAACTGATGAAATTTCCTTTATCAGCGGATGCCTCAAAGCTATCCAAAGAAGCCCTTCTCAGTTTCCTCAAAGACGGTGTTAATGGACTGCTCCACTAAACATAAGTTTAACTCTGTGAGATGAATTCACACATCACCAAGAAGTTTCTAAGAAAGCTTCTTTCTAGTTTACATCGGAGGGTATTTCCTTTGTCACCGTAAGCTTCATTGTGCTATGAAATATCTAATTGCAGATTTCCAGAAAACTGTGTTAACAAACTGATCACTGAAGAGAAACCTTTAACTCTATGAGTTGCATTCACGCATGGCAATGCAGTTTCCCAGAAGGCTTCTTTCCAGTTTTAATCTGAGGAAATTTCCTTTTTCACCATAGCCCTCAATAAGCTCCCAAATATCACTTTGCAGAATCCACGACAACAGTGTTAGCAAACTCTTCCAAGAAGGGAAGGGTGGAACTCTGTTTGATGAAGTCACACATCAGAAAGCAATCTCTCAGAAAGCTTCTCTCTAGTTATTATGTGAGGATATTTCCTTTTCCACCATGGGCCCCTGTGGATTCCCAAATATTACTTTGCAGTTTCCACGAAGAGTGTTAGCAACCTGCTTCCTGAGGTCTAAGTTGTAAGTGTGTGGGGCGAACTCACTGATCAGAAAGAAGTTTCTCAGAAAGCTTCTTTCACATTTTGAACTGATGAAATTTCCTTTATCAGCGTAGGCCTCAATGCGATCCAAAGAAGCCCTTCTCAGTTTCCTCAAAGTAAGTGTTAATGGACTGCTCCAAGAAACATAAGTGTAACTCTGTGAGATGAATTCACACTTCACCAAGAAGTTTCTACGAAAGCTGCTTTCTAGATTTCATCTGAGGATATTTCCTTTGTCACCGAGATCTTCATTGCGCTATGAAGTATCTCATTGCAGATTTCCAGGAAACGGTGTTAACAAACTGATCACTGAAGAGAAACGTGTATCTCTGTGAGTTACATTCACACATGGCAATTCAGTATCTCAGAAGTCTTCTTTCCAGTTTTAATCTGAGGATATATCCTTTTTCACCATAGCCTTAAATGATCTCCGAAATATCACTTTGCAGAAGCCACGACAACAGTGTGATGAAACTGTTCCAAGAAGGTAAGTGTGGAACTCTGTGTGATGTAGTCACACATCAGAAAGCAATCTCTCAGAAAGCTTCTCTCTACTTATTAGGTGAGGATATTTAATTTTTCACCATGGGCCCCTATGGGGTCCCAAATATCACTTTGCAGTTTCCACGAAAAGAGTGTTGGCAAACTGCTTCCTGAGGTAGAAGTTGTGGGTCTTTGAGATGAACTCACGGATCAGAAAGATGTTTCTCAGAAAGCTTCTTTCACGTTTTGAACTAATGAAATTTCCTTTATCAGCGTAGGCCTCAATGCGATCCAAAGAAGCCCTTCTCAGGTTCCTCAAAGACAGTGTTAATAGACTGCTGCACGAAACATAACTGTAACTCTGTGAGATGAATTCACACATCACCATGATGTTTATAAGAAAGTTCTTTCTAGTTTTCATCTGAGGATATTTCCGTTGCACTGTAAGCTTCATTGTGCTAAGAAGTATCTAATTGCAGATTTACAGAAAACTGTGTTAACAAACTGATCACAGAAGAGAAACGTGTAACTCTGTGAGTTGCATTCACACATGGCAATGCAATTTCTCAGAAGGCTTCTTTCCAGTATTAATCTGAGAATATTTCCTTTTTCAAAATAGCGCTCAAGGGACTCCCAAATATCAGTTTGCAGAATTTATGACAACAGTGTTAGCAAACTGTTTCAAGCAGGGAACGGTAGAACTCTGTGTGATGAAGTCACACATCAGAAAACAATCTCTCAGAAAGCTTCTCTCTAATTTTTATGTGAGGATACTTCTTTTTCACCATGGGCCCCTATGGGGTCCCAAATATCACTTTGCAGAATCCTCGATAAGAGTGTTAGTGAACTGCTTCCTGAGGTCTAAGTAGTAAGTCTGTGAGATGAACTCACTGATCAGAAAGAAGTTTCTCGGAAAGCTTCTTTCACGTTTTGAACTGATGAAATTTCCTTTATCAGCGTACGCCTCATTGCCATCTAAAAAAGCCCTTGTCAGGTTCCTCAAAGAGAGTGTTAATGGACTGCTCCACGAAACATAAGTGTAACTCTGTGAGATGAATTCACACATCACCAAGAACATTCTAAGAAAGCATCTTCTCTAGTTTTCATCTGAGGATATTTCCTTTGTCACCGTAAGCTTCATTCTGTTATGAAGTATCTTTTTGCAGAATTCAAGAAAACTGTGTTAACAAACTGATCACTAAAGAGAAACGTGTAACTCTGTGAGTTGCATTCACACATGACAATGCAGTTTCTCAGAAGGCTTCTTTCCAGTTTTAATCTGAGGATATTTCCTTTTTCACCATAGACCTCAACGAGCTCCCAAATATCACTTTGCAGAATCCACGACAACAGTGTTAGCAAACTGTTCCAAGAATGGAAGGATGGAACTCTGTGTGATGAAGTCACATATACGAAAGCAATCTCTCAGAAAGCTTCTCTCTTGTTCTTATGTGAGGATATTTCTTTTTTCACCCTGGGACACTAGGGGCCCCAAATATCACTTCGCAGAATCCACGAAAACAGTGTTAGCAAACTGTTCCAAGAAGGGAAGGGTGGAATCTCTGTGTGATGAAGTCACACATCAGAAAGTAATCTCTCCAAAAGCTACTCTGTAGTTATTATGTCAGGATATTTCCTTTTTCATCATGTGGCCCCTATGGACTCCCAAATATCACTTCGCAGTTTCCACGAAAAGAGTGTTAGCAAACTGCTTCCTGAGGTCTAAGGTGTAGGTCTGTGAGATGAACTCACTTATCAGAAAGAAGTTTCTCAGAAAGCTTCTTTCACGTTTTGAACTGATTGAAATTTCCTTTATCAGCGTAGGCCTCAATGCGATCCAAAGAAGCCCTTCTCAGTTTCCTCAAAGTACAGTGTTAACTGGACTGCTCTACGAAACATAAGTGTAACTCTGTGAGATGAATTCACACTTCACCAAGAAGTTTCAACGAAAGCTGCTTTCTAGATTTTCATCTGAGGATATTTCCTTTGTCACCGAGAGCTTCATTGCGCTATGAAGTATCTCATTGCAGATTTCCAGAAACGGTGTTAACAAACTGATCACTGAAGAGAAACGTGTATCTCTGTGAGTTACATTCACACATGGCAATTCAGTTTCTCAGAAGTCTTCTTTCCAGTTTTAATCTGAGGATATATCCTTTTTCACCATAGCCTTAAATGAGCTCCGAAATATCACTTTGCAGAAGCCACGACAACAGTGTGATGAAACTGTTCCAAGAAGGTAAGTGTGGAACTCTGTGTGATGCAGTCACACATCAGAAAGCAATCTCTCAGAAAGCTTCTCTCTACTTATTAGGTGAGGATATTTAATTTTTCACCATGGGCCCCTATGGGCTCCCAAATATCACTTTGCAGAATCCACGGCAACGTTGTTAGCAAACTGTTCCAAGAAGGGAAGGATTTAACTCTGTGTGATGAAGTCACACATCAGTAGGAAATCTCTCATAAAGCTTCTCTCTGGTAATTATGTGAGGATATTTCCTTTTTCACCATGGGCCCCTATGGGCTGCCAAATATCACTTTGCACGTTCCACGAAAAGAGTGTTAGCTAACTGCTTCCTGAGGTCTAAGGTGTAAGTCTGTTAGATGAACTCACTGATCAGAAAGAAGTTTCTCAGAAAGCTTCTTTCACGTTTTGAACTGATGATATTTCCTTTATCAGCGTAGGCCTCAATGCAATCCAAATACGCCCTTCTCAGGTTCCTCAAAGACAGTGTTAACTGCACTGCTCCACGAACCATAAGTGTAACTCTGTGAGATGAATTCACACATCACCAAGAAGGTTTCTCAGAATGCTTCTTTCTAGTTTTCATCTGAGGATATTTCCTTTGTCACCGAAAGCTTCATTGTGGCTATGAAGTATCTAATTGCAGATTTCCAGAAAACTGTGTTAACAAACTGATCACTGAAGAGAAACGTGTAACTCTGTGAGTTGCATTCACACATGGCAATGCAGTTTCTCAGAAGGCTTCTTTCCAGTTTTAATCTGAGGATATTTCCTTTTTCACCATAGCCCTCAATGAGCTCCCAAATATCACATTTCAGTAATCCACGACAACAGTAGTAAGCAAACTGTTCCAAGAAGGGAATGGTGGAACTCTGTGTGATAAATCACATATAAGAAAGCAATGTCTCGGAAAGCTTCTCTCTAGTTATTATGTGAGGATATTTCCTTTTTCACCATGGGCCACTATGGGCTCAAAAATATCACTTTGCGGTTTCCACGAAAAGATTTTTAGCAAACTGCTTCCTGAGGTCTAAGTTGTAAGTCTGTGAGAAGAACTCACTGATCAAAAAGAAGTTTCTCAGAAAGATTCTTTCACGTTTTGAACTGCTGAAATTTCCTTTATCAGCGTAGGCCACAATGCGATCCAAAGAAGCCATTCTCAGGTTCCTCAAAGACAGTGTTCATGGACTGCACCACGAAACATAAATGTAACCCTGTGAGATGAATTCACTCGTCACCAAGAAGTTTCGCAGAAAGCTTCTTTCTAGTTTTCATCTGAGGATATTTCCTTTGTCACCGTAAGCTTCATTGCGCTATGAAGTATCTAACTGCAGATTTCCAGAAAACTGTGTTAACAAACTGATCACTGAGGAGAAACGTGTAACTCTGTGAGTTGCATTCACACATCGCAATGCAGTTTCTCCGACGGCTTCTTTCCAGTTTTAATCTGAGGATATTCCCTTTTTCAACATAGCCCTCAATGAGCTCCCAAATATTACTTTCCAGAATCCACGACAACAGTTTTAGCAAACTGTTCCAAGAAGGAAAGGGTGGAAGTCTGTGTGATGAAGTCACACATCAGAAAGCAATCTCTCAGAGAGCTTCACTCTAGTTATTATACGAGGATTTCCTTTTTCACCATGGGCCCCTATGGGCTCCCAAATATCACTTTGCAGAATCCAAGACAACATTTTTAACAAACTGTTCCAAGAATGGAAGGGTGGACCTCTGTGTGATGAAGTCAGATATCCAAAAGCAATGTCTCAGAAAGCTTCTCTCTAGTTATTATGTGAGGATATTTCCTTTTTCACCACGGGCCCCTATGGTCTCCCAAAAACCACTTTGCAGAATCCACGACAACAGTGTTAGCAAACTGTTCCAAGAAGGGAAGGGTGGAACTCTGTGTGATGAAGTAACATATCCGAAAGCAATCTCTCAGAAAGCTTCTCTCCAGTTTACATGTGAGGATAGTTCCTTTTCACCATGGGCCCATAAGGACTCCCAAATATCACTTTGCAGAATCCACGACAACAGTGTTAGCAAACTGTTCCAAGAAGGGAAGGGTGGAACTCGGTGTGATGAAGTCACACATCAGAAAGCAATCTCTCAGAAAGCTTCTCTCTAGTTTTTATGTGAGGGTACGACCTTTTTGACTCTGGGACCCTATGGGCTCCCAAATGTCACTATGCAGAATCCAGGACTATGGTGTTACCAAACTGTTCCAAGAAGGGAAGGGTGGAACTCTGTGTGATGAAGTCACACATCAGAAAGCAATCTCTCAGAAAGCTTCTCTATAGATCTTATGTGAGGATATTTCCTTTTTCACCATTAGCGCCTATGGGCTCCCTAATATCACTTTGCAGTTTCCACAAAAAGATTGTTAGCAAACTGTTTCCTGAGGTCTAAATTGTAAGTCTGTGAGATGAACTTACGTATCAGAAAGAAGATCCTCAGAAGGCTTCTTTCACGTTTTCAACTGATGAATTTTCGTGTATTAGCGTAGGCCTCAATGTGATCCAAAGAAGCCCTTCTCAAGTTCCTTAAAGACAGTGTTAACGGACTGCTCCATGAAACATAAGTGTAACTCTGTGAGATGAATTCACATCACCAAGAAGAGTCTCAGAAAGCTTCTTTCTAGTTTTCATCTGAGGATATTTCCTTTGTCACCATAAGCTTCATTGCGCGATGAAGTATCTAATTGCAGATTTGCAGAAAACTGTGTTAACAAACTGATCACTGAAAAGAAACGTGTAACTCTGTGAGTTGCATTCACACATGGCAATGCAGTTTCTCAGAAGGCTTCTTTCCAGTTTTAATCTGAGGATATTTCCTTTTTCACCATAGCCCTCAATGAGTTCCAACATATCAGTTTGCAGAATCCAAGACAACAGTGTTATCAAACTGTTCCAAGAAGGGAAGGGTGGAACTCTGTGTGATGAAGTCACACATGAGAAAGCAATCTCTCAGAAAGCTTCTCTCTAGTTATTATGTGAGGATACTTCCTTTTCCACCATGGGCCCCTAAGGACTACCAAATATCACTTTGGAGAATGCACGACAACAGTGTTACCAAACTGTTCCAATATTGGAAGGATGGAACGCTGTGTGATGAAGTCACATATCAGAAAGCAATCTCTCAGAAAGCTTCTCTCTAGTTATTAGTTGAGGATAATTCCCTTTTCACCATGGGCCCCTAAGGGCTCCCAAATATCACTTTGCAGTTTCCACGAAAAGAGTGTTAGCAAACTGTTTCCTGAGGTCTAAGTTGAAAGTCTGTGACATGAATCCACTGATCAGAAAGAAGTTCCTCAGAAAGCTTCTTTCACGTTTTGAACTGCTGAAATTTCCTTTATCAGCGTAGGCCTCATTGCGATCCAAAGAACCACTTCTCAGGTTCTTCAAAGACAGTGTTAATGGACTGCTCCATGAAACATAAGTGTAACTCTTTAAAATGAATTCACACATCACCAACAAGTTTCTAAGACAGCTTCTTTCTAGTTTTCATCTGAGGATATTTCCTTTGTCACCGCAAGCTTCATTGCGCTGTGAAGTATCTAATTGCAGATTTCCAGAAAACTGTGTTATCAAACTGATCTCTGAAGAGAAACATGTAACTCTGTGAGTTGCATTCACACACGGCAATGCAGCTTCTCAAAGGCTTCTTTCCTGTTTTAATCTGAGGATATTTCCTTTTTCACCATAGAACTCAATGAGCTCCCAAATATCACTTTGCAGAATCCACGACAACAGTGTTAGCAAACTGTTCCAAGTAGGAAAGGGTGGAACTCTGTGTGATGAAGTCACATATCAGAAAGCAATCTCTCAGAAAGCATCTCTCTAGTTCATATGTGAGAGTACTTCCTTTTTCACGATGGGCCCCTATGGGCTCCCAAATATCACTTTGCCGTTTCCACGAAAAGAGTGTTAGCAAACTGCTTCCTGAAGTCTAAGTTGTAAGTCTGTGAGATGAACTCACTGATGAGAATGAAGTTTCTCAAAAAGCTTCTTTCACTTATTGAACTGATGAAACATATTTTTCAGCGCAGACATCAATGCGATCCAAAGAAGCCCTTCTCAGGTTCCTCAAAGACAGTTTTAATGGACTGCTCCCCGAAACATAAGTGTAACTCTGTGAGATGAATTCACACATCACCAAAAAGTTTCTCAGAAAGCTTCTTCTAGTTTTCAACTGAGGATATTTTCTTTGTCACCGACAGCTTCAGTGGGCTAAAAGTATCTAATTGTAGATTTCCAGAAAACTGTGTTTACAAAGTGGTCACTGAAGAGAAACGTGTAACTCTGTGAGTTGCATTCACACATTGCAATGCAGCTTCTCAGAAGGCTTCTTTCCAGTTTTAATCTGAGGATATTTCCTTTTTCACCATAGCCCTCAATGAGCTCCCAAATATCACTTTGCAGAATCCACAACAACAGGGTTAGCAAACTGTTCTAAGTAGGGCGGGGTGGAACACTGTGTGATGAAGTCACATATCTGAAAGCAATCTCTCAGAAAGCTTTTCCCTATTTTTATGTGAGGATAATTCCTTTTTCACAATGGGCCCCTATGGGCCCCCCAAATATCACATTGCAGAATCCACGAAAACAGTGTTAGCAAACTGTTCCAAGAAGGGAAGGGTGGAATTCTGTGTGATGAAGTCACACATCAGAAAGGAATCTCTCAAAAAGCTTCTCTCTAGTTATTCTGTGAGGATATTTCCTTTTTCACCATGGGCCCCAATGGGCTCCCAAATATCACTTTGCACTTTCCACGAAAACAGTGTTAGCAAACTATTTCCTGAGGTGTAAATTTTAAGTCTGTGAGACGAACTCACTGATCAGAAAGAAGTTTCTCAGAAAGCTTCTTTCACGTTTTGAACTGATGAAATTTCCTTTATCAGTGTAGGCCTCAATGCGATTAAAGAAGCCCTTCTCAGGTTCCTCAGAGACAGTGTTAATGGACTGCTCAACGACACATAAGTGTAACTCTGTGAGATGAATTCACACATCACGAAGAAGTTTCTAAGAAAGCTTCTTTCTAGTTTTCATCTGAGGATATTTACTTTGTCAACGTAAGCTTCATTTCGCTATGTAGTATCTAATTGCAGATTTCCAGAAAACTGTGTTAAGAAACTGATCACTGAAGAGAAACGTGTAACTCTGTGAGATGCATTCACACATGGCAATGCAGTTTCTCAGAAGGCTTCGTTTCAGTTTTAATCTGAGGATATTTCCTTTTTCACTATAGCCCTCAATTTGCTACCAAATATCACTCTGCAGAATCCACGACAACAGTGTTAGCAAACTGTTCCAAGAATGGAAGGGTGGAACTCTGTGTGATGAAGTCACACATCAGAAAGCAATCTCTCAGAAAGGTTCTCTCTAGTTTTTATGTGAGGATACTTCCTTTTTCACTATGGTCCCCTTTGGGCTCCCAAATATCATGTTGCAGTTTCCACGAAAAGAGTGTTAGCAAACTGCTTCCTGAGTTCTAAGATGTAGGTCGGTGAGATGAACTCACTGATCAGAAAGAAGTTTCTCAGAAAGCTGCTTTCACGTTTTGAACTGATGAAATGTCCTTTATCACCGTCGGCCTCTAAGCGATCCGAATAAGCCCTTCTCAGGTTCCTCAAAGACAGTGTTAATGAACTGCTCCATGAAAAATAAGTGTAACTCTGTGAGATGAATTCACAAATCACCAAGAAGTTTCTCAGAAAGCTTCTTTCTAGTTTTCATCTGAGGATATTTCCTTTGTCACCGTAAGCTTCATTGTGCTACGAAGTATCTAAATGCAGATTTCCAGAAAACTGTGTAAAAAAACTGATCACTGAAGAGAAACGTGTAACTCTGTGAGTTGCATTCACAAATGGCAATGCAGTTTCTCAGAAGGCTTCTTTCCAGTTTTAATCTGAGGATAATTCCTTTTTCACCATAGCCTTTAGTGAGCTCCCAAATATCACTTTGCAGAATCCACGACAACAGTGTTAGCAAACTGTTCTAAGAAGGGAAGGGTGGAACTCTGTGTGATGAAGTCACATATGTGAAAGCAATCCCTCAGAAAGCTTCTCTCTAGTATTATGTGAGGATACTTCCTTTTTGACTATGGGCCCCTATGGGCTCCCAAATATCACTCTGCAGAATCCACGACAACAATGTTAGCAAACTGTTCCAGGAAGGGAAGGGTGGAACTCTGCGTGATGAAGTCACATATCTGAAAGCAATCCCTCAGAAAGCTTCTCTCTACTTATTATGTGAGGATATTTCCTTCTTCACCATGGGCCCCTATGGGCTCCCAAATATCACTCTGCATATTCCATAAAAAAAGTGTTAGCAAACTGCTTCCAGAGGTCTAAGGTGTAAATCTGTGAGGTGAACTCACTGATCTGAAAGAAGTTTCTCAGAAAGCATCTTTCACGTTTTGAACTGATGAAATTTCCTTTGTCACCGTAGGCCTCAATGCGATCCAAAGAAGCCCATCTCAGGTCCCTCAAAGACAGTCATAATGGACTGCACCACGAAACATAAGTGTAACTCTGTGAGATGAATTCACACATCACCAAGAAGGTTCTCAGAAGATTCTTTCTACAATTCATCTGAGGATATTTCCTTTGTCACCAAAAGCTTCATTGCGCTATGAATTATCTAATTGTAGATTTCCAGAAAAATGTGTTAACAAAACCGATCACCGAAGAGAATTGTGTAAATCTGTGAGTTGCATTCACACATCCAATGTAGTTTCTCAGAAGGCTTCTTTCCAGTTTTAATCTGAGGATATTTTCTTTTTCACCATAGCCCTCAATGAGCTCAAAAATATCACTTTGCAGAATTCACGAAAACAGTGTTAGTAAACTGTTCCAAGAAGGGAAGGGTGCAACTCTGTGTGATGAAGTCACACATCAGAAAGCAATCTCTCAGAAAGCTTCTCTCTATTTCTTATGTGAGGATACTTCCTTTTTCACCATGGGCCCCTATGGGCTTCGAAATATCACTTTGCTGTTTCCACGAAAAGAGTGTTAGCAAACCGCTTCCTGAGGTCTAATTTGTAAGTCTGCGAGATTAACTCACTGATCACAAAAGTTTCTCAGAAAGCTTCTTTCACGTTTTGAACTGATGAAATTTCCTTTATCAGCGTAGGCCTCATTGCGATTCAAAGAAGCCCTTCTCAGGTTCCTCAAAGACAGTGTTAATGAACTGCTCCATGAAAAATAAGTGTAACTCTGTGAGATGAATTCACAAATCACCAAGAAATTTCTCAGAAACCTTCTTTCTAGTTTTCATCTGAGGATATTTCCTTTCTCACCGTAAGCTTCATTGCGCTATGAAGTATCTAATTGCAGATTTCCAGAAAACTGTGTTAACAAACTGATCACTGAAGAGAAACGTGTAACTCTGTGCATTGCATTCACACATGGCAATGCAGTTTCTCAGAAGGCTTCTTTCCAGTTTTAATCTGAGGATATTTCCTTTTTCACCATAGCCCTCAATGAGCTCCAAAATATCACTTTCCAGAATCCACGACAACAGTGTTAGCCAACAGTTCCAAGAAGGGAAAGGTGGAACTCTGTGTGATGAAGTAACACGTCACAAAGCAATCTCTCAGAAAGCTTCTCTCTAGTTATTATATGAGGATACGTCCTTTTTCACAATGGGCCCCTATGGGCTCCCAAATATCACTTTGCAGAATCCACGACAATAGTGTTAGCAAACTGTTTCAGGAAGGAAAGAGTGGAAATTTGTATGATGAAGTCACACATCAGAAGGCAGTCTCTCAGACTGCTTCTCTCTAGTTGTTATGTGAGGATATTACCTTTTTCACCATGGGCCCCTATGGGCTCCCAAATATCACTTTGCAGTTTCCACGAAAAGATTGTTACCAAACTGCTTTCAGAGATCTAAGTTGTAACTCTGTGAAATGAACTCTGCTCCACGACACATAAGTGTAACTCTGTTAGATGAATTCAAACATCACCACGAAGCTTCTAAGAAAGCTTCTTTCTAGTTTTCATCTGACGATATTTACTTTGCCACCGAAAGCTTCACTGCGCTATGAAGTATCTAATTGCAGATTTCCAGAAAACTGTGTTAACAAACTGATCACTGAAGAGAAACGTATAATTCTGTGAGATGCATTCACACATGGCAATGCATTTTCTCAGAAGGCTTCGTTCCAGTTTTAATCTGAGGATATTTCCTTTTTCACCATAGCCCTCAATTTGCTACCAAATATCACTCTGCAGAATCCACGACAACAGTGTTAGCAAACTGTTCCGAGACGGGAAGGCTGGTACTCTGTGTGATGAAGTCACACATCAGAAAGCAATCTCTCAGACAGATTCTCTCTAGCTATTATCTGAGGATATTTTCTTTTTCACCCTGGGCCCCAAAGGGCACCGAAATATCACTTTGCAGTTTCCACGAAAAGAGTGTTAGCAAACTGCTTTCTCTAAGTTGTAAGTCTGTGGGATGAACTCACTGATCAGAAAGAAGTTTCTCAGAAAGCTTCTTTCACGTTTCGAACTGAGGAAATTTCCTTCATCAGCTAGGCCTCAATGCGATCCAAGGAAGCCCTTGTCAGGTTCCTCAAAGACAGTGTTAATGGATGCTCCACGAAACAGAAGTGTAACTCTGTGAGATGAATTCACACATCACCAAGAAGTTTCTAAGAAAGCTTCTTTCTAGTTTTCATCAGAGGATATTTCCTTTGTCACTGTAAGCTTCATTGCGAAATGAAGTATACAATTACAGATTTCCAGAAAACTGTGTTAACAAACTGATCACTGAAGAGAAACGTGTAACTCTGTGAATTGCATTCACACATGGCAATGCAGTTTCTCAGAAGGCTTCTTTCCAGTTTTAATCTGACGATATTTGCTTCTTAACAGTACCCCTCAATGAGTTCCCAAATATCACTTGGCAGAATCCACGACAACAGTGTTATCAAACGGTTCTAAGAAGGGAAGGGGGGATCTCTGTGTGATGAAGTCATACATCACAAAGAAATCTCACATAAACCTTCTCTCTAGTTTTTGTGTGAGGATACTTCCTTTTTCACCATGGTCCCCTATGGACTCCCAAATATCACTTTGCAGAATTCACGACAACAGTGTTAGCAAACTATTCCAGAAGGGAAAGGTGGAACTCTGTGTGATGAAGTAACACGTCACAAAGCAATCTCTCAGAACGTTTCTCTCCAGTTATTATGTGAGGATAATTCCTTTTTCACCATGGGCCCCTATGGGCTCCGAAATATCATTTTGCAGAATCCACGACAACAGTGTTAGCAAACTGTTCCAAGAAGGGTAGTCTGAATCTCTGTGTAATGAAGCCACACATAGGAAAGCAATCTCTCAGAAAGCTTCTCGCTACTTATAATGTGAGGATATTTCCTTTTTCATCATGGGCCCCTATGGGTTCCCAAATATCACTTTGCAGAACCCACGACAAGAGTGTTAGCAAACTGTTCCAAGAAGGGATGTGTGGAACTCTGTGTGATGATGTCACACATCAGAAGGCAATCTCTCAGAAAGCTTCTCACTAGTTTTTATGTGAGGATACTTCCTTTTTCACCCTGGGCCCCTATGGGCTCCCAAATATCACTTTGTAGAATCCACGACAACAGTGTTAGCAAATTGTTCCAAGAGAGGAAGGGTGGAACTCGGTGTGATGAAGTCACCCATCTGAAAGCAATCTCTCAGAAAGCTTCTCTCTAGTTATTATGTGAGGATATTTCCTTTTTCACCATGGGCCCCTATGGGCTCCCAAATATCACTTTGCAGTTTCCACAAAAAGAGTTTTAGCAAACTGCGTCCTGATGTCTAAGGTGTAGGTCTGTGAGATGAACTCATTGACCACAAAGAAGTTTCTCAGAAAGCTTCTTTCACGTTATGAACTGATGAAATTTCCTTTATCAGCGTAGGCCTCAACGCGATCCAAAGAAGCCATTCTCAGGTTACTCAACGACAGTATTAATGGACTGCTCCACAAAAAATAAGTGTAAATCTGTGAGATGAATTCACACATCACCAAGAAATTTCTAAGAAAGGTTCTTTCTATTTTTCATCTGAGGATATTTCCTTTGTCACCGTAAGCTTCATTGCGCTATGAAGTATCTAATTGCAGATTTCCAGATAACTGTGTTAACAAACAGATCACTGAAGAGAAACATGTAACTCTCTGAGTTGCATTCACACGTGGCAATGCAGTTTGTCAGAAGGATTCTTTCCAGTTTTAATCTGAGGATATTTCCTTTTTCACCATAGCCCTCAATGAGCTCCCAAATATCACTTTGCAGAATCCACGACAACAGTGTTAGCAAAGTGTTCCAAGAAGGGAAGGGTGGAACTCTGTGTGATGAAGTCACATATCAGAAAGCAATCTCTCAGAAACCTTCTCCCTAATTTTTATGTGAGGATACTTCCTTTTTCACGATAGGCCCCTATGGGCTCCCAAATATCACTTTGCAAAATCCACCACAACAGTGTTAGCAAACTGTTCCAAGAAGGGAAGGGGGGAACTCTGTGTGATGAAGTCACACATCAGAAAGCAATCTCGCCGAAAGCTTCTCTCTAGTTATTATGTGAGGATATTTCCTTTTTCACCATTGGCCCCAATGGGCTCCCAAATATCACTTTGCAGTTTCCACGAAAAGAGTGTTAGCAAACTGCTTCCTGACGCCTAAGTTTTAACTCTGTGAGATGAACTCACTGATCAGAAAGAAGTTTCTCAGAAAGCTTCTCTCACGTTTTGAACTGATAAGATTTCCTTATCAGCGTAGGTCTCAATGCGATCCAAGAAGCCCTTCTCAGATTCCTCAAAGACACTGGTAATGGACTGCTCCAAGAAACATAAGTGTAAATCTGTGAGGTGCATTCAAACATCACCAAGAAGTTTCTAAGAAAGCTTCTTTCTAGTTTTCATCTGAGGATATTTGCTTGGTAACCGTAAGCTTCATTGCGCCATGAAGTATATAATTGCAGATTTCCAGAAAACTGTGTTAACAAACTGATCACTAAAGAGAAACGTGTAACTCTGTGTGTTGTATTCACACATGGCAATGCAGTTTCTCAGAAGACTTCTTTCCACTTTTAATCTGAGGATATTTCCTTTTTCACCATAGTCGTCAATGAGCCCCAAATATCACTTTGCAGAATCCACGACATCAGTGTTAGCAAACTGTTCGAAGAAGGGAAGGGTGGAACTCTGTGCGATGAAGTCACATATTGGACAGCAATCTCTCAGAATGCGTCTCTCTAGTTCTTATGTGAGGATATTTCCATTTTCACCATGGGACCCTATGGGCTCCCAAATATCATTTTGCAGAATCCACGACAACAGTGTTTGCAAACTGTTCCAAGAAGGGAAGTGTGGAACTCTGTGTGATGAAGTCACACAACAGAAAGCAATCTCTCAGAAAGCTTCTCTCTAGTTCTTATGTGAGGATATTTCCATTTTTACCATGGGACCCTATGGGCTCCCAAATATCTCTTTGCAGTTTCCACGAAAAGAGTGTTAGCAAACTGCTTCCTGAGGCCTAAGTATTAACTCTGTGAGATGAATTCACTGACCAGAAAGAAGTTTCTCAGAAAGCTTCTTTCACGTTTTGAACTGATGAAATTTCCTTTATCAGCGTAGGCCTCAATGCGATCCAAAGAAGCCCTTCTCAGATTCCTCAAAGATAGTGCTAATGGACTGCTCCCCCCGAAATATAAGTGTAACTCTGTGAGATGAATTCACACATCACCAAGATGTTTCTTAGAAAGCTTCTTTCTAGTTTTCATCTGAGGATATATCCTTTGTCACCGTAAGTTTCATTGCGCTGTGAAGTATCTATTTGCAGATTTCCAGAAAACTGTGTTAACAAACTGATCACTGAAGAGATACGTGTAACTCTGTGGGTTTGCTTCACATATGGCAATGCAGTTTCTCAGAAGGCTTCTTTCCACTTTTAATCTGAGGATATTTCCTTTTTCATCATCGCCCTCAATGAGCACCCAAATATAAATTTGCAGAATCCACGACAACAGTGTTATCAAACTGTTCCAAGAAGGGAAAGGGAGAACTTTGTGTGATGAAGTCACACATGAGAAAGCAAACTCTCAGAAAGCTTCTCTCTAGTTATTATGTGAGAATACTTCCTTTTTGACCGTGGGCCCCTATGGGCTCCCAAATATCACTTTGCAGAATCCACGACAACAGTGTTAGCAAACTGTTCCAAGAAGGGAAGCGTGGAACTCTGTGTGCTGAAGTCACCTATCTGAAGGCAATCTCTCAGAAAGCTTCATTCAGGTTCTTATGTGAGGATACTTCTTTTTTCACAATGCGCCCCTAAGGGCTCCCAAATATCACTTTGCAGAATACACGAAACAGTGTTAGCAAACTGTTCCAAGAAGGGAAGTGGAACTCTGTGTGATGAGTTTCACACATCGGACGGCACCTCTCAGAAGCATCTCTCTAGTTTTTATGTGAGGATACTTCTTTCTCACCCTCAGCCCCTATGGGCTCCGAATATCACTTTGCAGAATCCAGGACAACAGTGTTACCAAATGTTCCAAGAAGGGAAGGGTGGAATTCTGTGTGATGAAGTCACACATCAGAAACAATCTCTCAGAAAGCGTCTCACTACTTATTATGTGAGGATATTTCCTTTTTTCACCACGGGAAACCTATGGGTTCTCAAATAAGGCTTTGCAGTTGCACGAAAATAGTGTTAGCAAACTGCTTCCTGAGGTCTAAGTTTGTAAGTCTGTGAGATTGACCTCACTGATCAGAAAGAAGTTTCTCAGAAAGCCTTCTTCACGTATTGAACTGATGAAATTTCTTTTATCAGCGCAGGCCTCAATGCGATCCAAAGAAGCCCTTCTGAGGTTCCTCAAAGACAGTGTTAATGGACTGCTCCACGAAACGTAAGTGTAACTCTGTGAGATGAATTCACACATCACCAAGATGTTTGTAAGAAAGTTCTTTCCACTTTTCTTCTGAGGATATTTCCTTTGTCACCGTAAGCTTCATTGCGCTATGAAGTATCTAATTGCAGATTTCCAGAAAACTGTGTTAACAAACTGATCACTGATGAGATACGTGTAACACTGTGAGTTGCATTCACACATGGCAATGCAGTTTCTCAGAAGGCTTCTTTCCTGTTTTAATCTGAGAGTATTTCCTTTTTCACCATAGCCCTCAATGAGCTCCCAAATATCAGTTTGCAGAATCCACGACAACAGTGTTAGCAAACTGTTCCAAGAAGGGAAGTTGGAACTCTGTGTGATGAAATCCCATATCAGAAAGCAATCTCTCAGAAAGCTTCTCTCTAATTTTTATGTGACGATACTTCCTTTTTCACCCTGTGCCCCTATGGCCTCCCAAATACCACTTTGCAGAATCCACGACAACTGTGTTAGCAAAATGTTCCAAGAAGGGTAGTGTGAAACTCTGTGTGAGGAAGTCGCACTTCAGAAAGCAATCTCTCAGAAAGCTTCTCTCTAGTTATTATGTGAGGATAATTCCATTTCACCAAGGGATCCTATGGGCTCAAAATATCACTTTGTAGTTTCCACGAAAGAGTGTTAGCAAACTGCTTCCTGAGGTCTAAGTTGTAAGTCTGTGAGATGAACTCACTGATCGGAAAGAAGCTTCTCAGTAAGCTTCTTTCACGTTTTGAACTGATGAAATTTCCTTTATCAGCGTAGGCCTCAATGCGATCCAAAGAAGCCCTTCTCAGGTTCCTTAAAGACAGTGTTAATGGACTGCTCCCGAAACATAAGTGTAGCTCTCTGAGATGAATTCACACATCACGAAGAAGTTTCTAGGAATGCTTCTTCTAGTTTTCATCTGAGGATATTTCCTTTATCACCGTAAGCTTCAGTGCGATATGAAGAATCTCATTGCAGATTTCCAGAAAATAGTGTTAACAAACTGATCACTGAATAGAAACCTGTAACTCTGTGAGTTGCATTCACACATGGCAATGCAGTTTCTCAGAGGGCTTCTTTCAACTTTTAATCTGAGGATATTTCCTTTTTCACCATAGCCCTCAATGAGCTCCCAAATATCACTTTGCAGAATCCACAACAGTGTTGGCAAACTGTTCCAAGAAGAGAAGGGTGGAACTCTATGTGATGAAGTCACATATCGGAATGCAATCTCTCAGAAAGCTTTTCTCTAGTTTTTAATGTGAGGATACTCCCTTTTTCACCATGGGCCCCTATGGGATCCCAAATATCACTTTGCAGAATCCACAACAACAGTGTTAGCAAACTGTTAGACAAGGGAAGGGTGCAATTCTGTGTGATTAAGTCACTTTTCGGAAACCAATCTCTCAGAAAGCTTCTCTCTAGTTCTTATATGAGGATACTGCTTTTGTCACCATGGGCCCCAATGGGCTCCCAAATATCACTTTGCAGTTTCCACGAAAAGAGCGTTAGCAAACTGCTTCCTGAGGTCTAAGATGTAAGTCTGTGAGATGAACTCGCTGATCAGAAAGAAGTTCCTCAGAAAGCTTATTTCACGTTTTGAACTGATGAAATTGACTTTATCAGCGTAGGCCTCAATGCGATCCAAAGAAACCCTTCTCAGGTTCCTCAAAGACAGTGTTAATGGACTGCTCCATGAAACGTAAGTGTAACTCTGTGAGATGAATTCACCCATCACCAAGAAGTTTCTCAGAAAGCTTCTTTCTAGTTTTCATCTGATGTTATTTCCTGTGTCACCGTAAGCTTCATTGCACTATGAAGAATCTCATTTCAGATTTCCAGAAAACGGTGTTAACAAACTGATCACTGAAGAGAAACGTGTAACTCTGTGAATCGCATTCACACATGGCAATGCAGTTTCTCAGAAGGCTTCTTTCCAGTTTTAATCTCAGGATATTTCCTTTTTCACCATAGCCCTCAAAGAGCTCCAAATATCACTTTGCAGAATCCACGACAACAGTGTTAGCAAACTGTTCCAAGAAGGGAAGTTTGGAACTCTGTGTGATAAAGTCACACGTCAGAAAGCAATCTCTCAGAAAGCTTCTCTCTAGTTATTATGTGAGGATAGTTCCTTTTTCATCATGGGCCACCATGGGTTCACAAATATCACTTTGCAGAATCCAGGACAACTGTGTTAGCAAACTGTTCCAAGAAGGGAAGGGTGGAACTCTGTGTGATGAAGTCAGACATCAGAAAGCAATCTCTCATAAACCTTCTCTCTAGTTATTATGTGAGGATATTTCCTTTTTCACCATGGGCCCCGATGGGCTCCCAAATATCACTTTGCATTTTGCACGAAAAGAGTGTTAGCAAACTGCTTCCTGACGTCTAAGTTGTAAGTCTGTGAGAGGAACTCACTGATCAGAACGAAGTTTCTCAGAAAGCTTCTTTCACGTTTTGAAGTGATGAAATTTACTTTATCAACGTAGGTCTCAATGGGATACAAAGAAAGCCTTCTCAGGTTCCTCAAAGACAGTGTTAATCGACTGCTCCACGAAACCTCAGTGTAACTCTGGGAGATGAATTCACATATCACCAAGAAGTTTCTAAGAAAGCGTCTTTCTAGTTTCATCTGAGGATATTTCCTTTGTCACCATAAGCTTCATAGTGCTATGAAGCATCTATTTGCAGATTTCCAGAAAACTGTGTTAACAAACTTATCACTGAAGAGAAACGTGTAACACTGTGAGTTGCATTCACACGTGGCAATGCAGTTTCTCAGAAGGCCTCTTTCTACTTGTAATCTGATGATATTGCCTTTTTCACCATAGCATTCAAAGAGCTCCCAAATATCACTTTGCAGAATCCACGACAACAGTGTTATCAAACTGTTCCAAGAATGGACGTGTGGAATTCTGTGTGATGAAGTCACACATCAGAAAGCGATCTCTCAGAAAGCTTCTCTCAGGTTATTATGTAAGGATATTTCCATTTTCACCATGGGCCATTATGGGCTCCCACATATCTCTTTGCAGTTTTCACAAAAAGAGTGTAACCAAACTGCTTCCTGAGGTCTAAGTTGTAAGTCTGTGTGATGAACTCTGCTTCACGAAACATAAGTGTAACTCTGTGAAATGAATTCAAATATCACCAAGAAGTTTCTAAGAAAGCTTCGTTCTAGTTTTCATCTGATGATATTTCCTTTGTCACCGTAAGCTTCATTGCGCTATGAAGTATCTAATTGCAGATTTCCAGAAAACTGTGTTAACAAACTGATCACTGAAGGGAAACGTGTAACTCACTGAGTTGCATTCACACATAGCAAAGCAGTTTCTCAGAAGGCTTCTTTCCACTTTTAATCTGAGGATATTTCATTTTTCACCATAGCCCTCAATGAGCTCCCAAATATCACTTTGCAGAACCCACGACAACAGTGTTAGCAAACTGTTCCAAGAAGGGTTGGGTGGAACTATTTGTGATGAAGTTACATATCAGAAAGCAATCTCGTAGAAAGCTTCTCTCTACTTATTATGTGAGGATGTTAACTTTTTCACCATGGGCCACTATGGGATCCCAAATGTAACTTTGCACTTTCCACGAAATGATTGTTATCAAACTGCTTTCTGACGTCCAAGTTGTAAGTCTGTGAGACGAACTCACTGATCAGAAAGAAGTTTCTCAGAAAGCTCTTTCACGTTTTGAACTGATGAAATTTCCTTTATCAGCCTAGGCGTCATAGCGAACCAAAGAAACCATTCTCAGGTTCCTCAAGGACAGTGTTAATGGACTGCTCCACGAAACATAAGTGTAACTCTGTGTGATGAATTCACACATCACCAAGAAGATTCTAAGAAAATTCTTTCTAGTTTTCATCAGAGGATATTTCCTTTGTCACCGTAGGCTTCATTGCGCTATGAAGTGTCTTATTGCAGATTTCCTGAAAACTGTGTTAACAAACCGATCACTGAAGAGAAAGGTGTAATTCTGTGAGTTGCTTTCACACATCCAATACAGTTTCTCAGAAGGCTACTTTCCAGTTTTAATCTGAGAATATTTTCTTTTTCACCATAGCCCTCAATGAGCTCCCAAATATCAATTGGCAGAATCCACGACAACAGTGTTAGCAAACTGTTCCAAGAATGGAACGGTGGAACTCTGTGTGATGAACTCACACATCAGAAAACAATCTCTCAGAAAGCTTCCCTCTAGATTTTATGCGAGGATACTTCCTTTTTCACCATGGGACCCTATGGGCTCCCAGATATCATTTTGCAGAATCCACGACAGCAGTGTTAGCAAACTGTTCCAAGAAGGGAAGGGTGGAACTCTGTGTGATGAAGTCACATGTCAGAAAGCCATCTCTCAGAAAGGTTCTATCTAGTTATAAGGTGAGGATATTTCCTTTTTCACCATGTGCCCCTAGGGGCTCCCAAATATCACTTTGCAGTTTCCACGAAAAGAGTGTTAGCAAACTGCTTCCTGAGGTCTAAGTTGTAAGTCTGTGAGATGAACTCACTGATCAGAAAGAAGTTTCTCAGAAAGCTTCTTTCACGTTATGAACTGATGAAATTTCCTTTATCAGCGTAGGTCTCTTAGCGATCCAAAAAGCCCATCTCAGGTTCCTCAAAGACAGTGTTAATCGACTGCTCCATGAAACCTAAGTTTACCTCTGTGAGATGAATTCAAAAATCACCAAGAAGTTTCTAAGAAAGCTTCTTTCTAGTTTTCATCTGAGGATATTTCCTTTGTCACCGTAAGCTTCATAGCGCTATGAAGCATCTAATTGCAGATTTCCAGAAAACTGTGTTAACAAACTGATCACTGAAAAGAAACGTTTAACTCTGTGAGTTGCATTCACACATGGCAATGCAGTTTCTCAGAAATCTTCTTTCCAGTTTTAATATGAGGATGTTTCCTTTTTCACCATAGCCCTCAAAGAGATCCCAAATATCACTTTGCAGAATCCACGACAACAATGTTAGCAAACTGTTCCAAGAAGGGAAGGGTGGAACTCTGTGTGATGAAGTCACACATCAGAAAGCAATCTCTCAGAAAGCTTCTCTCTAGTTTTTATGTCAGGATACTTCCTTTTTCACCATGGGCCCTTCTGGGCTCCCAAATATCACTTTGCAGAATCCACGACAACAGTGTTAGCAAACTGTTCCAGAAGGGAAGGGTGGAACTCTGTGTGATGAAATCACACATCAGAAAGCAATCTCTCAAAAAGCTTCTCTCTAGTAATTATGTGAGGATATTTCCTTTTTCACATGGGCCCCTATGGGCTCCCAAATATCACTTTGCAGTTTCCACGAAAAGAGTATTAGCAAACTGCTTCCTGAAGTCTAAGTTGTCAGTCTGTGAGATGAACTCACTGATCAGAAAGAAGTTCCTCAGAAAGCTGCTTTCACGTTTTGAACTGATGAAATTTCCTTTATCATTATAGGCCTCAATGCGATCCAAGGAAGCCCTTCTCAGGTTCCTCAAAGATAGTGTTAATTGACTGCTTGACGATCCGTAAGTGTAACTCTGTGAGATGAATTCACACATCACCAAGAAGTTTCTAAGAAAGCTTCTGTCTAGTTTTCATCTGAGGATATTTCCTTTTTCACCGTAAGCTTCATTGCGCTATGAAGTATCTCATTGCAGATTTCCAGAAAACTGTGTTAACAAACTGATCACTGAAGAGAAACGTGTAACGATGTGAGTTGCATTCACACATGGCAATCCACTATCTCAGAAGTCTTCCTTCCAGGTTTAATCTGAGGATATTTCCTTTTTCACCATAGCCCTCAATGAGCTCCCAAATATCACTTTGCAGAAACCACGACAACAGTATTAACAAACTGTTCCAAGAAGGGAAGGCTGGAACTCTCTGTGATGAAGTCACATTTCAGAAAGCAATCTCTCAGAAAGCTTCTCTCTGCTTATTATGTGAGGATACTTGCTTTTTCACCATCGGCCCGTATGGGCTCCCAAATATCACTTTGCAGAATCCACGACAACAGGGTTAGCAAACTGTTCCAAAAAGAGAAGGGTGGAACTCAGTGTGATGAAGTCACATATCAGAAAGCAATCTCTCAGAAAGCTTCTCTATAGATATTATGTGAGGGTAATTCAGGAGAAACATCTCACATGCAGAGACATACATAGGCTCAAAATAAAGGAATGGAGGAAGATCTACCAAGCAAATGGAGAACAAAAAAAAGCAGGGGTTGCAATCCTAGTCTCTGATAAAACAGACTTTAAACCACCAAAGATCAAAAGAGACAAAGAAGGCCATTACATAATGGTAAAGGGATCAATTCAACGGGAAGAGCTAACACTCCTAAATACATATGCACCCAGTACAGGAGCACCCAGATTCACAAAGCAAGTCCTTAGAGACTTACAAAGAGACTTAGACTCCCATACAATAATAATGGGAGACTTCAACACTCCACTGTCAACATTAGACAGATCAAGGAGACAGAAAGTTAACAAGGATATCCAGGAATTGAACTCATCTCTGCACCAAGCGGACCTAATAGACATCTATAGAACTCTCCAAATCAAATCAACAGAATATAAATTCTTCTCACCACCACATCGCACTTATTTCAAAATACACCACATAATTGGAAGTAAAGCACTCCTCAGCAAATGTACAAGAACAGAAATTATAACAAACTGTCTCTCAGACCACAGTGCAATCAAACTAGAACTCAGGACTAAGAAACTCAATCAAAACCTCTCAAATACATGGAAACTGAACAACCTGCTCCTGAATGACTACTGGGAACATAAGGAAATGAAAGCAGAAATAAAGATGTTCTTTGAAACCAATGAGAACAAAGATACAACATACCAGAATCTCTAGGACACATTTAAAGCAATGTGTAGAGGGAAATTTATAGCACTAAATGCCCACAAGAGAAAGCAGGAAAGATCTAAAATTGACACTCTAACATCACAATTAAAAGAACTAGAGAGGCAAGAGGAAACACATTCAATAGCTAGCAGAAGGCAAGAAGTAACTAAGATAGAGCAGAACTGAAGGAGATAGAGACACAAAAAACCCTCCAAAAAATCAATGAATCCAGGAGTTGGTTTTTTGAAAAGATCAACAAAATTGACAGACCGCTAGCAAGACTAATAAAGAAGAAAAGAGAGAGGAATCAAATAGACGCAATAAAAAATGATAAAGGGAATATCACCACCGACCCCACAGAAATACAAACAACCATCAGAGAATACTATAAACGCCTTTACGCAAATCAACTAGAAAACCTAGAAGAAATGGATAATTTCCTGGACACTTACACTCTCCCAAGACTAAACCAGGAAGAAGTGGAATCCCTGAAAAGACCAATAGCAGGTTATGAAATTGAGGCAACAATTAATAGCCTACCCACCAAAAAAAGTCCAGGACCAGATGGATTCACAGCTGAATTCTACCAGAGGTACAAGGAGGAGCTGGTACCATTCCATCTGAAACTATTCTAAGCAATAGAAAAAGAGGGAATCCTCCCTACCTCATTTTATGAGGCCAACATCATCCTGATACCAAAGCCTGGCAGAGACACAACAAAAAAAGAGAATTTTAGACCAATATCCCTGATGAACATCAATGCAAAAATTCTCAATAAAATACTGGCAAACCGGATTCAGCAGCACATCAAAAAGCTTATCCACCATGATCAAGTGGGCTTCATCCCTGGGATGCAAGGCTGGTTCAACATTCGCAAATCAATAAACGTAATCCAGCATATAAACAGAACCAAAGACAAGAACCACATGATTGTCTCAATAGATGCAGAAAAGGCTTTTGAGAAAATTCAACAGCCCTTCATGCTAAAAACGCTCAATAAATTCGCTATTGATGGAACGTACCTCAAAATAATAAGAGCTATTTATGACAAACCCACAGCTAATATCATTCTGAATGGGCAAAAACTGGAAAAATTCCCTTTGAAAATTGGCACAAGACAGGGATGCCCTCTCTCACCACTCCTATTCAACATAGTCTTGGAAGTTCTGGCTAGGGCAATCAGGCAAGAGAAAGAAATCAAGGGTATCCAGTTAGGAAAAGAAGAAGTCAAATTGTCCCTGTTTGCAGATGACATGATTGTATATTTAGAAAACCCCATTGTCTCAGCCCAAAATCTCCTTAAGCTGATAAGCAACTTCAGCAAAGTCTCAGGATACAAAATTAATGTGCAAAAATCACAAGCATTCTTATACACCAGTAACAGACAAGCAGAGAGCCAAATCAGGAATGAACTTCCATTCACAATTGCTTCAAAGAGAATCAAATACCTAGGAATCCAGCTTACAAGGGATGTAAAGGACCTCTTCAAGGAGAACTACAAACCACTGCTCAGTGAAATCAGAGAGGACACAAACAAATGGAAGAACATACCATGCTCATGGATAGGAAGAATCAATATCGTGAAAATGGCCATACTCCCCAAGGTGATTTATAGATTCAATGCCATCCCCATCAAGCTACCAATGAGTTTCTTCACAGAATTGGAAAAAACGGCTTTAAAGTTCATATGGAACCAAAAAAGAGCCCGCATTGCCAAGACAATCCTAAGTCAAAAGGACAAAGCTGGAGGCGTCACGCTACCTGACTTCAAACTACACTACAAGGCTACAGTAACCAAAACAGCATGGTACTGGTACCAAAACAGAGATATAGACCAATGGAACAGAACAGAGTCCTCAGAAATAATACCACACATCTACAACCATCTGATCTTTGACAAACCTGAGAGAAACAAGAAATGGGGAAAGGATTCCCTATTTAATAAATGGTGCTGGGAAAATTGGCTAGCCATAAGTAGAAAGCTGAAACTGGATCCTTTCCTTACCCCTTATACGAAGATTAATTCAAGATGGATTAGAGACTTAAATGTTAGACCTAATACCATAAAAACCCTAGAAGAAAATATAGGCAGTACAACACAGACCTCAGGAAGCAGTTTACTAACACTCTTTCCGTGCAAACTGCAAAGTGATATTTGGGAGCCCATAGGGGCCCATGGTGAAAAAGGAAATATCCTCACATACAAACTAGAGAGAAGCTTTCTGAGAGATTGCTTTCTGATGTGTGACTTCATCACACAGAGTTCCACCCTTCCCTTCTTGGAACAGTTTGCTAACACTGTTGCCGTGGATTCTGCAATGTGATATTTGGGAGCCCATAGGTGCCCATGGTGAAAAAAGAAGTATCGTCACATAAGAACTAGAGAGAAGCTTTCTGAGAGATTGCTTTCTGATGTGTGACTTCATCACACAGAGTTCCACCCTTCCCTTCTTGGAATAGTTTGCTAACACTGTTGTCGTGTATTCTGCAAAATGATATTTTGGAGCTCATTGAGGTCTGTGGTGAAAAAGGAAATATCCTCAGATTAAACCTGGAAAAAGCCTTCTGAGAAACTCCATTGCCATGTGTGAATGCATCTCATAGAGTTACACGTTTCTCTTCAGTGATCAGTGTGTTACCACAGTTTTCTGGAAATCTGCAATTAGATACTGCATAGCGCCTTGAAGCTCACGGTGACAAAGGAAATATCCTGAGATGAAAACTAGAAAGAAACTTTCTGAGAAACTTCTTGGTGATGTGTGAATTCATCTCAAAGTGTTACACTTATGTTTCATGGAACAGTTCATTAACACTGTCTTTGAGATATCTGAGAAGGGCTTCTTTGAATCAAATTGAGCCCTAAGCTGATAAAGGACATTTCATCAGTTCAAAACGTGAAAGAAGCTTTCTGAGAAACTTCTTTCCCATCAGTGAGTTCCTCTCACAGACTTACAACTTAGACCTCAGGAAACAGTTTGCTAACACTCTTTTCGTTGAAACTGCAAAGTGATATTTGGGAGCCCATAGGGGCCCATGGTGAAAAAGGAATTATCCTCACATAAAAACTAGAGAGAATCTTTCTGAGAGATTGAATTCGGATAAGTGACGTCATCACACAGAGTTCCATCCTTCCCTTCCAGGAACAGTTTGCTAACACTGTTGTCGTGGATACTGCAAAGTGATATTTGGGGGCCCATAGGGGCCCATGGTGAAAAAGGAAGTATCCTCACATAAAAACTAGAGAGAAGCTTTCTCAGAGATTGCTTTCGGATATGTGACATCATCATGTGGATTTCCACCCTTCCTTTCTTGGTACAGTTTGCTAACACTGTTGTTGTGGATTCTCCAAAGTGATATTTGGGAGCTCATTGAGGGCTATGGTGAAAAAGGAAATATCCTCCGATTAAAACTGGAAAGAAGCCTTATGAGAAGCTGCATTGCCATGTGTGAATGCACCTCACAGAGTTACACGTTTCTCTTCAGTGATCAGTTTGTTAACACAGTTTTCTGGAAAACTGCAATTAGATACTTCATAGCGCAATGAAGCTTACTGTGACAAAGAAAATATCCTCAGATGAAAACTAGAAATAAGCTTTCTTAGAAACTTCTTGGTGATGTGTGAATTCATCTCACAGAGTTATACTTATGTTTCGTGGAGTAGTCCATTATCACTGTCTTTATGGAACCTGAGAAGGGCTTCTTTGGATCGCATTGAGGCATACACAGATAAAGGAAATTTCATCAATTAAAAACGTGACAGAAGCTTTCTGAGAAACTTCTTTCTGATCAGTGCGCTTATCTCACAGACTTACAAATTAGACCTCAGGAAGCAGTTTGCTAACAATCTTCTCGAGAAAAGTGCAAAGTGATATTTGGGAGACCACAGGCGCCCATGGTGAAGAAAGAAATATCCTCACATTATAACTAGAGAGAAGCTTTCTGAGACATTGCTTTCCGATGTGTGACTTCATCACACAGAGCTCCACCCTTCCCTTCTTGGGACAGTTTGCTAACACTGTTGTGGGGGATTCCGCAAAGTGATATTTTGGAGCCCATAGGGGCCCATGGTGAAAAAGGAAGTATCCTCACATAAAAACTAGAGGGAAGCTTTCTGAGAGATTGCTTTCTGATGTGGGACTTCTTCACACAGAGTTCCACCCTTCCCTTCTTGGAACAGCTTGATAACACTGTTGTCTTGGATTCTGCAAACTGATATTTTGGAACTCATTGAGGGCTATGGTGAAAAAGGAAATATCCCCTAATTAAAACTGGTAAGAGCCTTCTGAGAAACTGCACTACCATGTGTGAATGCAACTCACAGAGATACACTGTTTCTCTTCAGTGATCAGTTTGTTAACACAGTTTTCTGGAAATCTGCAATGAGTTACTTCATAGCGCAATGAAGCTTACGGTGACAAAGGAAATATCCTCAAATGAAAAGTAGAACGAAGCTTTCTGAGAAACTTCTTGGTGATGTGCGAATTCATCTCACTGAGTTACACTTATGTTTCATGGAGCAGTCTATTAACACTGTCTTTGAGGAACGTGAAAAGGGCTTCCTTGGATCGCATTGAGGACTACGGTGATAAAGGAAATTTCATGAGTTCAAAACGTGAAAGAAGCTTTTTGAGAGACTTCTTTCTGATCACTGAGTTCATGTCACAGACTTACAACTTAGACCTCCGGAAGCAGTTTGCTAACACTCTTTTCGTGGAAACTGCAAAGTGATATTTGGGCGCACATAGGGGCCCCTGGTTAAAAAGGAAATATCCTCACATAATAATTAGAGAGAAGCTTTCTGAGAGATTGCTTTCTGATGTGTGACTTCATCACACAGAGTTCCACCCTTCCCTTCTTGGAACAGTTTGCTAACACTGTTGTCTTGGATACTGCAAAGCGATTTTTGGGAGCCCATAGTGGCCCATGGTGAAAAAGGAATTATCCTCACATAATAACTAGAGAGGCTTTCTGAGAATATGCTTTCGGATATGTGACTTCATCACACAGAGTTTCACCCTTTCCTTCTTGCAACAGTTTGCTAACACTGTTGTCGTGGATTCTGCAAAGTGATATTTGGAAGCTCATTGAGGCCTATGGTGAAAAAGGAAATATACTCAGATTAAAACTGCAAAGAAGAATTCTGAGAAACTGAATTGCCATGTGTGAATGCAACTCACAGAGTTACACGTTTTTCTTCAGTCCTCAGTTTGTTAACACAGTTTTCTGGAAATCTGCAATGAGATACTTCATAGCACAATGAAGCTTACGGTGACAAAGGAAATATCCTCAGATGATAACTAGAAAGAAGCTTTCTTAGTAACATCTTAGTGATGTGTGAATTCATCTCAGAGAGTAACACTTATGTTTCGTGGAGTAGTCCATTAGCACTGACGTTGAGGAACCGGAGAAGGGCTTCTTTGGTTCGCATTGAGGCCTACGCTGATAAAGGGAATTCCATCAGTTCAAAACGTGAAAGAAGCTGTCTGAGAAACTTCTTTCTGATCAGTGAGTTCAACTCACAGACTTACTATTCAGACCTCAGGAAGCAGTTTGCTAACACTCTTTTTGAATAAACTGCAAAGTGATATTTGGGAGCCCGCAGGGGCCCATGGTGAAAAAGGAAATATCCTCACATAATAACTAGAGAGAAGCTTTCTGAGAGATTGCTTTCTGATGTGTGACTTCATGACACCGGGTTCCACCCTTCCCTTCTTGCAACAGTTTGTTAACACTCTTGTCGTTGATTCTGCAAAGTGATATTTGGGAGTCCATAGGGGCCCACGGTGAAAAAGGAAGTATCCTCACATAACAACTAGAGAGAAGCTTTCTGAGAGGTTGCTGTCTGATATGTGAATTCATCACCCAGTGATCAACCTTTCCCTTCTTTGAACAGTTTGCTAACACTGTTGTCGTGGATTCTGCAAAGTGATATTTGGGAGCTCATTGAGGGCTACGGTGAAAAAGGAAATATCCTCAGAGTAAAACTGGAAAGAAACCTTCTGAAAAACTGCAATGCCATGTGTCAATGCAACTCACAGAGTTACACGTTTTTCATCAGTGATCTGTTTGTTAACACACTTTTCTGGAAATCTGCAATGAGACACTTCATTGCGCAATGCAGCTTACGGTGACAAACGACATATCCTCAGATGAAAAGTAGAAAGAAGCTTTCTTAGTAACTTCTTGGTGATGTGTGAATTCATCTCAGAGAGTTACACTTATATTTCGTGGAGTAGTCCATTAGCACTGACTTTGAGGAACCGGAGAAGGGCTTCTTTGGTTCGCATTGAGGCCTATGCTAATAAAGGGAATTCCATCAGTTCAAAACGTGAAAGAAGCTGTCTCAGAAACTTCTTTCTGATCAGTGAGTTCATCTCACAGACTTATTATTCAGACCTCAGGAAGCATTTTGCGAACACTCTTTTTGAGGAAACCGCAAAGTGATATTTGGGAGCCTGCAGGGGCCCATGGTGAAAAAGGAAATATCCTCACATAATAACTAGAGAGAAGCTTTCTGAGAGATTGGTTTCTGATGTGTGACTTCATCACACAGAGTTCCACCCTTCACTTTCTGGAACAGTTTTCTCACACTGTTGTCGTGGATTCTGCAAATCGATATTTGGGAGGCCATAGGGGCCCAGGGTGAAAAAGGATGTATCCTCACATAATAACTAGAGAGAAGCTTCCTGAGAGATTGCTTTCTGATATGTGAATTCATCACACAGTGTTCCAGCCTTCACTTCTTGCAACAGTTTGCTAACACTGTTCTCGTGAATTCTGCAAAGTGACATTTGGGAGCTCATTGAGGGCTATGGTGAAAATGGAAATATCCTCAGAGTAAAACTGGAAGGAAGCCTTCTTAGAAACTGCATTGCCATGTGTGAATGCAAGTCACAGAGTTACACGTTTCTCTTCATTGATTAGTTTGTTAACACAGTTTTCTGGAAATTTGCAATCAGATACTTCATAGCGCAATGAAGCTTGCAGTGACAAAGCAAATATCCTCAGATGAAAACTAGAAAGAAGCTTTCCTAGAAACTTCTTGGCGATGTGTGAATTCATCCCATAGAGTTACACTTATATTTCGTGGAGCAGTCCATTAACACTGTCTTTGAGGAAACTGAGAAGGGCTTCTTGGATCGCATTGAGGCCTACGCTGATAAGGGAAATTTCATCAGTTGAAAACCTGAAAGAAGCTTTCTGAGAAACTTCATTCTGATCAGTGAGTTCATCTCACAGACTTACAACTTAGACCATATTAAGCAGTTTGCTAACACTCTTTTCATGGAACCTGCAAAGTGATATTTGGGAGCCCTAAGGGCCCATGGTGAAAAAGGAAATATCCTCACATAATAACTAGAGAGAAGCTTTCTGAGAGATTGCTTTCTGATGTTTGACTTCATCACACAGAGTTCCACACTTCCTTTCTTGGAACAGTTTGCTAACACTGTTGTTGTGAATGCTGCAAAGTGATATTTGGGAGCACATAGGGGCCCATGGTGAAAAAGGAAGAATCCTCACATAATAACTAGATAGAAGCTTTGTGAGAGATTTCTTTCAGATGTGTGACTTCATCACACAGAGTTACACCCTTCCGTTCTTGCAAGAGTTTGATAACACTATTGTCGTGGATTCTGCAAATTGATATTTGGGAGCTCATTGAGGGCTATGGTGGAAAAGGAAATATCCTCAGATTAAAACTGTAAAGAAGCCTTCTTAGAAACTGCATTGCCATGTGTGAATGCAACTCACAGAGTTACACGTTTCTCTTCAGTGATCAGTTTGTGAACACAGTTATATGGAAATCTGCAATTAGATACTTCATAGCGCAATGAAGCTTACAGTGACAAAGGAAATATCCTCAGATGAAAACTAGAAAGAAGCTTTCTTAGAAACTTCTTGGTCATGTGTGAATTCCTCTCACAGAGTTACAATTATGGGTCGTGGAACAGTCCATTAACACGGTCTTTGAGGAACCTGAGAAGGGCTTCTTTGTATCGCATTGGGGCCTACGCTGATAAAGGAAATTTCATCACTTCAAAACGTGAAAGAAGCTTTCTGAGAAACGTCTTTCTGATCAGTGAGTTCATCTCACAGACTTACAACTTAGACCTCAGGAAGCAGTTAGCTAACACTCTTTTCGTGGAAACTGCAAAGTGATATTTGGGAGCCCCTAGGGGCACATGGTGAAAAAGGAAATATCCTCACATAATAACTAGAGAGAAGCTTTCTGAGAGATTGCTTTCTGATGTTTGACTTCATCACACAGAGTTCCACACTTCCTTTCTTGGGACAGTTTGATAACACTGTTGTTGTGAATTCTGCAAAGTGATATTTGGGAACACATGGGGGCCCATGGTGAAAAAGGAAGAATCCTCACATAATAACTAGATAGAAGCTTTGTGAGAGATTTCTTTCAGATGTGTGACTTCATCGCACAGAGTTTCACCCTTCCTTTCTTGGAACAGTTTGATAACACTGTTGTCGTGGATTCTGCAAACTGATATTTGGGTGCTCTTTGAGGGCTACGGTCAAAAATGAAATATCCTCAGATTAAAACTGGAAATAAGCCTTCTGGGAATCTGCATTGCCATGTGTGAATGCAACTCACAGAGTTACACGTTTCTCTTCAGTGATCACTTTGTTAACACAGTTTTCTGGAATTCTGCAATTAGATACTTCATAGCGCAATGAAACTTACGGTGACAAAGGAAATACCTTCAGATGAAAACTGGAAACAAGCTTTCTAGGAAACTTTTTGGTGATGTGTGAATTCATCTCACAGAGTTACACTTATGTTTCGTGGAGCAGTCCATTAACATCGTCTTGGAGGAACCTGAGAAGGGCCCCTGTGGATTGCATTGAGGCCTACGCTGATAAAGGAAATTTCATCAGTTCAAAACGTGAAAGAAGCTTTCAGAGAAACTTCTTTCTGATCAGTGAGTTCATCTCACAGACTTACACCTTAGACCTCAGGAAGTAGTGTGCTAACACTCTTTTCGTGGAAACTGCAAAGTGATATTTGGGAGCCAAGGGAGGCCCATGGTGAAAAAGGAAATATCCTCACATAATAATTAGACAGAAGCTTTCTGAGAGATTGCTTTCTGATGTGTGACTTCATCACACAGAGTTCCAGCCTTCCCTTCTTGGGACAGTTTGCTAACACTGTTGTCCTGGATTCTGCAAAGTGATATTTCGGAGCCCGTAGTTGCCCATGGTGAAAAACGAAGTATCCTCACATAATAACTAGAGAGAAGCTTTCTGAGAGATTGCTTTCTGATATGTGACTTCATCACACAGAGTAACACCCTTCCATTCTTGCAACAGTTTGATAACACTGTTGTCGTGGATTCTGCAAATTAATATTTGGGAGCTCATTGAGGGCTATGGTGAAAAAGGAAATATCCTCAGATTAAAACTGTAAAGAAGCCTTCTTAGAAACTGCATTGCCATGTGTGAATGCAACTCACAGAGTTACACGTTTCTCTTCAGTGATCAGTTTGTGAACACAGTTATATGGAAATCTGCAATTAGATACTTCATAGCGCAATGAAGCTTACGGTGAGAAAGGAAATATCCTCAGATGAAAACTAGAAAGAAGCTTTCTGACACACTTCTTGGTCATGTGTGAATTCCTCTCACAGAGTTACACTTATGGGTTGTGGAACAGTCCATTAACACTGTCTTTGAGGAACCTGAGAAGGGCTTCTTTGTATCGCATTGGGGCCTACGCTGATAAAGGAAATTTCATCACTTCAAAACGTGAAAGAAGCTTTCTGAGAAACTTCTTTCTGATCAGTGAGTTCATCTCACAGACTTACCACTTAGAACTCAGGAAGCAGTTAGCTAACACTCTTTTCGTGGAAACTGCAAAGTTATATTTGGGAGCCCCTAGGGGCACATGGTGAAAGAGGAAATATCCTCACATAATAACTAGAGAGAAGCTTTCTGAGAGATTGCTTTCTGATGTGTGACTTCATCACACCGGGTTCCACACTTCCGTTCTTGCAACAGTTTGTTAACACTCTTGTCGTTGATTCTGCTAAGTGATATTTGGGAGCCCATAGGGGCCCATGGTGAAAAAGGAAGTATCCTCACGTAACAACTAGAGAGAAGCTTTCTGAGAGGTTGCTGTCTGATATGTGACTTCATCACCCAGATATCATCCTTTCCCTTCTTGGAACAGTTTGCTAACACTGTTGTCGTGGATTCTGCAAAGTGATATTTGGGAGCTCATGGAGTGCTACGGTGAAAAAGGAAATATCCTCAGATTAAAACTGGAAAGAACCTTCTGAAGAACTGCATTGCCATGTGTGAATGCAACTCACAGAGTTACACGTTTTTCATCAGTGATCAGTTTGTTAACACACTTTTCTGGAAATCTGCAATGAGACACTTCATAGCGCAATGCAGTTTACGGTGACAAACGACATATCCTCAGATGAAAAGTAGAAAGAAGCTTTCTTAGTAATTTCTTGGTGATGTGTGAATTCATCTCACAGAGTTACACTTATGTTTCATGGAGCAGTCCATTAACACTGTCTTTGAGGAGCCTGAGAAGGGCTTCTTTGGATCGCATTGAGGCCTACACTGATAAAGGAAATTTCATCAGATCAAAACGTGAAAGAAGCTTTTTGAGAATCTTCTTTCTGATCAGTGAGTTCATCTCACAGATTTACAACTTAGAACTCAGGAAGAAGTTGTCTAACACTCTTTTCATGGAAACTGCAAAGTGATATTTTGGAGCCCATAGGGGCCCATGGTGAAATAGGAATTATCCTCACATAATAACAAGAGAGAATCATTCTGAGAGATTGCTTTCTGATGTGGGATTTCATCACACAGAGTTCCACCCTTCCCTTCTTGGAACAGTTCTCTAACACTGTTGTCGTGGATATCGCAAAGTGATATTTAGGAGCCCATAGGGGCCCATGGTGAAAAAGGAATTATCCTCACATAATAAGTAGAGAGAAGCTTTCTGAGAGATTGCTTTCCGATAATGACTTCATCACCCAGAGTTCCACCCTTCCCTTCTTGTATCAGTTTGCTAACAATGTTGTCGTGGATTCTGCAAAGTGATATTTGGGAGCTCATTGAGGGCTACGGTGAAAATGGATATATCCTCAGATTAAACCTCGGAAAGAAGCCTTCTCAGAAACTGCATTGCCATGTGTGAATGCAACTCACAGAGTTACACGTTTCTCTTCACTGATCAGTTTGTGAACACAGTTTTCTGGAAATCTGCAATTAGATACTTCATAGCGCAATAAAGCTTACGGTGACAAAGGAAATTTCCTCAGATGAAATCTAGAAAGAAGCTTTCTAGAAATTTCTTGGTGATGTGTGAATTCATTTCACAGAGTTACACTTATGTATCGTGGAGCAGTGCATTAACACTGTCTTTGAGGAACCTGAGAAGGGCGTCTGTCGATCGCATTGAGGCCTACGCTGATAAGGGAAATGTCATCAGTTCAAAACGTGAAAGAAGCTTTCTGAGAAACTTCTTTCTGATCAGTGAGTTCATCTCACAGACTTCCAACTTAGACCTCAGGAAGCAGTTGGCTAACACTCTTTTCGTGGAAACTGCAAAGTGATATTTGGGAGCCGCTAGGGGCACATGGTCAAAAAGGAAATATCCTCACATACTAACTAGAGAGAAGCTTTCTGAGAGATAGCTTTCTGATGTTTGACTTCATCACACAGAGTTCCACACTTCCTTTCTTGGAACAGTTTGCTAACACTGTTGTTGTGAATTCTGCAAAGTGATATTTGGGAGCACATAGGGGCCCATGGTGAAAAAGGAAGAATCCTCACATAAAAACTAGAGAGAAGCTTTCTGAGAGATTTATTTCAGATGTGTGACTTCAGCGCACAGAGTTCCACCCTTCCCTTCTTGGAACAGTTTGATAACACTGTTGTCGTGGATTCTGCAAAGTGATATTTGGGAGCTCATTGAGGGCTACGGTGAAAAAGGAAATATCCTCAGATTAAAACTGTAAAGAAGCCTTCTGAAAAACTGCACTCGCATATGTGAATGCAACTCACAGATTTACACTTTTTTCATCAGTGATCAGTTTGTTAACACACTTTTCTGGAAATCTGCAATGAGACACTTCATAGCGCAATGCAGTTTACGGTGACAAACGACATATCCTCAGATGAAAAGTAGAAAGAAGCTTTCTTAGTAATTTCTTGGTGATGTGTGAATTCATCTCACAGAGTTACACTTATGTTTCATGGAGCAGTCCATTAACACTGTCTTTGAGGAACCTGAGAAGGGCTTCTTTGGATCGCATTGAGGCCTACGCTGATAAAGGAAATTTCATCAGTTCAAAACGTGAAAGAAGCTTTCTGAGAATCTTCTTTCTGATCAGTGAGTTCATCTCACAGATTTACAACTTAGACCTCAGGAAGCAGTTGGCTAACACTCTTTTCATGGAAACTGCAAAGTGATATTTTGGAGCCCATAGGGGCCCATGGTGAAATAGGAATTATCCTCACATAATAACTAGAGAGAATCATTCTGAGATATTGCTTTCTGATGTGTGATTTCATCACACAGAGTTCTACCCTTCCCTTTTTGGAACAGTTTTCTAACACTGTTGTCGTGGATTCTGCAAAATGATATTTGGGAGCCCATAGGGGCCCATGGTGAAAAAGGAATTATCCTCACATAATAAGTAGAGAGAAGCTTTCTGAGAGATTGCTTTCCGATAATGACTTCATCTCCCAGAGTTCCACCCTTCCCTTCTTGTATCAGTTTGCTAACAATGTTGTCGTGGATTCTGCAAAGTGATATTTGGGAGCTCATTGTGGGCTATGGCGAAAAAGGAAATATCCTCAGATTAAAACTGGAAAGAAGCCTTCTGAGAAACTACATTGCCATGTGTGAATGCAACTCACAGATTTACACGTTTCTCTTCAGTGATCAGTGTGTTAACACAGTTTTCTGGAATTCTGGAATTAGATACTACATAGCGCAATGAAGCTTATGGTGACAAAGGAAATATCCTCAGATGAAAAGTAGAAAGAAACATTCTTACAAACTTCTTGGTGATGTGTGAATTCATCTCACAGAGTTAAACTTATGTTTCGTGGAGCAGTCCGTTAACACTGTCTTTGAGGAACCTGAGAAAGGCTTCTTTGGATCGCATTGAGGCCTACGCTGATAAAGGAAATTTCATCTGTTCAGAACGTGAAAGAAGCATTCTGAGAAACTTCTTTCTGATCAGTGAGTTCATCTCACAAACTTACACCTTAGACCTCAGGAAGCAGTTTGCTAAAATTCTTTTTGTGGAAACGGGAAAGTGACATTTGGGAGCCCACAGGGGCCCACGGTGAAAAAGGAATATCCTCACATAATAACTAGAGAGAAGCTTTCTGAGAGATTGATTTCTGATGTGTGACTCCATCACACAGTGTTACACCCTTCCCTTGTTGGAACAGTTTGCTAACACTGTTGTCGTGGATTCTGCAAAGTGATATTTGGAAGCCCGTAGGGGCCCATGGTGAAAAAGGAAGTATCCTCACATAAAAAGTAGAGAGAAGCTTTTTGAGAGATTGCTTTCGGATATGTGTCGTCATCACAGAGTTCCAAACTTCCCGTCTTGGAACAGTTTGCTAACAGTGTTGTCGTGGATTCTACAAAGTGATATTTGGGAGCACACGGGGACGATGGAGAAAAAGGAAGTATACTCACATAAAAACTAGAGAGAAGCTTTCTGAGAGATTGCTTTGTGGTGTGTGACTTCATCACACAGAGTTCCACCTTTCCCTTCTTGGAACAGTTTGCTAACACTGTTGTCGTGGATTCTGCAAAGTGATATTTGGGTGCCCTTAGGGGCCCATGGTGAAAAAAGAAATATCCTCACATAAAAACTAGAGGGTAGCTTTCTGAGAGATTTCTTTCTGATATGTGACTTCATCACACAAAGTTCCACCCGTCGTTCTTGGTACAGTTTGCTAACACTGTTTTCGTGGAATTTGCAAAGTGATATTTGGGAGCTCTTTGAGGACTATGGTGAAAAAGGACATATCCTCAGATTAAAACTGGAAAGAAGCCTTCTGAGAAACTGCATTGCCATGTGTGAATGCAACTCACAGAGGTACACGTTTCTCTTCAGTGATTGGTTTGTTAACACGGTTTTCTGGAAATCTGTAATTAGATACTTCATAGCGCAATGAAGCTTGCGGTGACAACGGAAATATCCACAGATGAAAATTAGATAGAAGCTTTCTTAGAAACTTCTTGGTGATGTGTGTATTCATCTCACAGAGTTACACTTATCTTTCTTGTTGCAGTCCATTAACACTGTCTTTGAGGAACCTGAGAAGGGCTTCTTTGGACCGCATTGAGGCCTATGCGGATAAAGGAAATTTCATCCGTTCAAAACGTGAAAGAAGCTTTCTGAGAAACTTCTTTCTGTTCAGTGAGTTCATTTCCCAGACGTACAACTTAGATCTCAGGAAGCAGTTTGCTAACACTTTTTTCTTTGAAAATGCAAAGTGATATTTGGGAGCCCATAGGGGTCCATGGAAAAAAGGAAATATCCTCACATAATGAATAGAGAGAAGCTTTCTGAGAGATTGCTTTCTGATGTGTGACTTCATCACACACAGTTCCACGCCTCCCTTCTTTGAACAGTTCGCTAACACTGTTGTCGTTGATTCTACAAAGTGATATTTCGGAGTGCTTAGGGGCCCATGGTGAAAAAGGAAGTATCCTCACATCGTAACTAGAGAGAAGCTTTCTGAGAGATTCCTTTCTGATGTGTGACTTCATCAAACAGAGTTTCACCCTTTATTTCTTTTAACAGTTTGCTAACACTGCTGTCGTGGATTCTCCGAAGTGATATATGGGACCTCATTGAGGGCTACGGTGAAAAAGGAAGTATCCTCAGATTAAAACTGGAAAAAATCCTTTTGAGAAACTGCATTGCCATGTGTGAATGCAACTCACAGAGTTACACGTTTTTCTTCAGTTATCAGTTTGTTAACACAGGTTTCTGGAAATTTGCAATGACATACTTCATAGCGCAATGAAGCTTTCGGTGACAAAGGAAATATCCTCAGATGAAAACTAGAAAGAAGCTTTCTTAGAAATTCTTGGTGATGTGGGAATTCATCTCACAGAGTTACACTTATGTTTCGTGGAGCAGTCTATTATCACTGTCTTTGAGGAACCTGAGAAAGGCTTCTTTGGATCGCATTGAGGCTTACGCTGATAAAGGAAATTTCATTAGTTCAAATCGTGAAAGAAGCTTTTTCAGAAACTTCTTTCTGATCAGTGAGTTCATCTCACAGACTAACAACTTACACCTCAGGAAGCAGTTTACTACCTCTCTTTTTGTGGAAAGTGCAAAGTGATATTTGGGAGCCCATAGGGGCCCGTGGTGAAAAAAGAGGTATCCTAACATAAGAACTAGAGAGAAGCTTTCTGAGAGATTGCTTTCTGATATGTGACTTCATCACACAGAGTTCCACCCTTCCCTTCTTGAAACAGTATGCTATCACTGTTGTAGTGGATTCTGCAAAGTGATATTTGGGAGCTCATTTTGCGCTATGGTGAGAAAGGAAATATCCTTAGATTAAAACTGGAAAGAAGGCTTCTGAGAAACTGCATTGCCATGTGTGAATGCAACTCTCAGAGTTACACGTTTCTCTTCAGTGATCTGTTTGTTAACATATTTTCTCGATATCTGCAATTAGATACTTCATACTGCAATGAAGCTTACGGTGACAAAGGAAATATCCTCAGATGAAAACTAGAAAGAATCTTTCCTAGAAACTTCTTGGTGATGTGTGAATTCATCTTAAAGAGTTACACTTATGTTTCGTGGAGCAGTCCAAAAACACTGTCTTTGAGGGACCTGAGAAGGGCTTCTTTTGATCACATTGAGGTCTTTGCTAATAAAGGATATTTCATCAGTTCAAAACGTGAAAGAAGCTTTCTGAGAAACTTCTTTCTGATCAGTGAGTTCATCTCACAGACTTAAAACTTAGACCTCAGGAAGCAGTTTGCTAACACCATTTTCGTGGAAACTGCAAAGTGATATTTGGGATACAATAGGGGGCAATGATGAAAAAGGAAATATCCTCCCATAATACTTTGAGAGAAGCCTTCTGAGAGATTGCTTTCTGATGTGTGACATCGTCACACAGAGTTCCACCCTTCCCTTCTTGGAGCAGTTTGATAACACTGTTGTGGTTTAATTCTGCAAAGTGATATTTTGGAGCCCATGGGGGGCCATGGTGGAAATGGAAGTATCCTCACATAAAAAGTAGAGAGAAGTGTTCTGAAAGATTGCTTTCCGATATGTGATTTCATCACACAGAGTTCCACCCTTCCCTTCTAGGATCAGTTTGCTAACACTGTTGTCGTGGATTCTGCAAAGTGATATTTGGGAGCTCATTGAGGGCTATGGTTCAAAAGGAAATATCCTCTATTTAAAACTGGAAAGAAGCATTCTGGGAAACTGCATTGCCATGTGTGAATGCAACTCACAGAGTTACACCTTTCTCTTCACTGATCAGTTTGTTAACACAGTTTTGTGGAATTCTGTAATTACATAATTCATAGCGCAATTAAGCTTATGGTGACAAAGGAAATATCCTCAGATGAAAACTAGAAAGAAAGTTTCTTAGAAACTTCCTGGTGATGCGTGAATTCATCTCACAGAGTTACACATATGTTTCTTACAGCAGTCCATTAACACTGTCTTTGAGGAACCTGAGAAGGGCTTCTTTGCATTGCATTGAGGCCTACGCTGAGAAAGGAAATTTCATCACTTCAAAACGGGAAAGAAGCTTTCTGAGAAACTTCTTTCTGATCAGTGAGTTCATCTCACAGACCTACAACTTGGACCTCAGGAAGCAGTTTGCTAACACTCTTTTCGTGGAAACTGCAAAGTGATATTTGGGAGCCCGTAGGGGCCCATGGTGAAAAAGGAAATATCCTCACATAATAACTAGAGAGAAGCTATCTGAGAGATTGCTTTCTGATGTGTGACTTCATCAAACAAAGTTCCACCCTTCCTTTCTTGGAACTGTTTGCTAACACTGTTGTCGTTCATTCTGCAAAGTGATATTTGGGAGTCCATAGGGGACCATGGTGAAAAAGGAAGTATCCTCACATAAAAACTAGAGAGAAGCTTTCTGAGAGATTGCTTTCTGATCTGTGACTTCATCACACAGAGTTCCACCCTTCCCTCTCGGGCGAGTTTGCTAACACTTTTGTTGTGGATTCTGCAAAGTGATATTTGTGAGCTCATTGAGGGCTATGTTGACAAGGGAAATATCCTCAGATTAAAAGTGGAAAGAAGCCTTCTGAGAAAATGCATTGCCCTGTGCGAATGCAACTCACAGGGTTACACGATTCTCTTCAAAGATCAGTTTGTTAACACAGTTTCTGGAAATCTGCAATTAGATACTTCATAGCACAACGAAGCTTATGGTGACAAATTAAATATCCTCAGAAGAAAACTAGAAAGAAGCTTTCTTAGAAACTTCTTGGTGATGTGTGAATTCACCTCACAGGGTTACACTTATGTTTCATAGAGCAGTCCATTAACACTGTCTTTGAGGAACCTGAGAAGGGCTTCTTTGGATCGCATTGAGGCCTACGCTGATAAAGGAAATTTCATCAGGTCACAACGTGAAAGAAGCTTTCTGAGAAACTTCTTTCTGATCAGTGAGTTCATCTCACAAACTTACAACTTCGACCTCTGGAAGCAGTTTGCTGACAATCGTTTTGTGCAAACTGCAAAGTGATTTTTGGGAACCCATAGGTTTCCCCATGGTGAAAATGGAAATATCCTCACATAATAAGTAGTTAGAAGCTTTCTGAGAGGTTGCTTTCTGAGGTGTGACATCGACACACAGAGTTCCACACTTTCCTTCCTGGAACTGTTTGCTAACACTGTTTTCATGGATTCTGCAAAGTGATATTTGGGATTCCTTAGGGGCCCATGGTCGAAAACGAAGTATCCTCACATAAAAACCAGAGAGAAGCTTTCTGAAAGATTGCTTTCTGATGTCTGACTTCATCACACAGAGTTCCACCATTCCCTTCCTGGAACAGTTTGCTAACAGTGTTGTCGTGGATTCTGCAAAGAGATATTTGGGAGCCCTTAGGGGCCCATGGTGAAAAAAGAAGTATCCTAACATAAGAACTAGAGAGAAGCTTTCTGAGAGATTTCTTTCTCATATGAGACTTCATCACACAGAGTTCCACCCTTAACTTCTTGGAACAGTTTGCTAACACTGTTGTCGTGTATTCTGCAAAGTGATATTTGGGAGCTCATTGAGGGCTATGGTGAAAAAGGAAATATCCTCAGATGAAACCTGGAAAGAAGCCTTATGAGAAACTGCATTGCCATGTGTGAATGCAACTCACAGAGATTCAGGTTTCTCTTCAGTGATCAGTTTGTTAACACAGTTTTCTGGAAATCTGCAATTAGATACTGCATATCGCAATGAAGCTTACGGTGACAAAGGAAATATCCTCAGATGAAAACTAGAGAGAAGCTTTCTGAGAAACGTCTTGGTGATGTGTGAATTCATCTCACAGAGTTACACTTATGTTTCTTGGAGCAGTCCATTAACACTGTCTTTGAGGAATCTGAGAAGGGCTTCTTTGGATCACATTGAGGCCTACGGTGATAAAGGAAATTTCATCACTTCCAAACGTGAAAGAAGCTTTCTGAGAAACTTCTTTCTGATCAGTGAGTTCATCTCACAGACTTACAACTTAGACCTCAGGAAGCAGTTTGCTAACAATCTTTTCGTGGAAACTGCAAAGGGATATTTGGGAGCCCATAGGGGCCATTGTATAATAGGAAGTATTCTCACATAATAACTAGAGGGAAGCTTTCTGAGAGATTGCTTTCCGATGTGTGACTTCATCCCACAGAGTTCCATCCTTCCCTTCTGGGAACAGCTTGCTAACACTGTTGTCGTGTACTCTGCAAAGTGATATTTGGAAGCTCATTGAGGGCTATGGTGAAAAAGGAAATATCCTCAGATGAAACCTGGAAAGAAGCCTTATGAGAAACTGCATTACCATGTGTGAATGCAACTCACAGAGTTTCAGGTTTCTCTTCAGTGATCAGTTTGTTAACACAGTTTTCTGGAAATCTGCAATTAGATACTGCATATCGCAATGAAGCTTACGGTGACAAAGGAAATATCCTCAGATGAAAACTAGAGAGAAGCTTTCTGAGAAACGTCTTGATGATGTGTGAATTCATCTCAAAGAGTTACACTTCTTTTTCGTGGAGCAGTCCATTAACACTGTCTTTGAGGAACCTGAGAAGGGCTTCTTTGGATCACATTGAGGCCTACGGTGATAAAGGAAATTTCATCACTTCAAAACGTGAAAGAAGCTTTCTGAGAAACTTCTTTCTGATCAGTGAGTTCATCTCACAGACTTACAACTTATACCTCAGGAAGCAGTTTGCTAACAATCTTTTCGTGGAAACTGCAAACTGATATTTGGGAGCCCATAGGGGCCATTGTGTAATAGGAAGTATTCTCACATAATAACTAGAGGGAAGCTTTCTGAGAGATTGCTTTCAGATGTGTGATTTCATCCCACAGAGTTCCACCCTTCCCTTCTTGGAACAGCTTGCAAACACTGTTGTCGTGGATTCTGCAAAATGATATTTGGGAGCCCATAGGGCCCATGGTGAAAAAAGAAGTATCCTAACATAAAAACTACAGAGAAGCTTTCTGAGAGATTGCTTTCTTATGTGTGACTTCATTATACAGAGTTCCACCCTTCCCTTCTTGGAACAGTTTGCTAACACTGTTGTCGTGGATTCTGCAAAGTGATATTTCGGAGCTCATCGAGGGCTACGGTGAAAAAGTAAATATCCTCAGATTAAACTTGGAAAGAAGCCTGCTGAGAAACTGCATTGGCATGTGTGATTGCAACTCACAGATTTACACGTTTCTCTTCAGTGATCAGTTTGTTAACACAGTTTTCGGGAAATCTGCAATTAGATACTTCATATCGCAATGAAGCTTATGGTGACAAACGAGATATCCTCAGATGAAAACTACAAAGAAGCTTTCCTAGAAACTTCTTGGTGATGTCTGAATTCATCTCAAAGGGTTACACTTATGTTTCGTGGAGCAGGCCATTACCACTGTCTTTGAGAAACCTGAGATGGGCTTCTTTGGATCACATTGAGCCCTACGCTGATAAAGCATATTTCATCAGTTCAAAACGTGAAAGTAGTTTTCTGAGAAACTTCTTTCTGATCAGTGAGTTCATCTCACAGACTTACAACTTAGACCTCAGGAAGCAGTGTGCTAACACTCTTTTCGTGGAAACTGCAAAGCGATATTTGGGAGCCCCTAAGGGCCCATGGTGAAAAAGGCAATATCCTCACATAATAACTAGAGAGAAGCTTTCTGAGAGATTGCTTTCTGATGTGTGACTGCATCACACAGAGTTCCACGCTTCCTTGCTTGGAACAGTTTGCTAACACTGTTGTCGTGGATTCTGCAAAGTGATATTTGGGAGACCATAGGGGCCCAGGGTTAAAAAGGAAGTATCCTCACATAAAAAGTAGAGAGAAGCTTTCTGAGAGATTGCTTTCTGATATGTGACTTCATCACACAGAGTTCCACCCTTCCCTTGTTGGAACAGTTTGCTAAAACTGTTGTCATGGATTCTGTATAGTGATATTTGGGAGCTCTTTGAGGGCTATGGTGAAAAAGGAAATATCCTCAGATTAAAACTGGAAAGAAGCCTTCTGAGAAACTGCATTGCCATGTCAGAATGCAACTCACAGAGATACACCTTTCTCTTCAGTGATCAGTTTGTTAACACAGTTTTCTGGAAATATGCATTTAGATTCTTCATAGCGCAATGAAGCTTACGGTGAGAAAGGAAATATCCTCAGATGAAAACTATAAAGAAGCTTTCTTAGAAACTTCTTGGTGACGTGTGAATTCATCTCACAGGGTTACACTTATGTTTCGTGGAGGAGTCCATTAACACTGTCTTTGGCGAACCTCAGAAGGTCTTCTTTGGATCGCATTGAGTCCTAGGCTGATAAAGGAAACTTCATCATTTCAATACGTGACAGAAGCTTTTTGAGAAATTTCTTTCTGATCAGTCAGTTCATCTCTCAGACTTACATCTTAGACCTCAGGAAACAGTTTGCTAACACTCTTTTCGTGGAAACTGCAAAGTGATATTTGGGAGCCCATAGGGGCCCAGGGTGAAAAAGGAAATATCCTCACATAATAACTTGAGAGAAGCTTTCTGAGAGATTGCTTTCTGATGTGTGACTTCATCACACAGAGTTCCACCCTTCCCTTCTTGGAACAGTTTGCTAACACTGTTGTCATGGATTCTGCAAAGGGATATTTGGGAGCTCATTGAGGGCTATGTTGAAAAAGGAAATATCCTCCGATTAAAAATAAAAGAAGCCTTCTGAGAAACTGCATTGCCATGTGTGAATGCAACTCACAGAGTTACACGTTTCTCTTCAGTGATTGCTTTGTTAACAAAGTTTTATGGAAATCTGCAATGAGATGCTTCACAGCTCAATGAAGCTTACGGTGACAAAGGAAATATCCTCAGATGAAAATTAGAAAGAAGCATTCTGAGAAACTTCTTGGAGATGTGTGAATTCATCTCACAGAGTTACACTTATATTTCGTGGAGAAGTCCATTAACACTGTCTTTGAGGATCCTGAGAAGGGCTTTTTTGGATCGCATTGAGGCCTACGCTGAAAAATGAAATTTCATCAGTTCAAAACATAAAAGAAGCTTTCTGAGAAACTTCTTTCTGATCAGTGAGTTCATCTCACAGACTTACACCTTAGAACTCAGGAAGCAGTTTGCTAACACACTTTTTGTGGAGACTTCAAAGTGATATTTGGGAGCCCACAGGGTCCCATGGTGAAAAAGGATATATCCTCACATAATAACTAGAGAAAAGCTTTCTGAGAGATTGCTTTCTGATGTGTGACTTCATCACACAGAGTTCCACCATGCCCTTCTTGGAACAGTTTGCTAACCCTCTTGTCGTGGATTCTGCAAAGTGATATCTGGGAGCCCATAGGGGCCCATGGTGAAAAAGGAAGTATCCTCACATTAAAACTGGAGAGAAGCTTTCTGAGAGATTGCTTTCTGATGTGTGACCTCATCACAAAGAGTTTCACCCTTCCCTTCTTGGAACAGTTTGCTAAAACTATTGTCGTGGATTCTGCTAAGTGATATTTGGGAGCTCATTGTGGGCTATAGTGAAAAAGGAAATATCCTCAGATTAAACCTGGAGAGAAGCCTTCTCAGAAACTGCATTGCCATGTGTGAATGCATCTCACAGAGTTACACGTTTCTCTTTAGTGATCAGTGTGTTAACACAGTTTTCTGGAAATCTGCAATTAGATACTTCATATCGCAATGAAGCTTGCGATGACAAAGGAAATATCCTCAGATGAAAACTAGAAAGAAGCTTTCTTAGAAACTTCTTGGTGATGTTTTAATTCACCTCACAAAGGTACACTTATGTTTCGTGGAGCAGTCCATTAACACGGTCTTTGAGGAACCTGAGAAGTGCTTCTTTGGATCGCATTGAGGCATATGCTGATAAACGAAATTTCCACAGCTCAAAAGGTGAAAGAAGCTTTCTGAAAAACTTCTTTCTGATAAGTGAGTTCATCTCACAGACGTACAACTTAGACCTCAATAAGCAGTTTGCTAACACTCTTTTCGTGGAAATTGCAAAGTGATATTTGGGACCCATAGGGGCCCATGGTGATAAAGGAAATATCCTCACATAATAACTACAGAGAAGCCTTCTGAGAGATTGCTTTGTAATGTGTGACTTCATCACACAGAGTTCCACCCTTCCCTTCTTGGAACAGTTTGCTAACACTGTTGTCGTGGATTCTGCAAAGTGATATTTGGGAGCTCATTGAGGGCTATGGTGAAAAAGGAAATATCCTCAGATTAAAACTAGAAAGAAGCCTTCTGAGAAACTGCATTGCCATGTGTGAATGCACCTCACAGAGTTAAACGTTTCTCTTCAGTGATCAGTTTGTGAACACAGTTTTCTGGAAATCTGCAATTAGATACTTCATAGCGCAATGAAGCTTACCGTGACAAAGGAAATATCCTGAGATGACAGAGAGAAGGAAGCTTTCTTAGAAACGTCTTGGTGATGTGTGAATTCATCTCACAGAGTTACACTTGTGTTTCGTGCAGCAGTCCATTAACACTGTCTTTGAGGAACCTGAGAAGGGCTTCTTTGGATCGCATTGAGGCCTACGCTGATAAAGGAAATTTCATCAGTTCAAAACGTGAAAGAACCTTCCTGAGAAACTTCTTTCTGATCAGTGAGTTCATCTCACAGACGTACAACTTACACCACAGGAAGCAGTTTGCAGACACTCTTTTCGTGGAACCTGCAAACTGATATTTGGGAGCCCACAGGGGCCCATGGTGATAAAGGAAATATCCTCACATAAAAACTAGAGAGAAGCATTCTGAGAGATTACTTTCGGATATGTGACTTCATCACACACAGTTCCACCCTTGCCTTCTTGGAACAGTTTGCTTAAACTGTTGTAGTGGATTCTGCAAAGTGATATTTGGGAGCCCATAGGGGCCCAGGGTGAAAAAGGAAGTGTCCTCGCATAATGACTAGAGAGAAGCTTTCTGAGAGATTGCGTTCTGATATGTGACTTCATCACACAGAGTTCCAGACATCCATTCTTGGAACAGTTTTCTAACACTGTTGTCGTGGATTCTGCAAAGTGATATTTGGGAACTCATTGAGGGCTATGGTGAAAAAGGAAATATCCTCAGATTAAAACTGGAAAGAAGCCTTCTGAGAAACTGCATTGCCACGTGTGACTGCAACTCACAGAGTTTTACGTTTCTCTTCAGTGATCAGTGTGTTAACACAGTTTTCTGGAAATCTGCAATTAGATACTTCATAGCGCAATGAAGCTTATGGTGACAAAGGAAATATCCTCGGATGAAAAGCAGAAAGAAGCTTTCTTAGAAACTCCTTGGTGATGTGTGAATTTATCTCACAGAGTTACACTTATGTATCATGGAGCAGTCCATTAACACTGTTTTTGAGGAACCTGAGAAGGGCTTCTTTCATTGCATTGAGGCCTACACTGATAAAGGAAATTTCATCATTTCAAAACGTGAAAGAAGCTTCCTGAGAAACTTCTTTCTGATCAGTGAGTTCATCTCACAGACTTACAACTTAGACCTCAGGAAGTAGTGTGCTAACACTCTTTTCGTGGAAACTGCAAAGTGATATTTGGGAGCCAAGGGAGGCCCATGGTGAAAAAGGAAATATCCTCACATAATAATTAGACAGAAGCTTTCTGAAAGATTGCTTTCTGATGATGACTTCATCACACAGAGTTCCAGCCTTCCCTTCTTGGGACAGTTTGCTAACACTGTTGTCCTGGATTCTGCAAAGTGATATTTCGGAGCCCGTAGTTGCCCATGGTGAGAAACGAAGTATCCTCACATAATAACTAGAGAGAAGCTTTCTGAGAGATTGCTTTCTGATATGTGACTTCATCACACAGAGTAACACCCTTCCATTCTTGCAACAGTTTGATAACACTGTTGTCGTGGATTCTGCAAATTAATATTTGGGAGCTCATTGAGGGCTATGGTGAAAAAGGAAATATCCTCAGATTAAAACTGTAAAGAAGCCTTCTTAGAAACTGCATTGCCATGTGTGAATGCAACTCACAGAGTTACACGTTTCTCTTCAGTGATCAGTTTGTGAACACAGTTATATGGAAATCTGCAATTAGATACTTCATAGCGCAATGAAGCTTACGGTGAGAAAGGAAATATCCTCAGATGAAAACTAGAAAGAAGCTTTCTGACACACTTCTTGGTCATGTGTGAATTCCTCTCACAGAGTTACACTTATGGGTTGTGGAACAGTCCATTAACACTGTCTTTGAGGAACCTGAGAAGGGCTTCTTTGTATCGCATTGGGGCCTACGCTGATAAAGGAAATTTCATCACTTCAAAACGTGAAAGAAGCTTTCTGAGAAACTTCTTTCTGATCAGTGAGTTCATCTCACAGACTTACCACTTAGAACTCAGGAAGCAGTTAGCTAACACTCTTTTCGTGGAAACTGCAAAGTTATATTTGGGAGCCCCTAGGGGCACATGGTGAAAGAGGAAATATCCTCACATAATAACTAGAGAGAAGCTTTCTGAGAGATTGCTTTCTGATGTGTGACTTCATCACACCGGGTTCCACACTTCCATTCTTGCAACAGTTTGTTAACACTCTTGTCGTTGATTCTGCTAAGTGATATTTGGGAGCCCATAGGGGCCCATGGTGAAAAAGGAAGTATCCTCACGTAACAACTAGAGAGAAGCTTTCTGAGAGGTTGCTGTCTGATATGTGACTTCATCACCCAGATATCATCCTTTCCCTTCTTGGAACAGTTTGCTAACACTGTTGTCGTGGATTCTGCAAAGTGATATTTGGGAGCTCATGGAGTGCTATGGTGAAAAAGGAAATATCCTCAGATTAAAAATGGAAAGAAGCCTTCTGAAGAACTGCATTGCCATGTGTGAATGCAACTCACAGAGTTACACGTTTTTCATCAGTGATCAGTTTGTTAACACACTTTTCTGGAAATCTGCAATGAGACACTTCATAGCGCAATGCAGTTTACGGTGACAAACGACATATCCTCAGATGAAAAGTAGAAAGAAGCTTTCTTAGTAATTTCTTGGTGATGTGTGAATTCATCTCACAGAGTTACACTTATGTTTCATGGAGCAGTCCATTAACACTGTCTTTGAGGAGCCTGAGAAGGGCTTCTTTGGATCGCATTGAGGCCTACACTGATAAAGGAAATTTCATCAGATCAAAACGTGAAAGAAGCTTTTTGAGAATCTTCTTTCTGATCAGTGAGTTCATCTCACAGATTTACAACTTAGAACTCAGGAAGAAGTTGTCTAACACTCTTTTCATGGAAACTGCAAAGTGATATTTTGGAGCCCATAGGGGCCCATGGTGAAATAGGAATTATCCTCACATAATAACAAGAGAGAATCATTCTGAGAGATTGCTTTCTGATGTGTGATTTCATCACACAGAGTTCCACCCTTCCCTTCTTGGAACAGTTCTCTAACACTGTTGTCGTGGATATCGCAAAGTGATATTTAGGAGCCCATAGTGGCCCATGGTGAAAAAGGAATTATCCTCACATAATAAGTAGAGAGAAGCTTTCTGAGAGATTGCTTTCCGATAATGACTTCATCACCCAGAGTTCCACCCTTCCCTTCTTGTATCAGTTTGCTAACAATGTTGTCGTGGATTCTGCAAAGTGATATTTGGGAGCTCATTGAGGGCTACGGTGAAAATGGAAATATCCTCAGATTAAACCTGGAAAGAAGCCTTCTCAGAAACTGCATTGCCATGAGTGAATGCAACTCACAGAGTTACACGTTTCTCTTCACTGATCAGTTTGTGAACACAGTTTTCTGGAAATCTGCAATTAGATACTTCATAGCGCAATAAAGCTTACGGTGACAAAGGAAATTTCCTCAGATGAAATCTAGAAAGAAGCTTTCTAGAAATTTCTTGGTGATGTGTGAATTCATTTCACAGAGTTACACTTATGTATCGTGGAGCAGTGCATTAACACTGTCTTTGAGGAACCTGAGAAGGGCGTCTGTCGATCGCATTGAGGCCTACGCTGATAAGGGAAATGTCATCAGTTCAAAACGTGAAAGAAGCTTTCTGAGAAACTTCTTTCTGATCAGTGAGTTCATCTCACAGACTTCCAACTTAGACCTCAGGAAGCAGTTGGCTAACACTCTTTTCGTGGAAACTGCAAAGTGATATTTGGGAGCCCCTAGGGGCACATGGTGAAAAAGGAAATATCCTCACATAATAACTAGAGAGAAGCTTTCTGAGAGATTGCTTTCTGATGTTTGACTTCATCACACAGAGTTCCACACTTCCTTTCTTGGAACAGTTTGCTAACACTGTTGTTGTGAATTCTGCAAAGTGATATTTCGGAGCACATGGGGGCCCATGGTGAAAAAGGAAGAATCCTCACATAATAACTAGATAGAAGCTTTGTGAGAGATTTCTTTCAGATGTGTGACTTCATCGCACAGAGTTCCACCCTTCCTTTCTTGGAACAGTTTGATAACACTGTTGTCGTGGATTCTGCAAACTGATATTTGGGTGCTCTTTGAGGGCTACGGTCAAAAATGAAATATCCTCAGATTAAAACTGGAAATAAGCCTTCTGGGAATCTGCATTGCCATGTGTGAATGCAACTCACAGAGTTACACGTTTCTCTTCAGTGATCACTTTGTTAACACAGTTTTCTGGAATTCTGCAATTAGATACTTCATAGCGCAATGAAACTTACGGTGACAAAGGAAATACCTTCAGATGAAAACTGGAAACAAGCTTTCTAGGAAACTTTTTGGTGATGTGTGAATTCATCTCACAGAGTTACACTTATGTTTCGTGGAGCAGTCCATTAACATCGTCTTGGAGGAACCTGAGAAGGGCCCCTGTGGATTGCATTGAGGCCTACGCTGATAAAGGAAATTTCATCAGTTCAAAACGTGAAAGAAGCTTTCAGAGAAACTTCTTTCTGATCAGTGAGTTCATCTCACAGACTTACACCTTAGACCTCAGGAAGTAGTGTGCTAACACTCTTTTCGTGGAAACTGCAAAGTGATATTTGGGAGCCAAGGGAGGCCCATGGTGAAAAAGGAAATATCCTCACATAATAATTAGACAGAAGCTTTCTGAGAGATTGCTTTCTGATGTGTGACTTCATCACACAGAGTTCCAGCCTTCCCTTCTTGGGACAGTTTGCTAACACTGTTGTCCTGGATTCTGCAAAGTGATATTTCGGAGCCCGTAGTTGCCCATGGTGAAAAACGAAGTATCCTCACATAATAACTAGAGAGAAGCTTTCTGAGAGCTTGCTTTCTGATATGTGACTTCATCACACAGAGTAACACCCTTCCATTCTTGCAACAGTTTGATAACACTGTTGTCGTGGATTCTGCAAATTAATATTTGGGAGCTCATTGAGGGCTATGGTGAAAAAGGAAATATCCTCAGATTAAAACTGTAAAGAAGCCTTCTTAGAAACTGCATTGCCATGTGTGAATGCAACTCACAGAGTTACACGTTTCTCTTCAGTGATCAGTTTGTGAACACAGTTATATGGAAATCTGCAATTAGATACTTCATAGCGCAATGAAGCTTACGGTGAGAAAGGAAATATCCTCAGATGAAAACTAGAAAGAAGCTTTCTGACACACTTCTTGGTCATGTGTGAATTCCTCTCACAGAGTTACACTTATGGGTTGTGGAACAGTCCATTAACACTGTCTTTGAGGAACCTGAGAAGGGCTTCTTTGTATCGCATTGGGGCCTACGCTGATAAAGGAAATTTCATCACTTCAAAACGTGAAAGAAGCTTTCTGAGAAACTTCTTTCTGATCAGTGAGTTCATCTCACAGACTTACCACTTAGAACTCAGGAAGCAGTTAGCTAACACTCTTTTCGTGGAAACTGCAAAGTTATATTTGGGAGCCCCTAGGGGCACATGGTGAAAGAGGAAATATCCTCACATAATAACTAGAGAGAAGCTTTCTGAGAGATTGCTTTCTGATGTGTGACTTCATCACACCGGGTTCCACACTTCCGTTCTTGCAACAGTTTGTTAACACTCTTGTCGTTGATTCTGCTAAGTGATATTTGGGAGCCCATAGGGGCCCATGGTGAAAAAGGAAGTATCCTCACGTAACAACTAGAGAGAAGCTTTCTGAGAGGTTGCTGTCTGATATGTGACTTCATCACCCAGATATCATCCTTTCCCTTCTTGGAACAGTTTGCTAACACTGTTGTCGTGGATTCTGCAAAGTGATATTTGGGAGCTCATGGAGTGCTACGGTGAAAAAGGAAATATCCTCAGATTAAAACTGGAAAGAACCTTCTGAAGAACTGCATTGCCATGTGTGAATGCAACTCACAGAGTTACACGTTTTTCATCAGTGATCAGTTTGTTAACACACTTTTCTGGAAATCTGCAATGAGACACTTCATAGCGCAATGCAGTTTACGGTGACAAACGACATATCCTCAGATGAAAAGTAGAAAGAAGCTTTCTTAGTAATTTCTTGGTGATGTGTGAATTCATCTCACAGAGTTACACTTATGTTTCATGGAGCAGTCCATTAACACTGTCTTTGAGGCCGGGCGCGGTGGCTCAAGCCTGTAATCCCAGCACTTTGGGAGGCCGAGACGGGCGGATCACGAGGTCAGGAGATCGAGACCATCCTGGCTAACACGGTGAAACCCCGTCTCTACTAAAAATACAAAAACTAGCCGGGCGAGGTGGCGGGCGCCTGTAGTCCCAGCTACTCGGGAGGCTGAGGCAGGAGAATGGCGTAAACCCGGGAGGCGGTGCTTGCAGTGAGCTGAGATCTGGCCACTGCACTCCAGTCCGGGCGACAGAGCGAGACTCCGCCTCAAAAAAAAAAAAAAAAAAAAAAAAAAAAAAAAAAAAAAAAAAAAAAAAAAACACTGTCTTTGAGGAGCCTGAGAAGGGCTTCTTTGGATCGCATTGAGGCCTACACTGATAAAGGAAATTTCATCAGATAAAAACGTGAAAGAAGCTTTTTGAGAATCTTCTTTCTGATCAGTGAGTTCATCTCACAGATTTACAACTTAGAACTCAGGAAGAAGTTGTCTAACACTCTTTTCATGGAAACTGCAAAGTGATATTTTGGAGCCCATAGGGGCCCATGTTGAAATAGGAATTATCCTCACATAATAACAAGAGAGAATCATTCTGAGAGATTGCTTTCTGATGTGGGATTTCATCACACAGAGTTCCACCCTTCCCTTCTTGGAACAGTTCTCTAACACTGTTGTCGTGGATATCGCAAAGTGATATTTAGGAGCCCATAGGGGCCCATGGTGAAAAAGGAATTATCCTCACATAATAAGTAGAGAGAAGCTTTCTGAGAGATTGCTTTCCGATAATGACTTCATCACCCAGAGTTCCACCCTTCCCTTCTTGTATCAGTTTGCTAACAATGTTGTCGTGGATTCTGCAAAGTGATATTTGGGAGCTCATTGAGGGCTACGGTGAAAATGGATATATCCTCAGATTAAACCTGGAAAGAAGCCTTCTCAGAAACTGCATTGCCATGTGTGAATGCAACTCACAGAGTTACACGTTTCTCTTCACTGATCAGTTTGTGAACACAGTTTTCTGGAAATCTGCAATTAGATACTTCATAGCGCAATAAAGCTTACGGTGACAAAGGAAATTTCCTCAGATGAAATCTAGAAAGAAGCTTTCTAGAAATTTCTTGGTGATGTGTGAATTCATTTCACAGAGTTACACTTATGTATCGTGGAGCTGTGCATTAACACTGTCTTTGAGGAACCTGAGAAGGGCGTCTGTCGATCGCATTGAGGCCTACGCTGATAAGGGAAATGTCATCAGTTCAAAACGTGAAAGAAGCTTTCTGAGAAACTTCTTTCTGATCAGTGAGTTCATCTCACAGACTTCCAACTTAGACCTCAGGAAGCAGTTGGCTAACACTCTTTTCGTGGAAACTGCAAAGTGATATTTGGGAGCCCCTAGGGGCACATGGTCAAAAAGGAAATATCCTCACATACTAACTAGAGAGAAGCTTTCTGAGAGATAGCTTTCTGATGTTTGACTTCATCACACAGAGTTCCACACTTCCTTTCTTGGAACAGTTTGCTAACACTGTTGTTGTGAATTCTGCAAAGTGATATTTGGGAGCACATAGGGGCCCATGGTGAAAAAGGAAGAATCCTCACATAAAAACTAGAGAGAAGCTTTCTGAGAGATTTATTTCAGATGTGTGACTTCAGCGCACAGAGTTCCACCCTTCCCTTCTTGGAACAGTTTGATAACACTGTTGTCGTGGATTCTGCAAAGTGATATTTGGGAGCTCATTGAGGGCTACGGTGAAAAAGGAAATATCCTCAGATTAAAACTGTAAAGAAGCCTTCTGAAAAACTGCACTCGCATATGTGAATGCAACTCACAGAGTTACACTTTTTTCATCAGTGATCAGTTTGTTAACACACTTTTCTGGAAATCTGCAATGAGACACTTCATAGCGCAATGCAGTTTACGGTGACAAACGACATATCCTCAGATGAAAAGTAGAAAGAAGCTTTCTTAGTAATTTCTTGGTGATGTGTGAATTCATCTCACAGAGTTACACTTATGTTTCATGGAGCAGTCCATTAACACTGTCTTTGAGGAACCTGAGAAGGGCTTCTTTGGATCGCATTGAGGCCTACGCTGATAAAGGAAATTTCATCAGTTCAAAACGTGAAAGAAGCTTTCTGAGAATCTTCTTTCTGATCAGTGTGTTCATCACACAGATTTACAACTTAGACCTCAGGAAGCAGTTGGCTAACACTCTTTTCATGGAAACTGCAAAGTGATATTTTGGAGCCCATAGGGGCCCATGGTGAAATAGGAATTATCCTCACATAATAACTAGAGAGAATCATTCTGAGATATTGCTTTCTGATGTGTGATTTCATCACACAGAGTTCTACCCTTCCCTTTTTGGAACAGTTTTCTAACACTGTTGTCGTGGATTCTGCAAAATGATATTTGGGAGCCCATAGGGGCCCATGGTGAAAAAGGAATTATCCTCACATAATAAGTAGAGAGAAGCTTTCTGAGAGATTGCTTTCCGATAATGACTTCATCTCCCAGAGTTCCACCCTTCCCTTCTTGTATCAGTTTGCTAACAATGTTGTCGTGGATTCTGCAAAGTGATATTTGGGAGCTCATTGTGGGCTATGGCGAAAAAGGAAATATCCTCAGATTAAAACTGGAAAGAAGCCTTCTGAGAAACTACATTGCCATGTGTGAATGCAACTCACAGATTTACACGTTTCTCTTCAGTGATCAGTGTGTTAACACAGTTTTCTGGAATTCTGGAATTAGATACTACATAGCGCAATGAAGCTTATGGTGACAAAGGAAATATCCTCAGATGAAAAGTAGAAAGAAACATTCTTACAAACTTCTTGGTGATGTGTGAATTCATCTCACAGAGTTAAACTTATGTTTCGTGGAGCAGTCCGTTAACACTGTCTTTGAGGAACCTGAGAAAGGCTTCTTTGGATCGCATTGAGGCCTACGCTGATAAAGGAAATTTCATCTGTTCAGAACGTGAAAGAAGCTTTCTGAGAAACTTCTTTCTGATCAGTGAGTTCATCTCACAAACTTACACCTTAGACCTCAGGAAGCAGTTTGCTAAAATTCTTTTTGTGGAAACGGGAAAGTGACATTTGGGAGCCCACAGGGGCCCACGGTGAAAAAGGAATATCCTCACATAATAACTAGAGAGAAGCTTTCTGAGAGATTGATTTCTGATGTGTGACTCCATCACACAGTGTTACACCCTTCCCTTGTTGGAACAGTTTGCTAACACTGTTGTCGTGGATTCTGCAAAGTGATATTTGGAAGCCCGTAGGGGCCCATGGTGAAAAAGGAAGTATCCTCACATAAAAAGTAGAGAGAAGCTTTTTGAGAGATTGCTTTCGGATATGTGTCGTCATCACAGAGTTCCAAACTTCCCGTCTTGGAACAGTTTGCTAACAGTGTTGTCGTGGATTCTACAAAGTGATATTTGGGAGCACACGGGGACGATGGAGAAAAAGGAAGTATACTCACATAAAAACTAGAGAGAAGCTTTCTGAGAGATTGCTTTGTGGTGTGTGACTTCATCACACAGAGTTCCACCTTTCCCTTCTTGGAACAGTTTGCTAACACTGTTGTCGTGGATTCTGCAAAGTGATATTTGGGTGCCCTTAGGGGCCCATGGTGAAAAAAGAAATATCCTCACATAAAAACTAGAGGGTAGCTTTCTGAGAGATTTCTTTCTGATATGTGACTTCATCACACAAAGTTCCACCCGTCGTTCTTGGTACAGTTTGCTAACACTGTTTTCGTGGAATTTGCAAAGTGATATTTGGGAGCTCTTTGAGGACTATGGTGAAAAAGGACATATCCTCAGATTAAAACTGGAAAGAAGCCTTCTGAGAAACTGCATTGCCATGTGTGAATGCAACTCACAGAGGTACACGTTTCTCTTCAGTGATTGGTTTGTTAACACGGTTTTCTGGAAATCTGTAATTAGATACTTCATAGCGCAATGAAGCTTGCGGTGACAACGGAAATATCCACAGATGAAAATTAGATAGAAGCTTTCTTAGAAACTTCTTGGTGATGTGTGTATTCATCTCACAGAGTTACACTTATCTTTCTTGTTGCAGTCCATTAACACTGTCTTTGAGGAACCTGAGAAGGGCTTCTTTGGATCGCATTGAGGCCTACGCGGATAAAGGAAATTTCATCCGTTCAAAACGTGAAAGAAGCTTTCTGAGAAACTTCTTTCTGTTCAGTGAGTTCATTTCCCAGACGTACAACTTAGATCTCAGGAAGGAGTTTGCTAACACTTTTTTCTTTGAAAATGCAAAGTGATATTTGGGAGCCCATAGGGGTCCATGGAAAAAAGGAAATATCCTCACATAATGAATAGAGAGAAGCTTTCTGAGAGATTGCTTTCTGATGTGTGACTTCATCACACACAGTTCCACGCCTCCCTTCTTTGAACAGTTTGCTAACACTGTTGTCGTTGATTCTACAAAGTGATATTTCGGAGTGCTTAGGGGCCCATGGTGAAAAAGGAAGTATCCTCACATCGTAACTAGAGAGAAGCTTTCTGAGAGATTCCTTTCTGATGTGTGACTTCATCAAACAGAGTTTCACCCTTTATTTCTTTTAACAGTTTGCTAACACTGCTGTCGTGGATTCTCCGAAGTGATATATGGGACCTCATTGAGGGCTACGGTGAAAAAGGAAGTATCCTCAGATTAAAACTGGAAAAAATCCTTTTGAGAAACTGCATTGCCATGTGTGAATGCAACTCACAGAGTTACACGTTTTTCTTCAGTTATCAGTTTGTTAACACAGGTTTCTGGAAATCTGCAATGACATACTTCATAGCGCAATGAAGCTTTCGGTGACAAAGGAAATATCCTCAGATGAAAACTAGAAAGAAGCTTTCTTAGAAATTCTTGGTGATGTGGGAATTCATCTCACAGAGTTACACTTATGTTTCGTGGAGCAGTCTATTATCACTGTCTTTGAGGAACCTGAGAAAGGCTTCTTTGGATCGCATTGAGGCTTACGCTGATAAAGGAAATTTCATTAGTTCAAATCGTGAAAGAAGCTTTTTCAGAAACTTCTTTCTGATCAGTGAGTTCATCTCACAGACTAACAACTTACACCTCAGGAAGCAGTTTACTACCTCTCTTTTCGTGGAAAGTGCAAAGTGATATTTGGGAGCCCATAGGGGCCCGTGGTGAAAAAAGAGGTATCCTAACATAAGAACTAGAGAGAAGCTTTCTGAGAGATTGCTTTCTGATATGTGACTTCATCACACAGAGTTCCACCCTTCCCTTCTTGAAACAGTATGCTATCACTGTTGTAGTGGATTCTGCAAAGTGATATTTGGGAGCTCATTTTGCGCTATGGTGAGAAAGGAAATATCCTTAGATTAAAACTGGAAAGAAGGCTTCTGAGAAACTGCATTGCCATGTGTGAATGCAACTCTCAGAGTTACACGTTTCTCTTCAGTGATCTGTTTGTTAACATATTTTCTCGATATCTGCAATTAGATACTTCATACTGCAATGAAGCTTACGGTGACAAAGGAAATATCCTCAGATGAAAACTAGAAAGAATCTTTCCTAGAAACTTCTTGGTGATGTGTGAATTCATCTTAAAGAGTTACACTTATGTTTCGTGGAGCAGTCCAAAAACACTGTCTTTGAGGGACCTGAGAAGGGCTTCTTTTGATCACATTGAGGTCTTTGCTAATAAAGGATATTTCATCAGTTCAAAACGTGAAAGAAGCTTTCTGAGAAACTTCTTTCTGATCAGTGAGTTCATCTCACAGACTTAAAACTTAGACCTCAGGAAGCAGTTTGCTAACACCATTTTCGTGGAAACTGCAAAGTGATATTTGGGATACAATAGGGGGCAATGATGAAAAAGTAAATATCCTCCCATAATACTTTGAGAGAAGCCTTCTGAGAGATTGCTTTCTGATGTGTGACATCGTCACACAGAGTTCCACCCTTCCCTTCTTGGAGCAGTTTGCTAACACTGTTGTGGTTTAATTCTGCAAAGTGATATTTTGGAGCCCATGGGGGGCCATGGTGGAAATGGAAGTATCCTCACATAAAAAGTAGAGAGAAGTGTTCTGAAAGATTGCTTTCCGATATGTGATTTCATCACACAGAGTTCCACCCTTCCCTTCTAGGATCAGTTTGCTAACACTGTTGTCGTGGATTCTGCAAAGTGATATTTGGGAGCTCATTGAGGGCTATGGTTCAAAAGGAAATATCCTCTATTTAAAACTGGAAAGAAGCATTCTGGGAAACTGCATTGCCATGTGTGAATGCAACTCACAGAGTTACACCTTTCTCTTCACTGATCAGTTTGTTAACACAGTTTTGTGGAATTCTGTAATTACATAATTCATAGCGCAATTAAGCTTATGGTGACAAAGGAAATATCCTCAGATGAAAACTAGAAAGAAAGTTTCTTAGAAACTTCCTGGTGATGCGTGAATTCATCTCACAGAGTTACACATATGTTTCTTACAGCAGTCCATTAACACTGTCTTTGAGGAACCTGAGAAGGGCTTCTTTGCATCGCATTGAGGCCTACGCTGAGAAAGGAAATTTCATCACTTCAAAACGTGAAAGAAGCTTTCTGAGAAACTTCTTTCTGATCAGTGAGTTCATCTCACAGACCTACAACTTGGACCTCAGGAAGCAGTTTGCTAACACTCTTTTCGTGGAAACTGCAAAGTGATATTTGGGAGCCCGTAGGGGCCCATGGTGAAAAAGGAAATATCCTCACATAATAACTAGAGAGAAGCTATCTGAGAGATTGCTTTCTGATGTGTGACTTCATCAAACAAAGTTCCACCCTTCCTTTCTTGGAACTGTTTGCTAACACTGTTGTCGTTCATTCTGCAAAGTGATATTTGGGAGTCCATAGGGGACCATGGTGAAAAAGGAAGTATCCTCACATAAAAACTAGAGAGAAGCTTTCTGAGAGATTGCTTTCTGATCTGTGACTTCATCACACAGAGTTCCACCCTTCCCTCTCGGGCGAGTTTGCTAACACTTTTGTTGTGGATTCTGCAAAGTGATATTTGTGAGCTCATTGAGGGCTATGTTGACAAGGGAAATATCCTCAGATTAAAAGTGGAAAGAAGCCTTCTGAGAAAATGCATTGCCCTGTGCGAATGCAACTCACAGTGTTACACGTTTCTCTTCAAAGATCAGTTTGTTAACACAGTTTCTGGAAATCTGCAATTAGATACTTCATAGCACAACGAAGGTTATGGTGACAAATTAAATATCCTCAGAAGAAAACTAGAAAGAAGCTTTCTTAGAAACTTCTTGGTGATGTGTGAATTCACCTCACAGGGTTACACTTATGTTTCATGGAGCAGTCCATTAACACTGTCTTTGAGGAACCTGAGAAGGGCTTCTTTGGATCGCATTGAGGCCTACGCTGATAAAGGAAATTTCATCAGGTCACAACGTGAAAGAAGCTTTCTGAGAAACTTCTTTCTGATCAGTGAGTTCATCTCACAAACTTACAACTTCGACCTCTGGAAGCAGTTTGCTGACAATCGTTTTGTGCAAACTGCAAAGTGATTTTTGGGAACCCATAGGTTTCCCCATGGTGAAAATGGAAATATCCTCACATAATAAGTAGTTAGAAGCTTTCTGAGAGGTTGCTTTCTGAGGTGTGACATCGACACACAGAGTTCCACACTTTCCTTCCTGGAACTGTTTGCTAACACTGTTTTCATGGATTCTGCAAAGTGATATTTGGGAGTCCTTAGGGGCCCATGGTCGAAAACGAAGTATCCTCACATAAAAACCAGAGAGAAGCTTTCTGAAAGATTGCTTTCTGATGTCTGACTTCATCACACAGAGTTCCACCATTCCCTTCCTGGAACAGTTTGCTAACAGTGTTGTCGTGGATTCTGCAAAGAGATATTTGGGAGCCCTTAGGGGCCCATGGTGAAAAAAGAAGTATCCTAACATAAGAACTAGAGAGAAGCTTTCTGAGAGATTTCTTTCTCATATGAGACTTCATCACACAGAGTTCCACCCTTAACTTCTTGGAACAGTTTGCTAACACTGTTGTCGTGTATTCTGCAAAGTGATATTTGGGAGCTCATTGAGGGCTATGGTGAAAAAGGAAATATCCTCAGATGAAACCTGGAAAGAAGCCTTATGAGAAACTGCATTGCCATGTGTGAATGCAACTCACAGAGATTCAGGTTTCTCTTCAGTGATCAGTTTGTTAACACAGTTTTCTGGAAATCTGCAATTAGATACTGCATATGGCAATGAAGCTTACGGTGACAAAGGAAATATCCTCAGATGAAAACTAGAGAGAAGCTTTCTGAGAAACGTCTTGGTGATGTGTGAATTCATCTCACAGAGTTACACTTATGTTTCTTGGAGCAGTCCATTAACACTGTCTTTGAGGAATCTGAGAAGGGCTTCTTTGGATCACATTGAGGCCTACGGTGATAAAGGAAATTTCATCACTTCAAAAGGTGAAAGAAGCTTTCTGAGAAACTTCTTTCTGATCAGTGAGTTCATCTCACAGACTTACAACTTAGACCTCAGGAAGCAGTTTGCTAACAATCTTTTCGTGGAAACTGCAAAGGGATATTTGGGAGCCCATAGGGGCCATTGTATAATAGGAAGTATTCTCACATAATAACTAGAGGGAAGCTTTCTGAGAGTTTGCTTTCTGATATGTGACTTCATCACACAGAGTTCCACCCTTCCCTTCTTGGAACAGTTTGCTAAAACTGTTGTCATGGATTCTGCATAGTGATATTTGGAAGCTCTTTGAGGGCTATGGTGAAAAAGGAAATATCCTCAGATTAAAACTGGAAAGAAGCCTTCTGAGAAACTGCATTGCCATGTCGGAATGCAACTAACAGAGATACACCTTTCTCTTCAGTGATCAGTTTGTTAACACAGTTTTCTGGAAATATGCATTTAGATTCTTCATAGCGCAATGAAGCTTATGGTGAGAAAGGAAATATCCTCAGATGAAAACTATAAAGAAGCTTTCTTAGAAACTTCTTGGTGACGTGTGAATTCATCTCACAGGGTTACACTTATGTTTCGTGGAGGAGTCCATTAACACTGTCTTTGGCGAACCTCAGAAGGTCTTCTTTGGATCGCATTGAGTCCTAGGCTGATAAAGGAAACTTCATCATTTCAATACGTGACAGAAGCTTTTTGAGAAATTTCTTTCTGATCAGTCAGTTCATCTCTCAGACTTACATCTTAGACCTCAGGAAACAGTTTGCTAACACTCTTTTCGTGGAAACTGCAAAGTGATATTTGGGAGCCCATAGGGGCCCAGGGTGAAAAAGGAAATATCCTCACATAATAACTTGAGAGAAGCTTTCTGAGAGATTGCTTTCTGATGTGTGACTTCATCACACAGAGTTCCACCCTTCCCTTCTTGGAACAGTTTGCTAACACTGTTGTCATGGATTCTGCAAAGGGATATTTGGGAGCTCATTGAGGGCTATGTTGAAAAAGGAAATATCCTCCGATTAAAAATAAAAGAAGCCTTCTGAGAAACTGCATTGCCATGTGTGAATGCAACTCACAGAGTTACACGTTTCTCTTCAGTGATTGCTTTGTTAACAAAGTTTTATGGAAATCTGCAATGAGATGCTTCACAGCTCAATGAAGCTTACGGTGACAAAGGAAATATCCTCAGATGAAAATTAGAAAGAATCTTTCTGAGAAACTTCTTGGAGATGTGTGAATTCATCTCACAGAGTTACACTTATATTTCGTGGAGAAGTCCATTAACACTGTCTTTGAGGATCCTGAGAAGGGCTTTTTTGGATCGCATTGAGGCCTACGCTGAAAAATGAAATTTCATCAGTTCAAAACATAAAAGAAGCTTTCTGAGAAACTTCTTTCTGATCAGTGAGTTCATCTCACAGACTTACACCTTAGAACTCAGGAAGCAGTTTGCTAACACACTTTTTGTGGAAACTTCAAAGTGATATTTGGGAGCCCACAGGGTCCCATGGTGAAAAAGGATATATCCTCACATAATAACTAGAGAAAAGCTTTCTGAGAGATTGCTTTCTGATGTGTGACTTCATCACACAGAGTTCCACCCTGCCCTTCTTGGAACAGTTTGCTAACCCTCTTGTCGTGGATTCTGCAAAGTGATATCTGGGAGCCCATAGGGGCCCATGGTGAAAAAGGAAGTATCCTCACATTAAAACTGGAGAGAAGCTTTCTGAGAGATTGCTTTCTGATGTGTGACCTCATCACAAAGAGTTTCACCCTTCCCTTCTTGGAACAGTTTGCTAAAACTATTGTCGTGGATTCTGCTAAGTGATATTTGGGAGCTCATTGTGGGCTATAGTGAAAAAGGAAATATCCTCAGATTAAACCTGGAGAGAAGCCTTCTCAGAAACTGCATTGCCATGTGTGAATGCATCTCACAGAGTTACACGTTTCTCTTCAGTGATCAGTGTATTAACACAGTTTTCTGGAAATCTGCAATTAGATACTTCATATCGCAATGAAGCTTGTGATGACAAAGGAAATATCCTCAGATGAAAACTAGAAAGAAGCTTTCTTAGAAACTTCTTGGTGATGTTTTAATTCACCTCACAAAGGTACACTTATGTTTCGTGGAGCAGTCCATTAACACGGTCTTTGAGGAACCTGAGAAGTGCTTCTTTGGATCGCATTGAGGCATATGCTGATAAACGAAATTTCCACAGCTCAAAAGGTGAAAGAAGCTTTCTGAAAAACTTCTTTCCGATAAGTGAGTTCATCTCACAGACGTACAACTTAGACCTCAATAAGCAGTTTGCTAACACTCTTTTCGTGGAAATTGCAAAGTGATATTTGGGACCCATAGGGGCCCATGGTGATAAAGGAAATATCCTCACATAATAACTACAGAGAAGCCTTCTGAGAGATTGCTTTGTAATGTGTGACTTCATCACACAGAGTTCCACCCTTCCCTTCTTGGAACAGTTTGCTAACACTGTTGTCGTGGATTCTGCAAAGTGATATTTGGGAGCTCATTGAGGGCTATGGTGAAAAAGGAAATATCCTCAGATTAAAACTAGAAAGAAGCCTTCTGAGAAACTGCATTGCCATGTGTGAATGCACCTCACAGAGTTAAACGTTTCTCTTCAGTGATCAGTTTGTGAACACAGTTTTCTGGAAATCTGCAATTAGATACTTCATAGCGCAATGAAGCTTACCGTGACAAAGGAAATATCCTGAGATGACAGAGAGAAGGAAGCTTTCCTAGAAACCTCTTGGTGATGTGTGAATTCATCTCACAGAGTTACACTTGTGTTTCGTGCAGCAGTCCATTAACACTGTCTTTGAGGAACCTGAGAAGGGCTTCTTTGGATCGCATTGAGGCCTACGCTGATAAAGGAAATTTCATCAGTTCAAAACGTGAAAGAACCTTCCTGAGAAACTTCTTTCTGATCAGTGAGTTCATCTCACAGACGTACAACTTACACCACAGGAAGCAGTTTGCAGACACTCTTTTCGTGGAACCTGCAAACTGATATTTGGGAGCCCACAGGGGCCCATGGTGATAAAGGAAGTATCCTCACATAAAACTAGAGAGAAGCATTCTGAGAGATTACTTTCGGATATGTGACTTCATCACACACAGTTCCACCCTTGCCTTCTTGGAACAGTTTGCTTAAACTGTTGTAGTGGATTCTGCAAAGTGATATTTGGGAGCCCATAGGGGCCCAGGGTGAAAAAGGAAGTGTCCTCGCATAATGACTAGAGAGAAGCTTTCTGAGAGATTGCGTTCTGATATGTGACTTCATCACACAGAGTTCCAGACATCCATTCTTGGAACAGTTTTCTAACACTGTTGTCGTGGATTCTGCAAAGTGATATTTGGGAACTCATTGAGGGCTATGGTGAAAAAGGAAATATCCTCAGATTAAAACTGGAAAGAAGCCTTCTGAGAAACTGCATTGCCACGTGTGACTGCAACTCACAGAGTTATACGTTTCTCTTCAGTGATCAGTTTGTTAACACAGTTTTCTGGAAATCTGCAATTAGATACTTCATAGCGCAATGAAGCTTATGGTGACAAAGGAAATATCCTCAGATGAAAAGCAGAAAGAAGCTTTCTTAGAAACTCCTTGGTGATGTGTGAATTCATCTCACAGAGTTACACTTATGTATCATGGAGCAGTCCATTAACACTGTTTTTGAGGAACCTGAGAAGGGCTTCTTTCATTGCATTGAGGCCTACACTGATAAAGGAAATTTCATCATTTCAAAACGTGAAAGAAGCTTCCTGAGAAACTTCTTTCTGATCAGTGAGTTCATCTCACAGACTTACAACTTAGACCTCAGGAAGTAGTGTGCTAACACTCTTTTCGTGGAAACTGCAAAGTGATATTTGGGAGCCAAGGGGGGACCATGGTGAAAAAGGAAATATCCTCACATAATTACTAGACAGAAACTTTCTGAGAGATTCCTTTCTGATGTGTGACTTCATCACACAGAGTTCCAGCCTTCCCTTCTTGGGACAGTTTGCTAACACTGTTGTCATGGTTTCTGTCACTTGATATTTGGGAGGGCATAGGGGCCCATGGTGAAAAAGGAAGTATCCTCACCTAATAACTACAGAGATTCTTTCTGAGAGTTTGCTTTCTGATATGTTACTTCATCACACAGAGTTACACCCTTCCCTTCTTGAAAAAGTTTTCTAACACTGTTGTCGTGGATTATGCAATGTGATATTTGGGAGCTCATTGAGGTCTATGGTGAAAAAGGAAATATCCTCAGATTAAAACTGGAAAGAAGCCTTCTGAGAAACTGCATTGCCATGTGTGAATGGAACTCCCAGAGTTCCACGTTTCTCTTCAGTGATCAGTTTGTTAACACAGTTTTCTGGAAATCTGCAATTAGATACTTCATAGCGCAATGAAGCTTACGGTGACAAAGGAAAAATCATCAGATGAAAACTAGAAAGAAGTTTCTTAGACACTTCTTTTGATGTGTGAATTCATCTCACAGAGTTACAACGTATGTTTCATGGAGCAGTCCATTAGCACTGTTTTGAGGAAACGGAGAAGGACTTCTTTTGATCGCTATGAGGCCTAGGATGTTAAAGGAAATTTCATCAGTCCAAAACGTAAAAGAGCTTTCTGAGAAACTTCTTTCTTATCAGTGAGTTCGTCTCACAGACTTACAACTTAGACCTCAGAAAGCAGTTTGCAAACAATCATTTCGTGGAATCTGCAAAGTGATATTTGGGAGCCCATAGTGGCCCATGGTGAAAAAGGAAATATCCTTACACAATAGCTAGAGAGAAGCTTTCTGAGAGATTGCTTTCTGTGACTTCATCACACAGAGTTCCACCCTTCCTTTCTTGGAACAGTTTGCTAACACTGTTGTCGTGGATTCTGCAAGGTAATACTTGGGAGCACATTGAGGGCTATGGTGAAAATAGAAATATCCTCACATTAAAACTGGAAAGAAGCCTTCTGAGAAACTGAATTGCCATGTGTGAATGCAACTCACAGAGTTACACGTTTCTCTCCAGTGTTCATTTAATTAACACAGTTTTCTAGAAATCTGCAATTAGATACTTCATAGTGCAAAGAAGCTTACGGTGACAAAGGACATATCCTCAGATAAAAACTAGAAAGAATCTTTCTTTGAATTTCTTGGTGATGTGTGAATTCATCTCACAGAGTTACACTTATGTTTCGTGGAGCAGTCCATTAACACTGTCTTTGAGGAACCTGGGAAGGGCTTCTTTGGATCGCATTGAGGCCTACGCTGATAAAGGAAATTTCTTCAGTTCAAAACGTGAAAGAAGCTTTCGTAGAAACTTCTTTCTGATCAGTGAGGTCATCTCACAGACTTACAACTTAGACCTCAAGAAGGAGTTTGCTAACAGTCTTTTCATGGAAACTGCAAAGTGATATTTGGGAGCCCAAAGGGGCCCATGGTGAAAAAGGAAATATCCTCACATAATAACTAGAGAGATGCTTTCTGAGAGATTGCTTTCTGATGTGTGACTTCACCACACAGAGTTCCAATGTTCCCGTCCTGGAACAGTTTGCTAACACTGTTGTCGTGGATTCTGCAAAGTGATATTTGGGAGCCCTTAGGGGCCCATGTTGAAAAAGGAAGTATCCTCACATAAAAACTAGAGAGAAGCTTTCTGAGAGATTGCTTTCGGATACGTGTCTTCATCACATAGAGTTCCAATCTTCCCTTCTTGGAAGAGTTTTCTAACACTGTTGTCGTGGATTCTGCAAAGTGATATTTGGGATCTCTTTAGGACTATTGTGAAAAAGGAAATATCCTTAGATTACACCTGGAAAGAAGCCTTCTGGGAAACTACATTGCCATGGGTGAATGCAACTCACAGAGTTACACGTTTCTCTTCCGTGGTCAGTTTGTTAACACAGTTTTCTTGAAATCTGTACTTAGATACTTCATAGCGCAATTAAGTTTACGGTGACAAAGGATATATCCTCAGATGAAAACTAGAAAGAAACTTTCTTAGAAACTTCTTGGTGCTGTGTGAATTCACCTCACAGAGTTACACCTATTTTTCATGCAGTAGTCCATTATCACTGTCTTTGAGGAACCTGAGAAGGGTTTCTTTGGATCCCATTGATGCCTACGCTGATAAAGGAAATGTCATCAGTTCAAAACGTGAAAGAATCTTTCTGAGATACTTCTTTCTGAACAGTGAGGTCACCTCAAAGTCTTACAACTTAGACCTCAGGAAGCAGTTTGCTAACAATCTTTTCGAGGAATCTGCAAAGTGATATTTCGGAGCCCATAGGGGCCCATGTTGAAAAAGGAAGTATCCTCACATACTAACTAGAGAGAAGCTTTCTGAGAGATTGCTTTCTGATGGGTGACTTCATCACACAGACTTCCACTCTTCCCTTCTTGGAACAGTTTGCTAACACTATTGTCGTGGATTCTGCAAAGTGATATTTGGGAGCCCATGGGGCAAATGGTGAAAAAGGAAGTATTCTCAAATAGTAACTAGAGAGAAGCTTTCTGAGAGATTGCTTTCTGATGTGTGACTTCATCACACAGGATTCCACACTTCCCTTCTTGGAACAGTTTGCTAACACTGTTGTCGTGGATTCTGCAAAGTGATATTTGGGAACCCATAGGGCCCATAATGAAAAAGGAAGTATCCTCGCATAATAACGAGAGAGAAGCTTTCTGAGAGATTGCTTTCTGATGTGTGACTTCATCACAGAGAGTTCCACCCTTCCCTTCTTGGAACAGTTTGCTAACACTGTTGTCGTGGATTCTGCAAAGTGATATTTGGGAGCTCATTGAGTGCTACGGTGAGAAAGGAAATATCCTCAGATTAAAACTGGAAAGAAGCCTTCTGAGAAACTGCATTGCCATGTGTGAATGCAAATCACAGTTACACGTTTCTCTTCAGTGATCAATTTGTTAACACAGTTTTCTCGAAATCTGCAATGAGATACTTCATAGCACAATGAAGCTTACAGTGACAAAGGAAATATCGTCAGATGAAAACTAGAAAGAAGCTTTCTGAGAAACTTCTTGGTGATGTGTGAATTCATCTCACAGAGTTACACTTATGTTTCTTTGAGTGGTCCATTAACACTGTCTTTGAGGAACCTGAGAAGGGCTTCTTTGGATCGCATTGATGCCTACGCTGATAAAGGAAATTTCATCACTTCAAAACGTGAAAGAAGCTTTCTGAGAAACTTCTTTCTTATCAGTGAGTTCATCTCACAGACTTACACCTTTGACCTCTGGAAGCAGTTTGCTAACACTCTCTTCGTGGAAACTGAAAAGTGATATTTGGGAGCCCATAGGGCCCCATGACGAAAAGGAAATATCCTCACATATTAAATAGAGAGAAGCTTTCTGAGAGATTAGTTTCTGATGTGTGACTTCATCACACAGAGATCCACCCTTCCCTTCTTGGAACAGTTTGCTAACACTCTTTTTTTTTTTTATTATACTTTAAGTTCTAGGGTACATGTGCATAACGTGCAGGTTTCTTACATATGTATACTTATGCCATGTTGGTGTGCTGCACACACCAACTCGTCAGCACCCATCAATTCATCATTTATATCATGTATAACTCCCCAATGCAATCCCTCCCTCCTCCCCCCTCCCCATGATAGGCCCCAGTGTGTGATGGTCCCCTTCCCGAGTCCAAGTGATCTCATTGTTCAGTTCCCACCTATGAGTGAGAACATGCGGTGTTTGGTTTTCTCTTCTTGTGATAATTTGCTAAGAATGATGGTTTCCAGCTCCATCCATGTCCCTGCAAAGGACGCAAACTCATCCTTTTTTATGGCTGCATAGTATTCCATGGTGTATATGTGCCACATTTTCTTAATCCAGTCTGTCACAAATGGATATTTGGGTTGATTCCAAGTCTTTGCTATTGTGAATAGTGCCGCAATAAACATACGTGTGCATGTGTCTTTGTAGTAGAATAATTTATAATCCTTTGCGTACATACCCAGTAGTGGGATGGCTGGGTCATATGGTACATCTAGTTCTAGATCCTTGAGGAATTGCCACACTGTTTTCCATAATGGTTGAACTAGTTTACAATCCCACCAACCGTGTAAAAGCGTTCCTATTTCTCCACATCCTCTCCAACACCTGTTGTTTCCTGACTTCTTAATTATTGCCATTCAAACTGGTGTGAGATGGTATCCCATTGTGGTTTTGATTTGCATTTCTCTGATGGCGAGTGATGATGAGCATTTTTTCATGTGTCTGTTGGCTGTATGAATGTCTTCTTTTGAGAAATGTCTGTTCATATCCTTTGCCCACTTTTTGATGGGGTTGTTTGCTTTTTTCTTGTATATTTGTTTGAGTTCTTTGTAGATTCTGGATATTAGCCCTTTGTCAGATGAGTAGGTTGCAAAAATTTTCTCCCCTTCTGTAGGTTGCCTGTTCACTCTGATGGTAGTTTCTTTTGCTGTGCAAAAGCTCTTTAGTTTAATTAGATCCCATTTGTCAATTTTGGCTTTTGCTGCTCTTGCTTTTGGTGTTTTAGACATGAAGTCCTTGCCCACGCCTATGTCCTGCATGGTACTACCTAGATTTTCCTCTAGGGTTTTTATGGTATTAGGTCTAACATTTAAGTCTCTAATCCATCTTGAATTAATCTTCGTATAAGGGGTAAGGAAAGGATCCAGTTTCAGCTTTCTACTTATGGCTAGCCAATTTTCCCAGCACCATTTATTAAATAGGGAATCCTTTCCCCATTTCTTGTTTCTCTCAGGTTTGTCAAAGATCAGATGACTGTAGATGTGTGGTATTATTTCTCAGGACTCTGTTCTGTTCCATTGGTCTATATCTCTGTTTTGGTACCAGTACCTTGCTGTTTTGGTTACTGTAGCCTTGTAGTATAGTTTGAAGACAGGTAGCGTGACGCCTCCAGCTTTGTCCTTTTGACTTGGGATTGTCTTGGCAATGCGGGATCTTTTTTCGTTCCATATGAACTTTAAAGCAGTTTTTTCCAATTCTGTGAAGAAACTCATTGGTAGCTTGATGGGGATGGCATTGAATCTATAAATAACCTTGGGGAGTATGGCCATTTTCACGATATTGATTCTTCCTATCCATGAGCATGGTATGTTCTTCCATTTGTTTGTGTCCTCTCTGATTTCACTGAGCAGTGGTTTGTAGTTCTCCTTGAAGAGGTCCTTTACATCCCTTGTAAGCTGGATTCCTAGGTATTTGATTCTCTTTGAAGCAATTGTGAATGGAAGTTCATTCCTGATTTGGCTCTCTGCTTGTCTGTTACTGGTGTATAAGAATGCTTGTGATTTTTGCACATTAATTTTGTATCCTGAGACTTTGCTGAAGTTGCTTATCAGCTTAAGGAGATTTTGGGCTGAGACAATGGGGTTTTCTAAATATACAATCATGTCATCTGCAAACAGGGACAATTTGACTTCTTCTTTTCCTAACTGGATACCCTTGATTTCTTTCCCTTGCCTGATTGCCTTAGCCAGAACTTCCAAGACTATGTTGAATAGGAGTGGTGAGAGAGGGCATCCCTGTCTTTTGCCAGTTTTGAAAGGGAATTTTTCCACTTTTTGCCCATTCAGAATGATATTAGCTGTGGGTTTGTCATAAATAGCTCTTATCATTTTGAGGAACGTTCCATCAATACCGAATTTATTGAGCGTTTTTAGCATGAAGGGCTGTTGAATTTTGTCAAAAGCCTTTTCTGCATCTATTGAGATAATCATGTGGTTCTTGTCTTTGGTTCTGTTTATATGCTGGATTCCATTTATTGATTTGCGAATGTTGAACCAGCCTTGCATCCCGGGGATGAAGCCCACTTGATCATGGTGGATAAGCTTTTTGATGTGCTGCTGAATCCGGTTTGCCAGTATTTTATTGAGAATTTTTGCATCGATGTTCATCAGGGATATTGGTCTAAAATTCTCTTTTTTTGTTGTGTCTCTGCCAGGCTTTGGTATCAGGATGATGTTGGCCTCATAAAATGAGTTCGGGAGGATTCCCTCTTTTTCTATTGATTGGAATAGTTTCAGAAGGAATGGTACCAGCTCCTTCTTGTACCTCTGGTAGAATTCAGCTGTGAATCCATCTGGTCCTGGACTTTTTTTGGTGGGTAGGCTATTAATTGTTGCCTCAATTTCATAGCCTGCTATTGGTCTATTCAGGGATTCAACATCTTCCTGGTTTAGCCTTGGGAGAGTGTAAGTGTCCAGGAAATTATCCATTTCTTCTAGATTTTCTAATTGATTTGCGTAAAGGCGTTTATAGTATTCTCTGATGGTTGTTTGTATTTCTGTGGGGTCGGTGGTGATATCCCCTTTATCATTTTTTATTGCGTCTATTTGATTCCTCTCTCTTTTCTTCTTATTAGTCTTGCTAGCGTCTGTCAATTTTGTTGATCTTTTCAAAAAACCAACTCCTGGATTCATTGATTTTTTGGAGGGTTTTTTGTGTCTCTATCTCCTTCAGTTCTGCTCTGATCTTAGTTATTTCTTGCCTTCTGCTAGCTTTTGAATGTGTTTGCTCTTGCCTCTCTAGTTCTTTTAATTGTGATGTTAGAGTGTCCATTTTAGATCTTTCCTGCTTTCTCTTGTGGGCATTTAGTGCTATAAATTTCCCTCTACACACTGCTTTAAATGTGTCCCAGAGATTCTGGTATGTTGTATCTTTGTTCTCATTGGTTTCAAAGAACATCTTTATTTCTGCTTTCATTTCCTTATGTACCCAGTAGTCATTCAGGAGCAGGTTGTTTAATTTCCATGTAGTTGAGCGGTTTTGATTGAGTTTCTTAGTCCTGAGTTCTAGTTTGATTGCACTGTGGTCTGAGAGACAGTTTGTTATAATTTCTGTTCTTGTACATTTGCTGAGGAGTGCTTTACTTCCAATTATGTGGTCGATTTTGGAATAAGTGCGATGTGGTGCTGAGAAGAATGTATATTCTGTTGATTTGGGGTGGAGAGTTCTATAGATGTCTATTAGGTCCGCTTGGTGCAGAGATGAGTTCAATTCCTGGATATCCTTGTTAACTTTCTGTCTCGTTGATCTGTCTAATGTTGACAGTGGAGTGTTGAAGTCTCCCATTATTATTGTACGGCAGTCTAAGTCTCTTTGTAAGTCTCTAAGGACTTGCTTTATGAATCTGGGTGCTCCTGTATTGGGTGCATATATATTTAGGAGGGTTAGCTCTTCCTGTTGAATTGATCCCTTTACCATTATGTAATGGCCTTCTTTGTCTCTTTTGATCTTTGATGGTTTAAAGTCTGTTTTTTTTGAGACTAGGATTGCAACCCCTGCTTTTTCTTGTTCTCCATTTGCTTGGTAGATCTTCCTCCATCCCTTTATTTTGAGCCTATGTATGTCTCTGCATGTGAGATGGGTCTCCTGAATACAGCAGACTGATGGGTCTTGACTCTTTATCCAGTTTGCCAGTCTGTGTCTTTTATTGGAGCATTTAGTCCATTTACATTTAAGGTTAATATTGTTATGTGTGAACTTGATCCTGTCATTATGATATTAACTGGTTATTTTGCTCGTTAGTTGATGCAGTTTCTTCCTGCCTCGATGGTCTTTACATTTTGGCATTGTTTTTGCAATGGCTGGCGACCGGTTGTTTCCTTTCCATGTTTAGGGCTTCCTTCAGGGTCTCTTGTAAGGCAGACCTGGTGGTGACAAAATCTCTAAGCATTTGCTTATCTGTAAAGGATTTTATTTCTCCTTCACTGATGAAAACTTAGTTTGGCTGGATATGAAATTCTGGGTTGAAAATTGTTTTCTTAAGAACGTTGAATATTGGCCCCACTCTCTTCTGGCTTGGAGGTTTCTGCCGAGAGATCTGCTGTTAGTCTGATGGGCTTCCCTTTGGGGTAACCCGACCTTTCTCTCTGGCTGCCCTTAAGATTTTTTTCCTTCATTTCAACTTTAGATAAGCCTTTTCTGATAGATTGCCTTTGTGATGTGTGACTGCATCACACAGAGGTTTCCCCTTTCCCTTCTTGGAACAGTTTGCTACACTGTTGTCGTCGATTCTGCAAAGTGATATTTGGGTGCACTTAGGGCCCATGGTGATAAAAGAAATATCCTCACCTAAAACTAGAGGGTAGCTTTCCTGGAGATTTTCCTTTCTGATATGTGACTTCATCAACACAGAGTCCACCCGTCTGTTCTTGGTACGGTTTTCCTAACACTGTATTCGGGAATTTGCAAAGTGATATTTGGGAGCACCCCCCCCCCGCTTTGAGGACTATGGTGAAAAAGGACATAGCCTCAATATTAAAACTTTAAGAAGCCGTCTGAGAAACTGCATGCCATGTGTGGAAATGCAACTCACAGAGTTTCCCCTTTTTCCTCTTTCATTGATTGGTTGGTTACACGGTTTTTCTGTAAATCTGTAATTAGATACTTCATAGCGCATGAAAGCTTTCGTGACAACGGAAAGATCCCAGTGAACTAGGATAGAAGTCTTTCTTAGCACTTCTTGTGATGTGTGTATTTCCATCTCACAGGTTCACTTATCTTTCTGTTGCAGTCCATTACACTGTCTTTGAGGAACCTGAGAAGGGGCGTTTTTGATCGCATTGAGGCCTACGCGGGATAAAAGAATGGTCAATCCGTTCAAACGTGAAAGAAGCTTTCTGAGAAACGTCTTCTGATCAGTGAGTTCATTTCTCCAAACTACACCACGTAAATAATCCAGAAGCAGGTTGCAGACACTTTTCTTGAAATGCAAGTGATTATTGGGGAGCCCATCGGGTCCTGGAAAAAGGAATGATCCTCACAAATGAATAGAGAGAAGCTTTCTGAGATTGCTTTCTGAGTTGGACTTCATCACACACAGTTCCACCTCCCTTCTTTGAACAGTTTCTAACACCTGTTGTCGTTGATTCTACAAAGTGATATTTCGGAGTGCTTAGGGCCCATGGTGAAAAAGGAAGTATCCTCACATCTAACTAGAGAGAAGCTTTCTGAGAGATTTCTTTCTGATGTGTGACTTTCATCAAACAGAGTTTCACACCTTATTTCTTTTAACCTTTGCTAACACTGGTGTCGTGGATTCTCGAAGTGATAATTGGGACCTCATTGAGGGCTACTGTGAAAAAGGAATATCCTCAGATTAAAACTGGAAAATCCTTTTGAGAAACTGCATTGCCATGTGTGAATGCAACTCACAGAGTTACAACGTTTTCTCTTCATTATCATTTGTTTACACAGTTTTTCGGGAAATCTGCATACATACTTCATAGCGCAATGAAGCTTTCGGTGACAAAGGAAATATCCCAGATAAACTAGAAAGAAGCTTCTTAGAAATTCTTGGTGATGTGGGAATTCCCTACCGAGTTACACTTATGTTTCGTGGAGCATGTCTATTACACTGTCTTTGAGGAACCTGAGAAAGGCTTCTTTGGATCGCATGAGGCTTACGCTGATAAGGAAATTCATTAGTTCAAATCGGAAGAAGCTTTTCAGAAACTCTTTCTGATCATGAGTTCATCTCACAACGAACACTTAGCACCTCAGGAAGCATTTATACTACCCTCTTTTCGTGGAAATGCAAAGTGTATTTGGGAGCCCATAGGGGCCCGTGGTGAAAAGAAGGTATCCAACTAAGAACTAGAGAAGAAGCTTTCTGAGAGTTGGCTTTCGATATGTGACTTCATCACACAGAGTTCCACCTGCCCTTCTTGAACAGTATCTACACTGTTGTAGTGGATTCTGCAAAGTGATATTTGGGAGCTCATTTTGCGCTTGGTGGAAGGAAATATCCTTAGATTAAAACTGGAAAGAAGTGCTTCTGAGAACGATTGCCATGTGTGATGCAACTCTCAGAGTTACAACGTTTCTCTTCAGTGATCTGTTTTTAACATATTTTCGCGATATCTGCAATTAATACTTCATCTGCATGAAGCTTTCGGTGACAAAGGATATCCTCAGATGAAAACAGAAAGAACTTTCCTAGAAACTTCTTGGTGATTGTGAATTCATCTTAAAGAGTTACACTTATGTTTCGTGAGCAGTCCAAAACCACTGTCTTTGAGGGACCTGGAAGGGCTTCTTTTGATCATCAAATTGAGTCTTTGCTATAAAGGATAATTTCAATCAGTTCAAAACGTGAAGAAGCTTTCTGGAAACTTCTTTCTGTCATAGTTCATCTCACAGACTTAAAACTTAGACCTCAGGAAGCAGTTTGCTAAACCATTTTCGTGGAAACTGCAAGTGATATGTTGGGATACAATAGGGGCAATGATGAAAAGGAAATATCCTCCCATAACTTTGAGAGAACCTTCTGAGAGATTGCTTTCTGATGTGTGACATCGCACACGAGTTTCCACCCTTCCTTCTTGACAGTTTGCTACACTGTTGTGGTTTAATTCTGCAAAGGATATTTGGGAGCCCAAGGGGGCCATGGTGGAAAAAGGTATCCTCACATAATACGTAGAGAGAAGTTGTTCTGAAAGATTGCTTCCGATATGTTTTCATCACACAGAGTTCCACCCTTCCCTTCTAGGATCAGTTTGCTAACACTTTTGTCGGGATTCTGCAAAGTGATATTTGGGAGCTCATTGAGGTGCTATGGTTCAAAAGGAAATATCCTCTAATTTAAAACTGGAAAGAATTCTGGGAAACTGCATTGCATTGTGATGCAACTCACAGAGTTACCCTTCTCTTCACTGATCAGTTTGTTAACCAGTTTTGGAATTCTGTAATTAATAATTCATAGCGCATTAAGCTTATGGTGACAAAGAATATCCTCAGATGAAAACAGAAAGAAGTTTCTTTAAACTCCTGGTGATGCGTGATTCATCTCACAGAGTTACACATATGTTTCTACAGTCATCCATTAACACTGTCTTTGAGGAACCTGAGAGGGCTTCTTTGCATCGCTTGAGGCCACGCTAGAAAGGAAATTTCATCACTTCAAAACGTGAAAGAAGCTTCTGAGAAACTTCTTTCTGATCAGTGAGTTCACTCCAGACCTACAACTTGGACCTCAGGAAGCAGTGTTGCTACACTCTTTTTCGGGGAAACTGCAAAGTGATATTTGGGAGCCCGTAGGGGCCCATGTGAAAAGGAAATATCCTCACTAATAACTAAGAGAAAGCTATCTGAGAGATTGCTTTCGATGTGTGACTTCATCAAACAAAGTTCCCACCCTTCCTTCTTGGAACGTTTTTGCTAACACTGTTGTCGGTTATTCTGCAAAGTGATATTTGGGAGTCCATAGGGCCATGGAAAAAGGAAGTATCCTCCATAATAACTAGAGAGAGCTTTCTGAGAGATTGCTGTTCTGATGTGACTTTCATCACACAGAGTCCACCCTTCCCTTCTCTGGACATTTTCTACACTGTTTTCGTTGGATTCTGAAAGTGATTATTTGGAGTCCATTAGGGCTATGGTGAAAAGGAATATCCTCAATTAAAAATGAAAGAAGCTTTCTGAGAAAATGCTTTGCCTGATCTGTGCCATCACACAGAGTTCTCCTCTTCGACATTGTTAACACTTTTGTTGATCTCAAAGTAGTATTATAGCTCATTGAGGGCTATGTTGAAAGGAAATATCCCAGATTAAAAGTGGAAGAGCCTTCTATAAAGCATTGCTGTGTGAATGGCACTCACAGGTTAAAGTTTCTCTTCAGATCGTTTAACACAGTTTCTGGAAATCCAATTAGATACTTCATAGCAAGAAGCTTAGGTTGACAAAGCATATCCTCAGAAAACTAGAAAGAAGCTTTCTTAGAAACTTCTTGTGATGTGTGAACACTCACAGGTTACACTTATGTTTCATTGAGCAGTCCATTAACATGTCCTTTGAGGAACTGAGAAGGCCTTTGATCTCATGTAGGCACGGATAAAGAATTTCATCATCAAAGTGAAAGATCTTCTGAGAACTTCTTCGTCAGTGAGTTCACCACAGCTTAAACTGACTCGAAGGCAGTTTTCACATCGTTTTGTGCAAACTGCAAGTGATTTGAACCCAGGGCCCCATGGTGAAAGGAAATATCCTCACATAATAAGTAGAAAGCTTTCTGAGATGTTGCTTTCTGATGGTTCATCACACACAGATTCCACCTTTCCTTCCTGGAACGTTTGCTAACACTGTGTTCTGGATTCTGCAAAGTGATATTTGGGAGTCATTAGGGGCCCATGGTGAAAAGAATATCCTCACATAAAACAGGAGAAGCTTTCTGAAGATGCTTTCTGATGTGACTTCATCACACAGAGTTCCACATTCCCTTCTGGAACGTTTGCTAACAGTTTTGTCGTGGATTCTGAAAATATTTGGGGCCCGTAGGGCCATGGTGAAAAAGAGATCCTACATAAGAACTAGAGAAGAAGCTTCTGAGAGATTCTTTTGTATGAGACTTCATCACACAGAGTTCCACCCTTCTTCTGAACTTTGCAACATGTTTCGTGTTTCTGCAAGTGATATTTGGAGCTCTTGAGGGCTATGGTGAAAAAGGAAATATCCTCAGATAAACGGAAAGAAAGCTTTGAGAAACTGCATTGCCATGTGTGAATGCAACTCACAGAGTTCAGGTTTCTCTTCAGTGATCCTTTAACTTTTCTGAAATCTGCAATTAACTGCATATGCAATGAAGCTTACGGTGACAAGGAAATCTCCTCAGATGAAACGTAGAGAAGATTTCTGAGACTCTTGTTGATGTGTGAATTCATCTCACAAGTTACACTTACTGTTTCTTGGAGCAGTCATTAACACTGTCTTTTGAGGAATCTGAGAAGGTTCTTTGGGACCATTGAGGCCTACTGTGATAAAGGAATTTCCTCACTTCAAACGTGAAAGAAGCTTCTGAAAATTCTTTCTGATCTTAGTAGTTCATCTCCACAAGACTTACAACTTACCTCAGGAAGCAGTTTGCTACAAATCTTTGTCGTGGAAACTGCAAAGGATATTGGGCCCATAGGGGCATTGTAAAAAGGATATTCTCACATAATAACTGGAGGGACGCTTCTGAGAGATTTGCTTTCGATGTGTGACTTCATCCACAGAGTTCCACCTTCCTTCTTGGAACAGTTGCTAACACTGTTGTCGTGTACTCTGCAAGTGATATTTGAAGCTCATTGAGGGCTATGGTGAAAAAGGAAATATCCTCAGATGAACCTGAAAGAAGCCTTTGAGAACTGCATTGCCATTGTGAATGCAACTCACAGAGTTCAGGTTCTCTTCAGTGATCAGTTTTTGTTAACACAGTTTTCGGAATCTGCAATTAGATACTTCATACGCAATGAAGCTTACGGTGACAAAGAATATCCTCAGATGAAAACTAAAAGAAGCTTTCTAAAACTTCTTGTATGTTGAATTCATCTCAAGGGTACCTTATTTTCGGGACATCATTACACTGTCTAGAACTGAGAAGGCTTCTTTGGATCACATTGAGCTACGCTGATAAAGATATCATCAGTTCAAAACGTGAAGAGTTTCTGAGAACCTTTCTGATCAGTGAGTTCATCTCACGACTTACAACTAGACTCAGGAAGCAGTTGTTAACACGTCTTTTCTGAAACTGCAAGGATATTTGGGAGCCCTAAGGGCCCATGGTGAAAAGGAATATCCTCCATAATCACTAGAGAGAAGCTTTCTGAAGATTGCTTTCTGATGTGTGACTCATCACACAGAGTTCCACCTTCCTTTAACAGTTTGCTAACACTGTGGTCGTGGATTCTGCAAGTGATATTTGGGACCCATAGGGCCCTAGTGAAAAAAGGAAGTTCCTCATAAAACAGAAGAACTTTCTGAGAGATCTTCTTATGTGTGGACTTCATCACACAGAGTTCCACCCTTCCCTCTTGGAACAGTTTGTAACACTGTGTCGTGGATTCTGCAAAGTGATATTGGGGCTCATTGGGGCTATGGTGAAAAGAAAGAACATATCCTCAGATTAAAACTGAAAGAAGCCTTCTGAGAAACTGCATTGCCATGTTTGAAGGCAACTCCAGAGTTACACGTTTCTCTTCAGTGATCAGTTTGTTAACACAGTTTTCTGGAAATCTGCAATTAGATACTTCAGCGCTGAAGCTTACGGTGACAAAGGAAATATCGTCAGTGAAAACTGAAAGAATTTCTTAGAAACTTCTTGTGATGTGTGAATTCACTCATATACACTTATGTTTCGTGGAGCAGTCCGTTAACACTGTGTTGAGGAACCTGAGGAAGGGCTTCTTTGGATCACTTGAGCCTACGACTGATAAGGATTTTTTCATAGTTTAAACGTGAAAGAAGCTTTCTCAGAACTTCTTTCTGATTTTGAGTTCATCTCCCAGACTTACAACTTAGACCTCAGAGCATTTGTTAACATTCTTTTCTGGAAAGTGCAAAGTGATATTTGGGACCCATAGTCCATGGTGAAAAAGGAAGTATCCTCACATAAAAAATAGAGAGAAAGTTTCTGAGAGATTGCTTTCGTATGGGGCTGCATCACACAGAGTTCCACCTTCCCTTCTGGACAGTTTGCTACACTGTTGTCGTGGATTCTGCAAAGTGATATTTGGGACTCATTGAGCCACGGTGAAAAAGAATATCCTCAGATTAAAACTGGAAAGAAGCCTTCTGAGAACTGCATTGCCTGTGTGAATCAACTCACAGAGTTACACTTCCTCTCTTCAGTGATCAGTTTGTTAAAACAGTTTTCTGAAATCTGCAATTGATACTTCATAGCACAATGAAGCTTACGTGACAAAGGAAATACCTCAGATGAAAACTAGAAGAAGCTTTCTTAGAAACTTCTTGGTGATGTGTGAATTCATCTCACAGAGTTACACTTATGTTTTCGTGGAGAGTCCATTAACACTGTCTTGAGACCTGAGAAGGGCTTCTTTGGATCATTGAGGCCTAGTGATAAGGAAATTTTCATCCTTCAAAACGGAAGAAGCTTCTGAGAACTATCTTTCTGATCAGTGATTTCATCTCACACTTACACTTAACCTCAGGAGAGTGTGCTACACTCTTTTCGTGGAACTGCAAAGTGATATTGGGAGCCAAGGGGGGCCATGGTGAAAGGAAATATCCTCACATAATACTAGAAGAAGCTTTCTGAGAGATTCTTTCGGATGTGTGACTTCATCACACAGAGTTCCACCTTCCCTTCTTGGGAACATTTTGCTAACACTGTTGTCATGTTTCTGCATGATATTTGGGAGGCATAGGGGCCATGGTGAAAAAAGGCAGTATCCTCACCTAAAACTACAGAGATTCTTTCGGAGAGTTTGCTTTCTGATATGTACTTCATCACACAGTTCACCACTTCCCTTCTTGAAAATTTTCTAGCACTGTTGTCGTGGATTGCCAATTGATATTTGGGAGCTCATTGAGGGCTATGGTGGAAAAAGGAAATATCTCCGATTAAAAACTGGAAGAGCCTTCGGAGAAACTGCATTGCCATGTGTGAATGAGAACTCCACGAGTTCCACGTTTTCTCTTCAGTGATCATTTTGTAACACGTTTTCTGGAAATCTGCAATTAGATACTTCTAGCACAATGAAGCTTACGGTGACAAAGAAAAATCTCAGATGAAAACTACAAAAGTTTCTTAGGACTTCTTTTGGATGTGTGATTCATCTCACAGAGTTAACGTATGTTTCTGGAGGCTTCCATTAGCACTGTTTGAGGAACCGAGAGGACTTCTTTGGATGCATGAGCTAGGCTTGTAAAGGACATTTCATCGTCAAAACGTGAAAGAAGCTTTCCCAAAATGAGAGAACTTCTTTCTGATCATGAAGTTCGTCTCACAGACTTCACCTTAACCTCAGAAAGCAGTTTTGCAAACATATTTTCGTGGATCTTGCAAGTGATATTTGGAGCCAAGGGCCCCATGGTGAAAAAGGAATATCCTCTACAATACTAGAGAGAAGCTTTCTGAGAGATTGCTTTCTGTGACTTCATCACACAGAGTTCCACCCTTCCTTTCTGGAACAGTTTGCTAACACTGTTGTCGTGATTCTGCAAGTGATATTTGGAGCCATTGAGGGCTATGTTGAAAAAGGAAATATCCTCAATTAAACTGGAAGAAGCCTTCTGAGAACTGCATTGCGATGTGTGAATGCAACTCACAGAGTTACACGTTTCTCTCAGTGTTCAGTTTATTAACACAGTTTCTAGAAACTGCAATGAGACAACTTCATAGTGCAAGAAGCTTACGGTGACAAAGGAATATCCTCAGATAAAAACTAGAAAGAATCTTCTTGAAATTCTTGGTGATGTGTGTAATTCATCTCACAAGTTACACTTATGTTTCGTGGAGCAGTCCATTACACTGTCTTGAGGAACCTGAGGAAGGGCTTCTTTGGATCGCATTGAGGCCTACGCTGATAAGGAAATTTCATCGTTCAAACGTGAAAGAAGCTTTCGTAGAAACTTCTTTCTGATCAGTGAGTCATCTCACAGACTTACAACTTAGACTCAGGAAGCAGTTTGCTAACACTTTTTCGGGATTCTGCAAAGTGGTATTTGGGAGCCCAATATGGCCCATGTTGAAAAAGGAAAGTATCCTCACATAAAAACTAAGAGAAGCTTTCTGAGAGATTGCTTTCGATGTGTGACTTCATCACAAGAGTTCCACCTTCCCTTCTTGGAACAGTTTCTAACACGTTGTCGTGGATTCTGCAAGTGTATTTGGGACTCTAGGCTATGGTGAAAAGGAAATATCCTCAGATTACTGGAAAGAAGCCTTCTGAGAACTCATTGCCATGGTGAATGCAACTCACAGAGTTAACACGTTTCTCTTCGTGATCAGTTTGTTAACACAGTTTTCTGAAATCTGCATTAGATACTTCATAGCCAATGAAGCTTACGTGTGAAAAGGAAATATCCTCAGATGAAAACTAGAAAGAAGCTTTCTAGAAACTTCTTGGTGATGTGTGAATTCACCTCACAGAGTTACACTATGTTTCTGAGAGTCCATTACACTGTCTTTCGAGAACCTGAGAGGCTTCTTGGATCTCATTGGCCTACGCTGATAAAGGAAATTCATCGTTCAAAACGTGAAAGAACTTTCTGAGAAACTTCTTTCTATCAGTGAGTTCATCTCACAGACTTACACTTTGACCCGGAAGCAGTTTGCTTAACACTCTCTTCGTGGAAACTGAAAAGTGATATTTGGGAGCCATAGGGCCCATGAGAAAAGGAATATCCTCACATATTAAATAGAGAGAACTTTTCTGAGAGATTAGTTTCTGATGTGTGACTTCATCACACAGAGATCCACCTTCCCTTCTTGGAACAGTTTGCTAACACTCTTTTTTTTTTTTTATTATCTTTAAGTTTTTAGGGTACATGTGCATAACGTGCAGGTTTTTACATATGTTATACGTAGCCATGTTGTGTGCGCACCCAACTCGTCAGCACCCATCAATTCAACATTTATTCATGTATACTCCCAGTGCAATCCCTCCCTTCTCCCCCTCCCATCATAGGCCCAGTGTGTGATGTGCCCTTCCCGAGTCCATTGATCTCATTGTTCAGTTCCACCTATGAGTGAGAACATGCGGTGTTTGGTTTTCTCTTCTTGTGATAATTTGCTAAGATGATGGTTTCAGCTGCATCCATGTCCCTGCAAAGGACGCAAACTCATCCTTTTTTATGGCTGCATAGTATTCCATGGTGTATATGTGCCACATTTCTAATCCAGTCTGTCACAGATGGATATTTGGGTTGATTCCAAGTCTTTGCTATTGTGAATAGTGCCGCAATAAACATACGTGTGCATGTGTCTTTGTAGTAGAATAATTTATAAACCTTTGGGTTATACCCAGTAGTGGGATGGCTGGGTCATATGGTACATCTAGTTCTAGATCCTTAGGAATGCCACTACTTTTCCATAATGGTTGAACTAGTTTACACATCCCACCAACAGTGTAAAAGCGTTCCTATTTCCACATCCTCCAACAACTGTTGTTTCCTGAATTCTTAATGATTGCCATTCTAACTGGTGTGAGATGGTATCTCATTGTGGTTTGATTTGCATTTCTCTGATGGCGAGTGATGATGAGCATTTTTCATGTGTCTGTTGCTGTATGAATTCTTCTTTTGAGAAATGTCTGTTCATATCCTTTGCCCACTTTTTGATGGGGTTGTTTGTTTTTTCTTGTATATTTGTTTGAGTTCTTTGTAGATTCTGGATATGCCCTTTGTCAGATGAGTAGGTTGCAAAAAATTTTCTCCCTTCTGTAGGTTGCTTTCACTCTGATGGTAGTTTCTTTTGCTGTGCAAAAGCTCTTTAGTTTAATTAGATCCCATTGTCAATTTTGGCTTTGCTGCCTTGCTTTGGTGTTTTAGACATGAAGTCCTTGCCCAGCCTATGTCCTGATGGTACTACCTAGATTTTCTTGGTTAGATTAGGTCTACATTAGTCTCTTCCATCTAGGAGGGTGAATTAATCTTCCATAAGGGGTAAGGAAAGGATCCAGTTTCAGCTTTCTACTTATGGCTAGCCAATTTTCCCAGCACCATTTATTGAAATAGGGAATCCTTTCCCATTTCTTGTTTCTCTCAGGTTTGTCAAAGATCAGATGGCTTTAGATGTGTGGTATATTTCTGAGGACTCTGTTCTGTTCCTTGGTCTATATCTTGTTTTGGTACCAGTACATGCTGTTTGGTTACTGTAGCCTTGTAGTAGTTTGAAGTCAGGTAGCGTGACGCCTCCAGCTTTGTCCTTTTGACTTGGATTGTCTTGGCAATGCGGGCTCTTTTTTGGTTCCATATGAACTTTAAAGCAGTTTTTTCCAATTCTGTGAAGAAACTCATTGGTAGCTGATGCGGATGGCATTGAATCTATAAATACCTTGGGGAGTATGGCCATTTCACGATATTGATTCTTCCTATCCATGAGCATGGTATGCTCTTCCATTTGTTGTGTCCTCTTGATTTCACTGAGCAGTGGTTTGTAGTTCTCCTTGAAGAGGTCCTTTACATCCCTTGTAAGCTGGATTCCTAGGTATTTGATTCTCTTGAAGCAATTGTGAATGGAAGTTCATTCCTGATTTGGCTCTCTGCTTGTCTGTTACTGGTGTATAAGAATGCTTGTGATTTTTGCATATTAATTTGTATCCTGAGACTTTGCTGAAGTTGCTTATCAGCTTAGGAGATTTTGGGTGAGACAATGGGTTTTCTAAATATACAATCTGTCATTCTGCACAGGACAAGTGCAAAGTGATATTTTGGAGCCCATAGGGGCCCATGGTGAGAAAGGATCAGTGATCCGTGAATAGCCTCACATAATAACTAGAGAGAATCTTTCTGAGAGATTGCTTTCTGATGTGTGACTTCATCACACGGAATTCCACCCTACCATTCTTGGAGAAGTTTGCTAACACATTGTCGTGGATTCCCAAAGTGATATTTGGGAGCCCATAGGGGCCAATGGTGAAAAAGGAAGTAGCCTCACATAATAACTAGAGAGAAGCTTTCTGAGAGATTACTTTCCGTTGTGTGACTTCATCACACAGAGTTCCACCTTTCCCTTCTTGGAACAGTTTGCTAACACTGTTGTCGTGGATTCCGGAAAGTGATATTTTGGAGCTCATTGAGGGCTATGTTGAAAAAGGAAATATCCTCAGATTAAAACTGGAAAGAAGCCTTCTGAGAACTGCATTGCCATGTGTCAATGCAACTCACAGTGTTACACGTTTCTCTTCAGTGATCAGTTTGTCAACACAGTTTTCTGGACATCTGCAATTAGATACTTGATAGCGCAATGAAGCGGATGGTGACAAAGGAAATATCCTCAGATGAAGACTAGAAAGAAGCTTTCATACAAATTTCTTGGTGATGTGTGATTCATCTCACAGAGTTACACTCGTGTTTCATGGAGCAGTCCATTAACACTGTCTTTGAGGAACCTGAGAAGGGCTCATTGGATCTCATTGAGGCCTTCGCTGATAAAGGAAATTTCATCACTTCAATACGTGAAATAAGCTTCTGAGAAAGCTCTTTCTGATCCTGGAGTTCATCTCACAGTCTTACACTTTAGACCTCAGTAAGCAGTTTGCTAACATTCTTTTCGTGGAACTGCAAAGTGATATTTGGGAGTCCATAGGGGCCCATGGTTAAAAAGGAAATATCCTCACATAATAACTAGACAGAAGCTCTCTGAGAGATTGCTTTCTGATGTGTGACTTCATCACACAGAGTTCCACCCTTCCCTTCTTCGGACAGCTTGCTTACACTGTTGTCGTGGATTCTGTAAAGTGATATTTGAGAGCCCTTGTGGCGCAATGTGAAAAAGGAAGTATCCTCACATAAAAATTAGAGAGAATATTTCTGAGGGATTGCTTTCCGATATGTGACTTCATCACACAGAGTTTGCACCCTTCCCTTCTTTGGAACAGTTTGCTAACACTGTTGTCGTGGATTCTGCAAAGTGATATTTGGGAGCTCATTGAGGGCTATGGTGAAAAAGGAAATATCCTCAGATTAAAACTGGGAAGAAGCCTTCTGAAAAACTGGATTGCCATATATGAATGCAACTCACAGGATACACGTTTTCTCTTCAGTGATCAGTTTGTTGACACAGTTTTCTGGAAATCTGCAATTAGATACTTCATAGCGCAATGAAGCTGACGTTGAGAAAGGAAATATCCTCAGATGTAAACTAGAAAGAAGCTTCTTAGAAACTTCTTGGTGATGTGTGAATTCAACTCACAGAGTTCCGCATATGCCTTCTTGGAACACTTTGGTAACACTGTTGTCGTGGATTCTGCAAAGTGATATTTGGAAGCCCATAGGGGCCCAGGGTGAAAAAGGCAGTTTCCTCACATAAAAACTAGAGAGAACCTTTCAGAGAGCTTGCATTCCGATGTGTGACTTCATCATACATAGTTCCCACCCTTCCCTTTTTGGAACAGTTTGCTAACACTGTTGTCATGGATTCTGCAAAGTGATATTTGGGAGCCCATAGGGGCCCAGGGTGAAAAAGGAAGTATCCGCACATAATAACTAGAGAGAAGCTTTCTGAGAGATTAGTTTCTGATGTGTGATTCATCACACAGAGTTACACCCTTCCCTTCTTGGAACAGTTTGCTAAAACTGTTGTCCTGGATTCTGCAAAGTGATATTTGGGAGCCCATAGGGGCCCAGGGTGAAAAGGAAGTATCCGCACATAATAACTAGAGAGAAGCTTTCTGAGAGATTGCATTCTTATGTTTGACTTCATCACACAGAATTCCACCCTTCTCTTCTTGGAGCAGTTTGCTAACACTGTTGTCGTGGATTCTGCAAAGTGATATTTGGGAGCTCATTGAGGGCTATGGTGAAAAAGGAAATATCCTCAGATTAAAACTAGAAAGAAGATTTCTTAGAATCTTCTTGGTGTTGACAGAATTCATCTCACAGTGTTACACTTATGTTTCGTGCAGCAGTCCATTAACACTGTCTTTGAGGAACCTAAGAAGGGCTTCCTTGTATCGCATGGAGGCCTACGCTGATAAAGGAAATTTCTTCCGTTCAAGACGTGAAAGAAGCTTTCTCAGAAACTTCTTTCTGATCAGTGAGTTCATCACTCAGAGTTACAACTTACACCTCTGGAAGCAGTTTGCTAACACTCTTTTCGCGGAAAATGCAAAGTGATATTTGGGAGTCCGTAGGGGTCCTTGGTGAAAAAGGAAATATCCTCACATAATAATTAGAGAGAAGCTTTCTGAGAGATTGCTTTCTGATGTGTGACTTCATCACACAGAGTTCTACACTTCCCTTCTCCAAACAGTTTGCTAACACTGTTGTCGTGGATTCTGCAAAGTGATATTTGGGAGCCCATAGGGGCCCATGGTGAAAAAGGAAATATCCTCACATAAAAACTAGAGAGAAGCTTTCTGAGAGATTGATTTCCAATGTGTGACTTCATCACACAGAGTTCCACCCTTCCTTTCTTGGTACAGTTTGCTAACACTGTTGTGGATTGTGCAAAGTGATATTTGGGAGCACATAGTGACCCAGGGTGAAAAAAGGAGTATCCTCACATAAGAACTAGAGAGAAGGTTTCTTAGAGATTGCTTGATGATATGTGACTTCATCACAAAGAGTTCCACCCTTCCCTTCTTGGAACAGTTTGCTAACACTGTTGTCGTGGATTCTGCAAAGTGATATTTGGGAGCTCTTTGAGGGCTATGGTGAAAAAGGAAATATCCTCCGATTAAAAGTGGACAGAAGCCTTCTGAGAAACTGCATTGCTATGTGAGAATGCAACTCTCAGAGTTACACGTTTCTGTTCAATGACCTGTTTGTTAACATAGTTTTCTCAAAATCTGCAATTAGATACTTCATACCGCAATGAATCTTACGGTGAATAAGGAAATATCCTCAGATGAAAACTAGAAAGAATCTTTCCTAGAATTTTCTTGGAGTTGTGTGAATTCATCTCACAGAGTTACACTTATGTTTCGTGGAGCAGTCCAAAAACACTGTCTTTGAGGAACCTGAGAAGGGCTTCTTTTGATCACATTGAGGTATTTGCTAATAAAGGAAATTTCATCAGTTCAAACGTGAAAGAAGCTTCCTGAGAAACTTCTTTCTGATCAGTGATTTCATCTCACAGACTTACAACTTAGACTTCAGGAAGCAGTTTGCTAACACTATTTTCTTGGAAACTGTAAAGTGATATTTGGGATCCAATAGGGGGCAATGATGAAAAAGGAAATATCCTCACATAATAACTTGAGAGAAGCCTTCTGAGAGATTGCTTTCTGATGTGTGACTTCATCACACAGAGTTCCACCCTTCCCTTCTTGGAACAGTTTGCTAACACTGTTGTCGTGGATTCCACAAAGTGGTATTTGGGAGCTCATTGAGGGCTATGGTGAAAAAGGAAATATCCTCAGATTAAAACTGGAAAGAAGCCTTCTGAGAAACTGCATTGCCATGTGTGAATGCACCTCTCAGAGCTAAACGTTTCTCTTCAGTGATCAGCTTGTGAACACAGTTTTCTGGAAATCTGCAATTAGATACTTCATAGCGCAATGAAGCTTACGGTGACAAAGGAAATATCCTCAGATGAAAAAGAGAAGAAGCTTTCTTAGAAACGTCTTTGTGATGTGTGAATTCATCTCACAGAGTTACACTTATGTTTCGTGGAGCAGTCCATTAGCACTGTCTTTGAGGAACCTGAGAAGGGCTTCTTTGGATCGCATTGAGGCCTACGCTGATAAAGGAAATTTCATCAGTTCAAAACGTGAAAGAACCTTCCTGAGAAACTTCTTTCTGATCAGTGAGTTCATCTCACAGACGTACAACTTACACCACAGGAAGCAGTTTGGTGACACTCTTTTCGTGGAACCTGCAAACTGATATTTGGGAGCCCACAGGGGCCCATGGTGAAAAAGGAAGTATCCTCACATAAAAACTAGTGAGAAGCTTTCTGAGAGATTACTTTCGGTATGTGACTTCATCACACACAGTTCCACCCTTCCCTTCTTGGAACAGTTTGCTTACACTGTTGTAGTGGATTCTGCAAAGTGATATTTGGGAGCCCATAGGGGCCCAGGGTGAAAAAGGAAGTGTCCTCACATAATGACTAGAGAGAAGCTTTCTGAGAGATTCCGTTCTGATATGTGACTTCATCACATAGAGTTCCACACTTCCATTCTTGAAACAGTTTTCTAACACTGTTGTCGTGGATTCTGCAAAGTGATATTTGGTAGCCCATTGAGGGCTATGGTGAAAAAGGAAATATCCTCAGATAATAAATGGAAAGAAGCCTTCTGGGAAACTGCATTGCCATGTGTGAATGAAACTCACAGAGTTACACGTTTCTCTTCACTGATCAGTTTATTAACACAGTTTCTGAAATCTGAAATTAGATAATTCATAGCACAATGAAGTTTATGGTGACGAAGGAAATATCCTCCGATGAAAACTTGAAAGAAGCTTTCGAAGAAACTTCTTGGGGCGGAGCAAGATGGCTGAATAGGAAGAGTTCCAATCTCCCACTCCCAGCGTGAGCGATACAGAAGACTGGTGATTCCTGAATTTTCAACTGAGGTACTGGGGTCATCTCACTAGGGAGTGCCGGAAAATCGGTGCTGATCAGCTGCTGCAGCCTGACCACCGTGAGCTGAAGCAGGGCGAAGCATCGCCTCACCTCGAAGCCATGTGGGAAGGGAATCCGTTTTCCTAGCCAGGGGAACTGAGACACACAACACCTGGAAAATCGGGTAACTCCCACCCCAATACTGCGCTTTAAGCAGACAGGCACACCAGGAGAATATATCCCACACCTGGCCGGGAGGGTCCCACGCCCACGGAGCCTCCCTCACTGCTAACACAGCAGTCTGCGGCGATCTATCCGCAAGGCAGCAGCGAGGCTGGGGGAGGGGCGCCCGCCATTGCTGAGGCTTAAGTAGGTAAACAAAGCCGCTGGGAAGCTCGAACTGGGTGGAGCTCACAGCAGCTCAAGGAAGCCTGCCTGTCTCTGTAGTCTCCACCTCTGGGGACAGCGCACAGCTGAAGACCAACAGGGGAAGCAGCGGGGGCCGGTGCAGACGCGAACGACTCTGTCTGACAGCTTTGGGGAGAGACGTGGATCTCCCAACGCGGAGGTTGAGATCTGAGAACGGACAGACTGCCTGCTCAGGTGGGTCCCTGACCCCTGAGTAGCCTAGCTGGGAGACATCCCCCACTAGGGGCAGTCTGACACCCCACACCTCACAGGGTGGAGTACACCCCTGAGAGGAAACTTCCAAAGGAAGAATCAGACAGGTACACTCGCTGTTCAGCAATATTCTATCTTCGGCAACCTCTGCTGCTGATACCAAGGCAAACAGGGTCTGGAGTGGACCTCAAGCAATTTCCAACAGACCAACAGACAGTCCTTCTGACTGTCAGAAGCAAAACTATCAAACAGGAAGGACACCTATACCAAAACCCCATCAGTACGTCACCATCATCAAAGACCGGAGACAGATAAAACCACAAAGATGGGGAAGAAGCAGGGCAGAAGAGCTGGAAATTCAAAAAATAAGAGCGCATCTCCCCCTGCAAAGGAGCGCAGCCCATCGCCAGCAACGGATCAAAGCTGGTCAGAGAATGACTTTGACGAGATGAGAGAAGAAGGCTTCAGTCCATCAAACTTCTCAGAGCTAAAGGAGGAATTACGTACCCAGCGCAACGAAACTAAAAATCTTGAAAAAAGAGTGGAAGAATTGACAGCTAGACTAATTAATGCAGAGAAGATCATAAACGAAATGGCAGAGATGAAAACCATGACACGAGAAATACGTGACAAATGCACAAGCTTCAGTAACCGACTCGATCAACTGGAAGAAAGAGTATCAGCGATTGAGGATCAAATGAATGAAATGAAGTGAGAAGAGAAACCAAAAGAAAAAAGAAGAACAAGAAATGAACAAAGCCTGCAAGAAGTATGGGATTATGTAAAAAGACCAAATCTACGTCTGATTGGGGTGCCTGAAAGTGAGGGGGAAAATGGAACCAAGTTGGAAAACACTCTTCAGGATATCATCCAGGAGAACTTCAATAACCTAGTCGGGCAGGCCAACATTCAAATTCAGGAAATACAGAGAATGCCACAAAGATACTCCTCCAGAAGAGCAACTCCAAGACACATAATTGCCAGATTCACCAAAGTTGAAATGCAGGAAAAAATCTTAAGGGCAGCCAGAGAGAAAGGTCGGGTTACCCACAAAGGGAAGCCCATCAGACTAACAGCAGATCTCTCGGCAGAAACTCTACAAGCCAGAAGAGAGTGGGGGCCAATATTCAACGTTCTTAGAGAAAAGAATTTTAAACCCAGAATTTCATATCCAGCCAAACTAAATTTCATCAGTGAAGGAGAAATAAAATCCTTTACAGATAAACAAATGCTTAGAGATTTTGTCACCACCAGGCCTGCCTTACAAGAGACCCTGAAGGAAGCCCTAAACATGGAAAGGAACAACCGGTACCAGCCATTGCACAAACATGCCAAAATGTAAAGACCATCGAGGCTAGGAAGAAACTGCATCAACTAACGAGCAAAATAACCAGTTAATATCATAATGACAGGATCAAGTTCACACATAACAATATTAACCTTAAATGTAAATGGACTAAATGCTCCAATTAAAAGACACAGACTGGCAAACTGGATAAAGAGTCAAGACCCATCAGTCTGCTGTATTCAGGAGACCCATCTCACATGCAGAGACATACATAGGCTCAAAATAAAGGGATGGAGGAAGATCTACCAAGCAAATGGAGAACAAGAAAAAGCAGGGGTTGCAATCCTAGTCTCAAAAAAAAACAGACTTTAAACCATCAAAGATCAAAAGAGACAAAGAAGGCCATTACATAATGGTAAAGGGATCAATTCAACAGGAAGAGCTAACTCTCCTAAATATATATGCACCCAATACAGGAGCACCCAGATTCATAAAGCAAGTCCTTAGAGACTTACAAAGAGACTTAGACTGCCATACAATAATAATGGGAGACTTCAATACTCCACTGTCAACATTAGACAGATCAACGAGACAGAAAGTTAGCAAGGATATCCAGGAATTGAACTCATCTCTGCATCAAGCGGACCTAATAGACATCTATAGAACTCTCCACTCCAAATCAACAGAATATACATTCTTCTCAGCACCACATCGCACTTATTCCAAAATCGACCACATAATTGGAAGTAAATCACTCCTCAGCAAATGTACAAGAACAGAAATTATAACAAACTGTCTCTCAGACCACAGTGCAATCAAACTAGAACTCAGGACTAAGAAACTCAATCAAAACCGCTCAACTACATGGAAACTGAACAACCTGCTTCTGAATGACTACTGGGTACATAACGAAATGAAAGCAGAAATAAAGATGTTCTTTGAAACCAATGAGAACAAAGATACAACATACCAGAATCTCTGAGACACATTTAAAGCAGTGTGTAGAGGGAAATTTATAGCACTAAATGCCCACAAGAGAAAGCAGGAAAGATCTAAAATTGACACTCTAACATCACAATTAAAAGAACTAGAGAGGCAAGAGCAAACACATTCAAAAGCTAGCAGAAGGCAAGAAATAACTAAGATCAGAGCAGAACTGAAGGAGATAGAGACACAAAAAACCCTCCAAAAATCAATGAATCCAGGAGTTGGTTTTTTGAAAAGATCAACAAAATTGACAGACTGCTAGCAAGACTAATAAAGAAGAAAAGAGAGAGGAATCAAATAGACGCAATAAAAATGATAAAGGGGATATCACCACCGACCCCACAGAAATACAAACAACCATCAGAGAATACTATAAACGCCTTTACGCAAATCAATTAGAAAATCTAGAAGAAATGGATAATTTCCTGGACACTTACACTCTCCCAAGACTAAACCAGGAAGAACTGGAATCCCTGAATAGACCAATAGCAGGCTCTGAATTTGAGGCAACAATTAATAGCCTACCCACCAAAAAAAGTCCAGGACCAGATGGATTCACAGCTGAATTCTACCAGAGGTACAAGGAGGAGCTGGTACCATTCCTTCTGAAACTATTCCAATCAATAGAAAAAGAGGGAATCCTCCCTACCTCATTTTATGAGGCCAACATCATCCTGATACCAAAGCCTGGCAGAGACACAACAAAAAAAGAGAATTTTAGACCAATATCCCTGATGAACATCGATGCAAAAATTCTCAATAAAATACTGGCAAACCGGATTCAGCAGCACATCAGAAAGCTTATCCACTATGATCAAGTGGGCTTCATCCCTGGGATGCAAGGCTGGTTCAACATTCGCAAATCAATAAACGTAATCCAGCACATAAACAGAACCAAAGACAAGAACCACATGATTATCTCAATAGATGCAGAAAAGGCTTTTGACAAAATTCAACAGTCCTTCATGCTAAAAACGCTCAATAAATTCGGTATTGATGGAACGTACCTCAAAATGATAAGTGCTATTTATGACAGTCCCACAGCTAATATCATTCTGAATGGGCAAAAACTGGAAAAATTCCCTTTGAAAACTGGCACAAGACAGGGATGCCCTCTCTCACCACTCCTATTCAACATAGTCTTCGAAGTTCTGGCTAGGGCAATCAGGCCAGAGAAAGAAATCAAGGGTATCCAGTTAGGAAAAGAAGAAGTCAAATTGTCCCTGTTTGCAGATGACATGATTGTATATTTAGAAAACCCCATTGTCTCAACCCAAAATCTCCTTAAGCTGATAAGCAACTTCAGCAAAGTCTCAGGATACAAAATTAATATGCAAAAATCACAAGCATTCTTATACACCAGTAACAGACAAGCAGAGAGCCAAATCAGGAATGAACTTCCATTCACAATTGCTTCAAAGAGAATCAAATACCTAGGAATCCAGCTTACAAGGGATGTAAAGGACCTCTTCAAGGAGAACTACAAACCACTGCTCAGTGAAATCAAAGAGGACACAAACAAATGGAAGAGCATACCATGCTCATGGATAGGAAGAATCAATATCGTGAAAATGGCCATACTCCCCAAGGATATTTATAGATTCAATGCCATCCGCATCAAGCTACCAATGAGTTTCTTCACAGAATTGGAAAAAACTGCTTTAAAGTTCATATGGAACCAAAAAAGAGCCCGCATTGCCAAGACAATCCCAAGTCAAAAGGACAAAGCTGGAGGCGTCACGCTACCTGACTTCAAACTACACTACAAGGCTACAGTAACCAAAACAGCATGGTACTGGTACCAAAAGAAAGATATAGACCAATGGAACAGAACAGAGTCCTCAGAAATAGTACCACACATCTACAGCCATCTGATCTTTGACAAACGTGAGAGAAACAAGAAATGGGGAAAGGATTCCCTATTCAATAAATAGTGCTGGGAAAATTGGCTAGCCATAAGTAGAAAGCTGAAACTGGATCCTTTCCTTACCCCTTATAGGAAGATTAATTCAAGATGGATTAGAGACTTAAATGTTAGACCTAATACCATAAAAACCCTAGAAGAAAATCTAGGTAGTACCATTCAGGACATAGGCATGGGCAAGGACTTCATGTCTAAAACACCAAAAGCAACGGCAGCAAAACCCAAAATTGACAAATGGGATCTAATTAAACTAAAGAGCTTTTGCACAGCAAAAGAAACTACCATCAGAGTGAACAGGCAACCTACAGAATGGGAGAAAATTTTTGCAACCTACTCATCTGACAAAGGGCTAATATCCAGAATCTACAAAGAACTCAAACATATATACAAGAAAAAAACAAACAACCCCATCAAAAAGTGGGCAAAGGATATGAACAGACATTTCTCAAAAGAAGACATTCATACAGCCAACAGACACATGAATAAATGCTCATCATCACTCACCATCAGAGAAATGCAAATCAAAACCACAATGAGATACCATCTCACACCAGTTAGAATGGCAATCATTAAGAAGTCAGGAAACAACAGGTGTTGGATAGGATGTGGAGAAATAGGAAGGCTTTTACACTGTTGGTGGGATTGTAAACTAGTTCAACCATTATGGAAAACAGTATGGCAATTCCTCAAGGATCTAGAACTAGATGTACCATATGACCCAGCCATCCCACTACTGGGTATACACCCAAAGGTTTATAAATTAGTGTACTACAAAGACACATGCACACGTATGTTTATTGTGGCACTATTCACAATAGCAAAGACTTGGAATCAACACAAATGTCCATCTGTGACAGACTGGATTAAGAAAATGTGGCACATATACACCATGGAATACTATGCAGCCATAAAAAAGGATGAGTTTGCGTCCTTTGCAGGGACATGGATGCAGCTGGAAACCATCATTCTTAGCAAATTATCACAAGAAGAGAAAACCAAACACCGCATGTTCTCACTCATAGGTGGGAACTGAACAATGAGATCAAATGGACTCGGGAAGGGGCACATCACACACTGGGGCCTATGATGGGGAGGGGGGAGAAGGGAGGGATTGCACTGGGGAGTTATACATGATATAAATGTTGAATTGATGGGAGCTGACGAGTTGATGGGGCAGCACACGAACATGGCATACGTATACATATGTAACAAACCTGCACGTTATGCACATGTACCCTAGAACTTAAAGTATAATAAAAAACAAAACAAAACAAAACAAAACAAAAAGACAAAAAAAAAACAAAACAAAACAAAAAAAAAAGAGTGTTAGCAAACTGTTCCAAGAAGGGAAAGGTGGATCTCTGTGTGATGAAGTCACACATCAGAAACTAATCTCTCAGAAAGCTTCTCTCTATTTAATATGTGGGAATATTTCCTTTTCATCATGGGGCCCTATGGGCTCCCAAATATCACTTTTCAGTTTCCACGAAGAGAGGATAAGCAAACTGCTTCCTGAGGTCAAAGGTGTAAGTCTGTGAGATGAACTCACTGATAAGAAAGAAGTTTCTCAGAAAGCTTCTTTCACGTTTTGAACTGATGAAATTTCCTTTATCAGCGTAGGCCTCAATGCGATCCAAAGAAGCCCATCTCAGGTTCCTGAAAGACAGTGTTAATGTACTACTGAAAGAAACATAAGTGTAACTCTGTGAGATGAATTCACACATCACCAAGAAGTTTCTCAGAAAGCTTCTTTCTAGTTTTCATCTGAGGATATTTCCTTTGTAACCGTAAGCTTCATTGTGCTATGAAGTATCTAACTGCAGATTTCGAGAAAACTGTGTTAACAAACTGATCACTGAAGAGAAACGTGTAACTCTGTGAGTTGCATTCACAGATGGCAATGCAGTATCTCAGAAGGCTTCTTTCCAGTTTTACTCTGAGGATATATCCTTTTTCACCATAGCCCTCAATGAGCTCCCAAATATCACTTTACACATCCACGACAACAGTGTTAGCAAACTGTTCCAAGAAGGGAAGGGTGGAACTCTGTGTGATGAAGTCACACATCAGAATGCAATCTCTCAGAAAGCTTCTCTCTAGTTATTATGTGAGGATACTTCCTTTTTCATCATGGGACCTATGGGTTCCCAAATATCACTTTGCAGAATCCACGACAACAGTGTTAGAAAAGTGTTCCAAGAAGGGAAGTGAGGAATCCTGTGTGATGAAGTCACACATCAGAAAGCAATCTCTCAGAAAGCTTCTCCCTAGTTACTATTTGAGAATACTTCCTTTTTCACCATTTGCCCCATGGGCTCCCAAATATCACTTTGCAGAATCCACGACAACAGTGTTAGCAAACTGTTCCAAGAAGGGAAGTGTGGAATCCTGTGTGATGAAGTCACACATCAGAAAGCAATCTCTCAGAAAGCTTCTCTCTAGTTATTATTTGAGAATACTTCCTTTTTCACCATTTGCCCCATGGGCTCCCAAATATCACTTTGCAGAATCCACGACAACAGTGTTAGCAAACTGTTCCAAGAAGGGAAGAGTGGAAGTCTGTGTGATGAAGTCACCCATCAGAAAGCAATCTCTCAGAAAGCTTCTCTCTAGTTAGTATGTAGAGATACTTCCTTTTTCACCATTTGCCCCTTGGGCTCCCAAATATCACTTTGCAGATTCCTCGAAAACGGTGTTATCAAACCGCTTCCTGAGGTATAAGTTGTAAGTCTGTGAGATGAACTCACTGATCAGAAAGAAGTTTCTCAGAAAGCTTCTTTCACGATTTGAACTGATGAAATTTCCTTTATCAGAGTAGGCCTCAGTGAGATCCAAGGATCCCCTTCTCAATTTCCTCAAAGACAGTGTGAATGGACTGCTCCACGAAACACAAGTGTAACTCTGTGAGATGAATTCACACATCACCAAGAAGTTTCTAAGAAAGCTTCTTTCTAGTTCTCATTAGAGGATATTACCTTTGTCATCCTAAGCTTCATTGCGCTATGAAGTATCTAAGTGCAGATTTCAAGAAAACTGTGTTAACAAACTGACCAGGGAAGAGAAACGTGTAACTCTGTGAGTTGCATTCACCCATGGCAATGTAGTTTCCCGGAAGGCTTCCTTCCAGGTGTAATCTGAGGATATTTCCTTTTTCACCATAGCCCTAAAGAGATCCCAAATATCACTTTGCAGAATCAACGACAACAGTGTTAACAAACTGTTCCAAGAAGGGAAGGGTGGAACTCTGTGTGATGAAGTCACACATCAGAAAGCAATCTCTCAGAAAGCATCTCTCTAGTTATTATGTGAGGATATTTCCTTTTTCACCGTGGGCCCCTTTGGGCTCCCAAATATCACTTTGCAGTTTCCAAGAAAAGAGTGTTAGCAAACTGCCTCCTGAGGTCTAAGTTGTAAGTCTGTGAGATGACCTCACTGATCAGAAAGAAGTTTCTAAGAAAGCTTCTTTCACGTTTTGAACTGATGGAATTTCCTTTATCAGCCTAGGCCTAAATGCGATCCAAGGAAGCCCTTCTCAGGTTCCTCAAAGACAGTGTTAATGGATGCTCCACGAAACATAAGTGGAACTCTGTGAGATGAATTCACACATCACCAAGAAGTTTCTAAGGAAGCTTCTTTCTAGTTTTCATCTGAGGATATGTCCTTTGTCACCGTAAGCTTCTTTGCACTATGAAGTATCTCATTGCAGATTTCTAGAAAACTGTGTTAATAAAATGAACACTGGAGAGAAACGTGTAACTCTGTGAGTTGCATTCACACATGGCAATTCAGTTACTCAGAAGGCTTCTTTCCAGTTTTAAAGTGAGGATATTTCTATTTTCCCCGTAGCCCTCAATGAGCTCCCAAGTATCACTTCGCAGAATCCACGACAACAGTGTTAGCAAACTGTTCCAAGATGGGAAGGGTGGAACTCTGTCTGATGAAGTCACACATCAGAAAGCAATCTATCAGAAAGTTTCTCTCTAGTTTTTATGTGAGGATACTTCCTTTTTAACCCTGGTCCCCAATGGGCTCCCAAATATCACTTTGCAGAATCCTCGACAACAGTGTTAGCAAACTGTTCCAAGAAGGAAAGAGTGGAAATCTGTGTGAAGAAGTCACACATCAGAAAGCAATCTCCCAGAAAGCTTCTCTGTTGTTATTATGTGAGGATATTTCCTTTTTCACCATGGGCCCCTATGGGATCCCAAATATCACTTTGCAGTTTCCACGAAAAGAGTGTTAGCAAACTGTTTCCTGAGGTGTAAGTTGTAAGTCTGTGAGACGAACTCACTGATCGGAAAGAAGTTTCTCAGAAAGCTTATTTCACGTTTTGAACTGATGAAATTACCTTTATCAGCGTAGGCCTCAGTGCGACCCAAGGAACCCCTTCTCAGTTTCCTCAAAGACAGTGTGAATGGACTGCTCCCTGAAACATAAGTTCTAATCTGTGAGATGAATTCACACATCACCACGAAGTTTCTATGAAAGCTTCCTTCTAGTTCTCAGTTGAGGATATTACCTTTGTCACCGTAAGCTTCATTGCGCTATGAAGTATTTAATTGCAGATTTCCAGAAAACTGTGTTAACAAACTGATCACTGAAGAGAAAGGTGTAACTCTGTGAGTTGCATTCACACATGGCAATGCAGTTTTTCAGAAGGCTTCTTTCCAGTTTTAATCTGAGGATATTTCCTTTTCACCATAGACATCATTGAGCTCCAAAATATCACTTTGCAGAATCCACGACAACAGTGTTAGCAAACTGTTCCAATAAAGGAAATCTGGAACTCTGTGTGATGAAGTCACACATCAGAAAGCAATCTCTCCGAAAGCTTCTCTCTAGTGATTATGTGAGGATACATCCTTTTTCACCATGGGTCCTTAAGGGCTCACGAATTTCACTTTGCAGAATCCCCGACAAGAGTGTTACCTAACTGTTCCAAGAAGGGAAGGGTGGAACTCTGTGTGATGAAGTCACACATCAGAAGGCAATCTCTCAGAAAGCTTCTCTCTAGTTTTTATGTCAGGATATTTCCTTTTACACCATGGGCCACTATGGGCTCCCAAATATCACTTTGCAATTTCCACGAAAAGAGTGTTAGCAAACTGCTTCCTGAGGTCTAAATTGTAAGGCTGTGAGATGAACTCACTGATCACAAAGAAGTTTTTCTCAGAAAGCTTCTTTCACGTTTTGAACTGATGAAATTTCCTTTATCAGCGTAGGCTTCAATGCGATCTAAAGAAGCCCTTCTCAGGTTCCTCAAAACAATGTTAATGGACTGCTCCATGCAACGTAAGAGTAACTCTGTGAAACAAATTCACACATCACCAAGAACTTACAAAGAAATCTTCTTTCTAGTATTCATCTGAGGATATTTCCTTTGTCACCGTAAGCTACATTGCGCTATGAAGTATCTCATTGCAGATTTCCAGAAAGCTGTGTTAACAAACTGAACACTGAAGAGAAACGTGTAACTCAAGAGTTTCATTCACACATGGCAATGCAGTTTCTCAGAAGGCTTCTTTCCAGTTTTCATCTGAGGATATTTCCTTTTTCACCATAGCCCTAAATGAGCTCCCAAATATCACTTTGCAGAATCCACGAAAACAGTGTTAGCAAACTGTTCCAAGAAGCGAAGGGTGAAACTCTGTGTGATGAAGTCACATATCAAAAAGCAATCTCTCAGAAAGCTTCTCTCTAGTTTTTATGTGAGGATACTTCCTTTTTCACCCTGTGCCCCTATGGGCTCCCAAATATCACTTTGCAGAATCCACGACAATAGTGTTAGCAAACTCTTCCAATAAGGGAAGGGTGGAACTCTGTGTGATGAAATCACACATCAGAAAGCAATCTCTCAGAAAGCTTCTCTCTACATTTATGTGAGGATATTTCCTTTTTCACCATGGGTCCCTATGGACTTCCAAATATCACTTTGCTGTTTCTACGAAAAGAGTGTTAGCAAACTGCTTCCTGAGGTCTAATTTGTAAGTCTGTGAGATGAACTCACTGATTCCAAAGAAGTTTCACCGAAAGCTTCCTTCACGTTTTGAACTGATGCAATTTCCTTTATCAGCCTAGGCCTCAATGCGTACGAAAGAAGCCCTTCTCCGGTTCCTCAAAGACAGTGTTAATGGACTACTCCAAGAAACATAAATGTAACTCTGTGAGATGAATTCACACATCACCAAGAAGTTTCTCAGAAAGCTTCTTTCTAATTTTCATCTGAGGGTATTTTCTTTGTCACCGTAAGCTTCATTGTGCTATGAAGTATCTAATCGCAGATTTCCAGAAAACTGTGTTAACAAACTGATCACTGAAGAGAAACGTGTAACTCTGTGAGTTGCATTCACACCTGGCAATGCAGTATCTCAGAAGGCTTCTTTCCAATTTTACTCTGAGGATATATCCTTTTTCACCATAGCCCTCAATGAGCTCCCAAATATCACTTTGCAGAATCCACGACAACAGTGTTAGCAAACTGTTCCTAGAAGGGAAGGGTGGAACTCTCTGTGATGAAGTCACAAATCAGAAAGCAATCTCTCAGAAAGCTTCTCTCTAGTTTTTATGTGAGGATAATTCCTTTTTCACCATGGGCCCCTATGGGCTCCAAATATCACTTTGCAGAATCCACGACAACAGTGTTAGCAAACTCTTCCAAGAAGGGAAGGGTGGAACTCTGTGTGATGAAGTCATACATCAGAAAGCAATCTCTCAGAAAGCTTCTCTCTAGTTATTATGTGAGGATATTTCCTTTTTCACCATGGGTCCCTATTGGCTCCCAAATACCACTTTGCAGTTTCCACAAAAAGAGTGTTAGCAAACTGCTTCCTGAGGTCTAAGTTGTAAGTCTGTGAGATGAACTCACTGATCAGAAAGAAATTTCTCAGAAAGCTTCTTTCACGTTTTCAACTGATGAAATTTCCTTTATCAGCGTAGGCCTCAATGCGATCCAAAGAAGCCCTTCTCAGCTTCCTCAAAGACAGTGTTAATGGACTGCTCCACGAAACACAATTGTAACTCTGTGAGATGAATTCACACATCACCAAGCAGTTTCTACGAAATCGTCTTTCTAGTTTTCATCTGAGGTTATTTCCTTTGTCACCGTAAGCTTCATTGCGGTACGAAGTATCTAACTACAGGTTTCCAGAAACTGTGTTAACAAACTGATCTGTGAAGAGAAACGTGTAAATCTGTGAGTTGCATTCAGACATGGCAATGCAGTTTCTCAGAATGCTTCTTTCCTGTTTTTATCTGAGGATATTTCCTTTTCACCCTAGCCCTCAATGAGCACCCAAATGTCACTTTGCAGAATCCAGGACAACAGTGTTAGCAAACTGTTCCAATAAGGGAAGGGGGTAACTCTGTGTGATGAAGTCACACATCAGAAAGCAATGTCTCAGAAAGCTTCTCTCTAATTATTATGTGAGGATACTTCCTTTTTCACCATGGGCCCCTATGGGCTCCAAATATCAGTTTGCAGAATCCACGACAACAGTGTTAGCAAACTGTTCCAAGAAGGGATGGGTGGAACTCTGTGTGATGAAGTCACACATCAGAAAGCAATCTCCCAGAAAGCTTCTCTGTTGTTATTATGTGAGGATATTTCCTTTTTCACCATGGGCCCCTATGGGATCCCAAATATCACTTTGCAGTTTCCACGAAAAGAGTGTTAGCAAACTGTTTCCTGAGGTGTAAGTTGTAAGTCTGTGAGACGAACTCACTGATCCGAAAGAAGTTTCTCAGAAAGCTTCTTTCACGTTTTGAACTGATGAAATTACCTTTATCAGCGTAGGCCTCAGTGCGACCCAAGGAACCCCTTCTCAGTTTCCTCAAAGACAGTGTGAATGGACTGCTCCATGAAACATAAGTTCTAATCTGTGAGATGAATTCGCACATCACCACGAAGTTTCTATGAAAGCTTCCTTCTAGTTCTCAGTTGAGGATATTACCTTTGTCACCATAAGCTTCATTGCGCTATGAAGTATCTAATTGCAGATTTCCAGAAAACTGTGTTAACAAACTGATCACTGAAGAGAAAGGTGTAACTCTGTGAGTTGCATTCACACATGGCAATGCAGTTTTTCAGAAGGCTTCTTTCCAGTTTCAATCTGAGGATATTTCCTTTTCACCATAGACATCATTGAGCTCCAAAATATCACTTTGCAGAATCCACGACAACAGTGTTAGCAAACTGTTCCAATAAGGGAAATCTGGAACTCTGTGTGATGAAGTCACACATCAGAAAGCAATCTCTCCGAAAGCTTCTCTCTAGTGATTATGTGAGGATACATCCTTTTTCACCATGGGTCCTTAAGGGCTCACGAATTTCACTTTGCAGAATCCCCGACAAGAGTGTTACCTAACTGTTCCAAGAAGGGAAGGGTGGAACTCTGTGTGATGAAGTCACACATCAGAAGGCAATCTCTCAGAAAGCTTCTCTCTAGTTTTTATGTCAGGATATTTCCTTTTACACCATGGGCCACTATGGGCTCCCAAATATCAATTTGCAATTTCCACGAAAAGAGTGTTAGCAAACTGCTTCCTGAGGTCTAAATTGTAAGGCTGTGAGATGAACTCACTGATCACAAAGAAGTTTTTCTCAGAAAGCTTCTTTCACGTTTTGAACTGATGAAATTTCCTTTATCAGCGTAGGCTTCAATGCGATCTAAAGAAGCCCTTCTCAGGTTCCTCAAAACAATGTTAATGGACTGCTCCATGCAACGTAAGAGTAACTCTGTGAAACAAATTCACACATCACCAAGAACTTACAAAGAAATCTTCTTTCTAGTATTCATCTGAGGATATTTCCTTTGTCACCGTAAGCTTCATTGCGCTATGAAGTATCTCATTGCAGATTTCCAGAAAGCTGTGTTAACAAACTGAACACTGAAGAGAAACGTGTAACTCAAGAGTTTCATTCACACATGGCAATGCAGTTTCTCAGAAGGCTTCTTTCCAGTTTTCATCTGAGGATATTTCCTTTTTCACCATAGCCCTAAATGAGCTCCCAAATATCACTTTGCAGAATCCACGAAAACAGTGTTAGCAAACTGTTCCAAGAAGCGAAGGGTGAAACTCTGTGTGATGAAGTCACATATCAGAAAGCAATCTCTCAGAAAGCTTCCCTCTAGTTTTTATGTGAGGATACTTCCTTTTTCACCCTGTGCCCCTATGGGCTCCCAAATATCACTTTGCAGAATCCACGACAATAGTGTTAGCAAACTCTTCCAATAAGGGAAGGGTGGAACTCTGTGTGATGAAATCACACATCAGAAAGCAATCTCTCAGAAAGCTTCTCTCTACATTTATGTGAGGATATTTCCTTTTTCACCATGGGTCCCTATGGACTTCCAAATATCACTTTGCTGTTTCTACGAAAAGAGTGTTAGCGAACTGCTTCCTGAGGTCTAAGTTGTAAGTCTGTGAGATGAACTCACTGATTCCAAAGAAGTTTCACCGAAAGCTTCCTTCACGTTTTGAACTGATGCAATTTCCTTTATCAGCCTAGGCCTCAATGCGATCCAAAGAAGCCCTTCTCCGGTTCCTCAAAGACAGTGTTAATGGACTACTCCAAGAAACATAAATGTAACTCTGTGAGATGAATTCACACATCACCAAGAAGTTTCTCAGAAACCTTCTTTCTAATTTTCATCTGAGGATATATTCTTTGTCACCGTAAGCTTCATTGTGCTATGAAGTATCTAATCGCAGATTTCCAGAAAACTGTGTTAACAAACTGATCACTGAAGAGAAACGTGTAACTCTGTGAGTTGCATTCACACCTGGCAATGCAGTATCTCAGAAGGCTTCTTTCCAATTTTACTCTGAGGATATATCCTTTTTCACCATAGCCCTCAATGAGCTCCCAAATATCACTTTGCAGAATCCACGACAACAGTGTTAGCAAACTGTTCCTAGAAGGGAAGGGTGGAACTCTCTGTGATGAAGTCACACATCAGAAAGCAATCTCTCAGAAAGCTTCTCTCTAGTTATTATGTGAGGATATTTCCTTTTTCACCATGGGTCCCTATTGGCTCCCAAATATCACTTTGCAGTTTCCACAAAAAGAGTGTTAGCAAACTGCTTCCTGAGGTCTAAGTTGTAAGTCTGTGAGATGAACTCACTGATCAGAAAGAAATTTCTCAGAAAGCATCTTCACGTTTTCAACTGATGAAATTTCCTTTATCAGCGTAGGCCTCAATGCGATCCAAAGAAGCCCTTCTGAGGTTCCTCAAAGAACGTGTTAATGGACTGCTCCACGAAACATACGTGTAACTCTGTGAGATGAATTCACACATCACCAAGAAGTTTCTAAGAAAGCTTCTTTCTAGTTTTCATCTGAGGATATTTCCTTTGTCACTGTAAGCTTCATTTCGCAATGAAGTATCTAATTGCAGATTTCCAGAAAACTGTGTTAACAAACTGATCACTGAAGAGAAACATGTAACTCTGTGAGTTGCATTCACACATAGCAATGCAGATTCTCAGAAGGCTTCTTTCCAGTTTTAATCTGAGGATGTTTCCTTTTTCACCACAGCCCTCAAAGAGCTCCCAAATATCACGTTGCAGAATCCAAGACAACAGTGTTATCAAACTGTTCCGAGAAGGGAAGGTTGGAATTCTGTGTGATGATGTCACACATCAGAAAGCAATCTCTCAGAAAGCTTCTCTCTAATTTTTATGTGAGGATACTTCCTTTTTCACCATTGGCCCCTATGTTCTCCAAATATCAGTTTGCAGAATCCGCGACAACAGTGTTAGCAAACTGTTCCAAGAAGGGAAGGGTGAAACTCTGTGTGATGAAGTCTCATATCAGAAAGTAATCTCTAAGAAAGCTTCTCCCTAGTGTTCATGTGAGGATACTTCCTTTTCCACCACGGGCCCTTAAGGGCTCCCAAATGTCTCTTTGCAGAATCCACGACAACAGTGTGAGCAAACTGTTCCAGAAAGGGAAGGGTGGAACTCTGTGTGATGAAGTCACATATCAGAAAGCAATCTCTCAAAAAGCTTCTCTCTAGTTATTATGTGAGGATACTTCCTTTTTCACCATGGGCCCGTATGGGCTCCCAAATATCGATTTGCAAAATCCACGACAACAGTGTGAGCAAACTGTTCCAGAAAGGGAAGGGTGGAACTCTGTGTGATGAATTCACACATCAGAAAGCAATCTCTCAGAAAGCTTCTCTATAGTTATTATGTGAGGATATTTCCTTTCTCACCATGGGCCCCTACGGGCTCCCAAATATCACTTTGCAGATTCCTCAAAAAGAGTGTTAGCAAACTGCTTCCTGAGGTCTAAGTAGTAAGTCTGTGAGATGAACTCACTGATCAGAAAGAGGTTTCTCAGAAAGCTTCTTTCACGTTTTGAACTGATGAAATTTCCTTTATCAGCATAGGCCTCAATGCGATACAAAGAAGCCCTTCTCCGGTTCCTCAAAGTCAGTGCTAATGGACTACTCCACGAAATATAAGTGTAACTCTTTGAGATGAATTCACACATCACGAAGAAGTTACTAAGAAAGCTTCTTTCTAGTTTTCATCTGAGGATATTACCTTTGTCACCGTAAGCTTCCTTTGGCTATGAACTATCTAACTGCAGATTTCCAAAAAACTGTGTTAACAAACAGATCACTGAAGAGAAACGAGTAAATCTGTGAGTTGCATGCACACAATGCAATGCAGTTTCTCAGAAGGCTTCTTTCCAGTTTTAATCTGAGGATATTTCCTTTTTCACCATAGCCCTCAAAGAGCTCCCAAATATCACTTGGCAGAATCCACGACAACAGTGTTAGCAAACTGTTCCAAGAAGGGAAGGGTGGAACTCTGTGTGATGAAATCACACATCAGAAAGCAATCTCTCAGAAAGCTTCTCTCTAGTTATTATGTGAGGATAAATCCTTTTTCAAAATGGGCCCTTATGGGCTCCCAAATTTCACTTTGCAGTTTCCATGAAAAGAGGGTTAGCAAACTACTTAATGAGGTCTAAGTTGTAAGTCTGTGAGACAAACTCACTGATCAGAAAGAGGTTTCTCAGAAACCTTCCTTCAGGGTTTCAACTGATGAAATTTCCTTTATCAGCCTAGGCCTCAATGCCATCCAAAGAAGTCCTTCTCAGGTTCCTCAACGACAGTGTTAATGGACTGCTCCATGAAACATAAGTGTAACTCTGTGGGATGAATTCACATACCGCCAAGAAGTTTCTAGGAAAGCTTCTTTCTAGTTTCATCTGAAGATAGTTCCTGTGTAACCATAAGCTTCATTGCGCTATGAAGTATCTTATTGCAGATTTCCAGAAAACTGAGATAACAAAGTGATCACTGAAGAGAAACGTGTAACTCTGTGGGTTGCATTCACACATGACAATGCAGTTTCTCAGAAGCGTTCTTTCCAGTTCTAATCTGAGGAGATTTCGTTTTTCACCATAGCCCTCAATGAGCTCCCAAAAGTCACTTTGCAGAATCCACGACAACAGTGTTAGCAAACTGTTCCAAGAAGGGAAGGGTGGAACTCTGTGTGATGAAGTCACATATCAGAAAGCAATCTCTCAGAAACCTTCTCTCTAGTTTTCATGCGAGGATACTTCCTTTTTACCCTGGGCCCCTATGGGCTCCCAAATATCACTTTGCAGGATCCACGACAACAGAGTTAGCAAACTGTTCCAAGAAGTGAAGGGTGGAACTCTGTGTGATGAAGTGACACATCAGAAAGCAATCTCTCATAAATCTTCTCTCTAGTTATTATGTGGGGATATTTCCTTTTTCACCATGCTCCCCTATGGGCTCCCAAATATCACTTTGCTGTTTCCACGAAAAGAGTGTTAGCAAACTGCTTCCTGAGATCTACATTGTAAATCTTTGAGGTGAACTCACTGATGAGAAAGAAGTTTCCCTGAAAGCTTCTTTCACGTTTTGAACTGATGAAATTTCCTTTATCAGCGTAGGTCTCAATGCAATCCAAAGAAGCCCATCTCAGGTGCCTCAAAGACAGTGTTAACGGACTGCTCCACAAAACATAAGTGTAACTCTGTGAGATGAATTCACACATTGCCAAGAAGTTTCTAGGAAAGCTTCTTTCTTGTTTTCATCTGAGGATATTTCCTTTATCACCGTAAGCTTCATTGCGCTATGAAGTATCTAATTGCAGATTTCCATAAAACTGTGTTAAAAAACTGATCACTGAAGAGAAACGCTTAACTCTGTCCATTGCTTTTACACATGGCAATGCAGTTTCTCAGAAGACTTCTTTCCAGTTTTAATCTGAGGATATTTCCTTTTTCACCATAGCCCTCGACGAGCTCCCAAATATCACTTGGCAGAATCCACGACAACAGTGTTATCAAACTGTTCCAAGAAGGGAAGGGTGGATCTCTGTGTGATGAAATCACACATGAGAAAGCAATCTCTCAGAAAGCTTCTCTGTAGTTATTATTTGAGGATATTGCCTTTTTCACCATGGGCCCTTTGGGCTCCCAAATATCACTTTTCAGTTTCCATGAAAAGAGTGTTAGCAAACTGCTTAAAGAGGTCTAAGTTGTAAGTCTGTGAGATGAACTCACTGATCAGAATGAAGTTTCTCAGAAAGCTTCTTTCAGGTTTTCAACTGATGAAATTTCCTTTATCAACGTAGGCCTCAATGCGATCCAAGAAGCCCTTCTCAGGTACCTCAAAGACAGTGTTAATGGAGTGCTCCACGAAATATAAGTGTAACTCTGTGAGATGAATTCAGACATCGCCAAGAAGTTTCTAGGAAAGCTTCTTTCTACTTTTCATTTGAGGATATTTCCTTTGTCACTGTAAGCTTCATTGCGCTATGAAGGATCTCATTGCAGATTTCAAGAAAACTGTGTTAACAAACTTATCACTGAAGAGAAACGTTTAACTCTGTGAGTTGCATTCACACATGGCAATGCAGTTTCTACGAAGGCTTCTTTCCAGTTTTAATCGGAGGATATTTCCTTTTTCACCATAGCCCTCAATGAGCTCCCAAATGTCACTTTGCAGAATCCACAACAGTGTTAGCAAACTGTTCCAAGAAGGGAAAGGTGGAACTCGGTGTGATGAAGTCACATATCAGAAAGCAATCTCTCAGAAAGCTTCTCTGTAGTTATTATGTGAGGATCCTTCCTTTTTCACCATGGGCCCCTACGGGCTCCCAAATATCGATTTGCAGAATCCACGACAACAGTGTGAGCAAAGTGTTCCAGAAAGGGAAGGGTGGAAGTCTGTGTGATGAAGTCACACATCAGAAAGCAATCTCTCAGAAAGCTTCTCTGTAGTTATTATGTGAGGATATTTCCTTTTTCACCATGGGCCCCTACGGGCTCCCAGATATCACTTTGCAGTTTCCTCAAAAAGAGTGTTAGCAAACTGATTCCTGAGGACTAAGTAGTAAGTCTGTGAGATGAACTCACTGATAAGAAAGAAGTTTCTCAGACAGCTTCTTTCACGTTTTGAACTGATGAAATATCCTTTATCAGCATAGGCCTCAATGCGATCCAAAGAAGCCCTTGTCCGGTTCCTCAAAGTCAGTGCTAATGGACTACGCCATGAAACATAAGTGTAACTCTTTGAGATGAATTCACACATCACCAAGAATTTATTAGAAAGCTTCTTTCTAGTTTTCATCTGAGGATATTTCCTTTGTCACGGTAAGCTTCATTGCGCTATGAAGTATCTAATTGCCGATTTCCAGAAAACTGGGTTAACAAAGTGATCACTGAAGAGAAACGTGTAACTCTGTGAGTTGCATTCACACAATGCAATGCAGTTTCTCAGAAGGCTTCTTTCCAGTTTTAATCTGAGGATATTTCCTTTTTCACCATAGCCCTCAAGGAGCTCCCAAATATCACTTTGCAGAATCCATGACAACAGTGTTAGCAAACTGTTCCAAGAAGGGAAGAGTGGAACTCTGTGTGATGAAGTCACACATCAGAAAGCGATCTCTCATTAATCTTCTCTCTAGTTTTTATGTGAGGATAATTCCTTTTTCACAATGGGCCCCTATGGGCTCCCAAATATCACATTGCAGTTTCCACGAAGACAGTGTTAGCAAACTACTTCCTGAGGTCTAAGTTGTAACTCTGCGAGATGAACTCACTGATTAGAAAGAAGTTTCTCAGAAAGCTTCTTTCACCTTTTGAAATGATGAAATTTCCTTTATCTGTGTAGGCCTCAATGTGATCCAAAGAAACCCTTCTAACGTTCCTCAAAGACAGTGTTAATGGACTGCTCCACGAAAAGTAAGTGTAACTCTGTGAGATGAATTCACACATCACAAAGAAGTTTCTCAGAAAGTTTCTTTCTAGTTTTCATCTGAGGATATTTCCGTTGTCACCGTAAGCTTCATTGTGCTATGAAGTATCTCTTTGCAGATTTCCAGACAACTGTGTTAACAAACTGACCAAGGAAGAAAAACGTGTAACTCTCTGAGTTGCATTCACACATGGCAATGCAGTTTCTCAGAATTCTTCTTTCCAGTTTTAATCTGAGGACATTTCCTTTTTCACCATAGGCCTCAATGAGCTCCCAAATATCACTTTGCAGAATCCATGACAACAGTGTTAGCAAACTGCTGCAAGAAGGAAAGGGTGGAACTCTGTGTGATGAATTCATATATCCTAAAGCAATTTCTCAGAAAGCTTCTCTCTAATTATTATGTGAGGATACTTCCTGTTTCACCATGGGCCACTATGGGCTCCCAAAAATCACTTTGCAGCATCCTAGACAACAGTGTTAGCAACCTGCCGCAAGAAGGAAAGGGTGGAACTCTGTGTGATGAAGTCGCACATCAGAAAGCCATCTCTCAGAAAGCTTCTCTCTAATTATTATGTGAGGATATTTCCTTTTTCACCATGGTCCCCTATGGGCGCCCAAATATCACTTTGCAGTTTCCACGAAAAGAGTGTTAGCAAACAGCTTCCTGAGATCGAAATTGAAAGTATGTGACATGAACTCACTGATCAGAAAGAAGTTTCACAGAAAGCTTCTTTCACGTTTTGAAGTGATGAAATTTCCTTTATCAGCGTAGTCCTCAATGCGATCCAAGGAAGATCTTCTAAGGCTCCTCAAAGACAGTGTTAATGGACTGCTCCACGAACCATCAGTGGAACTCTCTGAGATGAATTCACACATCACCAAGAAGTTTCTAGGAAAGTTTCTTTCTAGTTTTCATCTGAGGATATTTCCTTTGTTACCGTAAGCTTCATTGCGCTATGAAGTATCTCATTGCAGATTTCCAGAAAACTGTGTTAACAAACTGATCACTGAAGAGAAACGTGTAACGCTGTGAGTTGCATTCACACATGGCAATCCACTTTCTCAGAAGGCTTCCTTCCAGGTTTAATCTGAGGATATTTCCTTATCTCCATAGCCCTCAATGAGCTCCCAAATATCACCTTGCAGAAACCACGACAACAGTGTTAACAAACTGTTCCAAGAAGGGAAGGCTGGAACTCTTTGTGATGAAGTCACATTTCAGAAAGCAATCTCTCAGAAAGCTTCTCTCTAGTTATTATGTGAGGATATTTCCTTTTTCACCATGGGCCCCTATGGGCTTCGAAATAACATTTTGCAGAATCCACGACAACAGTGTTAGCAAACTGTTCCAAGAAGGCAAGTGTGGAACTCTGTGTGATGAAGTCACACAAGAGAAGGCAATCTGTCAGAAAGTTTCTCACTAGTTTATATGTGAGGATACTTCCTTTTTCACCAGGGCCCCCTATGGGATCCTAAATATTACATTTCCGAATTCACGACAACTGTGTTCGCAAACTTTTCAAAGAAGGGTAGGGTGAATCTCTGTGTGATGAAGTCACACATCAGAAAGCAATCTCTCAGAAGGCTTCTCTCTAGTTCTTATTTGAGGATATTTCTTTTTTCACCATGGGTCATTATGGGCTCCCAAATATCACTTTGCAAAATCCACGACAACACTGTTAGCAAACTGTTCCAAGAAGGAAAGGCTGGAACTCTGTGTGATGAAGTCACACATCTGAAAGCAATCTCTCAGACAGTTTCTGTCTAGCTATTATCTGAGGATATTTCCTTTTTCACCATAGACCCTTATGGGCTCCCAAAGATCACTTTGCAGATTCCACGAAAAGAGTGTTAGCAATCTGCTTCCTGAGGTCTAAATTGTAACTCTGTGAGACGAACTCACTGATCAGAAAGAAGTTTCTCAGAAAGATTCTTTCACGTTTTGAACTGATGAAATTTCCTTTATCACCGTAGGCCTCAATGCGATCCAAAGAAGCCCTTCTCAGGTTCCTCAAAGACAGTGTGAATGGACGGCTCCACGAAACATAAGTGTAACTCTGTGAGATGAATTCACACATCACCAAGAAGTTTCTCAGAAAGCTTCGTTCTACTTTTCATTTTTGGATATTTCCTTTGTCACCGTAAGCTTCATTGCGCTATGAAGGATCTCACTGCAGATTTCCAGAAAACTGTGTTAACAAACTGATCACTGAAGAAAAACGTGTATCTCTGTGTGTTGCATTCACAAACGGCAATGCAGTTTCTCAGAATTCTTCTTTCCAGTTTTAATCTGAGGATATTTCCTTTTTCACCATAGGCGTCATTGAGCTCCCAAATATCACTTTGCAGAATCCACAACAACAGTGTTAGCAAACTGTTCCAAGAAGGTAAGGGTGGAACTCTGTGTGATGAAGTCACATATCCGAAAGCAATTTCTCAGAAAGCTTCTCTCTAGTTATTATGTGAGGATACTTCCTTTTTCACCATGGGCCACAATGGGCTCCAAAAATCACTTTGCAGCATCCAAGACAACAGTTTTAGCAAACTCTTCCAAGAATGGAAGGGTTGAACCCTGTGTGATGAAGTCACACATCAGAAAGCAATCTCTCAGAAAGCTTCTCTAATTAATATGTGAGTATACCTCCGTTTTCACCATGGGCCTCTATGGGCTCCCAAATATCACTTTGCAGAATCCACGAAAACAGCGTTAGCAAACTGTTCCAAGAAGGGAAGAGTGGAACTCTGTGTGATGAAGTCACACATCGGAAAGCAATCTCTCAGAAAGCTTCTCTCTAGTTATTATGTGAGGATACTTTCGTTTTCACCATGGGCCCCTATTGGCTCCCAAATATCTCTTTGCAGAATCCACGACAACAGTGTTAGCAACTGTTCCAAGAGGGGAAGGGTGGAACTCTGTGTGATGAAGTCACACATCAGAAAGCAATCTCTCAGAAGGCTTCTCTCTCGTTATTATGTAAGGATATTTCCTATTTCATCATTGCCCCCTATTGGCTCCCAAATATCACTTTGCAGTTTCCACGAAAATAGTGTTCGCACACTGCTTCCTGAGGTCTAAGTTGTAAGTCTGTTTAATGAACTCACTGTTCAGAAAGTACTTTCTCAGAAAGTTTCTTTAACGTTTTGAAATGATGAATTTTCCTTTACCTGTGTAGGCCTCAATGCGATCCAAGAAGCCCTTCTCAGATTTCTCAAAGACAGTGTTAATGGACTGTTCCACGAAACATAATTGTAACTCTGTGAGATGATTTCACACATCACCAAGAAGTTTCTCAGAAAGCTTATATCTAGTTTTCACCTGAGGATATTTCCTTTGTCAATGTAAGCTTCATTGCGCTATGAAGTATCTAATTCCAGATTTCCAGAAAACTGTGTTAACAAACTGCTCACTGAAGAGAAACGTGTAACTCTGTGAGTTGCATTCCCTCATGGCAATCCAGTTTCAAAGAAGGCTTCTTTCCAGTTTTCATCACAGGATATTTCCTTTTTCACCATAGCCCTCTATGAGCTCCCAAATATCACTTTGCAGAATGCACGACAACAGTGTTAGCAAACTGTTCCAAGAAGGGAAGTGTGGAACTCTGTGTGATGAAGTCACATATCCGAAAGCAATCTCTCAGAAAACTTCTCTAGTTATTATGTGAGGATACTTCCTTTTTCATCATGGGCCCCTATGGGCTCCCAAATATCGCTTTGCAGAATCCATGACAACAGTGGTAGCAAACTGTTCCAACAAGGTAACTGTGGAATTCTGCTGATGAAGTCACGTATCAGAAAGCAATGTCTCAGAAAGCTACTCTCTAGTTTTTATGTAAGGATACTTTCTTTTCCACCATGGGGCCCTAAGGACTCCCAAATATCACTTTGCAGAATCCACGACAACAGTGTTAGCAAACTGTTCCAGAAGGGAAGGGTGGAACTCTGTGTGATGAAGTCACACATCAGAAAGCAATCTCTCAGAAAGCTTCTCTCTAGTTATTATGTGAGGACATTTCCTTTTTCACATGGGCCCCTATGGGCTCCCAAATATCACTTTGCACTTTCCACGAAAAGAGTATTAGCAAACTGCTTCCTGAAGTCTAAGTTGTAAGTCTGTGAGATGAACTCACTGATCAGAAAGAAGTTTCTCAGGAACCTGCTTTCACGTTTTGAACTGATGAAATTTCCTTTATCATTGTAGGCCTCAATGCGATCCAAAGAAGCCCTTCTCAGGTTCCTCAAAGACAGTGTTAATGGACTGTTCCACGAACCATCAGTGGAACTCTCTGAGATGAATTCACACATCACCAAGAAGTTTCTAGGAAAGTTTCTTTCTAGTTTTCATCTGAGGATATTTCCTTTGTTACCGTAAGCTTCATTGCGCTATGAAGTATCTCATTGCAGATTTCCAGAAAACTGTGTTAACAAACTGATCACTGAAGAGAAACGTGTAACGCTGTGAGTTGCATTCACACATGGCAATCCACTTTCTCAGAAGGCTTCCTTCCAGGTTTAATCTGAGGATATTTCCTTATCTCCATAGCCCTCAATGAGCTCCCAAATATCACCTTGCAGAAACCACGACAACAGTGTTAACAAACTGTTCCAAGAAGGGAAGGCTGGAACTCTTTGTGATGAAGTCACATTTCAGAAAGCAATCTCTCAGAAAGCTTCTCTCTAGTTATTATGTGAGGATATTTCCTTTTTCACCATGGGCCCCTATGGGCTTCGAAATAACATTTTGCAGAATCCACGACAAGAGTGTTAGCAAACTGTTCCAAGAAGGCAAGTGTGGAACTCTGTGTGATGAAGTCACACAAGAGAAGGCAATCTGTCAGAAAGTTTCTCACTAGTTTATATGTGAGGATACTTCCTTTTTCACCAGGGGCCCCTACGGGATCCTAAATATTACATTTCCGAATTCACGACAACTGTGTTCGCAAACTTTTCAAAGAAGGGTAGGGTGAAACTCTGTGTGATGAAGTCACACATCTGAAAGCAATCTCTCAGAAGGCTTCTCTCTAGTTCTTATTTGAGGATATTTCTTTTTTCACCATGGGTCATTATGGGCTCCCAAATATCACTTTGCAAAATCCACGACAACACTGTTAGCAAACTGTTCCAAGAAGGAAAGGCTGGAACTCTGTGTGATGAAGTCACACATCTGAAAGCAATCACTCAGACAGTTTCTGTCTAGCTATTATCTGAGGATATTTCCTTTTTCACCATAGACCCTTATGGGCTCCCAAAGATCACTTTGCAGATTCCACGAAAAGAGTGTTAGCAATCTGCTTCCTGAGGTCTAAATTGTAACTCTGTGAGACGAACTCACTGATCAGAAAGAAGTTTCTCAGAAAGATTCTTTCACGTTTTGAACTGATGAAATTTCCTTTATCACCGTAGGCCTCAATGCGATCCAAAGAAGCCCTTCTCAGGTTCCTCAAAGACAGTGTGAATGGACGGCTCCACGAAACATAAGTGTAACACTGTGAGATGAATTAACACATTACCAGGAAGTTTCTAAGAAAGCATCTTTCCAGTTTTCATCTGAGATTATTTCCTTTGTCACCGTAAGCTTCATTGCACTATGAAGTATCTAATTGCAGATTTCCAGAAAACTGTGTTACCAAACTGATCACGGAAGAGAAACGTGTGACTCAGTGAGTTGCATTCACATATGGCAATGCAGTTTCTCAGAAGGCTTCTTTCCACTTTTAATCTGAGTATATTTCCTTTTTCACCATAGCCCTCAATCAGCTCCCAAATATCACTTTGCAGAATCCACGACAACAGTGATAGCAAACTGTTCCAAGAAGGGAAGGGTGGAACTCTGTGTGATGAATTCACATATCGGAAAGCAATCGCTCAGAAAGATTCTCCCTAGTTATTATGTGAGGCAAATTCATATTTCACCATGGGCCCCTAAGGGCTCTCAAATATCACTTTGCAGAATCCACGACAACAGTGTTAGCAAACTGTTCCAAGAAGGGAAGGGTGGAACCCTGTGTGATGAAGTCACACACCAGAAAGCAATCTCTCAGAAAGCTTCTCTCTAATTATTATGTGAGGATATTTCCTTTTTCACCATGGACCCCTATGGGCTCCCAAATATCACTTTGTACTTTTCACAAAAAGAGTGTTAGCAAACTGCTTCCTGAGGTCTATGGTGTAAGTCTGTGAGATGGCCTCACTGATCAGAAAGAAGTTTCTCAGAAAGCTTCTTTCACGATTTGAACTGATGACATTTCATTTATCAGCGTAGGCGCCAATGCGATCCAAAGAAGCCCTTCTCAGGTTCCTCAAAGAGAGTGATAATGGACTCCTCCACGAAACATAAGTGTAGCTCTGTGAGGTGAATTCACACATCACCAAGAAGTTTCTATGAAAGCTTCTTTCTAGTTTTCATCTGAAGATATTTCCTTTGTCACCGTAAGCTTCATTGCGCTATGAAGTATCTAATTGTAGATTTCCAGAAAACTGTGTTAAAAAACAGATCACTGAAGAGAAACGTGTAACTCTGTGAGTTGCATTCACACATGGCAATGCAGTTTCTCAGAAGGCTTCTTTCCAGTTTTAAACTGAGGATATTTCCTTTTTCAGCATAGCCCTCAATGGGCTCCCAAATATCACTTTGCAGAATCCACGACAACAGTTTTAGAAAACTGCTCCAAGAAGGGAAGGGTTTAACCATGTGTGATGAAGTCACATATCCGAAAGCAATCTCTCAGAAAGCTTCTCTCTAGTTATTATGTGAGGATACTTCCTTTTTCACCATGGGCCCCTATGGGTTACCAAATATCACTTTGCAGAATCCACGACAACAGTGTTAGCAAACTGTTCGAAGAAGTTAAGTTTGGAACTCTTTGTGATGAAGTCACACATCAGAAAGCAATCTCTCAGAATGCTTCTCCCTAGTTATTATGTGAGTATATTTCCTTTTTCACCACAGGCCCCTAGGCGCTAACAAATATCACTTTGCAGTTTCCACGACAACAGTGTTAGCAAACTGCTTCTTGACGTCTACGTTGTAAGTCTGTGAGAGGAACTCACTGATCAGAAAGAAGTTTCTCAGAAAGCTTCTTTCACGTTTTGAACTGATGAAATTTCCTTTATCAGTATAGGTCTCAATGCGATCCGAAGAAGTCCTTCTCAGGTTCCTCAAAGACAGTGTTAATGGACTGCTCCAGGAAACATAAGTGCAACTCGTTGAGATGAATTCACACATCACCAAGAAGTTTCTATGAAAGCTTCTTTCTAGTTTTCATCTGAAGATATTTCCTTTGTCACTGTAAGCTTCATTGCGCTATGAAGTATCTAATTGTAGATTTCCAGAAAACTGTGTTAACAAACAGATCACTGAAGAGAAACGTGTAACTCTGTGTGTTGCATTCACACATGGCAATGCAGTTTCTCAGAAGGCTTCTTTCCAGTTTTAATCTGAGGATATTTCCTTTATCACCATGGCCCTCAATGAGCTCCCAAATATCACTTTGCAGAATCCACGACAACAGTGTTAGCAAACTGTTCCAAGAAGGGAAGGGTGGAACTCTGTGTGATGACGTCACATATCAGAAAGCAATCTCTCAGAAAGTTTCTCTCTAGTTATTATGTGACGATACTTCCTTTTCCACCATGGGCCCCCATGGGCTCCCAAATATCACTTTGCAGAATCCACGACAACAGTGTTAGCAAACTGTTCCAAGAAGGGAAAAGTGGAACTCTCTGTGATGAAGTCACACATCAGAGAGCAATCTCTCAGAAAGGTTCTCTCTATTTATTATGTGAGGATACTTACTTTCCCACCATTGGACCTATGGGCTCACAAATATCAGTTTGCAGAATCCACGACAACAGTGTTAGCAAACTGTTCCAAGAAGGGAAAGGGGCAATTCTGTGTGATGAACTCACATATCGGAAAGTCATCTCTCAGATAGCTTCTCTCTCGTATTTATGTGAGGATACTTCTCTTTTCACCATGGGCCCCTATGGGCTCCCAAATATCACTTTGCAAAATCCACGACAACAGTGTGAGCAAACTGTTCCAAGAAGGGAAGGGAGGAACTCTGTGTGATGAAGTCACACATCAGAAAGCAATCTCCCAGAGAGCTTCTCTCTAGTTATTATGTGAGGATATTTCCTTTTCACCACGGGCCCCTATGGGATCCCAAATATCCCTTTGCAGTTTCCAGGAAAAGAGTGTTAGCAAACTGCTTCCTGAGGTCTAAGTTGTAAGTGTGTGAGATGAACTCACTGATCAGAAAGAAGTTTCTCAGAAAGCTTCTTTCACGTTTTGAACTGATGAAATTTCCTTTATCAGCGTAGGCCTCAATGTGATCCAAAGAAGCCCTTCTCAGGTTCCTCAACCCAGTGTTAATGGACTGCTCTAAGAAACATAAGTGTAACTCTGTGAGATGAATTCACACATCACCAAGAAGTTTCTCAGAAAGCTTCTTTCTAGTTTTCATCTAAGGATATTTTTTTTGTCACCGTAAACTTCATTGTGCTATGAAGTATCTAATTTCAGATTTCCAGAACACTCAGTTATCAAACTGATCACTGAGAGAAACGTGTAACTCTGTGAGTTGCATTCACACATGGCAATGCAGTTTCTCAGAAGGCTTCTTTCCAGTTTTAATCTGAGGATATTTCCTTTTTCACCATAGCCCTCAATGAGCTACCAAATGTCATTTTGCAGAATCCACGACAACAGCGTTAGCAAACTGTTCCAAGAAGGGAAAGGTGCAATTCTGTGTGATGAACTCACATATCGGAAAGCAATCTCTCAGAAAGGTTCTCCCTCGTATTTATGTGAGGATACTTCTCTTTTCACCATGGGCCCCTATGGGCTCCCAAATATCACTTTGCAAAATCCACGACAACACTGTTAGCAAACTGTTCCAAGAAGGTAAGGGAGGAACTCTGTGTGATGAAGTCACACATCAGAAAGCAATCTCTCCGAATGCTTCTCTCTAGTTATAATGTGAGGATATTTCTTTTTTCACCACGGGCCCCTAAGGGATCCCAAATATCCCTTTGCAGTTTCCACGAAAAGAGTGTTAGAAAACTGCTTCCTGAGGTCTAAGTTGTAAGTGTGTGAGATGAACTCACTGATCAGAAAGAAGTTTCTCAGAAAGCTTCTTTCACGTTTTGAACTGATGAAATTTCCTTTATGAGCGTAGGCCTCAATGTGATCCAAAAATGCCCTTCTCAGGTTCCTCAAAGAGAGTGTTAATGGACTGCTCCACGAAACATAAGTGTAACTCTGTGGAATGAATTCACACGTTACCAGGAAGTTTCTAAGAAAGCATCTTTCTAGTTTTCATCTGAGATTATTTCCTTTGTCACCGTAAGCTTCATTGCACTATGAAGTATCTAATTGCAGATTTCCAGAAAACTGTGTTAACAAACTGATTACGGAAGAGAAACGTGTAACTCAGTGAGTTGCATTCACATATGGCAATGCAGTTTCTCAGAAGGCTTCTATCTACTTTTAATCTGAGGATATTTCCTTTTTTAACATAGCCCTCAATTAGCTCCCAAATATCACTTTGCAGAATCCACGACAACAGTGTTAGCAAACTGTTCCAAGAAGGGAAGGGTGGAACTCTGTGTGATGAAGTCACATATCCGAAAGCAATCTCTCAGAAAGCTTCTCTCTAGTTTTTATGTGAGGATACTTCCTTTTTCATCATGGGCCCCTATGGGCTCCGAAATATCATTTTGCAGAATCCACGACAACAGTGTTAGCAATCTGTTCCAAGAAGGGAAATGTGGAACTCTGTGTGATGAAGTCACACATCAGAAGGCAATCTCTCAGAAAGCTACTCACTAGTTTTTATGTGAGGATACTTCCTTCTTCACCCTGGGCCCCTATGGGCTCCCAAATATCACTTTTCAGAATCCACGACGGGAGTGTTAGCAAACTGTTCCAGGAAGGGTAAGGTGAATCCCTGTGTGATGAAGCCACACATAGGAAAGCAATCTCTCAGAAAGCTTCTCTCTAGTTATTATGTGAGGATATTTCCTTTTTCACCATGGGCCCCTATGAGATCCCAAATATCACTTTGCAGAATCCACGACAACAGTGTTAGCAAACTGTTCCAAGAAGGCAAGTGTGGAACTCTGTGTGATGAAGTCACACATCTGAAGGCAATCTTTCAGAAAGTTTCTCACTAGTTTTTATGTGAGGATACTTCCTTTTTCACCATCGGCCCCTATGGGATCCCAAATATCACTTTGCAGAATCCACGACAACAGTGTAAGCAAACTGTTCCAAGAAGGGAAGGGTGGAACGCTGTGTGATGAAGTTACATATCAGAAAGCAATCTCTCAGAAAGCTTCTCTCTAGTTTTTATGTGAGGATACTTCCTTTTTCACCATGGACCCCTAAGGGCTCCCAAATATGACTTTGCAGAATCCACGACAACAGTGTTAGCAAACTGTTCCAGGAAGGGAAGGGTGGAACTCTGTGTGATGAAGTCACACATCAGAAAGCAATCTCTCATAAAGCTTCTCTCTAGTTATTATGTGAGGATATTTCCTTTTTCACCATAGGCCCCTAAGGGCTCCTAAACATCACTTTGCAGTTTCACGAAAAGAGTGTTAGCAAGCTGCCTCCTGAGTTCTAAGTTGTAAGTCTGTGAGATGAACTCTCTGATCAGAAAGAAGTTTCTCAGAAAGGTACTTTCACGTTTTGAACTGATGAAATTTCCTTTATCAGCGTAGGCCTCAATGCGATCCAAGGAAGCCCTTCTCAGGTTCCTCAAAGACAGTGTTCATGTACTGCTCCAAGAAACATAAGTGTAACTCTGTGAGATGAATTCACACATCACCAAGAAGTTTCTAAAAAGCTTCTTTCTAGTTTTCATCTGAGGATATTTCCTTTGTCACCATACGCTTAATAGCGCTATGAAGCATCTAATAGCAGATTTCCAGAAAACTGTGTTAACAAACTGATCACTGAAGAGAAACGTGTAACTCTGTGAGTAGCATTCACACTTGGCAATGCAGTTTCTCAGAAGGCTTCTTTCCACTTTTAATCTGAGGATATTTCCTTTTTCACCATAGCCCTCAATGAGCTCCCAAATATCACTTTGCACAATCCACGACAACAGTGATAGCAAACTGCTCCATGAAGGGAAGGTTTCAACGCTGTGTGATGAAGTCAAATATCCGAAAGCAATCTCTCAGCAAGCTTCTCTGTAGTTTTTATGTGAGGATATTTCCGATTTCACCCTCGGGCAAAAAGGGCTCCCAAATATCCCTTTGCAGAATCCACGACAACAGTGTTAGCAAACTGTTCCAAGAAGGGAAGGGTGGGACTCTGTGTGATGAAGTCACACATCAGAAAGCAATCTCTCAGAAAGCTTCTCTCTATTTTTAATTTGAGGATACTTCTTTTTTCACCTTGGGCCCCTAAGGGCTCCCAAATATCACTTTGCAGAATCCACGACAACATTGTTAGAAAATTGTTCCAAGAAGGGAAGTGTGGAACTCTGTGTGATGAAGTCACACATCAGTAAGCAATCTCTCAGAAAGCTTCTCTCTAGTTATTATGTGAGGATATTTCCTTTTTCACCATGGGCCCCTATGGGCTTCGAAATAACATTTTGCAGAATCCACGCCAACAGTGTTAGCAAACTGTTCCAAGAAGGCAAGTGTGGAACTCTGTGTGATGAAGTCACACAAGAGAAGGCAATCTGTCAGAAAGATACTCACTAGTTTTTATGTGAGGATACTTCCTTTTTCACCAGGGGCCCCTACGGGCTCCTAAATATTACATTTCCGAATTCACGACAACTGTGTTAGCAAACTGTTCAAAGAAGGGTAGGGTGAAACTCTGTGTGATGAAGTCACACATCTGAAAGCATCTCTCAGAAGGCTTCTCTCTAGTTCCTATGTGAGGATATTTCTTTTTTCACCATGGGCCACTATAGGCTCCTAAATATCACTTTGCAAAATCCACGACAACACTGTTAGCAAACTGTTCCAAGAAGGAAAGGCTGGAACTCTGTGTGATGAAGTCACACATCTGAAAGCAATCTCTCAGACAGTTTCTGTCTAGCTATTATCTGAGGATATTTCCTTTATCACCATAGACCCTTATGGGCTCCCAAAGATCACTTTGCAGATTCCACGAAAAGAGTGTTAGCAATCTGCTTCCTGAGGTCTAAATTGTAACTCTGTGAGACGAACTCACTGATCAGAAAGAAGTTTCTCAGAAAGATTCTTTCACGTTTTGAACTGATGAAATTTCCTTTATCACCGTAGGCCTCAATGCGATCCAAAGAAGCCCTTCTCAGGTTCCTCAAAGACAGTGTGAATGGACGGCTCCACGAAACATAAGTGTAACACTGTGAGATGAATTGACACATTACCAGGAAGTTTCTAAGAAAGCATCTTTCTAGTTTTCATCTGAGATTATTTCCTTTGTCACCGTAAGCTTCATTGCACTATGAAGTATCTAATTGCAGATTTCCAGAAAACTGTGTTACCAAACTGATCACGGAAGAGAAACGTGTGACTCAGTGAGTTGCATTCACATATGGCAATGCAGTTTCTCAGAAGACATCTTTCCAATTTTAATCTGAGGATATTTCCTTTTTCACCATAGCCCTCAATGAGCTCCCAAATATCACTTTGCAGAATCCATGACAACAGTGATAGCAAACTGCTCCATGAAGGGAAGGTTTCAACTCTGTGTGAAGAAGTCACATACCCGAAAGCAATCTCTCAGAAAGCTTCTCTCTAGTTTTTATGTGAGGATACTTAATTTTTCACCATGGGCCCCATGGGCTCCGAAATATCATTTTGCAGAATCCACGACAACAGTGTTAGCAAACTGTTCCAAGAAGGGAAGTGTGGAACTCTGTGTGATGAAGTCACACATCAGAAGGCAATCTCTCAGAAAACTTCTCACTAGTTTTTATGTGAGGATACTTCCTTCTTCACCCTGGGCCCCTATGGGCTCCCAAATATCACTTTTCAGAATCCACAACAGGAGTGTTAGCAAACTATTCCAGGAAGGGTAAGGTGAATCTCTGTGTGATGAAGCCACACATAGGAAAGCAATCTCTCAGAAAGCTTCTCTCTAGTTATAATGTGAGGATATTTCCTTTTTCACCATGGGCCCCTATGGGATCCCAAATATCACTTTGCAGAATCCACGACAACAGTGTTAGCAAATTGTTCCAAGAGAGGAAGGGTGGAACTCTGTGTGATGAAGTCACCCATCTGAAAGCAATCTCTCAGAAAGCTTCTCTCTAGTTATTATGTGAGGATATTTCCTTTTTCACCATGGGCCCCTATGGGCTCCCAAATATCACTTTGCAGGTTCCACGAAAGAGTTTTAGCAAACTGCGTCCTGAAGTCTAAGGTGTAGGTCTGTGAGATGAACTCATTGACCACAAAGAAGATTCTCAGAAAGTTTCTTTCACGTTATGAACTGGTGAAATTTCCTTATCAGCGTAGGCCTCAACGTGATCCAAAGAAGCCCTTCTCAGGTTCCTCAAAGACAGTATTAATGGACTGCTTCACACAAAATAAGTGTAAATCTGTGAGATGAAATCACACATCACCAAGAAGTTTCTAAGAAAGCTTCTTTCTAGTTTTCATCTTAGGATATTTCCTTTGTCACCGTAAGCGTCATTGTGCAATGAAGTATCTAATTGCAGATTTTCAGAAAAGTGTATTAACAAACTGATCACTGAAGAGAAACGTGTAGCTCTGTGAGTTGCATTCACAAATGGCAATGCAGTTTCTCAGAAGGCTTCTTTCCAGTTTTAATCTGAGGATATTTCCTTTTTCACCATAGCCCTCAATCAGCTTCCAAATATTACTTTGCAGAATCCACGACAACAGTGTTAGCAAACTGTTCCAAGAAGGGAAGGGTGGAACTCTGTGTGATGACGTCACATATCGGAAAGCAATCGCTCAGAAAGCTTCTCCCTAGTTATAATGTGAGGCAACTTCATATTTCACCATGGGCCCCCAAGGGCTCTCAAATATCACTTTGCAGAATCCACGACAACAGTGTTAGCAAACTGTTCCAAGAAGGGAAGGGTGGAACCCTGTGTGATGAAGTCACACACCAGAAAGCAATCTCTCAGAAAGCTTCTCTCTAATTATTATGTGAGGATATTTCCTTTTTCACCATGGACCCCTATGGGCTCCCAAATATCACTTTGCAGAATCCACGACAACAGTGTTAGCAAACTGTTCCAAGAAGGGAAGGGTGGAACTCTGTGTGATGACGTCACATATCAGAAAGCAATCTCTCAGAAAGTTTCTCTCTAGTTATTATGTGACGATACTTGTTTTCCACCATGGGCCCCCATGGGCTCCCAAATATCACTTTGCAGAATCCACGACAACAGTGTTAGCAAACTGTTCCAAGAAGGGAAAAGTGGAACTCTCTGTGATGAAGTCACACATCAGAGAGCAATCTCTCAGAAAGGTTCTCTCTATTTATTATGTGAGGATACTTACTTTCCCACCATTGGACCTATGGACTCACAAATATCAGTTTGCAGAATCCACGACAACAGTGTTAGCAAACTGTTCCAAGAAGGGAAAGGGGCAATTCTGTGTGATGAACTCACATATCGGAAAGTCATCTCTCAGATAGCTTCTCTCTCGTATTTATGTGAGGATACTTCTCTTTTCACCATGGGCCCCTAAGGGCTCCCAAATATCACTTTGCAAAATCCACGACAACACTGTTAGCAAAATGTTCCAAGAAGGGAAGAGAGGAACTCTGTGTGATGAAGTCACACATCAGAAAGCAATCTCTCAGAGAGCTTCTCTCTAATTATTATGTGAGGATATTTCCTTTTCACCACGGGCCCCTATGGGATCCCAAATATCCCTTTGCAGTTTCCACGAAAAGAGTGTTAGCAAACTGTTTCCTGAGATCTAAGTTGTAAGTGTGTGAGATGAACTCACTGATCAGAAAGAAGTTTCTCAGAAAGCTTCTTTCACGTTTTGAACTGATGAAATTTCCTTTATCAGCGTAGGACTCAATGCGATCCAAAGAAGCAATTCTCAGGTTCCTCAAAGACAGAGTTAATGGACTGCTCCACGATACATAAGTGTAACTCTGTGAGACGGATTCACACATCACCAAGAATTTTCTCAGAAAGCTACCTTCTAGTTTTCATCTGAGGGTATTTCCTTTGTCAAAGAAAGGTTCATTGCACTATGTACTAATTGCAGATTTCCAGAAAACTGTGTTAACAAACTGATCACTGAAGAGAAACGTGTAACTCTGTGAGTTGCATTCACACATGGTAATGCAGTTTCAAAAAAGGCTTCTTTCCACTTTTAATCTGAGGATATTTCTGTTTTCACCATAGCCCTCAATGAGCTCCCAAATATCACTTTGCAGAATCCACGAAAACAGTGTTAGAAAACTGTACCAAGAAGGGAAGGGTGGAACTCTGTGTGATAAATTCACACAGCAGAAAGCAATCTCTAAGAAAGCATCTCTCTAGTTATTATGTGAGGACATTTCCCTTTTCACCATGGGCCACTATGGGCTCCCAAATATCACTTTGCAGATTCCACGAAAAGAGTCTTAGCAAACTGCTTCCTGAGTGCTAAGCTGTAAGTCTGTGAGATGAACTCACTGATCAGAAAGAAGTTTGTCGGATGGCTTCTTTCACGTTTTGAACTGATTAAATTTCCTTTATCAGCGTACGCCTCAATGCGATCCAAAGAAGCCCTTCTCAGGTTTCCTCAAAGAGACTGTTAATGCACTTCTCCACGAAACATAAGTGTAACTCTGTGAGATGAATTCACACATCACAAAGAAGTTTCTAAGAAAGCTTCTGTATAGTTTTCGTCTGAGGATATTTCCTTTGTCACAGTAAGCTTCATTGCGCTATGAAGTATCTCATTGCAGATTTCCAGAAAACTGTGTTAACAAACCGATCACTGAAGAGAAAAGTGTAACTCTGTGAGTTGCATTCACACATGGCAATGCAGTTTCTCAGAAAGCTTCTTTCCAGTTTTAATCTGGGGATATATCATTTTTCACAATAGCCCTCAATGAGCTCCCAAATATCACTTTGCAGAATCCACGACAACAGTGTTAGCAAAGTGTTCTAAGAAGGGAAGGGTGGAACTCTGTGTGATGAAGTCACATATAAGAAAGCAATCTCTCAGAAAGCTTCTCTCTAGTTTTTATGTGACTCTACTTCCTTTTTGACCCTGGGCCCTTATCGGCTCCCAAATATCTCTTTGCAGAATACACGAAAACAGTGTTAGCAAACTGTTCCAAGAAAGGACGGGTGGAACTCTGTGTGATGAAGTCACACATCACAAAGCAAACTCGCAGAAAGCTTCTTTCTATTTATTATATGAGGATGTTTCCTTTTTCACCATGGGCCCCCATGGGCTCCCAAATATCACTTTGCAGTTTCCACGAAAAGAGGGTTAGCAAACTGCTTCCTGAGGCCTAAATTGTAAGTCGGTGAGATGAACTCACTGATCAGAAAGAAGTTTCTCAGAAAGCTTCTTTCACGTTTTGAACTGATGAAATTTATTTATCAGCGTAGGCCTCAATGCGATCCACAGAATGCCTTCTCAGGTTCCTCAAAGACAGTGTTAATGAACTGATCCATGAAACTTAAGTATAACTCGGTGAGATGAATTCACACATCACCAAGAAGTTTCCATGAACGCTTCTATCTAATATTCTTGTGAGGATATTTCCTATGTCAACGTAAGCTTCATTGCGCCATATAGTATCTAATTGCAGATATCCAGAATACTGTGTTAACAAACTGATCACTGAAGAGAAACGTGTAATTCTGTGAGTTGCATTCACACATGGCAATGCAGTTTCTCAGAAGGCTTCTTTCCAGTTTTAATCTGGGGATATATCATTTTTCACCATAGCCCTCAATGAGCTCCCAAATATCACTTTGCAGAATCCACGACAACAGTGTTATCAAAGTGTTCTAAGAAGGGAAGCGTGGAACTCTGTGTGATGAAGTCACATATAAGAAAGCAATCTCTCAGAAAGCTTCTCTCTAGTTTTTATGTGACTCTACTTGCTTTTTCACCCTGGGCCCTTATCGGCTCCCAAATATCTCTTTGCAGAATACACGACAACAGTGTTAGAAAACTGTTCCACGAAAGGAAGGGTGGAACTCTGTGTGATGAAGTCACACATCAGAAAGCAAACTCGAAGAAAATTTCTTTCTATTTATTACATGAGGATGTTTCCTTTTTCACCATGGGCCCCTATGGGCTCCCAAATATCACTTTGCAGTTTCCACGAAAAGAGTGTTAGCAAACTGCTTCCTGAGGTCTAAGTTGTAAGCCTGTGAGATGAACTCATTGATCAGAAAGAAGTTTCTCAGAAAGCTTCTTTCACATTTTGAACTGATGAAATTTCCTTTATCAGCCTAGGCCTCAATGCGATCAAAAGAAGCCCTTCTCAGGTCCCTCAAAGACAGTGTTAATGGACTGCTCCACGAAACATAAGTGTAACTCTGTGAGATGAATTCACACATCACCAAGAAGTTTCTCAGAAAGCTTCTTTCTAGTTTTCATCTGAGGATATTTCCTTTGTCACCGTAAGCTTCATTGCGCTATGAAGTATCTAATTTCAGATTTCCAGAAAACTGTGCTAAAAAACTGATCACTGAAGAGAAACATGTAACTCTGTGAGTTGCATTCACACGTGGCAATGCAGTTTGTCAGAAGGATTCTTTCCAGTTTTAATCTGAGGATATTTCCTTTTTCACCATAGCCCTCAATGAGCTCCCAAATATCACTTTGCAGAATCCACGACAACAGTGTTAGCAAACTGTTCCAACAAGGGAAAGTTGGAACTCTGTGTGATGAAGTCACATATCAGAAAGCAGTCTCTCAGAAAGCTTCTCTCTAATTTTTATGTGAGGATACTTCCTTTTTCACGATGGGCCCCTATGGGCTCCCATATATCACTTTGCAGAATCCACCACAACAGTGTTAGCAAACTGTTCCAACAAGGGAAGGGTGGAACTCTGTGTGATGAAGTCACACATCAGAAAGCAATCTCTCAGAAAGCTTCTCTCTAGTTATTATGTGAGGATATTTTCTTTTTCACGATTGGCCCCTATTGGCTCCCAAATATCACTTTGCAGTTTCTACAAGAGTGTTAGCAAACTGATTCCTGACGTCTAAGTTGTAAGTGTGTAAGATTCTTTCACGTTTTGAACTGCTGTAATTTCCTTTATCAGCGTAGGCCTCAATGCGATCCAAGGAAGCCCTTCTCAGGTTCCTCAAAGACAGTGTTAATGGACTGCGCCATGAAACATAAGTGTAACTCTGTGAGATGAATTCACACATCACCAAGACGTTTTACGAAATCTTCTTTCAGGTTTTCATCTGAGGATATTTCCTTTGTCACCGTAAACTTCATTGTGTTATGAAATATCTAATTGTAGATTTCAAGAAAACTGTGTTAACAAACAGATCACTGAAGAGAAACGAGTAACTCTGTCTGTTGCATTCACACATGGCAATGCAGTTTCTGAGAGGCTTCTTTCCACTTTTATCTGGGGATATTTCCTATTTCACCATAGTCCTCAATGAGATCCCAATTATGACTTTGCAGAATCCACGACAACAGTGATAGCAAACTGTCCCAAGAAGGAAAGTGTGGAACTCTGTGTGGTGAAGTCACGTATCGGAAAGCAATCTCTCAGAAAGCTTCTCTCTAATTTTTATGTGAGGATACTTCTTTTGTCACCAAGGCCCCTATGGTCTCCCAAATATCCCTTTGCAGTTTACACGAAAAGAGTGTTAGCAAAATGCTTCCTGACGTCTAAGTTGTAAGTCTGTGTGATGAACTCACTGATCAGAAAGAAGTTTCTCAGAAAGCTTCTTTCACGTTTTGAACTGATGAAATTTCCTTTATCAGCGAAGGATTGAATGCGATCCAAAGATGCCCTTCTCAGGTTCCTCAAAGACATTGTTAATGGACTGTGCCACGAAACATAAGTGTAACTCTGTGAGATGAATTCACACATCACCAATAAGTTTCTATGAAAGCTTCTTTCTAGTTTTCATCTGAGGATATTTCCTTTGTCACCGTAAGCTTCAGTGGGTTATAAAGTATCTAATTGCAGATTTCCAGAAAACTGTGTTAATAAACTAATCACTTAAGATAAACGTGTAACACTGTGCGTCACATTCACACATGGCAACGCAGTTTCTCAGAAGGCTTCTTTCCAGTTTTAATCTGAGGATATTTCCTTTTTCACCATAGCCCTCAATGAGCTCAAAAATATCACTTTGCAGAATCCACGACAACAGTGTTAGCAAACTGTTCCAAGAAGGGAAGGGTGGAATTCTGTGTGATGAAGTCACACATCAGATAGCAATCTCTCAGAAAGCTTCTCTCTAGTTATTATGTGAGTATATTTCCATTTTCACCATGGGATCCTATGGGCTCCCAAATATCACTTTGTAGTTTCCACGAAAGAGTGTTAGCAAACTGCTTCCTGCGGTCTAAGTTGTAAGTCTGTGAGATGAACTCACTGATCTGAAAGAAGCTTCTCAGAAAGCTTCTTTCACGTTTTAAACTGATGAAATTTCCTTTATCAGCGTAGGCCTCAATGCGATCCAAAGAAGCCCTTCTCAGGTTCCTTAAAGACAGTGTTAATGGACTGCTCCACGAAACATAAGTGTAGCTCTCTGAGATGAATTCACACATCACCAAGAAGTTTCTAGGAATGCTTCTTTATAGTTTTCATCTGAGGATATTTCCTTTATCACCGTAAGCTTCAGGGCGATATGAAGAATCTCATTGCAGATTTCCAGAAAACAGTGTTGACAAACTGATCACTGAGTAGAAACCTGTAACTCTGTGAGTTGCATTCACACATGGCAATGCAGTTTCTCAGAGGGCTTCTTTCAACTTTTACTCTGAGGATATTTCCTTTTTCACCATAGCCCTCAATGAGCTCCCAAATATCACTTTGCAGAATCCACGACAACAGTGTTAGCAAACTGTTCCAAGAAGGGAAGGGTGGAACTCTATGTGATGAAGGCACATATCGTAAAACAATATCTCAGAAAGCTTTTCTCTAGTTTTTTATGTGAGGATACTCCCTTTTTCACCATGGGCCCCTACGGGATCCCAAATATCACCTTGCAATTTCCACAAAAGGAGTGTTAGGAAACTGCTTCCTGAGGTATAACTTGTAAGGCTGTGAGATGAATTCACTGATCAGATAGAAGTTTCTGATAATGCTTCTTTCACTTTTTGAACTGATGAGATTTCCTTTATCAGCGTAGGGTCAACGCGATCCAAAGAAGTACTTCTGAGGTTCCTCAAAGACAGTGTTAATGGACTGCTCCATGAAACATAGGTGTAACTCTGTGAGATGAATTCACACATCCCCAAGAATTTTCTAAGAAAGCTTCTTTCTAGTTTTCATCTGAGGATATTTCCTTTGTCACCGTAAGCTTCATTGCGCTAGGAAGTATCTAATTACAGATTTCCAGAAAACTGTGTTAACAAACTGATAACTGAAGAGAAATGTGTAACGCTGTGAGATGCATTCACACATGGGAATGTAGTTTCTCAGAAGGCTTCTTGCCAGTTTTAATCTCAGGATATTTCCTTTTTCACCATAGCCCTCAGTGAGCTCCCAAATATCACTTTGCAGAATCCACGACAACAGTGTTAGCAAACTGTTCCTAGAAGGGAAGGGTGGAACTCTGTGTGATGAAGTCACATATCAGAAAGCAATCTCTCAGAAAGCTTCGCTCTAGTTGCTATGTGTGGATACTTCTTTTCTCATCATGGGACCCGATGGGCTCCCCAATATCACTCTGCAGAAACCACGACAACAGTGTTAGCAAACTGTTCCAAGAAGGGAAAGGTGGAACTCTGTGTGATGAACTCAAACATCACAAAGCAAGCTCTCAGAAAGCTTCTTTCTAGTTTTTATGTGAGGATACTTCTTTTTTCACCACTGGCCAATGGGCTCCCAAATATCACTTTGCAGTTTCCACAAAAGAGTGTTAGCAAACTGCTTCCTGGGTTCTAAGCTTTAAGTCTTTGAGATTAACTCACTGATCAGAAAGAAGTTTCTGAGAAAGATTCTTTCACGTTATGAACTGAAGAAAATTCCTTTATGAGCAAGGGCCTCAATGCTATCCAAAGAGGCACTTCTCAGGTTCCTCATAGACGGTGTTAATGGACTGCTCCACGAAACATAAGTGTAACTGTGTGAGATGAATTCACACATCACCAAGAAGTTTCTCAGAAAGCTTCTTTCTAGTTTTCATCTGAGGATATTACCTTTGTCACCGTAAGCTTCACTGCGTTATGAAGTATCTAATTGCAGATTTCCAGAAAAGTGTGTTTACGAACTGATCACTGAAGAGGAAGGTGTAACTCTGTGAGGTGCATTCACACATGGCAATGCAGTATTTCGGAAAGCTTCTTTCCAGTTTTAATCTGAGGATATTTCCTTTTTCAACATAGCCCTCAATGAGCTCCCAAAGCTCACTTTGCAGAATCCACCACAACAGATTTATCAAACTGTTCCAAGAAGGGAAGGTGGAACTCTGTGTGATGAAGTCACAAATCGGAAAGGAATCTCTCAGAAAGCTTCTCTCTAGTTTTTATGTGAGGATACTTCATTTTTCACCATGGGCCCCTTTGGGCTCCCAAATATCACTTGGCAGAATCCACGACAACAGTGTTAGCAAACTGTTCCAAGACGGGAAGTGTGGAACTCTGTGTGATGAAGACACATAACCGAAAGCAATCTCTCAGAAAGCTTCTCTCTAGTTTTTATGTGAGGATACTTCCTTTTTCACCATGGGACCATAAGGGCTTCCAAATATCACATTGCAGAATCCACAACAACAGTGTTAGCAAACTGTTCCAATAAAGGAAGGGTGGAACTCTGTTTGATGAAGTCACATATGAGAAAGTAATCTCTCAGAAAGCTTTTCTCTAGTTATTATGGGAGGATATTTCCTTTTTCACCATGGGCCCCTACGGTCTCCCAAGTATCACTTTGCAGTTTCCCCTAAAAGAGTGTTAGCAAACTGCTTCCTGAGGTCTAAGTTGTAGGTCTGTGAGATGAACTCACTGATCAAAAAGAAGATTCTCAGAAATCTTCTTTCACGTTTTGAACTGATGAAATTTCCTTTATCAGCATAGGCCTCAATGCGATCCAAAGAAGCCCTTCTCAGGTTCCTCAAAGACAGTGTTAATGCACTGCTCCACGACAAATAAGTGTAACTCTGTGAGATGAATGCACACATCATCAACAAGTTTCTAAGAAAGCTTCTTTCTAGTTTTCATCTGAGGATATTTCCTTAGTCACTGTAAGCTTCATCTCGCTACGAAGTATCTAATTACAGATTTGCAGAAAACTGTGTTAACAAAATCTTGACTGAAGAGAAACGTGTAACTCTGTGAGTTGCATTCACACATGGCAATGCAGTTTCTCAGAAGGCTTCTTTCCAGTTTCAATCTGAGGTTATTTCCTGTTTGACCATAGCCCTCAATGAGCTCCCAAATATCTCTTTGCAGAATCCAAGACAACAGTGTTAGCAAACTGTTCCAAGAAGGGAAGGGTGGAACTCTGTGTGATGAAGTCACACATCGGAATGCAATCTCTCAGAAAGATTCTCTGTAGTTTTCATGTGAGGATACTTCCTTTTTCACCATGGGCCCCTATGGGCTCCCAAATATCACTTTGCCGAATCGACGACAACAGTGTTAGCAAACTGTTCCAAGAAGGGAAGGGTGGAACTCTGTGTGATGAACTCACACATCAGAATGCAATCTCTCAGAAAGCTTCTCTCTAGTTATTATGAGAGGATATTTCCTTTTTCACCATGGGCCCCTATCGGCTCCCAAATATCACTTTGCATTTTCTACGAAAACAGTATTAGCAAACTGTTTCCTGAGGTCTAAGTTGTAAGTCTGTGAGATGAACTCACTGATCAGAAAGAAGTTTCTCAGAAAACTTCTTTCACGTTTTGAACTGATGAAATTTCCTTTATCAGCGTAGGCCTCAGTGCGATCCAAAGAAGCCCTTCTCAGGTTCCTCAAAGAAAGTGTTAATGGACTGCTCCACGACACATAAGCGTAACTCTGTGAGATGAATTCACACATCACCAAGAAGTTTCTCAGAAACCTTCTTTCTAGTTTTCAACTGAGGATATTTTCTTTGTCACCGTAAGCTTCTGTGGGTTATAAATTATCTAATTGCAGATTTCCAGAGAACTGTGTTTACAGACGTATCACTGAAGAGAAACGTGGACCTCTGTCAGTTGCATTCTCACATGGCAATGCAGTTTCTCAGAAGGCTTCTTTACAGTTTTAATCTGAGGATATTTAATTTTTCACCATAGCCCTCAATGAGCTCCCAAATATCACTTTGCAGAATTCACGACAACAGGGTTAGCAAACTGTTCCAAGGAGGGAAGGGCGGAACTATGTGTGATGAAGTCACACATCAGAAAGCAATCTCTCAGAAAGCTTCTCTCTAATTATTATGTGAGGATAATTCCGGAGAACCATCTCACATGCAGAGACATACATAGGCTCAAGATAAAGGGATGGAGGAAGATTTACCAAGCAAATGGAGAACAAAAAAAAAGCAGGCGTTGCAATCCTAGTCTCTGATAAAACAGACTTTAAACCATCAAAGATCAAAAGAGACAAAGAAGGCCATTACATAATGGTAAAGGGATCAATTCCACAGGAAGAGCTAACCCTCCTAAATATATATGCACCCACTATAGGAGCACCCAGATTCATAAAGCAAGTCCTTGGAGACTTACAAAGAGTCTTAGACTCCCATATAATAATAATGGGAGACTTCATCACTCCACTGTCAACATTAGACAGATCAACCAGACAGTAAGTTAACAAGGATATCCAGGAATTGAAATCATCTCTGCACGAAGCGGACCTAATAGACATCTATAGAACTCTCCACCCCAAATCAACAGAATATACATTCTTCTCACCACCACATCGCACTTATTCCAGAATCGACAACATAATTGGAAGTAAAGCACTCCTCAGCAAATGTAAAAGAACAGAAATTATAACAAACTGTCTCTCAGACCACAGTGCAATCAAACTAGAACTCAGGACTAAGAAACTCAATCAAAACCGCTCAACTGCATGGAAACTGAACCACCTGCTCCTGAATGACTACTGGGTATATCACGAAATGAAAGCAGAAATAAAGATGTTCTTTGAAACCATGAGAACAAAGATACAACATACCAGAATCTCTGGGACACATTTAAAGCAGTGTGTAGAGGGAAATTTATAGCACTAAATGCCCACAAGAGAAAGCAGGAAAGATCTAAAATTGACACTCTAACATCACAATTAAAAGAACTAGAGAGGCAAGAGCAAACACATTCAAAAGCTAGCAGAAGGCAAGAAATAACTAAGATCAGAGCAGAACTGAAGGAGATAGAGACACAAAAAACCCTCCAAAAAATCAATGAATCCAGGAGTTGGTTTTTTGAAAAGATCAACAAAATTGACAGACCGCTAGCAAGACTAATAAAGAAGAAAAGAGAGAGGAATCAAATAGACGCAATAAAAAATGATAAACGGGATATCACCAGCGACCCCACAGAAATACAAGCAACCATCAGAGAATACTATAAACGCCTTTACGCAAATCAACTAGAAAATCTAGAAGAAATGGATAATTTCCTGGACACTTACACTCTCCCAAGACTAAACCAGGAAGAAGTGGAATCCCTGAATAGACCAATAGCAGGCTATGAAATTGAGGCAACAATTAATAGCCTACCCACCAAAAAAGTCCAGGACCAGATGGATTCACAGCTGAATTCTACCAGAGGTACAAGGAGGAGCTGGTACCATTCCTTCTGAAACTATTCTAAGCAATAGAAAAAGAGGGAATCCTCCCTACCTCATTTTATGAGGCCAACATCATCCTGATACCAAAGCCTGGCAGAGACACAACAAAAAAAGAGAATTTTAGACCAATATCCCTGATGAACATCGATGCAAAAATTCTCAATAAAATACTGGCAAACCGGATTCAGCAGCACATCAAAAAGCTTATCTACCATGATCAAGTGGGCTTCATCCCCGGGATGCAAGGCTGGTTCAACATTCGCAAATCAATAAACGTAATCCAGCATATAAACAGAACCAAAGACAAGAACCACATGATTATCTCAATAGATGCAGAAAAGGCTTTTGACAAAATTCAACAGCCCTTCATGGTAAAAAAGCTCAATAAATTCGGAATTCATGGAACGTACCTCAAAATAATAAGAGCTATTTATGACAACCTCCCAGGTAATATCATTCTGAATGGGCAAAAACTGGAAAAATTCCCTTTGAAAACTGGCACAAGACAAGGATGCCCTCTCTCACCACTCCTATTCAACATAGTCTTGGAAGTTCTGGCTAGGGCAATCAGGTAAGAGAAAGAAATCAAGGGTATCCAGTTAGGAAAAGAAGAAGTCAAATTGTCCCTGTTTGCAGATGACATGATTGTATATTTAGAAAACCCCATTGTCTCAGCCCAAAATCTCCTTAAGCTGATAAGCAACTTCAGCAAAGTCTCAGGATAAAAATTAATGTGCAAAAATCACAAGCATTCTTATACACCAGTAACAGACAAGCAGAGAGCCAAATCAGGAATGAACTTCCATTCACAATTGCTTCAAAGAGAATCAAATACCTAGGAATCCAACTTACAAGGGATGTCAAGGACCTCTTCAAGGAGAACTACAAACCACTGCTCAGTGAAATCAAAGAGGACACAAACAAATGGAAGAACATACCATGCTCATGGATAGGAAGAATCAATATCGTGAAAATGGCCATACTCCCCAAGGTTATTTATAGATTCAATGCCATCCCCATCAAGCTACCAATGAGTTTCTTCACAGAATTGGAAAAAGCTGCTTTAAAGTTCATATGGAACCAAAAAAGAGCCCGCATTGCCAAGACAATCCTAAGTCAAAAGGACAAAGCTGGAGGCGTCACGCTACCTGACTTCAAACTACACTACAAGGCTACAGTAACCAAAACAGCATGGTACTGGTACCAAAACAGAAATATAGACCAATGGAACAGAACAGAGTCCTCAGAAATAATGCCACACATCTACAACCATCTGATCTTTGACAAACCTGAGAGAAACAAGAAATGGGGAAAGATTCCCTATTTAATAAATGGTGCTGGGAAAATTGGCTAGCCATAAGTAGAAAGCTGAAACTGGATCCTTTCCTTACCCCTTATACGAAGATTAATTCAAGATGGATTAGAGACTTAAATGTTAGACCTAATACCATAAAAACCCTAGAAGAAAATCTAGGTAGTACCATTCAGGGCATAGGCATGAACAAGGACTTCATGTCTAAAGCACCAACAGCAACGGTAGCAAAAGCCAAAATTGACAAATGGTATCTAATTAAACTAAAGAGCTTTTGCACAGCAAAAGAAACTACCATCAGAGTGAATAGGCAACCTACAGAATGGGAGAAAATTTTTGCAACCTACTCATCTGACAAAGGGCTAATATCCAGAATCTACAAAGAACTCAAACAAATATACAAGAAAAAAGCAAACAACCCCATCAACAAGTGGGCAAAGGATATGAACAGACATTTCTCAAAAGAAGACATTCATACAGCCAACAGACACATGAAAAAATGCTCATCCTCACTCGCCATCAGAGAAATGCAAATCAAAACCACAATGAGATACCATCTCACACCAGTTAGAATGGCAATCATTAAGAAGTCAGGAAACAACAGTTGTTGGAGAGGAGGTGGAGAAATAGGAACACTTTTACACTGTTGGTGGGATTGTACACTAGTTCAACCATTATGGAAAACAGTATGGCAATTCCCAAGGATCTAGAACTAGGTGTACCATATGACCCAGCCATCCCACTACTGGGTATATACCCAAAGGATTATAAATTAGTCTACTACAAAGACACATGCACACGTATGTTTATTGTGGCACTATTCACAATAGCAAAGACTTGGAATCAACCCAAATGTCCATCTGTGACAGACTGGATTAAGAAAATGTGGCACATATACACCATGGAATAGTATGCAGCCATAAAAAGGGATGAGTTTGCGTCCTTTGTAGGGACATGGATGCAGCTGGAAGCCATCATTCTTAGCAAACTATCACAAGAAGAGAAAACCAAACACCGCATGTTCTCACTCATAGGTGGGAACTGAACAATGAGATCAAATGGACACGGGAAGGGGCACATCACACACTGGGGCCTATCATGGGGAGGGGGGAGGAGGGAGGAATTGCACTGGGGAGTTATACATGATATAAATGATGAATTGATGGGAGCTGACGAGTTGATTGGGGCAGCACACCAACATGGCATAAGTATACATATGTAACAAACCTGCACGTTATGCACACGTACCCTAGAACTTAAAGTATAATAAAAAAGAAAAAGAAAAAAAAAAAGAAACTTCTTAGTGATGTGTGAATTCATCTCACCGAGTTACACTTATGTTTTGTGGAGCAGTCAATTAACACTGTCATTGAGGAACCTGAGAAGGGCTTCTTTGGATCGCATTGAGGCCTACCCTGATAAAGGAAATTTCATCAGTTCAAAACGTTAAAGAAGCTTTCTGAGAAACTTCTTTCTGATCAGTGAGTTCATCTCACGGACTTACAAACTTAGACCTCAGGAAGCAGTTTGCTAACACTCTTTCCGTGGAAACTGCAAAGTGATATTTGGGAGCCCATAGGGGCCCATGGTGAAAAAGGAAATATCCTCACATAATAACTAGAGAGAAGCTTACTGAGAGATTGCTTTCTGATGTGTGACTTCATCACACAGAGTTCCAACCTTCCCTTCTTGGAACAGTTTGCTAACACTGTTGTCGTGGATTCTGCAAAGTGATATTTGGGAGCCCATAGGGCCCATGGTGAAAAAGGAAGTATCCTCCCATAATAAATAGAGAGAAGCTTTCTGAGAGATTGCTTTCTGATGTGTGACTTCATCACACAGAATTCCACCCTACCATTCTTGGAACAGTTTGCTAACACTGTTGTCGTGGATTCTGGAAAGTGATATTTGGGAGCTCATTGAGGGCTATGGTGAAAAAGGAAATATCCTCAGATTAAAACTGGAAAGAAGCCTTCTGAGAAACTGCATTGCCATGTGTGAATGCACCTCACAGAGTTACACGTTTCTCTCAGTGATCAGTTTGTTAACACAGTTTTCTGGAAATCTGTAATTAGATACTTCATAGCGCAATGAAGCCTACGGTGACAAAGGAAATATCCTCAGATGAAAACTAGAAAGAAGCTTTCTAGAAAACTTCTTGATGATGTGTTAATTCATCTCACAGAGTTACCCTTATATTTCGTGGAGCAGTCCATTAACACTGTCTTTGAGGAACCTGAGAAGGGCTTCTTTGGATCGCATTGAGGCCTAGGCTGATAAAGGAAATTTCATCAGTTCAAAAAGTGACAGAAGCTTTCTGAGAAACTTCTTTCTGATCAGTGAGTTCATCTCACAGACTTACAACTTAGACCTCAGGAAGCAGTTTGCTAACACTCTTTTCGACGAAACTGCAAAGTGATATTTGGGAGCCCATAGGGGCCCATGGTGAAAAATGAACTATCCTCACATAATAAGTAGAGAGAATCTTTCTGAGAGATTGCTTTCTGATGTGTGACTTCATCACACAGAGTTCCACCGTTCCCTTCTTGGAATAGTTTGCTAACACTGTTATCGTGCATTCTGCAAAGTGACATTTGGGAGCCCATAGGGGCCAGTGGTGAAAAAGGAAGTATCCTCACATAAAAACTAGAGAGAAGCTTTCTGAGAGATTGCTTTCTGATGTGTGACTTCATCACACAGAGCCCCAAAATTCCCCTCCTGGAACAGTTTGCTAACAGTGTTGTGGTGGATTCTGTAAGTGATATTTTGGAGCACATAGGGACCCATGGTGAAAAAGGAAATATCCTCACATAAAAACTAGAGAGAAGCTTTCTGAAAGATTGCTTTCGTATATGTGATTTCATCACCCAGAGTTCCAATCTTCCCTTCTTGGAACAGTTTGCTAACACGTTTGTCGTGGATTCCGCAAAGTGATATTTGGGAGCCCATAGGGGCCCATGGTGATAAAGGAAATATCCTGACTAATAAGTAGAGAGAAGCTTTCTGAGAGATTGCCTTCAGACATGTGACTTCATCACACAGAGTTCCACCCTTCTCTTCTTGGAACAGTTTGGTAACATTGTTGTCGTGGATTCTGCAAAGTGATATTTGGGAGCTCATTGAGGCCTACGGTGAAAAAGGAAATATCCTCAGATTAAAACTGGAAAGAAGAATTCTGAGAAACTGCATTGCCATGTGTGAATGCAACACACAGAGTTACACGTTTTTCTTCAGTGATCAGTTTGTTAACACAGTTTTCTGGAAATCTGCAATTAGATACTTCATAGCGCAATGAAGTTACGGTGACAAAGGAAATATCCTCATATGAAAACTAGAAAGAAGCTCTCTTAGAAGCTTTTTGGTGATGTGTGAATTCATCTCACAGGGTTACACTTACTTTTCGTGGAGCAGTCGATTAACACTGTCTTTGAGGCACCTGAGAAGGGCTTCTTTGGATCGCATTGAGGCCTACGCTAATAAAGGAAATTTCATCAATTCAAAACGTGAAAGAAGCTTTCTGAGAAACTTCTTTCTGACCAGTGAGTTCACCTCACAGATTTACAATGTAGACCTCAGGAAGCAGTTTGCTAACACTCTTTTCGTGGAAACTGCAAAGTGATATTTGGGATCCCTTAGGGGTCCATGGTGAAAGAAGAAGTATTCTCACATAAAAAATTGAGAGAAGCTTTCTAAGAGATTGCTTTCTGATATGTGACTTCATCACACAGAGTTCCACCCTTCCCTTCTAGGATCAGTTTGCTAACACTGTTGTCGTAGATTCTGCAAAGGAATATTTGGGATCTCGTTGAGGGCTATGGTGAAAAAGGAAATATCCTCAAATGAAAACTGGAAAGAAGCCTTCTGAGAAACTGCATTGCCATTTTTTAATGCAACTCACAGAGTTACACGTTTATCTTCAGTGATCAGTTTGTTAACCCAGTTTTCTGGAAATCTGCAATTAGATACTTCATAGCGCAGTGAAGCTTACAGTGACAAAGGAAATATCCACAGATGAAAAATAGAAACTTTCTTAGAAACTTTTTGGTGAAGTGTGATTTCATCTCACAGAGTTACACTTATGTTTCATGGAGCAGTCCATGAACACTGTCTTTCAGGAACCTGAGAAGGGCTTCCTTGGATCGCATTGAGGCCTAGGCTGATAAAGGAAATTTCATCAGTTCAAAACTTGAGAGAAGTTTTCTGAGAAACTTCTTTCTGATCAGTCAGTTCCTCCCACTGACTTACAACTTAGAGAAAGCAGTTTGCTAACACTCTTTTCGTGGAAACTGCAAAGTGATATTTGGGAGCCCATAGGCGCCCATGGTGAAAAAGGAAATATCCTCACATAATAACTAGAGAGAAGCTTTCTGAGAAATTGCTTTCTGATGTGTGACTTCATCACACATAGTTCCACCCTTCCCTTCTTGGAACAGTTTGCTAACACTGTTGTCGTGGATTCTGCAAAGTGATATTTGGGAGCCCTTTGGGGCCCAGGGTGAAAAAGGAAGTATCCTCACATAAAAACTAGAGAGAAGATTTCTGAAAGATTGCTTTCTGATGTGTGACTTCATCACACAGAGTTCCACCCTTCCCTTCTTGGAACAGTTTGCTAACACTGTTGTCGTGGATTCTGCAAAGTGATATTTGGGAGTTCATTGAGGGCTACGGTGAAAATGGAAATATACTCAGATTAAAATGGAAAGAAGCCTTCTGAGACACTGCATTGCCATGTGTGAATGCATCTCACAGAGTTACACGTTTCTCTTCAATGATCATTTTCTTAACACAGTTTTCTGGAAATCTGCTATTAGATAGTTCATAGCGGAATGAAGCTTATGGTGAAAAAGGGAATACGCTCCTATGAAAAGTAGAAAGAACCTTTCTTTGAAACTCCTTGGTGATGTGTGAATTCATATCAAAGAGTTACACTTACGTTTAATGGAGCAGTCCATTAACACTCTCTTTGAGGAACCTGAGAAGGGATCCTTTTGATCGTATTGAGGCCTACGTTGATAAAGGAAATTTCATCAGTTCAAAACGTGAAAGAAGCTTTCTGAGAAACTTCTTTCTGATCAGTGAGTTCAACTCACAGACTTACAACATAGAACTCAGGAAGCAGTTTGCTAACACACCATTCGTGTATTCTGCAAAGTGATATTTGGGAGCCCTTAGGGGGCCATGGTGGAAAAGGAAATATCCTCACATAATAACTAGAGAGAAGGTTTCTGAGAGATGGCTTTCTGATGTGTGACTTCATCACACAGAGTTCCACCCTTCCCTTCTTGGAAGAGTTTCCTTACACTGTTGTCACGGAATCGGCAAGGTGATATTTGGGAGCCCATAGGGGCACATATGGAAAAGGAAGTATCCTCACATAATAACTAGAGAGAAGCTTTCTGAGAGATTGCTTTCTGATGTGTGACTTCATCACACAGAGTTCCACCCTTCCCTTCTTGGAACAGTTTGATAACAGTGTTGTCGTGGATTCTGCAAAGTGATATTTGGGAGCTCATTCAGGTCTACGGTGAAAAAGGTAACATAGATTAAAACTGGAAAGAAGCCTTCTGAGAAACTGCATTGCCATGTGTGAATGCAACTCGCAGAGTTACACGTTTCTCTTCAGTGATCAGTTTGTTAACACTGTTTTCCGGAAATCTGCAATTAGAAACTTCAAGCGCAATGAAGCCTACAGTGACAAAGGAATTATCCTCAGATGAAATCTAGAAAGAAGCTTTCTTAGAAACTTCTTGTTGATGTGTGAATTCATCTCACAGATTTACACTTATGTTTCGTGGAGCAGTCCATTAACACTGTCTTTGAGGAACGTGAGAAGGGCTTCTTTGGATCGCATTGAGGCCTACGCTGATAAAGGAAATTTCATCAGTTCAAAACGTGAAAGAAGCTTTCTCAGAATCTTCTTTCTGATCAGTGAGTTCATCTCACAGACCTACAACTTAGACCTCAGGAAGCAGTTTGCTAACACTCTTTACGTGGAAACTGCAAGGTGATATTTGGGAGACCAAAGGGGCCAGTGGTGAAAAAGGAATATCCTCACATAATAACTAGAGAGAAGCTTTCTGAGAGATTGCTTTCTGATGTGAGACTTCATCACACAGAGTTCCGCCCTTCCCTTCTTGGAAGAGTATTCTAACACTGTTGTCGCGGATTCGGCAAGGTGATATTTGGGAGCCCATAGGGGCCCATATGGATATGGAAGTATCCTCACATAATAACTAGAGAGAAACTTTCTGAGAGATTGCTTTCTGATGTGTGACTTCATCACAGAGAGTTCCACCCTTCCCTTCTTGGAACAGTTTGCTAACACTGTTGTCGTGGATTCTGCAAAGTGACATTTGGGTGCTCTTTGAGGGCTATGGTGAAAAGGAAATATCCTCAGATTTAAACAGGAAAGAAGCATTCTGAGAAACTGCATTGCCATGTGTGAATGCAACTCACAGATTTACACGTTTCTCTTCACAGATCAGTTTGTTAACACAGTTTCTGGAAACTTGCAGTTAGATAATTCGTACCGCAATGAAGCTTACGGTGACAAAGGAAATAACCTCAAATGAAAAATAGAAAGAAGCTTTGCTAGAAACTTCTTAGTGATGTGTGAATTCATCTCACCGAGTTACACTTATGTTTCATGGAGCAGTCAATTAACACTGCCTTTGAGGTACCTGAGAAGGGCTTATTTGGATCGCATTGAGGCCTCCCCTAATAAACGAAACTTCATCAGTTCAAAACGTTCAAGATGCTTTCTGAGAAACTTCTTTCTGATCAGTGAGTTCATCTCACAATGTTACAACTTAGAAATCAGGAAGCAGTGTGCTAACACTCTTTCCTTGGAACATGCAAAGTGATATTTGGGAGCCATTAAGGGCCCATGGTGAAAAAGGAAATATCCTCACATAATAACTAGAGAGAAACTTTCTGAGAGATTGCTTTCTGATGAGTGACTTCATCACAAAGAATTCCACACTTCCATACTTTGAACAGTTTTCTAACACTGTTGTCCTGGATTCTGCAAAGTGATATTTGGGAACCCATAGGGGCCCATGATGAAAAAGGAAGTATCCTCACATAATAACTAGAGAAAAACTTTCTGAGAGATTGCTTTCTGATGTGTTACTTCATCACATAGAGTTCCATCCTTCCCTTCTTGGAACAGTGTGCTAACACTGTTGTCGTGAATTCTGCAAAGTGTTATTTGGAGCTCATTGAGGGCTATGGTGAAAAAGGAAATATCCACAGATTAAAACTGGAAAGAAGCCTTCTGAGAAACTGCACTGCCATGTGTGAAAGCAATTAACAGAGTTACACGTTTCTCTTCAGTGATCAGTTTGTTAACACAGTTCTCTGGAAATCTGCATTTAGACACTTCATAGCGCAATGAAGCTTATGGTGACAAAGGAAATATTCTCAGATGAAAACTAGAAAGAAGCTTTCTGAGAAACTTCTTGGTGATATGTGAATTCATCGCTCAGAGTTACACTTCCGTTTCGTTGAGCAGTCCATTAACACCCTGTTTGAGGAACCTGAGAAGGGCTTCTTTGGATCGCATTGAGACCTATGCTGATAAAGGAAACTTCATCAGTTCAAAACGTGATAGAAGTTTTCTGAGAAACTTCTGTCGGATAAGTTTGTTCATCTCATAGAGTTACATCTTAAACCTCAGGAAGGAGTTTGCTAACACTCTTTTCGTGGAAACTGCAAAGTGATATTTGGGAGCCCTTAGGGTCCCATGGTGAAAAAGGAAATATCCTCACATAATAACTAGAGGGAAGCATTCTGAGGGATTGCTTTCTGTTGTGTGACTTCATCACACAGAGTTCCACCCTTCCCTTCTTGGAACAGTTTGCTAACACTTTTGTCTTGCATTCTGCAAAGTGATAATTGGGAGCTCATTGCGGGCTATGGTGAAAAAAGAAGTATCCTCACATAAGAACTAGAGAGAAGTGTTCTGAAAGATTGCTTTCTGATACGTGACTTCATCACACAGAGTTCCACCCTTCCCTTCGTGGAATAGTTTGCTAACCCTATTGTCGTGGATTCTGCAAGGTGATATTTGGGAGCTCATTGAGGACTATGGTGATAAAGGAAATATCCTCTGATTAAAACTGGAAAGAAGCCTTCTGAGAAGCTGCATTGTCTTGTGTGAATGCATCTCACACAGTTACACGTTTCTTTTCAGTGATCAGTTTGTTAACACAGTTTTCTGGAAATCTGCAATTAGATACTTCATAGCATAATGAAACTTACGGTGACAAAGGAAATATCCTCAGATGAAAACTAGAAAGAAGCTTTCTGAGAAACTTCTTGGTGATGTGTGAATTCATCTCACAGAGTTTCACGTATGTTTCATGGAGCAGTCCATTAACACTGTCTTTGAGGAACCTGAGAAGGGCTTCTTTGGATCGCATTGAGGCCTATGCTGATAAAGGAAATTTCATCAGTTAAAAACGTGAAAGAAGCTTTCTGAGAAACTCCTTTCTGGTCAGTGAGTTAATCGCACAGACTTACAACTGAGACCTCAGGAAGCACTTTGCTAACACTCTTTTCCGGGAAACTGCAAAGTGGCATTTGGGAACCCATAGGGGCCAATGATGGAAAAGGAAATATCCACACATAATAACTAAATAGAAGGTTTCTCAGAGATTCCTTTCTGATGTGTGACTTCATCACACAGAGTACCACACTTCCCTTCTTGGAACAGTTTGCTCACACTGTTGTCGTGTATTCTGCAAAGTGATATTTGGGAGCCCATAGGGGCCCATGGTGAAAAAGGAAGTATCCTCACATAAAACTTAGAGAGAAGCTTTCTGAGAGATTGCTTTCGGATATGTGACTTCATCACACAGAGTTCCACAGTTCCCTTCTTGGAACGGTTTGCTAACACTGTAGTCGTGGATTCTGCAACGTGATATTTGGGAGCTCCTTGAGGACTATGGTGAAAAGGAAATACCCTCAGATTAAAACTGGAAAGAAGCCTTCGGAGAAACTGCATTACAATGTGTGAATGCAACTCACAGAGTTACACGTTTCTCTTCAGTTATCAGTTTGTTAACACAGTTTTCTGGAAATCTGCAATTAGGTACTTCGTAGCGCAATGAAGCTTACGGTGACAAAGGAAATATCCTCAGATGAAAACAAGAAAGAAGCTTTCTTCGAAATTTCTTGGTGATGAGTGAATTCATCTCACAGTGTTACACTTATGTTTCGTGGAACAGTCCATTAATACTGTCTTTGAGGAACCTGAGAAATGCTTCTTTCTATCGCATTGAGGCCCTACGCTGATAAAGGAAATTTCATCAGTTCAAAACGTGAAAGAAGCTTTCTGAGAAACTTCTTTCTGATCAGTGAGTTCATCTCACAGACTTACAATTTAGACGTCAGGAAGTAGTTTGCTAACACTCTTTTCGTGGAAACTGCAAAGTGATATTTGGGAGCCAAGGGGGGCCCATGGTGAAAAAGGAAATATCCTCACATGACAACTAGACAGGATCTTTATGAGAGATTGCTTTCTGACGTGTGACTTCATCACACAGAGTTCCACCCTTCCCTTCTTGGACAGTTTGCTAACACTGTTGTCGTGGATTCTGCAAAGTGATATTTGGGAGCCCACAGGGTCCCATGGTGAAAAAGGAAGTATCCTCACATAAAAACTAGAGAGAATGTTTCTGAGAGATTGGGTTCTGATGTGTGACTTCATCACTCAGAATTACACCCTTCCCTTCTTGGAACTGTTTGCTAACACTGATGTCGTGGATTCTGCAAAGTGATAATTGGGAGCTCAGTGAGGGCTACTGGTGAAAAAGGAAATATTCACAGATTAAAACTGGAAAGAAGCCTTCTGAGAGAACTGCATTGCCATGTGTGAATGCAACTCACAGAGTTACACGTTTCTCTTCAGTGATCAGTTTGTTAACACAGCTCTCTGGAAATCTGCATTTAGACACCTCATAGCGCAATGAAGCGTAATGGTGACAAAGGAAATATTCTCAGATGAAAACTAGAAAGAAGCTTTCTGAGAAACTTCCTTGGTGATGTGTGAATTCATCGCTCAGAGTTACACTTCCGTTTCGTTGAGCAGTCCATTAACACCCGGTTTGAGGAACCTGAGAAGGGCTTATTTGGATCGCATTGAGACCTACGCTGATAAAGGAATTTTCATCAGTTCAAAACGTGAAAGAAGCTTTCCGAGAAACTTCTTTCTGATCAGTGAGTTCATCTCACAGACCTACAACTTAGACCTCAGGAAGCAGTTAGCTAACACTCTTTTCGTGGAAACTGCAAAGTGATATTTTGGAGCCCTTATGGGCCCATGGTGAAAAAGGAAATATCCTCACATAATAACTAGAGGGAAGCTTTCTGAGAGATTGCTTTCTGATGTGTGACTTCATCACACAGATTTCCAATCTTTCCTTCTTGGAACAGTTTGCTAACACTGTTGTAGTGGATTCTACAAAGTGATGTTTGGGAGCCCGTAGGGGCCCATGGTGAAAAACGAAGTATGCTTACATAAAAACTAGAGAGAAGCTTTCTGAGAGATTGCTTTCAGATATGTGACTTCATCACACAGAGTTCAACCCTTCCCTTCTTATAACAGTTTGCTAACACTGTTGTCGTGGATTCTGCAAACTGATATTTGGGAGCTCATTGAGTGCTATTTTGAAAAAGGAAATATCCTCAGATTAAAACTGGACAGAAGCCTTTTGAGAAACTGCATTACCATGTGTGAGTGCAACTCAGAGAGTACACGTTTCTCTTCAGTGATCAGTTTGTTAACACAGTTTTCTGGAATCCTGCAATTAGATATTTCATAGCAGCAAAGAAGCTTACGGTGACAAAGGAAATACCCTCAGATGAGAACTAGAAAGAAGCTTTCTTAGAAACTTCTTGGTGATGAGTGAATTCATCTCACAGAGTTATGCTTATGTTTCATTGAGCAGTCCATTAACACTGTCTTTGAGGAACCTGAGAAGGCATTCTTTTAATCGCATTGAGGCCTGCGCTGATAAAGTAAATTTCATCACTTCCAAAGGTGAAAGAATCTTTCTGAGAAACTTCTTTCTGATCAGTGAATTCATTTTCCAGACTTACAACTTAGACCTCAGAAAGCAGTTTGCTAACACTCTTTTTGTGGAAACTGCAAAGTGATATTTGGGAGCCCATAGGGGCCCATGGTGAGAAAGGAATTATCCTCACATAATAACTAGAGAGAAGCTTTCTGAGAGATTGCTTTCTGATGTGTGACTTCATCACAGAGAGTTCCACCCTTCCATCCTTGGAACAGTTTGCAATCACTGTTGTCGTGGATTCTGCAAAGTGATATTTGGAGCTCATTGAGGGCTATGGTGAAAAAGGAAATATCCACAGATTAAAACTGGAAAGAAGTCTTCTGAGAAACTGCATTGCCATGTGTGAATGCAACTACCAGAGTTACACTTTTCTCTTCTGTGATCGGTTTGTTAACACAGTTTGTTGGAAATCTGCAATGAGATACTTCATAGCGCAATGAAGCTTACAGTGACAAAGGAAATATCCTCAGATGAAAACTAGAAAGAAGCCTTCTTGGAAACTTCTTGGTGATGTGTGAATTCCTCTCACAGAGTTACACTTATGTTTCCTAGAGCAGTCCATTAACACTGTCTTTGAGGAACCTGAGATGGGCTTCTTTGGATAGCATTGAGGCCTACGCTGTTAAAGGAAATTTCATCAGTTCACAACGTGAAAGAAGCTTTTCGAGAAACTTCTTTCTGAACAGTGAGTTCATCTCACAGACTTACAACTTAGAGCTCAGGAAGCAGTTTGCTAACACTCTTTTCGTGGAAACTGCAAAGTGATATTTGGGAGCCCCTAGAGGCCCATGGTGGAAAAGGAAATTTCCTCACATAATAACTAGAGAGATGCATTGTGAGAGATTGCTTTCTGATGTGTGACTTCATCTCACAGAGTTCGACCCTTCCCTTCTTGGAACAGTTTGCTAACACTGTTGTCGTGGATTCTGCAAAGTGATATTTTGGAGCCCATAGGGGCCCATGGTGAAAAAGGAAATATCCTCAGATTAAAACTGGAATGAAGCCTTCTGAGAAACTTCATTGCCATGTTAGAATGCAACTCACAGAGTTACACGTTTCTCTTCAGTGATCAGTTTGTTAACACAGTTTTCCGGAAATCTGCAATTAGATAATTCACAGCGCAATGAATCTTACGTTGACAAAGGGAATATCCTCAGAAGAAAACGAGAAAGAAACTTTCTTAGAAATTCCTAGGAGATGTGTGAATTCATCTCACAGTGTTACACTTATGTTTCGTGGAGCAGTCCATTAACACTGTCTTTGAGGTACCTGAGAAGGGCTTCTTTGGATCGCATTGAGTCCTACGCTGATAAAGGAAATTTCATCACTTCAAAACGTGAAAAAAGCTTTCTGAGAAACTTCTTTCTGATCAGTAAGTAAATCTCACAGATTTACACCTTAGACCTCAGGAAGCAGTTTGCTAACACTCTTTTGGTGGAAACTGCAAAGTAATATTTAGGAGGCCAAAGGGGCCCATGGTGAAAAAGAAAATATCCTCACATAATAACTAGAGAGAGGCTTTCTGAGAGATTGCTTTCTGATATGTGACTTCATCACAGAGAGTTCCACCCTTCCCTTCTTGGAACAGTTTGCTAACACTGTTGTCGTGGATTCTCCAAAGTGATATTTGGGAGAAATTAGGGGCCCAGGTTGAAAAACGAAGTATGCTCCCATATAAACTAGAGAGAAGCTTTCTGAGAGATTGCTTTCTGGTGTGTGACTTCATCACACAGAGTTCCACACTTGTCTTCTTGGAACAGTTTGCTAACACTGTTGCGTGGATTCTGCAAAGTGATATTTGGGAGCCCATAGGGGCCCATGGAGAAAAAGGAAATATCCTCACATAAAAATTTGAGAGAAGCTTTCTGAGAGATTGCTTTCTGATGTGTGGCTTCATCACACAAAGTTCCACTCTTCCCTTCTTGGAACAGTTTGGTAACACTGTTGTCGTGGATTCTGCAAAGTGATATTTGGGAGCTCATTGAGGGCTATGGTGAAAAAGTATATATCCTCAGATTAAAAGTGGAATGAAGGCTTCTGGGAACTCCATTGCCATGTGTGAATGCAACTCACAGAGTTACACGTTTCTCTTCAGTGATCAGTTTGTTAACACAGTTTTCTGGAAATCTGCAATTAGATACTTCATAGCGTAATGAAGCTTACGGTGACAAAGGAAATAGCCTCAGATGAAAACTAGAAAGAAGTTTGTTACAAACTTCTTGGTGATGTGTGAATTCATCTCACAGAGTTACACTTATATTTCGTGGAGCAGTCCGTTAACACTGTCTTTGAGGAACCTGAGAAGGGCTTCTTTGGTTCGCATTGAGGCCTACGCTGAAAAAGGAAATCTTATCAGTTCAAAACGTGAAAGAAGCTTTCTGAGAACCTTCTTTCTGATCAGTGAGTTCATCTCACAGACTTACAACTTAGACTTCAGGAAGCAGTTTGCTAACACTCTTTTCGTGGAAACTGCAAAGTGATCTTTAGGAGCCCTTAGGGGCCCATGGTGAAAAATGAAATATCCTCACATGATAACTAGAGAGAAGCTTTCTGAGAGATTGCTTTCAGATGTGTGACTTCATCACACAGAGTTCCACCGTTCCCTTCTTGTAACAGTTTGCTAACACTGTTGTCGTGGATTCTGCAAAGTGATATATGGGGGCCCAGAGGGGCCCATGGTGAAAAAGGAAGTATCCTCACATAAAAACTAGAGAGAACCTTTCTGAGAGATTGCTTTCTGATGTGTGACTTCATCACACAGATTTCCACCCTTCCATTCTTGGAACAGTTTGCTAACACTGTTGTCGTGGATTCTGCAGAGTGATATTTGGTAGCAAATTGAGGGCTATGGTGAAAAAGGAAATATCCTCAGATTAAAACTGGAACGAAGCCTTCTGAGAAACAGAATTGCCATGTGTGAATGCATCTCACAGAGTTACACGTTTCTCTTCAGTGATCAGTTTCTTAACAGTTTTCTGGAAATCTGCAATTAGATACTACATAGCTAAATGAAGCTTACGTTGACAAAGTAAATATCCTCAAATGAAAACTAGAAAGAAGCTTTCTTAGAAACTTCTTCGTGATGTGTGAATTCATATCACAGCGTTACACTTATGTTTCTTTGAGCAGTCCATTAACACTGTCTTTGAGGAACCTGAGAAGGGCTTCTTTAATCGCATTGATGCCTACACTGGTAAAGGAAATTTCATCAGTTCAAAACGTGAAAGAAGCTTTCTGAGAAACTTCTTTCTGATCAGTGAGGTCGTCTCACAGACTTAAAATTTACACCTCAGGAAATCGTTTGCTAACACTGTTTTCGTGGAATGTGCAAAGTGATATTTGGGAGCCCATTGGGGCCCATGGTGAAAAAGGAAATATCCTCACCGAATAACTACAGAGAAGCTTTTTGAGAGATTTCTTTCTGATGTGTGACTTCATCACACAGAATTCCACCCTTCCCTTCTTGGATCAGTTTGCTAACACTGTTTTCGTGGATTCTGCATTGTAATATTTGGGGGCCCATAGGGGCCCATGGTGAAAAAGGAATTATCCTCACATAAAAATAGAGAGAAGCTTTCTGAGAGATTGCTTTCAGATATGTGACTTCATCACACAGAGTTCCACCCCGCCCTACTTAGAACAGTTTGCTAACCCTGTTGTCGTGGATTCTGCAAAGTGATATTTGGGAGCTCATTGAGGGCTATGGTGAAAAAGGAAATATCCTCAGATTAAAACTGGAAAGAAGCCTTCTGAGAAGCTGCATTGCAATGTGTGAATGCACCTCACAGAGTTACACGTTTCTCTTCAGTGACCACTTTGTAAACACAGTTTTCTGGAAATCTACAATTAGATACTTTTAGCCCACTGAAGCTTTCTTTGACAAAGAAAATATCCTCAGTTGAAAACTAGAAAGAAGCTTTCTGAGAAACTTTTTGGTGATGTGTGAATTCATCTCACAGAGTTAAACTTATGTTTCGTGGAGCAGTCCATTAACACTGTCTTTGAGAAACCTGACAAGGGCTTCTTTGGATCGCATGGAGGCCTACGCTGATAAAGGAAATTTCATCAGTTCAAAAGGTGAAAGAAGCTTTCTGAGAAATTTCGTTGTGATCAGTGAGTTCATCTCACAGACTTACACCTTAGACCTCAGGAAGCAGTTTGCAACACCCTTTTCGTGGAAACTGCAAAGTGATATTTGGGAGCCCATAGGAGAACATGGTGAAAAAGGAAATATCCTCACATAGTAACTATAGAGAAGCTTTCTGAGAGATTGCTTCCTGATGTGTGACTTCATCATACAGAGTTCCACACTTCCCCTCTAGGAACAGTTGGCTCATACTGTTGTCGTGGATTCTGCAAAGTTATATTTGGGAGCTCTTTGAGGGCAATGGTGAAAAAGGATATAACCTCAGATTAAAACTGGAAAGAAGCCTTCTGAGAAACTGCATTGCCATGTGTGAATGCAACTCACAGAGTTACACGTTTCTCTTCAGTGATCAGTTCGTTAACACAGTTTTCTGGAAATCTGCAATTAGATACTTCATAGCGCAATGAAGCTAACGGTGACAAAGGAATTATTCTCAGATGAAAACTAGAAAGAAGCTTTCCTAGAAACTTCTTGGTGATGTGTGAATTCATCTCACAGAGTTACACTTATGTTTCGTGGAGCAGTCCATTAACACTCTCTTTGACGAACATGAGAAGGGCTTCTTTGGATCGCATTGAGGCCTACGCTGATAAAGGAAACTTCATCAGTTCAAAACGTGAAAGAAGCTTTCTGAGAAACCTCTTTCTGATCCGTGAGTTCATCTCGCAGACTTAAACCTTAGAGCTCAGGAAGCAGTTTGGTAACACTCTTTTCGTGGAAACTGCAAAGTGATATTTGGGAGCCCCTATGGGCCCATGGTTAAAAAGGAAATATACTCACATAATAACTAGAGAGAAGCTTTCTGAGAGATTGCTTTCTGATGTGTGACTTCATCACACTGAGTTCCACCCTTCCCTTCATGGAACAGTTTGCTAACACTGTTGTCGTGGATACTGCAAAGTGATATTTGGGAGCTCTTTGAGGGCTATGGTGAAAAAGGAAATATCCTCAGATTAAAACTGGAAAGAAGCCTTCTGAGAAACTGCATTGCATTGTGTGAATGCATCTCACAGAGTTACACGTTTCTCTTCAGTGATCAGTTTGTTAACACAGTTTTCTGGAAATCTGCAATTAGATACTTCATAGCGCAGTGAAGCTTACGGTGACAAAGTAAATATCATCAGATGAAAATTAGAAAGAAGCTTTCTTAGAAGCTTCGTGGTGATGTTTGAATTCATCTAACAGAGTTACACTTATGTGTCGTGGAGCAGAGTTCATCTCACAGAGTTACAACTTAGACCTCCGGAAGCAGTTTGGTAACAATCTTTTCGTGGAAACTGCAAAGTGATATTTGGGAGCCCATAGGGGCCCATGGTGAAAAAGGTATTATCCTCACATAACAACTAGAGAGAAGCTGTCTGAGAGATTGCCTTCTGATGTGTGACTTCATCACACAAAGTTCCACCCTTTCCTTCCTGAAACAGTTTGCTAACGCTATTGTCGTGGATTCTGCAAAGTGATATTTGGGAGCCCATAGTGGCCCATGGTGAAAAAGGAAGTATTCTCACATAATAACTAGAGGGAAGCTTTCTGAGAGATTGCTTTCCGATGTGTGACTTCATCACACAGACTTCCACCCTTCCCCTCCTGGAACAGTTTGCTAACTCTGTTGTCGTGGTTTCTGAAAAGTGATATTGGGAGCTCATTGAGTGCTATGGTGAAAAATGAAATATCCTCAGATTAAAACTGAAAAGAAGACTCCTGAGAAACTGCATTGCCATGTGTGAATGCAACTCACAGAGTTACACGTTTCTCTTCAGTGATCACTTTGTTAACACACTTTTCTGGAAATCTGCAATTAGATACTTCCTAGCGCAATGAAGCTTACGGTGACAAAGGAAATATCCACAGATGAAAACTAGAAAGATGCTTTCTTAGAAACATCTTGGTGATGTGTGAATTCATCTCAGAGAGTTACACTTATGTTCCGTGGAGCAGTCCATTAACACTGTCTTTGAGGAACCTCAGAAGTGCTTCTTTGGATAGCATTGACCCTATGCTGATAAAGGAAATTTCATCAGTTCAAAAAGTGAAAGAAGCATTCTGAGAAACTTCTATCTGATCAGTGCGTTCATCTCACAGACTTACAACTTAGACCTCAGGAAGCAGTTTCCTAACACTCTTTTCGTAGAAACTGCAGACTGATATTTGGGAGCCCATAGGGGCCCATGATGAAAAAGAAATAATCTCACATAATAACTAGAGGGAAGCTTTCTGAGAGATTACTTTCTGAAGTTTGACTTCATCACACAGATTTCCACCCTTCCCTTCTTGGACCAGTTTGCTAACACTGTTGTCGTGGATTCCGGAAAGTGATATATGGGATCTCATTGAGGGCTATGGTGAAAAAGGAAATATTCTCAGATTAAAACTAGAAAGAAGCCTTCTGAGAAACTGCATTGCCATGTGTGAATGCAACTCCCAGAGTTACACGTTTCTCTTCCGTGATCAGTTTGTTAACGCAGTTTTCTGGAAATCTGCTATTAGATACTTCATAGCACAATGAACCTTGTGGTGACAAAGGAAATATCCTCACATGGAAACTAGAAAGAAGCTTTCGTAGAAACTCTTTGGTGGCGTGTGAATTCATCTCACAGACTTACACTTATGTTTCGTGTAGCAGTCAATTAACACTGTCTTTGAGGAATCTGAGAAGGGCTTCTTTGGATCGCATTGAGGCCTACGCTGATAAAGGAAATTTCCACAGCTTACTACGTGAGAGAAGTTTTCTGAGAAACTTCTTTCTGATCAGTGAGTTCATCTCACAGACTTACACCTTAGACCTCAGGAAGCAGGTTGCTAACCCTCTTTTCGGGGAAACTGCAAATTGATATTTGGGAGCCCACAGGGTCCCATGGTGAAAAAGGAAATATCCTCAAATAATAACTATATAGAAGCTTTCTGAGAGATTGCTTTCTGATGTGTGACTTCATCACACATAGTTCCACCCTTCCCCTCTTGAAACAGTTTGCTCACACTATTGTCCTGGATTCTGCAAAGTGATATTTGGGACCCCATACGGGCCCATGGTCAAAGGAAGTATCTCACATAATAACTAGATAGAAGCTTTCTGAGAGATTGCTTTCTGATGTGTGACTTCATCACACAGCGTTCCACCCTTCCCTTCTTGGAACAGTTTGCTAACTCTGTTGTCGTGGATTCTGCAACGTGGTATTTGGGAGCTCTTTAACTGCTATTGTGAAAAAGGATATATCCTCACATTAAAACTGGAAAGAAGCCTTCTGAGAAACTGCATTACCATCTGTGATTGCAGCCCAAAGAGTTACGCATTTCCCTTCAATGATCAGTGTGTTAACACAGTTTTCTGGAAATCTGCAGTGAGATACTACATAGCGCAATGAATCTTACGGTGACAAAGGAAATATCCCCAGATGAAAACTAGAAAGAAGCTTTCTTAGAAACTTCTTGGTGTTGTGTGAATTCATCTCACAGAGTTAGACTTATGTTTCGTGGAGCAGTCCATTAACACTGTCTTTGAGGAACCTGAGAAGGGTTTCTTTGGATCGCATTGAGGCCTAAGCTGTTAAAGGAAATTGCATCCATTCAAAACGTGAAAGAAGCTTTCTGAGAAACTTCTTTCTGATCAGAGACTTCATCTCAAAGACTTACAACTTAGACCTCAGGAAGTAGTTTGCTAACACACTTTTCGTGGAAACTGCAAAGTGATATTTGGGAGCCCGTAGGGGCCCTTGGTGAAAAAGGAAATATCCTCACATAATAACTAGAGAGATGCTTTCTGAGAGATTGCTTTCTGATGTGTGACTTCATCACAGAGAGTTCCACCCTTCCCTTCTTGGAACAGTTTGCTAAAACTGTTGTCGTGGATTCTGCAAAGTGATATTTGGGAGCCCATGGGGCAAATGGTGAAAAAGGAAGTATTCTCAAATAATAACTAGAGAGAAGCTTTCTGAGAGATTGCTTTCTGATGTGTGACTTCATCACACAGGATTCCACACTTCCCTTCTTGGAACAGTTTGCTAACACTGTTGTCGTGGATTCTGCAAAGTGATATTTGGGAGCCCATGGGGAAAATGGTGAAAAAGGAAGTATTCTCAAATAGTAACTAGTGAGAAGCTTTCTGAGAGATTGCTTTCTGATGTGTGACTTCATCACACAGGATTCCTCACTTCCCTTCTTGGAACAGTTTGCTAACACTGTTGTCGTGGATTCTGCAAAGTTATATTTGGGAGCTCATTGAGGGCTATGGTGAAAAAGGATATATCCTCAGAGTAAAACTGGAAAGAAGCCTTCTGAGATACTGCATTGCCATGTGTGAATGCAACTCACAGAGTTACACGTTTCTCTTCAGTGATCACTTTGTTAACACATTTTTCTCGAAATCTGCAGTTAGATACTTCATAGCACAATGAAGCTTACGGTGACAAAGGAAATATCCTCAGTTGAAAACTAGAAAGAAGCTTTCTGAGAAACTTCTTGGTGATGTGTGAATTCATCTCACAGAGTTACACTTATGTTTCTTTCAGTAGTCCATTAACACTGTCTTTGAGGAACCTGAGAAGGGCTTCTTTGGATCGCATTGAGGCCTACGCTGATAAAGGAAATTTCATCAGTTCAAAACGTGAAAGAAGCTTTCTGAGAAACTTCTTTCTTTTCAGTGAGTTCATCTCACAGACTTACACCTTTGACCTCAGGAAGCAGTTTGCTTACCCTCTCTTCGTGGAAACTGAAAAGTGTTATTTGGGAGCCCATAGGGCCCCATGATGAAAAGGATATATCCTCACATATTAAATAGAGAGAAGCTTTCTGAGAGATTAGTTTCTGATGTGTGACTTCATCACACAGAGATCCACCCTTCCCTTCTTAGAACACTTTGCTAACACTCTTTTTTTTGTTTTTTTCTTTTTGTTTTTTATTTGTTTGTTTTTTTTTGTTTTTTTTTTTGTTTTTTTTTATTATACTTTAAGTTCTAGGGTACATGTGCAGAACGTGCAGGTTTATTACATATGTATACTTATGCCATGTTGGTGTGCTGCACCCATCAACTCGTCAGCACCCATCAATTCATCATTTATATCATGTATCACTCCTCAATGCAATCCCTCCATCCTTCCACCTCCCCATGATAGGCCCCAGTGTGTGATGATCCCCTTCCCTAGTCCAAGTGATCTCATTGTTCAGTTCCCACCTATGAGTGAGAACATGCATTGTTTGGTTTTCTCTTCTTGTGATAATTTGCTAAGAATGATGGTTTCCAGCTGCATCCATGTCCCTACAAAGGATGCAAACTCATCCTTTTTTATGGCTGCATAGTATTCCATGGTATATATGTGCCACATTTTCTTAATCCAGTCTGTCACAGATGGACATTTGGGTTGATTCCAAGTCTTTGCTATTGTGAATAGTGCCGCAATAAACATACGTGTGCATGTGTCTTTGTAGTAGAATAATTTATAATCCTTTGGGTATATACCCAGTAGTGGGATGGCTGGGTCATATGGTACATCTAGTTCTAGATCCTTGAGGAATTGCCATATTGTTTTCCATAATGGTTGAACAAGTTTACAATCCCACCAACAGTGTAAAAGCGTTCCTATTTCTCCACATCCTCTCCAACACCTGTTGTTTCGTGACTTCTTAATGATTGCCATTCTAACTGGTGTGAGATGGTATCTCATTGTGGTTTTGATTTGCATTTCTCTGATGGCGAGTGATGACGAGCATTTTTTCATGGGTCTGTTGGCTGTATGAATGTCTTCTTTTGAGAAACGTCTGTTCATATCTTTTGCCCACTTTTTGATGGGGTTGTTTGTTTTTTTTCTTGTATATTTGTTTGAGTTCTTTGTAGATTCTGGATATTAGCCCTTTGTCAGATGAGTAGGTTGCAAAAATTTTCTCCCATTCTGTAGGTTGCCTGTTCACTCTGATGGTAGTTTCTTTTGCTGTGCAAAAGCTCTTTAGTTTAATTAGATCCCATTTGTCAATTTTGGCTTTTGCTGCCGTTGCTTTTGGTGTTTTAGACATGAAGTCCTTGCCCATGCCTATGCCTGCATGGTGCTACCTAGATTTTCTTCTAGGTTTTTATGGTATTAGGTCTAACATTTAAGTCTCTAATCCATCTTGAATTAATCTTCGTATAAGGGGTAAGGAAAGGATCCAGTTTCAGCTTTCTACTTATGACTAGCCAATTTTCCCAGCACCATTTATTAAATAGGGAATCCTTTCCCCATTTCTTGTTTCTCTAAGGTTTGTCAAAGATCAGATGGCTGTAGATGTGTGGTATTATTTCTGAGGACTCTGTTCTGTTCCATTGGTCTATATCTCTGTTTTGGTACCAGTGCCGTGCTGTTTTGGTTACTGTAACCTTGTCGTGTAGTTTGAAGTCAGGTAGCGTGACGCCTCCAGCTTTGTCCTTTTGACTTAGGATTGTCTTGGCAATGCGGGCTCTTTTTTGGTTCCAAATGAACTTTAAAGCAGTTTTTTCCAATTCTGTGAAGAAACTCATTGGTAGCTTGATGGGGATGGCATTGAATCTATAAATAACCTTGGGGAGTATGGCCATTTTCACGATATTGATTCTTCCTATCCATGAGCATGGTATGTTCTTCCATTTGTTTGTGTCCTCTTTGATTTCACTGAGCAGTGGTTTGTAGTTCTCCTTGAAGAGGTCCTTTACATCCCTTGTAAGCTGGATTCCTAGGTATTTGATTCTCTTTGAAGCAATTGTGAATGGAAGTTCATTCCTGATTTGGCTCTCTGCTTGTCTGTTACTGGTGTATAAGAATGCTTGTGATTTTTGCACATTAATTTTGTATCCTGAGACTTTGCTGAAGTTGCTTATCAGCTTAAGGAGATTTTGGGCTGAGACAATGGGGTTTTCTAAATATACAATCATGTCATCTGCAAACAGGGACAATTTGACTTCTTCTTTTCCTAACTGGATACCCTTGATTTCTTTCTCTTGCCTGATTGCCCTAGCCAGAACTTCCAAGACTACGTTGAATAGGAGTGGTGAGAGAGGGCATCCCTGTCTTGTGCCAGTTTTCAAAGGGAATTTTTCCAGTTTTTGCCCATTCAGAATGATATTAGCTGTGGGTTTGTCATAAATAGCTCTTATCATTTTGAGGTACGTTCCATCAATACCGAATTTATTGAGCGTTTTTAGCATGAAGGGCTGTTGAATTTTGTCAAAAGCCTTTTCTGCATCTATTGAGATAATCATGTGGTTCTGGTCTCTGGTTCTGTTTATATGCTGGATTACGTTTATTGATTTGCGAATGTTGAACCAGCCTTGCATCCCGGGGATGAAGCCCACTTGATCATGGTGGATAAGCTTTTTGATGTGCTGCTGAATCCGGTTTGCCAGTATTTTATTGAGAATTTTTGCATCGATGTTCATCAGGGATATTGGTCTAAAATTCTCTTTTTTTGTTGTGTCTCTGCCAGGCTTTGGTATCAGGATGATGTTGGCCTCATAAAATGAGTTCGGGAGGATTCCCTCTTTTTCTATTGCTTGGAATAGCTTCAGAAGGAATGGTACCAGCTCCTCCTTGTACCTCTGGTAGAATTCAGCTGTGAATCCATCTGCTCCTGGACTTTTTTTGGTGGGTAGGCTATTAATTGTTGCCTCAATTTCAGAGCCTGCTATTGGTCTATTCAGGGATTCAACATCTTCGTGGTTTAGCCTTGGGAGAGTGTAAGTGTCCAGGAAATTATCCATTTCTTCTAGATTTTCTAGTTGATTTGCATAGAGGCGTTTATAGTATTCTCTGATGGTTGTTTGTATTTCTGTGGGGTTGGTGGTGATATCCCCTTTATCATTTTTTATTGCGTCTATTTGATTCCTCTCTTTTTCTTCTTTATTAGTCTTGCTAGCGGTCTGTCAATTTTGTTGATCTTTTCAAAAAACCAACTCCTGGATTCATTGATTTTTTGGAGGGTTTTTTGTGTCTCTATCTCCTTCAGTTCTGCTCTGATCTTAGTTATTTCTTGCCTTCTGCTAGCTTTTGAATGTGTTTGCTCTTGCCTCTCTAGTTCTTTTAATTGTGATGTTAGAGTGTCAATTTTAGATCTTTCCTGCTTTCTCTTGTGGGCATTTAGTGCTATAAATTTCCCTCTACACACTGCTTTAAATGTGTCCCAGAGATTCTGGTATGTTGTATCTTTGTTCTCATTGGTTTCAAAGAACATCTTTATTTCCTGCTTTCATTTCGTTCTGTACCCAGTAGTCATTCAGGAGCAGGTTGTTCAGTTTCCATGTAGTTGAGCGGTTTTGATTGAGTTTCTTAGTCCTGAGTTCTAGTTTGATTGCACTGTGGTCTGAGAGACAGTTTGTTATAATTTCTGTTCTTGTACATTTGCTGAGGAGCTGCTTTACTTCCAATTATGTGGTCAATTTTGGAATAAGTGCGATGTGGTGCTGAGAAGAATGTATATTCTGTTGATTTGGGGTGGAGAGTTCTATAGATGTCTATTAGGTCCGCTTGGTGCAGAGATGAGTTCAATTCCTGGATATCCTTGTTAACTTTCGGTCTCGTTGATCTGTCTAATGTTGACAGTGGAGTGTTGAAGTCTCCCATTATTATTGTATGGGAGTCTAAGTCTCTTTGTAAGTCTCTAAGGACTTGCTTTATGAATCTGGGTGATCCTGTACTGGGTGCATATATATTTAGGAGGGTTAGCTCTTCCTGTTGAATTGATCCCTTTACCATTTTGTAATGCCTTCTTTGTCTCTTTGATCTTTGATGGTTTAAAGTCTGTTTTATCAGAGACTAGGATTGCAACCCCTGCTTTTTCTTGTTCTCCATTTGCTTGGTAGATCTTCCTCCATCCCTTTATTTTGAGCCTTTGTATGTCTCTGCCTGTGAGATGGGTCTCCTGAATACACCAGACTGATGGGTCTTGACTCTTGATCCAGTTTGCCAGTCTGTGTCTTTTAATTGGAGCATTTAGTCCATTAACATTTAAGGTTAATATTGTTATGTGTGAACTTGATCCTGTCATTATGATATTAACTGGTTATTGTGCTCGTTAGTTGATGCAGTTTCCTTCCTAGCCTCGATGGTCTTTACATTTTGGCATGTTTTTGCTATGGCTGGTACCGGTTGTTCCTTTCCATGTTTAGGTCTTCCTTCAGGGTCTCTTGTAAGGCAGGCCTGGTGGTGACAAAATCTCTAAGCATTTGCTTATCTGTAAAGGATTTTATTTCTCCTTCACTGATGAAACTTAGTTTGGCTGGATATGAAATTCTGGGTTTAAAATTCTTTTCTTTAAGAACGTTGAATATTGGCCCCCACTCTCTTCTGGCATTGTAGAGTTTCTGCCGAGAGATCTGCTGTTAGTCTGATGGGCTTCCCTTTGTGGGTAACCCGACCTTTCTCTCTGGCTGCCCTTAAGATTTTTTCCTTCATTTCAACTTTGGTGAATCTGGCAATTATGTGTCTTGGAGTTGCTCTTCTGGAGGAGTATCTTTGTGGCGTTCTCTGTATTTCCTGAATTTGAATGTTGGCCTGCCCTACTAGGTTAGGGAAGTTCTCCTGGATGATATCCTGAAGAGTGTTTATCCAACTTGGTTCCATTTTCCCCCTCACTTTCAGGCACCCCAATCAGACGTAGATTTGGTCTTTTTACATAATCCCATACTTCTTGCAGGCTTTGTTCATTTCTTTTTCTTCTTTTTTCTTTTGGTTTCTCTTCTCGCTTCATTTCATTCATTTGATCCTCAATCACTGATACTCTTTCTTCCAGTTGATCGAGTCGGTTACTGAAGCTTGTGCATTTGTCACGTATTTCTCGTGTCATGGTTTTCATCTCTGTCATTTCGTTTATGATCTTCTCTGCATTAATTAGTCTAGCTGTCAATTCTTCCACTCTTTTTTCAAGATTTTAGTTTCTTTGCAGCTGGGTACGTAATTCCTCCTTTAGCTCTGAGAAGTTTGATGGTCTGAAGCCTTCTTCTCTCATCTCGTCAAAGTCATTCTCTGACCAGCTTTGATCCGTTGCTGGCGATGGGCTGCGCTCCTTTGCAGGGGGAGATGCGCTCTTATTTTTTGAATTTCCAGCTTTTCTGCCCTGCTTCTTCCCCATCTTTGTGGTTTTATCTGTCTCTGGTCTTTGATGATGGTGACGTACTGATGGGGTTTTGGTATAGGTGTCCTTCCTGTTTGATAGTTTTGCTTCTGACAGTCAGAAGGACTGTCTGTTGGTCTGTTGGAGATTGCTTGAGGTCCACTCCAGACCTGTTTGCCTGGGTATCAGCAGCAGAGGTTGCCGAAGATAGAATATTGCTGAACAGCGAGTGTACCTGTCTGACTCTTCCTTTGGAAGTTTCCTCTCAGGGGTGTACTCCACCCTGTGAGGTGTGGGGTGTCAGACTGCCCCTAGTGGGGGATGTCTCCCAGCTAGGCTACTCAGGGCTCAGGGACCCACCTGAGCAGGCAGTCTGTCCGTTCTCAGATCTCAACCTCCGCGTTGGGAGATCCACGTCTCTCCCCAAAGCTGTCAGACAGAGTCGTTCGCGTCTGCACCGGCCCCCGCTGCTTCCCCTGTTGGTCTTCAGCTGTGCGCTGTCCCCAGAGGTGGAGACTACAGAGACAGGCAGGCTTCCTTGAGCTGCTGTGAGCTCCACCCAGTTCGAGCTTCCCAGCGGCTTTGTTTACCTACTTAAGCCTCAGCAATGGCGGGCGCCCCTCCCCCAGCCTCGCTGCTGCCTTGCGGATAGATCGCCGCAGACTGCTGTGTTAGCAGTGAGGGAGGCTCCGTGGGCGTGGGACCGTCCCGGCCAGGTGTGGGATATATTCTCCTGGTGTGCCTGTCTGCTTAAAGCGCAGTTTTGGGGTGGGAGTTACCCGATTTTCCAGGTGCTGTGTGTTTCATTTCCCCTGGCTAGGAAAACGGATTCCCTTCCCCCTTGGCTTCCAGGTGAGGCGATGCCTCGCCCTGCTTCAGCTCTCACTGGTCAGGCTGCAGCAGCTGACCAGCACCGATTGTCCGGTACTCCCTAGTGAGATGACCCCAGTACCTCAGTTGAAAATGCAGAAATCACCGGTCTTCTGTGTCGCTCGCACTGGGAGTTGGAGACTGGAGCTGTTCCTATTCAGCCATCTTGCTCCGCCCCAAGAAGTTTCTAAGCAAGCTTCTTTCTAGTTTTCATCTGAGGATAGTTCCTTTGTCACCATAAGCTTCATTGCGCTATGAAGTATCTAAATGCAGATTTCCAGAAAACTGTGTTAACAAACTGATCACTGAAGAGAAACGTGTAAATCTGTGAGTTGCATTCACACATGGCAATGCAGTTTCTCAGAAGGCTTCTTTCCAGTTTTAATCTGAGGATATTTCCTTTTTCACCATAGCCCTCAATGAGCTCCCATATATCACTTTGCAGAATGCACGACAACAGGGATAGCAAACTCTTCCAAGAAGGGAAGGGTTGAACTCTGTGTGATGAAGTCACACATCAGAAAGCAATCTCTCAGAAAGCTTCTGTCTAGTATTTATGTGAGGATACTTCCTTTCTCACCATGGGCCCCTATGGGCTCCCACATACCACTTTTCAGAATCCACGAAAATAGTGTTAGCAATCTGCTTCCTGAGGTCTAAGTTGTAAGTCTGTGAGATGAACTCACTGATCAGAAAGAAGTTTCTCAGAAAGCTTATTTCACGTTTTGAACTGATGAAATTTCCTTTATCAGCGTAGGCCTCAATGCGATCCAAAGACGCCCTTCTCATTTTCCTCAAAGACAGTGTTAATGGACTGCTCCACGAAACATAAGTGTAACGCTGTGAGATGAATTCACACATCACCAAGAAGTTTCTCAGAAAGCTTCTTTCTAGTTTTCATCTGAGGATATTTCCTTTGTCACCGTAAGCTTCATTGCACTATGAAGTATCTAATTGCAGATTTCCAGAAAACTGTGTTAACAAACTGATCACTGAAGAGAAACGTGTAACTCTGTGAGGTGCATTCACACATGGCAATGCAGTTTCTCCGAAGGCTTCTTTCCAGTTTCAATCTGAGGGTATTTCCTTTTTCACCATAGCCCTCAATGAGCTCCCAAATATCACTTTGCAGAATCCACGAAAACAGTGTTAGCAAACTGTTTCAAAAAGGGAAGGGTGGAACTATGTGTGATGAAGTCACACATCAGAATGTAAGCTCTCAGAAAGGTTCTCTCTAGTTTTTATGTGAGGAAACTTCCTTTTTCACCCTGGGCCCCTATGTCTTGGGGCCCATGCCGGGGGTAGTGGAGAATGAACAGACACAGACACGAAAGACAAAGACAAACAGAGAACATGGCGGCCCCCCTAGGGCCTCCGCCTCACTTTATTTATACCCCACAAATCCCACGTCAGCAAAAATGACATAATACAAAACAAACTTTCTGCACCCAAATATAACCTACTGCTTAGTTCTTTGTTTCTAAGTTCTTTCTTATTTTGTCTGCCTTTTTGGTGCCTACTAGAGTTCATTAAAAGTTCAACTAGAGATAGTATCCTTGACTACTGAAGTTCATGGAAAATGCAACTAGCTAGAGATACTGTCCTTGAGCCTTATCCATTCTCAGCATATTATTTTCAATGGCCCCTGCATTTCCCCCTTTTTTGTTTTGCCTCAATCTTAGAAAGGTAGCCCATACTTGTTCCTGGTTTTTCTTTTGTTTTTGGATGCGACGGAGGGAGCATCGGAGTATCAGGAGAAGTAGACTCAATCCAAGTGCCCAAAGCAATATACTTCCAGAGATTGTAGAAATCCATGTTTTCATCTGAGTCCAGGGATTAAGAGCAGCAAAGCGTTGACCCATCTCCTGCATGGTAGCTGCTCCGGACAATACATGTAATTGTTGTTGAAATGCTACAGAAATATTTTGAGTGAGTTCTTGGATGTCCAACCTAATATTTTTATGGCCTATCAATAATCTTCGGATTTCGGTCCAAATTTGAGAAACATTAAAAGACACAGGTGTTACGCAAAATTGCTTGGAGTTCCAATCACATTGCAATGTTATTCAAGTACTGAGGACAGTGAGCTGATCTCCAAGCCACGTTAAGGCTTGCTCCACGTTGTCCAATCTTTCAGCAAGTTGAGAGTCAATGTTCCGTTGTTGAAGCCACAACCAATGAGATTGCTCATGCCATTGCTGCACAAATTCAGCATTTTGTATGCTTTGATGTAGCGCGAGCCCTGCCACAGCTGCAGTGGAGGCAATGGCAACAAGGCTCATCACCAAGGCAATTATAAGTCCAAGGGCACGACGGGTCTGCTGAAGAGAAGTCCAAATATAAGTCTCAAGAGGTGATGCCCCCATGGTAGCGTAAGGTTGACAGGTAACCAAATTTCCTTACGAGCCCTGAGGATATAAATATCCCCCGTAATACTGCGCCACCAAGAATGATTGAGGCAAGACAAAAATGTACACGTATCTTTACAATTAACAATCCCCGTATCATTATCCCATGTTAAATGTCCTGCTAACAATAGGTAAGGCTTTCGGACACAAGCAATAATATATCGGGAGACATTCCGCCTGTAATTGAATATGAAAAGGGTTATTCGGGTTAGAAAGATTAAGGGACATATTTCCCACAAAGGTACTAATGGCATCACCTGCAGCCAATAACTTCCAAAGATGACTTTGTACTTGTAAAGAGTATCTAAGATGAGGCATAGGCGGCGACAAGCCTCCTTCACGCCATACTAAAGTTTCATTGCCATCAGCAACAATACTTTTATTTACCCGGTGCCATCTCAAAGGTATGTGACTAAATTTTGTTTGAAAATCACCATGCACACTCCAATCAATTACTTGCAACCCATTATATTCTAATAAAATCCGGGGCTTAATTCCCCGACAATGTTGCCACTCCAATACCTCTATATTAGGGGAAACCTCTGGAGTTGGACAAAAAGGTAAAGAACTAGGGATAGTCTCATTAATATATACAGTATGATTATAATGAAAACTTCTAGTTACAATAATAACAGTATTAGCAGCCACATGGCTATAATTATAGCGAACAGCCCAAGCTTCATGCGATTTCTGGAGACAATGAGGACTATTTCCCATGCAAATCGGAAGTCCTTCCACTCCAAATTGGTATGTGCTGTTTATTATTCCTGTTTCCCGTTCTATGTTGTCCTTGTCCATATAGGGGGACGGCATCCAAGTAGTGTCATTGGTGAAAACCTTAACTTCTGCCTCCCCCCAGGCAACTCCCTGATACAAGGGTGGAAAGGGAATATAAGTCCAATATTCATACAAAGCCTCACTAAGGGAAATAAGTCCCCCGCTGAAACACATCCAACAAAGGAAGAGATGCATGCTGAGTCCAGTTTCTTTTCAACAGGGTTTCAATCGCCTTGTAGGAAACCACTCAGGTCCGCTCCCTGTAAGGATAAGAGCATAACCCCGTCCCTGTTTTAGAACTTGTCCCTGTGCATACTTACCTTCTTCATTAGGATACCAAACCTTTAAATTATCGACGGGGACTATCGTCGAGGGAGGTGAGGAAAGATGAGTTACGGCAGCGGAGTCCTGCAATTGTCTCCATTGATTAAAAAAATTTAAGGTAAACAAAACTTTTAAAATCTGATTTCTGGGGGACTCATTTCCCCCTTTTTTGTTTTAGCAGTTGAGTTTTTAAGGTTAAATTTGCGCGCTCAATGATGGCTTGACCTTGACTGTTGCCTGGGATACCGGTGAGATGTTGAATATTGCATTGCTGTAAGAAAACTTATAATTTACGAGAAACATAAGCAGGGGCATTATCAGTTTTGAGTATTAGAGGAATGCCCATGATGGCGAAACAAGTTAAGAGATGAGTAATAACAGAATCAGCTTTTACAGATGGCAAAGGAATTGCCCATTGAAAATGAGAGAAAGTATCAATGGTATGATGAACAGACTTTAATCGTCCAAAAGAAGAGACATGTGTGACGTCCATTTGTCAGATTTGATTAACTTGAGTACCTCGTGGATTAAACCCAGGATGGAAAGATGGAATGCTCAAAGGAGCACAAGAAGGACAAGCTGAACGAGCTTGTTTATGAGTTAAAGGAAATTGTCGTTGAAGGCCAGAACTATTAGTGTGATGTAGAGCATGTTCTTGTTCTGCAGCCTGTAGGTGGCTGATTAAAAGCAAATCAATGTGAGCATTACCATGAACTAACGGTCCAGGAAGTTGAGAATGGAAACGAAGATGAGTGATGAATCAAGGAGCTCGACGTCGGCTCAAAGTAGAAGACAATAAAGAAAAGAGTTTTTGAAGAGAAGAAGTAGCACAAAGAGGTAGAGTGGCTTGAGAAATATAAGAAGTAACATAGACGGCGTATTGAGAATCACTAACAACGTTACAACCGGTGGAAGGGAAATCAAGTAAGACCCTGAGAATAGCAAACAGTTCTCCCTGTTGCACCGAGGGATAAGAGTAAACTGTAACTCGAGATTGATGAACACTCCAATATCCAGCTTTACCATTGCTACTAGCATCAGTAAAAAAGGTAGGGCCTTGAACAGGAAATAAAGATATGGGTGAAAAAGGCAACACAGAATGCTGTCTGAAGAATGAAAAAATTGGAGACTTAGGATATTGGGTAGAAAATTGTTCGACAAATGAGGCACAAGTAACTTGCCAAGAATCAGAAGTAGCAAGAAGATAAGTAATTTGACTATGAGTAAATTGAGAGATAATAAAAGAAGGGTCTTCTCCCCAAAGTTGTCGACAGCGATGCCGTCCTTTGATGATTAATTTAGTTAAACGATCAATATAAGTAGTCAAGCGGTTAGATGTTTTGTTGGATAGAAAAATCCATTCTAACGGTCGATTTGTTTGATGAATCATACCTGTAGGAGAATGTAAAGTATGAAATAAGCAAAAGGAAAGGGGAACGTCGGGAAGGATATAATGTAGATAAGCCTTTTGAAGTTGTTCCTCTACCAGCTGGAGTTCCTGTAAAGCCAAAGGAGTTAAATGACGTGAGCTGTCCAAGTGATTGTCTCCTTCTAGAATAGAAAAAAGATGTTGTAACTGATAAGTTGGTATTCCCAAAACAGGACGCATCCAATTAATATCTCCTAAAAGCTTTTGAAAGTCATTTAATGTTTTCAAATGATCACATCGAATTTGAATCTTTTGGGTCGATATTTTGTGGTCCCAAGGCATAACCTAAATATTGAATAGGAAAATCCACTTGAATTTTTTCTGGGGCTATATTAAGTGAGTATAAAGAAAGCTGAGTTTGTAACAATGCGAAAGCATCTTGCTGCTTTTCTTTAGTAGGTGCAGCAAGAAGAATGTCATTCATATAATGATATAAAAGAACAGAAGGGTGACACTTTCGAACAGGATCCAGAGCCCGATGGACAAATTCTTGACACAAGGTAGGGCTGTTTAACATACCTTGAGGTAAAACCTTCCATTGATATCGAGAAAGTGGCTGAGAATTATTAAAAACAGGGACAGAGAAGGCAAAACGTTCACAATCTTTTTGATCCAAAGGAATAGAAAAAAAACAATCTTTTAAATCAATAACCATAAGCAACCAATCTTGAGGAATCATAGAAGGGTTAGGAAGGCCAGGTTGTAAGGACCCCATGGGTTGAATACATGCATTGATAGCACGAAGATCTGTTAATAGTTTCCATTTGTTTTTTATTTTTATTTATTTATTTATTTATTTATTTATTTATTTATTTATTTATTTTTTTTTTACACGAAGACAGGGGAATTCCATGGAGAAGTACTAGGCTCTATATGGCCTAAGGATAATTGTTCCTGAACCAAGTTTTCCAAGGCCTTAAGCTTCTCACGTGTTAAAGGTCACTGCTCAACCCACACAGGAATATTAGTTTTCTATGTCAAGGGAAGGGCTTGAGGCTGCTGAACAGTGGCTACATGTTTAAAGATTTTTCAAGAGGATTGTAGCCCATGTGGAACATCATATTCTTGGCAGAATTAGAGACATGAGGAATAGAAACAAAAGCTCCAAATTGTTGCAATAAATCTTGCCCCCATAAATTTAGGGCAAATGGAACAATATAAAACTGAACTTGGGCCACTTGACCATCCGGCCCTCGACAATTTAAAGATTGAGAACTTTGATACACCTCAGAGGCAGAACCTAATCCTGTAAGAGAAACAGCAACAGGCCGTTTAGGCCACTGAAAAGGCCATTGATCAGAGGCAATAATAGAAACGTCAGCTCCAGTGTCGACCAAGCCCTGAAAAATGTTTCCCTCCACTTCGAGGAGAAACAAAGGTTTCTGTTGAGTTACTAAAGTTTCCCAAAAAATATGTTTACCTGTACTTCCAAAACCTCCAGTTCTTTCTTGCCTCCGTGAAGGAAATTGAAAATAGGGTAGTACAAGGAATTGTGCAATTCGTTGCCCCTTTTTCAGAAATATAGGTTTATGAGCCTGAGCCATAATTTGAATTTCCCCTTTATAATCAGAATCTATAACACCCAAATGAACTTGTAAACCTTGTAAAATGCTACTACTTCGTCCTATAAGCAATCCAACAGTATGTGGAGGTAATGGTCCAAAAACACCTGTAGCCAATTTAACAACTCCCATTTCTGGAGTAAGTTCAACAGCCTGTAAAATTGCCACATCAGCAGCGGCACTACCGGAAGTAGCAGAGAAAAGCTGAGCTAATGAAAATTGGGGGTTAACATTGGCTGACTGGTCTGCTGATGCTGGACCCCTGAGCTGACTGGAAATTGCAATTGAAAAGGGCTTGTATTGTTGTTGGGGCCCCAAGCTGAAGGGCCCCTCTGCAAGTTTCCCAAGTTGGAAATGAGAGAGTTACCGTTTTTATCCACCTTAGAGTGACATTCATTAGTCCAGTGCCGTCCTCTACCGCAACTACGACAGGGCTCAGTAGGAAGCTTTTTAAATTCTACTTTAGAGGAGTCTCTTCTATTAGAGAACTTACGGCACTCCTTTTTAAAATGACCGGCCTTTCCACATTGGAAGCAAACTCCCTTTTTTCCCATGAATGCCTTAGATAAAGCTCCAGCAAACAACTGAGCGTTGTAGGCAGCCCCTCCCACTCCTGCACAGGCTCTAATGAAATCTTCTATTTGTAAGTTTCCAGCAGCTTTTAAAGGACGCAACAGCCTCTGACATTCCTGATTAGCATTCTCAAAAGCTAGTGTGGTTACCAGGATTTTGCCCGCTGCCCCGTTACCCACAGTCTTTATTAGAGCATCTTGGAGCCGAGCAACAAAATCAAGATGAAGTTTATTGGCACTCTGCAAAACCTTAACAAAAGACAAGGCAGCTTTCCCTGATGATTCTACTTTACACCAACACTTTAAAAACAGTCCTTTAACTTGTGATAATGCCATATCATCGAGTCCAGATTGAGCCGCTTCGGTAGCAAACTGACCAGTATCTGTCAATTGCTCCTCTGTCGGCCCTGGAGGATTTTTAGCAGCAATACGGCGGGCCTGTTTTTTAGCATCTTCCAGCCACCAACTGCGTATCTGAAGCCACTGAGAGCGGTCTAAAACAGCCTTCCCCAAAGTCTCCAAATCAAGAGGCAAAAACAAATTCTCAGAAGAGAAAGAATCTAAAAGTCCCATGACAAAAGGAGATTGAGGGCCATAATTAGCAATAGCTGCCTTCATTTCTTTAAGAAACTTAAATTGAAGAACATTATACTGTACATTTATACCCCCTTGAGGAAATTGGTCATTAGGACCAAAAGGTTGCCTAATAATGGGGAATAATTGTAAAGGATCCTCATCCTCTTGAGAATCCAATACCTTAATTACAGCTTTGGCAGTAGAAGCAGGAACAGCAAAAACTGTGCCTGAACGAGGCAGCATTTCCACTGACGGTGGCGGTGGGGGAAAACTGTCCTCCTCCTCCGCCTTAGGTACTGATGGGGGTGGATGAACCACGGAAAAAGTAAAACAGGAGTGGGTGGAGGAGAAGGTTTGGGGGGAGATAGCTGCAATTGTAAAATTTGTTGCAACAATTGAACAACCGGCTGCAGCTCCTTTTGAATCTCTGATTCCTTTCCATGAGACACATTATCACACAAAGCACCTTCTCCTTCAGTTATAGAATTATCTAAAAGAGGGGAGGCGGCTATCGGAGACTTCAAAGACTCTACATCCCCGCCTTCTCCCTTTTCCGAGTCTGTCTCTAAGAGCTCCAAAGCCTGAGTAATAGAGGCACAAAGGGCCCACAAAGGTGCTGACATTACATCACCGCGCTAATGCGCTTGACGAAGGGTCGTAACAACCTGTTGCAACTCTCGCTTATTTAATTGTACTTCAGTTTGATATTGAAACCAAGAGCAATGTTGTTCCACATGAGCAAACAATTTCCGCAAAGTTATCTCCTTTACATCAACCCCAATAGAAAGTAGAAGCCCTTGTAATAATCTTACATATTCCGAGGCCAAGGAACTGGAATTCCCCATAATGAAAGCTTAAGAAGGTTCCCCTTAATAATTAATTTCCGGGCTTTACCGGCTCCTAGGGGGTTCCCCTTCTTGTTCCCCACTACTCACCCTGTGCACCCTGTGCACCTTCTGCACCCCGTGCACCCTGCTCGCTGCGCCACTTCTTGGGGCCCGTGCCGGGGGTAGTGGAGAATGAACAGACACAGACACGAAAGACAAAGACAGACAGAGAACATGGCGGCCCACCTAGGGCCTCTGCCTCACTTTATTTATACCCCACAAATCCCACGTCAGCAAAAATGACATAATACAAAACAAACTTTCTGCACCCAAATATAACCTACTGCTTAGTTCTTTGTTTCTAAGTTCTTTCTTATTTTGTCTGCCTTTTTGGCGCCTACTAGAGTTCATTAAAAGTTCAACTAGAGATAGTATCCTTGACTACTGAAGTTCATGGAAAGTGCAACTAGCTAGAGATACTGTCCTTGAGCCTTATCCATTCTCAGCATATTATTTTCAATGGCCCCTGCACCTATGGGCTCCCAAATATCACTTTGCAGAATCCACGACAACAGTGTTAGCAAACTGTTCCAAGAAGGGAAGGGTGGAACTCTGTGTGATGAAGTCACACATCAGAAAGCAATCTCTCAGAAAGCTTCTCACTACTTATTATGTGAGGATATTTCCTTTTTCACCATGGGGAAACCTATGGGAACCCAAATATCACCTTGCAGTTTGCACGAAAAGATTGTCAGCAAACTTCTTCCTGAGGTCTAAGTTGTAAGTCTGTGAGATGAACTCACTGATCAGAAAGAAGTTTCTCAGAAAGCTTCTTCACGTTTTGAACTGATGAAATTTCCTTTATCAGCGTTGACCTCAAGGCGATCCAAAGGAGCCCATCTCAGGTCCTCAAAGACAGTGTTAATGGACTGCTCCATGAAAGATAAGTGTAACTCTGTGAGGTGAATTCACACATCACCAAGAAGTTTCTACGAAAGTTTCTTTCTAGTTTTCATCTGAGGAAATTTCCTTTGTCACCATAAGCTTCATTGTGCTATGAACTATCTAATTGCAGATTTCCAGAAACTGTGTTAACAAACCGATCAGTGAAGAGAAACGTGTAACTCTGTGAGTTTCATTCACACATGGCAATGCAGTTTCCCAGAAGTCTTCTTTCCACTTTTAATCTGAGGATATTTCCTTTTTCACCATAGCCCTCAATGAGCTCCCAAATATCATTTTGTAGAATCCACGATAACAGTGTCCATAAACTGTTCCAAGAAGGGAAGGGTGGAACGCTGTGTGATGAAGTCACACATCAGAAAGCAATCTCTCAGAAAGGTTCTCTCTACTTTTTATGTGAGGATACTTCATTTTTCACCATGGGCCCCTATGGGCTCCAAATATCAGTTTGCAGAATCCACGACAACAGTGTTAGCAAACTCTTCCAAGAAGGGATGGGTGGAAGTCTGTTTGATGAAGTCACACATCAGAAAGCAATCTCTCAGACAGCTTCTCTCTAGTTGTTATGTGAGGATACATCCTTTTTCACCATGGGCCCCTATGGGCTCCAAATATCACTTTGCAGAATCAACGACAACAGTGTTAGCAAACTCTTCCAAGAAGGGAAGGGTGGAACTCTGTGTGATGAAGTCACACATCAGAAAGCAATCTCTCAGAAAGCTTCTCTCTAGTTATTATGTGAGGATATTTCCTTTTTCACCATGGGCCCTTATTGGCTCCCAAATACCACTTTGCAGTTTCCACGAAAAGAGTGTTAGCAAACTGCTTCTTGAGGTCTAAGTTGTAAGTCTGTGAGATGAAATCACGCAGAAAGAAGTTTCTCAGAAAGCTTCTTTCATGTTTTGAACTGATGAAATTTCCTTTATCAGCGTAGGCCTCAATGCGATCCAAAGAAGCCTTTCTCAGGTTCCTCAAAGACAGTGTTAATGGACTGCTCCAGGAAACACAAGTGTAACTCTGTGAGATGAATTCACACATCACCAAGCAGTTTCTACGAAATCTTCTTTCTAGTTTTCATCTGAGGATATTTCCTTTGTCACCGTAAGCTTCATTGCGGTAGGAAGTATCTAACTGCAGGTTTCCAGAAACTGTGTTAACAAACTGATCTGTGAAGAGAAACGTGTACATCGGTGAGTTGCATTCAGACATGGCAATGCAGTTTCTCAGAAGGCTTCTTTCCTGTTTTAATCTGAGGATATTTCCTTTCACCATAGCCCTCAATGAGCACCCAAATGTCACTTTGCAGAATCCACGACTACAGTGTTAGCAAACTGTTCCAAGAAGGTAAGTGTGGAACTCTGTGTGATGAAGTCACATATCTGAAAGCAATCTCTCAGAAAGCTTCTCTCTAATTTTCATGTGAGGATACTTCCTTTTTCACCCTGGGCCCTATCGGCTCCCAAATATCACTTTGCACAATGCACGACAACAGGGTGAGCAAACTGTTCCAAGAAGGGAAGTGTGGTACTCTGTGTGATGAAGTCACACATCAGAAAGCAATCTCTGAGAAAGCTTCTCTTAGTTATTATGTGTGGATATTTCCCTTTCCATCATTGGCCCCTATGGGTTCCCAAATACCACTTTGCAGTTTCCACGAAAAGAGTGTTAGCAAACTGCTTCCTGAGGTATAAGTTGTAAGTCTGTGAGATGAACTCACTGAACAGAAAGGAGTTTCTCAGAAAGCTTCTTTCACGTTTTGAACTGATGAAATGTCCTTTATCAGCGTAGACCTCAATGCGATCCAAAGAAGCCCTTCTCAGGTTCCTCAAAGATAGTGTTAATGCACTGCTCCACGAAACATACGTGAAACTCTGTGAGATGAATTCACACATCACCAAGAAGTTTCTACGGAAGCTTCTTTCTAATTTTCATCTGAGGATATTTCCTTTGTCACCGTAAGTTTCATTGGGCTATGAAGTATCTAATTGCAGATTTCCAGAAAACTGTGTTAACAAACTGATCACTGAAGAGAAACGTGTAACTGTGTGAGATGCATTCACACAAGACAATGCAGCTTCTCAGAAGGCTTCTTTCCAGTTTTAATCGGAGGATATCTCCTTTTTCACCATAACCCTCAATGAGCTCCCAAATATCACTTTGCAGAATCCACGACAATAGTGTTAGCAAACTATTCCACGAAGGGAAGGGTGGAACTCTGTGTGATGAAGTCACGTATCAGAAAGCAATCTTTCAGAACGCTTCTCTCTCGTTCTTATGTGAGGATACTTCTTTTTTCACCATGGGCCCCTATGGGCTCCCACATATCACTTTGCAGAATCCACTACAACAGTGTTAGCAAACTGTTCCAAGAAGGGAAGGGTGGAACTCTATGTGATGAAGTCACACATCAGAAAGCAATCTCTCAGAAACCTTCTCTCTAGTTATTATGTGAGGATTTTTCCTTTTCCACCATTGGCCCCTATGGGCTCCCAAATATCACTTTGCCGTTTCCACGAAAAGAGTGTTAGCAAACTGTTTCTTTAGGTCTAAGTTGTAAGGCTGTGAGATGAACTCACAGATCAGAAAGGAGTTTCTAAGAAAGCTTCTTTCACGTTTTGAACTGATGAAATTTCCTTTATCAGCGTAGGCCTCAATGCGATCCAAAGAAGCCGTTGTCACGTTCCTCAAAGACAGTGTTAATGGACTACTCCACGAAACATAAGTGTAACTCTGTGAGATGAATTCACACATCACCAAGAAGTTTCTAAGAAAGCTTCTTTCTGGTTTTCATCTGAGGATATTTCCTTTTTCCCGTAAGCTCCATTGTGCTATGAGGTATCTAACTGCAGATTTCCAGAAAACTCTGTTAAGAAATTGATCACTGAATAGAATCTTGTGAATCTGTGAGTTGCATTCATACATGGCAATGCAGTTTCTCAGAAGGCTTTCTTCCACTTTTATTCTGAGGATATTTCATTTTTCACCATAGCCCTCAATGAGCTCCCAGATATCACTTGCAGAATATCACTCACTCCCAAATATCACGACAACAGTGTTAGCAAACTTTTCCAAGAAGGGGAGGTTGGAACTCTCTGTGATGCAGTCACATACTGTAAAGCAATCTCTCATAAAGCTTCTCTCCAGTTATTATGTGAGGATACTTCCTTTTTCAACATGGTCCCCTATGGGCAACCAAATATCACATAGCAGAATCCACGGCAACAGTGTTAGCAAACGGTTCCAAGAAGGGAATGGTGGAACTGAGCTTGATGAAGTCACACATCAGAAAGGAAACTCTCAGAAAGCTTCTCTCTAGTTATTATGTGAGGATATTTCTCTTTTCATCATGGGCCCCTATGGGCTCCCAAATATCACTTTGCATTTTCCACGAAAAGAGTGTTAGCAAACTGCATCCTGAGGTCTAAGGTGTAAGTCTGTGAGATGAATTCACTGATCAGAAAGAAGTTTCTCAGAAAGCTTCTTTCACGTTTTGAACTGATCAAATTTCCTTTTCAGCGTAGGCCTCAATGTGATCCAAAGAAGCCCTTCTCAGGTTCCTCAAAGACAATGTTAATGGACTGCTCCACGAAACATAAGTGTAACTCAATGAGATGAATTCACACATCACCAAGAAGTTTCTAAGAAAGCTTCTTTCTAGTTTTCATCTGAGGATATTTCCTTTGTCACGGTAAGCTTCATTGCGCTATGAAATATCTAATTGCAGATTTCCAGATTTCCAGAAAACTTTGTTAACAAACTGATCACTGAAGAGGAACATGCAACTCAGTGAGTTGCATTCGCACATGGCCATGCAGTTTTTCAGAAGGCTTCTTTCCACTTTTAATCTGAGGATATTTCCTTTGTCACCATTGCCCTTAATGAGTTCCCAAATATCTCTTTACAGAATCCAGGACAACAGTGTTATCAAAGTGTTCCAAGAAGGGAAGGGTGGAACTCTGTGTGATGAAGTCACATATCAGAAAGCAATCTCTCAGAAAGCTTCTCTCTAGTTATTATGTGAGGATACATCCTTTTTCCCATGGGCCCCTATGGGTTCCCAAATATCACTTTGCAGAAACCACGACAAGAGTGTTAGCAAACTCTTCTGGGGCGGAGCAAGATGGCCGAATAGGAACAGCTTCTGTCTCCAACTCCCAGCGCGAGCAACACAGAAGACCGGTGATTTCTGCATTTTCAACTGAGGTACTGGGGTCATCTCACTAGGGAGTGCCGGACAATCAGTGCTGGTCAGCTGCTGCAGCCTGACCAGGAAGAGCTGAAGCAGGGCGAGACATCGCCTCACCTGGAAGTGCAAGGGGAAGGGAATCCGTTTTCCTAGCAAGGGGAACTGAGACACACAACACCTGGAAAATCGGGTAACTCCCACCACAATACTCCGCTTTAAGCAGACAGGCACACCAGGAGAAATTATCCCACACCTGGCCAGGAGTTTCTGCCAGGAGGCAGAAACTCTACAAGCCAGAAGAGAGTGGGGGCCAATATTCAACGTTCTTTTTTTTTTTTTTTTTTTGAGTCGGAGTCTTGCTCTGCGCCCAGGCTGGAGTGCAGTGGCCGGCTCTCAGCTCACTGCAAGCTCCGCCTCCCGGGATGACGCCATTCTCCTGTCTCAGCCTCCCGAGTAGCTGGGACTACAGGCGCCCGCCTCGTCGCCCGGCTGGTTTTTTGTATTTTTAGTAGAGACGGGGTTTCACCGTATTAGCCAGGATGGTCTCGATCTCCTGACCTCGTGATCCGCCCGTCTCGGCCTCCCAAACTGCTGGGATTACAGGCTTGAGCTACCGCGCCTGGCTCAACGTTCTTAAAGAAAAGAATTTTAAACCCAGAATTTCATATCCAGCCAAACTAAGTTTCTTCAGTGAAGGAGAAATAAAATCCTTTACAGATAAGCAAATGCTTAGAGATTTTGTCACCACCAGGTCGGCCTTACAAGAGACCCTGAAGGAAGCCCTAAACATGGAAAGGAACAACCGGTACCAGCCATTGCAAAAACATGCCAAAATGTAAAGACCATCGAGGCTAGGAAGAAACTGCATCAACTAACGAGCACGAGCACAATAACCAGTAAATATCATAATGACAGGATCAAGTTCACACATAACAATATTAACCTTAAATGCAAATGGACTAAATGCTCCAATTAGAAGACACAGACTGGCAAACTGGATAAAGAGTCAAGACCCATCAGTCTGCTGTATTCAGGAGACCCATCTCACATGCAGAGACATACATAGGCTCAAAATAAAGGGATGGAGGAAGATCTACCAAGCAAATGGAGAACAAAAAAAAGCAGGGGTTGCAATCCTAGTCTCTGATAAAACAGACTTTAAACCATCAAATATCAAAAGAGACAAAGAAGGCCATTACATAATGGTAAAGGGATCAATTCAACAGGAAGAGCGAATTATCCTAAATATATATGCACCCAATACAGGAGCACCCAGATTCATAAAGCAAGTCCTTAGAGACTTACAAAGAGACTTAGACTCCCATACAATAATAATGGGAGACTTCAACACTCCACTGTCAACATTAGACAGATCAACCAGACAGAAAGTTAACAAGGATATCCAGGAATTGAACTCATCTCTGCACGAAGCGGACCTAATAGACATCTATAGAACTCTCCAACACAAATCAACAGAATATACATTCTTCTCAGCGCCACATCGCACTTATTCCAAAATCGACCACATAAGTGGAAGTAAAGCACTCCTCAGCAAATGTACAAGAACAGAAATTATAACAAACTGTCTCTCAGACCACAGTGCAATCAAACTAGAACTCAGGACTAAGAAACTCAATCAAAACCGCTCAACTACATGGAAACTGAACAACCTGCACTTGAATGCCTACTGGGTACATAACGAAATGAAAGCAGAAATAAAGATGTTCTTTGAAACCAATGAGAACAAAGATACAACATACCAGAATCTCTGGGACACATTTAAAGCAGTGTGTAGAGGTAAATTTATAGCACTAAATGCCCACAAGAGAAAGCAGGAAAGATCTAAAATTGACACTCTAACATCACAATTAAAAGAACTAGAGAGGCAAGAGCAAACACATTCAAAAGCTAGCAGAAGGCAAGAAATAACTAAGAACAGAGCAGAACTGAAGGAGATAGAGACACAAAAAACCCTCCAAAACATCAATGAATCCAGGAGTTGGTTTTTTGAAAAGATCAACAAAATTGACAGACCGCTAGCAAGACTAATAAAGAAGAAAAGAGAGAGGAATCAAATAGACGCAATAAAAAATGATAAAGGGGTATCACCACCGACCCCACAGAATTACAAAACAACCATCAGAGAATACTAAAAACGCCTCTATGCAAATCAACTAGAAAATCTAGAAGAAATGGATAATTTCCTGGACACTTACACTCTCCCAAGGCTAAACCAGGAAGATGTTGAATCCCTGAATAGACCAATAGCAGGCTCTGAATTTGAGGCAACAATTAATAGCCTACCCACCAAAAAAAGTCCAGGAGCAGATGGATTCACAGCTGAATTCTACCAGAGGTACAAGGAGGAGATGGTACCATTTCTTCTGAAACTATTCCAATCAATAGAAAAAGAGGGAATCCTCCTTAACTCATTTTATGAGGCCAACATCATCTTGATACCAAAGCCTGGCAGAGACACAACAAAAAAAGAGAATTTTAGACCAATATCCCTGATGAACATCGATGCAAAAATTCTCAATAAAATACTGGCAAACCGGATTCAGCAGCACATCAAAAAGCTTATCCACCATGATCAAGTGGGCGTCATCCCCAGGATGCAAGGCTGGTTCAACATTCGCAAATCAATAAACGTAATCCAGCATATAAACAGAACCAAAGACAAGAACCACATGATTATCTCAATAGATGCAGAAAAGGCTTTTGACAAAATTCAACAGCCCTTCATGCTAAAAACGTTCGATAAATTCGGTATTGATGGAATGTACCTCAAAATGATAAGAGCTATTTATGACAAACCCACAGCTAATATCATTCTGAATGGGCCAAAAGTGGAAAAATTCCCTTTGAAACCTGGCACAAGACGGGGATGCCCTCTCTCACCACTCCTATTCAACATAGTCTTGGAAGTTCTGGCTAGGGCAATCAGGCAAGAGAAAGAAATCAAGGGTATCCAGTTAGGAAAAGAAGAAGTCAAATTGTCCCTGTTTGCAGATGACATGATTGTATATTTAGAAAACCCCATTGTCTCAGCCCAAAATCTCCTTAAGCTGATAAGCAACTTCAGCAAAGTCTCAGGATACAAAATTAATGTGCAAAAATCACAAGCATTCTTATACACCAGTAACAGACAAGCAGAGAGCCAAATCAGGAATGAACTTCCATTCACAATTGCTTCAAAGAGAATAAAATACCTAGGAATCCAGCTGACAAGGGATGTAAAGGACCTCTTCAAGGAGAACTACAAACCACTGCTCAGTGAAATCAAAGAGGACACAAACAAATGGAAGAACATTCCATGCTCATGGATAGGAAGAATCAATATCGTGAAAATGGCCATACTCCCCAAGGTTATTTATAGATTCAATGCCATCCCCATCAAGCTACCAATGAGTTTCTTCACAGAATTGGAAAAACCTGCTTTAAAGTTCATATGGAACCAAAAAAGAGCCCGCATTGCCAAGACAATCCTAAGTCAAAAGGACAAAGCTGGAGGCGTCACGCTACCTGACTTCAAACTACACTACAAGGCTACAGTAACCAAAACAGCATGGTACTGGTACCAAAACAGAGATATAGACCAATGGAACAGAACAGAGTCCTCAGAAATAATACCACACATCTACAGCCATCTGATCTTTGACAAACCTGAGAGAAACAAGAAATGGGGAAAGGATTCCCTATTTAATAAATGGTCCTGGGAAAATTGGCTAGCCATAAGTAGAAAGCTGAAACTGGATCCTTTCCTTACCCCTAATACGAAGATTAATTCAAGATGGATTAGAGACTTAAATGTTAGACCTAATACCATAAAAACCCTAGAAGAAAATCTAGGTAGCACCATGCAGGACATAGGCATGGGCAAGGACTTCATGCCTAAAACACCAAAAGCAACAGCAGCAAAAGCCAAAATTGACAAATGGGATCTAATTAAACTAAAGAGCTTTTGCACAGCAAAAGAAACTACCATCAGAGTGAACAGGCAACCTATAGAAGGGGAGAAAATTTTTGCAACCTACTCATCTGACAAAGGGCTCATATCCAGAATCTACAAAGAACTCAAACAAATATACAAGAGAAAAGCAAACAACCCCATCAAAAAGTGGGCAAAGCATATGAACAGACATTTCTCAAAAGAAGACATTCATACAGCCAACAGACACATGAAAAAATGCTCATCATCACTCGCCATCAGAGAAATGCAAATCAAATCCACAATGAGATACCATCTCACACCAGTTAGAATGGCAATCATTAAGAAGTCAGGAAACAACAGGTGTTGGAGAGGATGTGGAGAAATAGGAACGCTTTTACACTGTTGGTGGGATTGTAAACTAGTTCAACCATTATGGAAAACAGTATGGCAATTCCTCAAGGATCTAGAACTAGATGTACCATAAGACCGAGCCATCCCACTACTGGGTATATACCCAAAGGATTATAAATTATTCTACTACAAAGACACATGCACACGTATGTTTATTGCGGCACTATTCACAATAGCAAAGACTTGGAATCAACCCAAATGTCCATCTGTGACAGACTGGATTAAGAAAATGTGGCACATATATACCATGGAATACTATGCAGCCATAAAAAAGGATGAGTTTGCGTCCTTTGTAGGGACATGGATGCAGCTGGAAACCATCATTCTTAGCAAATTATCACAAGAAGAGAAAACCAAACACCGCATGTTCTCACTCATAGGTGGGAACTGAACAATGAGATCACTTGGACTCGGGAAGGGGATCATCACACACTGGGGCCTATCATGGGGAGGGGGGAGGAGGGACGGATTGCACTGGGGAGTTTTACATGATATAAATGATGAATTGATGGGTGCTGACGAGTTGGTGGGTGTAGCACACCAACATGGCATAAGTATACATATGTAACAAACCTGCACGTTATGCACATGTACCCTAGAACTTAAAGTATAATAAAAAAAAAAAGAGTGTTAGCAAACTGTTCCAAGAAGGGAAGGGTGGATCTCTGTGTGATGAAGCCACACATCAGAAACGAATCTCTCAGAAAGCTTCTCTCTATTTAATATGTGAGGATATTTCCTTTTCATCATGGGGCCCTATGGGCTCCCAAATATCACTTTTCAGTTTCCACGAAGAGAGTGTTAGCAAACTGCTTCCTGAGGTCAAATGTGTAAGTCTGTGAGATGAACTCACTGATCAGAAAGAAGTTTCTCAGAAAGCTTCTTTCACGTTTTGAACTGATGAAATTTCCTTTATCAGCGTAGGCCTCAATGCGATCCAAAGAAGGCCTTCTCAGGTTCCTCAAAGACAGTGTTAATGGACTACTGAAAGAAACATAAGTGTAACTCTGTGAGATGAATTCACACATCACCAAGAAGTTTCTCAGAAAGCTTCTTTCTAGTTTTCATCTGAGGATATTTCCTTTGTCACCGTAAGCTTCATTGTGCTATGAAGTATCTAATTGCAGATTTCCAGAAAACTGTGTTAACAAACTGATCACTGAAGAGAAACGTATAATTCTGTGAGTTGCATTCACACATGGCAATGCAGTATCTCAGAAGGCTTCTTTCCTAGTTTTACTCTGAGGATATATCCTTTTTCACGATAGCCCTCAATGAACTCCCAAATATCACTTTGCAGAATCCACGAGAACAGTGTTAGCAAACTGTTTCAAGAAGGGAAGGGTGGAACTCTCTGTGATGAAGTCACACATCAGAAAGCAATCTCTCAGAAAGCTTCTCTCTAGTTATTATGTGAGGATACTTCCTTTTCATCATGGGCACTATGGGTTCCCAAATATCACTTTGCAGAATCCACGACAACAGTGTTAGCAAACTGTTCCAAGAAGGGAAGTGTGGAATCTTGTGTGATGAAGTCACACATCAGAAAGCAATCTCTCAGAAAGCTTCTCTCTAGTTATTATTTGAGAATACTTCCTTTTTCACCATTTGCCCCATGGGCTCCCAAATATCACTTTGCAGAATCCACGACAACAGTGTTAACAAACTGTTCCAACAAGGGAAGGGTGGAACTCTGTGTGATGAAGTCAGATATCAGAAAGCAATCTCTCAGAAAGCTTCTCTCTAGTTATTATGTGAGGATATTTCCTTTTTCACCATGGGCCCCTATGTGCTCCCAAATATCACTTTGCAGTTTGCACGAAAAGAGTGTTAGCAAACTGCTTCCTGACGTCTAAGTTGTAAGTCTGTGAGAGGAACTCACTGATCAGAACGATGTTTCTCAGAAAGCTTCTTTCACGTTTTGAAGTGATGAAATTTACTTTATCAGCGTAGGTCTCAATGGGATTCAAAGAATGCCTTCTCAGGTTCCTCAAAGACAGTGTTAACGGACTGCTCCATGAAACATAAATATAACTCTGTGAAATGAATTCACACATCACCAAGAAGTTTCTAAGAACACTTCTACCTAGTATTCATCTGAGGATATTTCCTTTGTCAACGTAAGCTTCATTGCGCTATGAAGTATCTAATTGCAGATTTCCAGAAAACTGTGTTAACAAACTGATCACTGAAGAGAAACGTGTAACTCTGTGAGTTGCATTCACACATGGCAATACAGTTTCTCAGAAGGCTTCTTTCCAGTTATAATCTGGGGATATATCCTTTTTCACCTTAGCCATCAAAGGGCTCCCAAATATCACTTTGCAGAATCCACAACAACAGTGTTGGCAAACTGTTCCAAGAAAGGAAGGGTGGAAATCTTTGTGATGAAGTCACATATCCGAAAGCAATCTCTCAGAAAGATTCTCTCTAGTTTTTATGTGACTATACTTCCTTTTTCACCCTGGGTCCCTATCGGCTCCCAAATATCTCTTTGCAGAATCCTCGACAACAGTGTTAGCAAACTGTTCCAAGAAGGGAAGGGTTAAACTCTGTGTGATGAAGTCACACATCAGAAAGCAGTCTGTCAGAAAGCTTCTCTCTAGTTCGTATGTGAAGATATTTCCTTTTTCACCATGGGCCCCTATGGGCTCCCAAATATCTCTTTGCATTTTCCACGAAAAGATTGTCAGCAAACTGCATCTTGACGTCTACGTTGTAAGTCTGTGAGATGAACTCACTGATCAGAAAGAAGTTTCTCAGAATGCTTCTTTCAGGTTTTCAACTGATGAAATTTCCTTTATCAGCGTAGGCCTCAATGCGATCCAAATAAGCCCCTCTCAGGTTCCTCAAAGACAGTGTTAATGGACTGTTCCACGAAACATAAGTATAACTCTGTTAGATGAATTCACACATCACCAAGAAGTTTCTCAGAAAGCTTCTTTCTAGTTTTCATCTGAGGATATTTCCTTTGTCACCATAAGCTTCATTGCGCTATGAAGTATCTAATTGCAGATTTCCAGAAAACTGTGTTAACAAACTGATACCTGAAGAGAAACGTGTAACTCTGTGAGTTGCTTTCGCACATGGCAATGCAGCTTCTCAGAAGGGGTCTTTCCAGTTTTAATCTGAGGATATTTCATTTTTCACCATAGCCCTCAGTGAGCTCCCAAATATCACTTTGCAGAATCCACGACAACAGTGTTAGCAAACTGTTCCAAGAAGAGAAGGTTGGAACTCTGTTTGATGAAGTCACACATCAGAAAGCAATCTCTCCGAAAGCTTCTCTGTGGTTTTTATGTGAGGATACTTCCTTTTTCACCCTGGGACCCTCTTGGCTCCCAAATATCCCGTTGCAGTATCCACGAAAAGAGTGTTAGGAAACTGCTTCCTGAGGTCTAAGATGTAGGTCTGTGACGATGAACTCACTGATCAGAAAGAAGTTTCTCAGAAAGCTTGTTTCACGTTTTGAACTGATTGAAATTTCCTTTATCAGTGTAGGGCCTCAATGCAGATCCAAAGAAGCCCTTCTCAGGTTCCTCAAAGACAGTGTTAATGGACTGCTACAAGAAACATAAGTGTAACTCTTTGAGATGAATTTACACATCATCAAGAAGTTTCTAAGAAAGCTTCTTTCTAGTTTTCATCTGAGGATATTTCCTTTGTAAACCGTAAGCTTCATTGCGCTATGAAGTATCTAATTGCAGATTTCCAGAAAACTGTGTTAACAAAACGGATCACTGAAGAGAAACGAGTAACTCTGTGAGTTGCATTCAAACATGACAATGCAGTTTCTCAGAAGGCTTCTTTCCAGTTTTAATCTGAAGGATATTTCCTTTTTCACCATAGCCCTAATGAGCTCCCAAATATCACTTTGTGCAGAATCCACGACAACAGTGTTAGCAAACTGTTCCAAGAAGGGAAGTGTGGAACTCTGTGTGATGAAGTGACATATTGGACAGCAATCCTTCAGAGAGCTTCTTCTATTTATTATGGGAGGATACTTCCTTTTTCACCATGGGCCCTATGGGCTCCCAAATATCACTTTGCAGAATCCACGACAACAGTGTTAGCAAACTGTTCCAAGAAGGGAAGGTTGGAACTCTGTGTGATGAAGTCACACATCAGATAGCAATCTCTCAGAAAGCTTAACTCTAGTTATTATGTGAGGATATTTCATTTTTCACCATGGGCCTCTATGGGCTCCCAAATATCACTTTGCAGTTTCCACGGAAAGAGTGTTAGCAAACTGCTTCCTGAGGTCTAAGTTTGTAAGTCTGTGAGATGAACTCACTGATCAGAAAGAAGTTTCTCAGAAAGCTTCTTTACCGTTTTGAACTGATGAAATTTCCTTTATCAGGGTAGGCCTCAATGCGATCAAAAGAAGCCCTTCTCAGGTTCCTCAATGACAGTGTTAATTGACTGCTCCACAAAACATAATTGTAACTCGGTGAGATGAATTCACACATCACTAAGAAGTTTCTTTTTTTTTCTTTTTTTTTTAATTATACTTTAAGTTCTAGGGTACGTGTGCATAACGTGCAGGTTTGTTACATATGTATACTTATGCCATGTTGGTGTGCTACCCCAATAAACTCGTCAGCTCCCATCAATTCATCATTTATATCATGTATAACTCCCCAGTGCAATTCCTCCCTCCTCCCCCCTCCCCATGATAGGGCCCAGTGTGTGATGTGCCCCTTCCCGAGTCCATTTGATCTGATTGTTCAGTTCCCACCTATGAGTGAGAACATGCGGTGTTTGGTTTTCTCTTCTTGTGATAGTTTGCTCAGAATGATGGTTTCCAGCTGCATCCATGTGCCTACAAAGGACGCAAACTCATCCTTTTTTATGGCTGCATAGTATTCCATGGTGTATATGTGCCACATTTTCTTAATCCAGTCGGTCACAGATGGACATTTGGGTTGATTCCAAGTCTTTGCTATTGTGAATAGTGCCCCAATAAACATACGTGTGCATGTGTCTTTGTAGTAGACTAATTTATAATCCTTTGGGTATATACCCAGTAGTGGGATGGCTGGGTCTTATGGTACACCTAGTTCTAGATCCTTGGGAATCGCCATACTGTTTTCCATAATGGTTGAACTAGTTTACAATCCCACCAACAGTGTAAAAGTGTTCATATTTCTCCACATCCTCTCCAACAACTGTTGTTTCCTGACTTCTTAATGATTGCCATTCTAACTGGTATGAGATGGTATCTCATTGTGGTTTTGATTTGCATTTCTCTGATGGAGAGTGATGATGAGCATTTTTTCATGTGTCTGTTGGCTGTATGTATGTCTTCTTTTGAGAAATGTCTGTTCATATCCTTTGCCCACTTTTGGATGGGGTTGTTTGCTTTTTTCTTGTATATTTGTTTGAGTTCTTTGTAGATTCTGGATATTAGCCCTTGTCAGATGAGTAGGTTGCAAAAATTTTCTCCCATTCTGTAGGTTGCCTATTCACTCTGATGGTAGTTTCTTTTGCTGTGCAAAAGCTCTTTAGTTTAATAAGATCCCATTTGTCAATTTTGGCTTTTGCTGCCGTTGCTTTGGGTGTTTTAGACATGAAGTCCTTGCCCATGCCTATGTCCTGAATGGTACTACCTAGATTTTCTTCTAGGGTTTTTATGGTATTAGGTCTAACATTTAAGTCTCTAATCCATCTTGAATTAATCTTCGTATAAGGGGTAAGGAAAGGATCCAGTTTCAGCTTTCTACTTATGGCTAGCCAATTTTCCCAGCACCATTTATTAAATAGGGAATCCTTTCCCCATTTCTTGTTTCTCTCAGGTTTGTCAAAGATCAGATGGCTGTAGATGTATGGTATTATTTCTGAGGACTCTGTTCTGTTCCATTGGTCTATATCTCTGTTTTGGTACCAGTACCATGCTGTTTTGGTTACTGTAGCCTTGTAGTGTAGTTTGAAGTCAGGTAGCGTGACGCCTCCAGCTTTGTCCTTTTGACTTAGGATTGCCTTGGCAATGCGGGCTCTTTTTTGGTTCCATATGAACTATAAAGCAGCTTTTTCCAATTCTGTGAAGAAACTCATTGGTAGCTTGATGGGGATGGCATTGAATCTATAAATAACCTTGGGGAGTATGGCCATTTTCATGATATTGATTCTTCCTATCCATGAGCATGGTATGTTCTTCCATTTGTTTGTGTCCTCTTTGATTTCACTGAGCAGTGGTTTGTAGTTCTCCTTGAAGAGGTCCTTTACATCCCTTATAAGCTGGATTCCTAGGTATTTGATTCTCTTTGAAGCAATTGTGAGTGGAAGTTCATTCCTGATTTGGCTCTCTGCTTGTCTGTTACTGGTGTATAAGAATGCTTGTGATTTTTGCACATTAATTTTGTATCCTGAGACTTTGCTGAAGTTGCTTATCAGCTTAAGGAGATTTTGGGCTGAGACAATGGGGTTTTCTAAATATACAATCATGTCATCTGCAAACAGGGACAATTTGACTTCTTCTTTTCCTAACTGGATACCCTTGATTTCTTTCTCTTGCCTGATTGCCCTAGCCAGAACTTCCAAGACTATGTTGAATAGGAGTGGTGAGAGAGGGCATCCCTGTCTTGTGCCAGGTTTCAAAGGGAATTTTTCCAGTTTTTGCCCATTCAGAATGATATTACCTGTGGGTTTGTCATAAATAGCTCTTATCATTTCGAGGTACATTCCATCAATACCGTATTTATTGAGCGTTTTTAGCATGAAGGGCTGTTGAATTTTGTCAAAAGCCTTTTCTGCATCTATTGAGATAATCATGTGTTTCTTGTCTTTGGTTCTGTTTATATGCTGGATTACGTTTATTGATTTGCGAATGTTGAACCAGCCTTGCATCCCGGGGATGACGCCCACTTGATCATGGTGGATAAGCTTTTTGATGTGCTGCTGAATCCGGTTTGCCAGTATTTTATTGAGAATTTTTGCATCGATGTTCATCAGGGATATTGGTCTAAAATTCTATTTTTTTGTTGTGTCTCTGCCAGGCTTTGGTATCAGGATGATGTTGGCCTCATAAAATGAGTTAAGGAGGATTCCCTCTTTTTCTATTGATTGGAATAGTTTCAGAAGAAATGGTACCAGCTCCTCCTTGTACCTCTGGTAGAATTCAGCTGTGAATCCATCTGCTCCTGGACTTTTTTTGGTGGGTAGGCTATTAATTGTTGCCTCAATTTCATAGCCTTCTATTGGTCTATTCAGGGATTCAACATCTTCCTGGTTTAGCCTTGGGAGAGTGTAAGTGTCCAGGAAATTATCCATTTCTTCTAGATTTTCTAGTTGATTTGCATAGATGCGTTTATAGTATTCTCTGATGGTTGTTTGTATTTCTGTGGGGTCGGTGGTGATACCCCTTTATCATTTTTTATTGCGTCTATTTGATTCCTCTCTCTTTTCTTCTTTATTAGTCTTGCTAGCGGTCTGTCAATTTTGTTGATCTTTTCAAAAAACCAACTCCTGGATTCATTGATTTTTTGGAGGGTTTTTTGTGTCTCTATCTCCTTCGGTTCTGCTCTGATCTTAGTTATTTCTTGCCTTCTGCTAGCTTTTGAATGTGTTTGCTCTTGCCTCTCTAGTTCTTTTAATTGTGATGTTAGAGTGTCAATTTTAGATCTTTCCTGCTTTCTCTTGTGGGCATTTAGTGCTATAAATTTCCCTCTACACACTGCTTTAAATGTGTCCCAGAGATTCTGGTATGTTGTATCTTTGTTCTCATTGGTTTCAAAGAACATCTTTATTTCTGCTTTCATTTCGTTATGTACCCAGTAGGCATTCAAGAGCAGGTTGTTCAGTTTCCATGTAGTTGAGCGGTTTTGATTGAGTTTCTTAGTCCTGAGTTCTAGTTTGTTTGCACTGTGGTCTGAGAGACAGTTTGTTATAATTTCTGTTCTTGTACATTTGCTGAGGAGTGCTTTACTTCCAATTATGTGGTCGATTTTGTAATAAGTGCGATGTGGTGCTGAGAAGAATGTATATTCTGTTGATTTGGGGTGGAGAGTTCTATAGATGTCTATTAGGTCCGCTTGGTGCAGAGATGAGTTCAATTCCTGGATATCCTTGTTAACTTTCTGTCTCGTTGATCTGTCTAATGTTGACAGCGGAGTGTTGAAGTCTCCCATTATTATTGTATGGGAGTCTAAGTCTCTTTGTAAGTCTCTAAGGACTTGCTTTATGAATCTGGGTTCTCCTGTATTGGGTGCATATATATTTAGGATAATTCGCTCTTCCTGTTGAATTGATCCCTTTACCATTATGTAATGGCCTTCTTTGTCTCTTTTGATCTTTGATGGTTTAAAGTCTGTTTTATCAGAGACTAGGATTGCAACCCCTGCTTTTTTTTGTTCTCCATTTGCTTGGTAGATCTTCCTCCATCCCTTTATTTTGAGCCTATGTATGTCTCTGCATGTGAGATGGGTCTCCTGAATGCAGCAGACTGATGGGTCTTGACTCTTTATCCAGTTTGCCAGTCTGTGTCTTTTAATTGGAGCATTTAGTCCATTTACATTTAAGGTTAATATTGTTATGTGTGAACTTGATCCTATCATTATGATATTAACTGGTTATTGTGCTCGTTAGTTGATGCAGTTTCTTCCTAGCCTCGATGGTCTTTACATTTTGGCATGGTTTTGCAATGGCTGGTACCGGTTGTTCCTTTCCATGTTTAGGGCTTCCTTCAGGGTCTCTTGTAAGGCAGACCTGATGGTGACAAAATCTCTAAGCATTTGCTTATGTGTAAAGGATTTTATTTCTCCTTCACTGATGAAACTTAGTTTGGCTGGATATGAAATTCTGGGTTTAAAATTCTTTTCTTTAAGAACGTTGAGCCGGGCGCGGTAGCTCAAGCCTGTTATCCCAGCAGTTTGGGAGGCCGAGACGGGCGGATCACGAGGTCAGGAGATCGAGACCATCCTGGCTAATACGGTGAAACCCCGTCTCTACTAAAAAATACAAAAAACCAGCCGGGCGACGAGGCGGGCGCCTGTAGTCCCAGCTACTCGGGAGGCTGAGACAGGAGAATGGCGTCATCCCGGGAGGCGGAGCTTGCAGTGAGCTGAGAGCCGGCCACTGAACTCCAGCCTGGGCGGCAGAGCAAGACTCCGACTCAAAAAAAAAAAAAAAAAAAAGAACGTTGAATATTGGCCCCCACTCTCTTCTGGCTTGTAGAGTTTCTGCCTCCTGGCAGAAACTCCTGGCCAGGTGTGGGATATATTCTCCTGGTGTGCCTGTCTGCTTAAAGCGGAGTATCATGGTGGCAGTTACCCGATTTTCCAGGTGTTGTGTGTCTCAGTTCCCCTTGCTAGGAAAACGGATTCACTTCCCCTTGCACTTCCAGGTGAGGCTATGTCTCGCCCTGCTTCAGCTCTCGCTGGTCAGGCTGCAGCAGCTGACCAGCACTGATTGTCCGGCACTCCCTAGTGAGATGACCCCAGTACCTCAGTTGAAAATGCAGAAATCACCGGTCTTCTGTGTTGCTCGCGCTGGGAGTTGGAGACAGAAGCTGTTCCTATTCGGCCATATTGCTCCGCCCCGGAAGAGTTTGCTAACACTCTTGTCGTGGATTCTGCAAAGTGATATTTGGGAACCCATAGGGGCCCATGGGAAAAAGGATGTATCCTCACATAATAACTAGAGAGAAGCTTTCTGAGAGATTGCTTTCTGATATGTGACTTCATCACACAGAGTTCCACCCTTCCCTTCTTGGAACACCTTGATAACACTGTTGTCCTGGATTCTGTAAGGAGATATTTGGGAACTCATTAAGGGCTATGGTGAAAAAGGAAATATCCTCAGATTAAAAGTGGAAAGAAGCCTTCTGAGAAACTGCATGGCCATGTGCGAATGCAACTCACTGAGTTGCATGTTCCTCTTCAGTGATTAGTTTGTTAACAAAGTTTTCTGGAAATCTGCAATTAGATACTTCATAGCGCAATGAAGCTTACTGTGACAAAGGAAATATCCTCAGATGAAAACTAGAAAGAAGCTTTCTTAGAAACTTCTTGGTGATGTGTTAATTCATCTCACAGAGTTACACTTATGTTTCGTGGAGCAGTCCATTAACATTGTCTTTGAGGAACCTGAGAAGGGCTTCTTTGGATCACATTGAGGCCTACGCTGATGAAGGAAATTTGATCAGTTCAAAACGTGAAAGAAGCTTTCTGAGAAACTTCTTTCTGATCAGTGAATTCATCTCACAGACTTACACCTTAGACCTCAGGATGCAGTTTGCTAACACTCTTTTCGTGGAAACTGCAAAGTGATATTTTGGAGCCCATATGGGCCCATGCTGAAAAGGGAAATATCCTCACATAATAACTAGAGAGAAGCTTTCTGAGAGTTTCCTTTCTGATGTGTGACTTCATCACACTCAGTTCCACCATTCCCTTCTTGGAACCGTTTGTTAACACTGTTTCCGTGGATTCTGCTATGTGATTTTTGGTAGCCCATAGAGGCCAATGTTGAAAAAGGAAGTATCCTCACATAATAACTGGAGAGAAGCTTTATGAGAGATTGCTTTACGGTATGTGACTGCATCACAGAGAGTTCCAACCTCCCCTTCTTGGAAAAGTTTGCTAACACTGTTGTCGTGGTTTCTGCAAGTGATATTTGGGAGCTCATTGAGGGTTATGGTGAAAAATGAAATATCCTCAGAATAAAAGTGGAAGGAAGCCTTCTGAGAAACTGCATTGCCATGTGTGAATGCAACTCACAGAGTCACAAGATTCTATTCAGTGATCAATTTCTTAACAGAGTTTTCTGGAAATCTGCAGTTAGATACCTCATAGCGCAATGGAGCTTACGGGAAAAAGGAAATATCCTCAGATGAAAACCAGAAAGAAGCTGTCTTAGAAACTTCTTGGTGATGTGTGAATTCATCTCACAGAGTTACACTTATGTTTCATGGAGTAGTCCATTAACACTGTCTTTGAGGAAAGTGACAACGGCTTCTTCGGATCGCATTGAGGCCTACGCTGATAAAGGAAATTTCATCAGTTCAAAACGTGAAAGAAGCTTTCTTAGAAACTCCTTTCTGATCTGTGAGTTCATCTCACAGCCTTACAACTTAGACCTCAAGAAGCAGTTTGCTAACACTCCTTTCGTGGAAACGGCAAAGTGATATTTGGGAGCCCATAGGGGCCAATGGTGGAAAAGGAAAAATCCTCACATAATAACTAGAGAGAAGGTTTCTGAGAGATTGCTTTCTGATGTGTGACTTCATCACATAGAGTTCCACCCTTCCCTTCTTGGAACAGTTTGCTAACACTGTTATAGTGGATTCTGCAAAGTGATATGTGGGAGCCCATAGGGGCCCATGGTGAAAAAAGAAGTATCCTCACATAAGAACTAGAGAGAAGCGTTCTGAAAGATTGCTTTCTGATACGTGACTTCATCACACAGAGTTCCACCCTTCCCTTCGTGGAATAGTTTGCTAACACTATTGTCGTGGATTCTGCAAAGTGATATTTGGGAGCTCATTGAGGGCTATGGTGAAAAAGGAAATATCCTCCGATTAAAACTGGAAGGAAGCCTTCTGAGAAGCTGCATTGTCTTGTGTGAATGCATCTCACACAGTTACACGTTTCTCTTCAGTGATCAGTTTGTTAACACAGTTTTCTGGAATTCTGCAATTAGATACTTCATAGCCCAATGAAACTTACGGTGACAAAGGAAATATCCTCAGATGAAAATTAGAAACAAGCTTTCGTAGAAACTTCTTGGTGTTGTGTGAATTCATCTCACAGAGTTTCACGTATGTATCGTGGAGCAGTGCATTAACACTATCTTTGAGGAACCTGAGAAGGGCTTCTTTGGATCGCATTGAGGTCTACGCTGATAAAGAAAATTTCATCAGTTCAAAACGTGAAAGAAGCTTTCTGAGAAACTCCTTTCTGGTCAGTGAGTTCATCTCACAGACTTACAACTTAGACCTCAGGAAGCAGTTTGCTAACACTCTTTTCGTGGAAACTGCAAAGTGGTATTTGGGAACCCATAGGGGCCAATGATGGAAAGGGAAATATCCACACATAATAACTAAAGAGAAGCTTTCTCAGAGATTGCTTTCTGATGTGTGACTTCATCACACAGAGTACCACACTTCCCTTCTTGGAACAGTTTGCTCACCCTGTTGTCGTGCATTGTGCAAAGTGATATTTGGGAGCCGATAGGGGCCCAGGGTGAAAAAGGAAGTATCCTCACATGAAAATTAGAGAGAAGCTTTCTGAGAGATTGCTTTCAGATATGTGACTTCATCACACAGAGTTCCACACTTACCTTCTTGGAACAGTTTGCTAACACTGTTGTCGTGGATTCTGCAAAGTGATATTTGGGAGCTCATTGAGGGCTATGGTGAAAAAGGAAATACCCTCAGATTAAAACTGGAAAAAGCCTTCTGAGAAACTGCATTGCCGTGTGTTAATGCAACTCACATTGTTACACGTTTCTCTTCAGTGATCAGTTTGTTAACACAGTTTTCTGGAAATCTGCAATTAAATACTTCATAGCGCATTGAAGCTGACGGTGACAAAGGAAATATCCTTAGGTGAAAACTAGAAAGAAGCTTTCTGAGAAACTTCGTGGTGACGTATGAATTCATCTCAAAGGGTTATACTTATGCTACGTGGAACAGTTCATTAACACTGTCTTTGAGATATCTGAGAAGGGCTTCTTTGAATCAAATTGAGCCCTACGCTGATAAAGGACATTTCATCAGTTCAAAACGCGAAAGAAGCTTTCTGAGAAACTTCTTTCTCATCAGTGAGTTCGTCTCACAGACTTAAACTTAGACCTCAGGAAGCAGTTTCGTAACACTCTTTTCGTGGAAACTGCAAAGTGATATTTGGGATCCCATAGGGGCCCATGGTGAAAAAGGAATTATCCTCACATAAAAACTAGAGAGAATCTTTCTGAGAGATTGAATTCGGATATGTGACTTCATCACACAGAGTTCCACCCTTCCTGTCTTGGAACAGTTTGCGAACACTGTTGTCGTGGATTCTGCAAAGTGATATTTAGGAGCACATTGAGGGCTATGATGAAAAAGGAAATATCCTCAGATTAAAACTGGAAAGAAGCCTTCTGAGAATGTGCATTGCCATGTGTGAATGCAACTCACAGAGTTACACGTTTCTCTTCAGTGATCAGTTTGTTAACACAGTTTTCTGGAAATCTGGAATTAGATACTTCATATCGCAATGAAGCTTATGGTGACAAAGGAAATATCCTCAGATGAAAACTTGAAAGAAGCTTTCTTTGAAACTTCTTAGTGATATGTGAATTCATCTCACAGAGTTGCACTTACGTTTCGTGGAGCAGTCCATTAACACTGTCTTTGAGGAACCTGAGAAGGGCTTCTTTGGTTCGCATTGAGGCCTACGATGATGATGGAAATTTCATCAGTTCAAAACGTGAAAGAATCTTTCTGAGGAACTTCTTTCTGATCAGTGAGTTCGTCTCACAGACTTTCAACTTAGAACTCAGGAAACAGTTTGCTAATACTCTTTTCGTTGAAACTGCAAAGTGATATTTGGGAGCCCATAGGGGCCATGGTGAAAAAAGAAATATCCTCACATGATAACTAGAGAGAAGCTTTCTGAGAGATTGTTTTCTGATATGTGACTTCATCACACAGAGTTCCACCCTTCCAGTCTTGAAACTGTTTGGTAACACAGTTGTCGTGGATTCTGCAATGTGATATTTGGGAGCCCATAGGGACCCATGGTCAAAAAGGAAGTATCCTCACATAATAACTAGAGAGAAGCTTTCTGAGAGATTTCTTTCTGATATGTGACTTCATCACACAGGGTTCCACCCTTCCCTTCTTGGAACAGTTTGATAACACTGTTGTCGTGGATTCTGCAAAGTGATATTTGGGAGCTCATTGAGGGCTATGGTGAAAAAGGAAATATCCTCAGATTAAAACTGGAAAGAAGCCTTCTGTGAAACTGCATTGCCATTTGTGAATGCATCTCACAGGGTTACACGTTTCTCCTCAGTGATCAGTTTGTTAAAACAGTTTACTGGAAATCTGCAATTAGATATTTCACAGCGCAACGAGGCTTACGGTGACAATGGAACTATCCTCAGATTAAAATTAGAAAGAAGCTTTCTTAGAAATTTCTTTCTGATGTGTGAATTCATCTCACTGAGTTACACTTATGTTTCGTTGAGCAGTCCATTAACACTGTCTTTGATGAACCTGAGAAGGGCTTATTTGAATCACATTGAGGCCTACGCTGATACAGGAAATTTCATCAGTTCAAAACGTGAAAGAAGCTTTCTGAGAAACTTCTTTCTGATCAGTGAGTTCATCTCACAGACTTTCAACTTAGACCTCAGGAAACAGTTTGCTAACAATCTTTTCGTAGAAATTGCAAAGTGATATTTGGGAGCCCTTAGGGGCCCATGGTGAAAAAGGAATTATCCTCACCTGATAACTAGAGAGAAGCTTTCTGAGAGATTGCTTTCTGATGTGTGACTTCATCACACAGCGTTACATCCTTCCAGTGTTGGAAGAGTTTGGTAAGACTGTTGTCGTGCATTCTGCAAAGTGATATTTGGTAGCCCTTTGGGGCCCATGGTGAAAACGGAAGTATCCTCACATAAAAACTAGAGAGCAGCTTTCTGAGAGATTGCTTTCTCATGTGTGAATTCATCACACAGAGTTCCACCCTTCCCTTCTTGGAACAGTTGGATAACACTGTTGTTGTGGATTCTGCAAAGTGATATTTGGGAGCTCATTGTGGGCTATGGTGAAAAAGGAAATATCCTCAGAATAAAACTGGATAGAAGTCTTCTGAGAGACTGCATTGCCATGTGTGAATGCAACTCAAAGAGTTACACTTATGTTTCGTGGAGCAGTCTGTTAACACTGTCTTTAAGGAACCTGACAAGGGCTTCTTTGGATCGCATTGACGCCTACGCTGATAGACGAAAATTCATCAGTTGAAAACGTTAAAGAAGCTTTCTGAGAATCTTCTTTCTGATCAGTAAGTTCATCTCACAGACTTACAACTTACACCTCAGGAAACAGTTTGCTAACAATATTTTCGTGGAAACTGCAAAGTGATATTAGGGAGCCCATAGGCTCTAATGGTGAAAAAGGAAATATCCTCACATAATAACTAGAGAGAAGATTTCTGAGATATTGCATTCTGATGTGTGACCTCATCACACAGAGTTCCACCCTTCCCTTTTGGAACAGTTTGCTAACACTGTTGTCGTGGATTCTGCAAAGCGATATTTGGAAGCCCATAGGGGACCAGGATGAAAAAGGAAATATCCTCACATAAAAATTAGAGAGAAGCTTTCTCAGAGATTTCTTTCTGATGTGTGACTTCATCACACAGAGTTCCACCCTTCCCTTCTTGGAAGAGTTTGCTAACACTGTTGTCGTGGATTCTGAAAAGTGCTATTTGGGAGCCCTCAGGGGCCCATGGTGAAAAAGGAAGTATCCTCACATAAAAACTAGAGAGAAGCTTTCTGAGAGATTGTTTTCTGATGTGTGACCTCATCACACAGAGTTCCCCCCGTCCCTTCTTGGAACAGTTTGCTAACACTGTTGTCGTGGATTCTGCAAAGTGATATTTGGGAGAATTTAGGGGCCCATGGTGAAAAAGAAAGTATCCTCACATAATAACTAGAGAGAAGCATTTTGAGAGATTGCTTTCTGATGTGTGACTTCATCACACAGAGTTTCACCCTTCCCTTCTTGGAACAGTTTGCTAACACAGTTGTCGTGGATTCTGCAATGTGATATTTGGGAGAACTTAGGGGCCCATGGTGAAAAAGGAAGACTCCTCACATAAAAGGTAGAGAGTAGCTTTCTGAGAGATTGCTTTCTGGTATGTGACTTCATCACACAGAGTTCCTCACTTCCCTTCTCGGAAGAGTTTGATAACACTGTTGTCGTGGATTCTGCAAAGTGATATTTGGGAGCTCATTGAGGGCTATGGTGAAAAAGGAAATATCGTCACATAAAAACTAGAGAGAAGCTTCCTGAGAGATTCCTTTCTTACGTGTGACTTCATCACAGAGAGTTCCTCCCTTCCCTTCTTGGAACAGATTGATAACACTGTTGTCATGGATTCTGCAAAGTGATATTTGGGAGCTCATTGAGGGCTATGGTGAAAAAGGAAATATCCTCAGATGAAAACTAGAAAGAAGCTTTCTTTGAAACTGCTTGGTAATGTGTGAATTCATCCCTCAGAGTTACACTTACATATCTTGGAGCAGTCCATTAACACTGTCTTTGAGGAACCTGAGAAGGGTTTCTTTGGATCACATTGAGGCCTACGCTGATAAAGGAAATTTCATCACTTTAAAACGTGAAAGAAGCTTTCTGAGAAACTTCTTTCTGATCAGTGAGTTCATCTCACAGACTTACAGCTTAGTCCCCAGGAAGCAGTTTGCTAACATTCTTTTCGTGGAAACTGCAAAATGATATTTGGGAGCCCATAGGGTCCCAAGGTGCAAAAGGAAATATCCTCATATAATACATAGAAAGAAGCTTTCTGAGAGATTGCTTTCTGATGTGTGACTTCATCTCACAGAGATCCACCATTGCCTTCTTGGAAGAGTTTGCTAACACTGTTGTCATGGAATCAGCAAAGTGATATTTTTGAGCTCATTGAGAGCAGTGGTGAAAAAGGAAATATCCTCAGATTAAAACTGGAAAGAAGCCTCCTGAGAAACCGCATTGCCATGTGTGAATGCAACACACAGAGTTACACGTTTCTCTTCAGTGATCAGTTTGTTAACACAGTTTTCTGGAAATCTGGAATTAAATACTTCATAGCCCAATGAAGCTTACGTTGACAAAGGAAATATCCTCAGATGAAAACTAGAAATAAGCTTTCTGAGAAACTTCTTGGTGATGTGTGAAATCATCTCACAGAGCAACAATTATGTTTCGTGGAACAGTCCGTTGACACTGTCTTTGAGAAATCTGAGAAGGGCTTCTTTAGATCACATTGAGGCCTACACAGCTCAAGGAAAATTCATCAGTTTAAAACGTGAAAGAAACTTTCTGAGAAACTACTTTCTGAACAGTGAGTTCATTAAACAGACTTACAACTTAGACCTCAGGAAGCAGTGTGCAAACACTATTTTCGTGGAAACTGCAAAGCGATATTTGGGAGACAAAAAGGGGCAATGATGAAATAGGAAATATCCTTACATAATAACTAGAGAGAAGCCTTCTGAGAGATTGCTTTCTGATGTGTGACTTCATCACACAGAGTTCCACACTTCCCTTCTTGGAACAGATTGCTAACCCTGTTGTCGTGGATTCTGCAATGTGATATTTGGGAGCCCATATGGGCCGATGGTGAAAAAGCAAGTATCCTCACATAGTAAGCAGAGAGAAGCTTTCTGAGAGATTGCTTTCTGAAATGTGACTTCATCACACAGAGTTCCAGCCTTCCCTTCTTGGAACAGTTTGTTAACACTGTTGTCATGGTTTCTGCAAAGTGATATTTGGGAGCTCATTGAGGGCTATGGTGAAAAAGGAAATATCCTCAGATTAAACCTGGAAGGAAGCCTTCTGAGATAGTGGATTACCATGTGTGAATGCAACTCACAGCGTTACACTTTTCTCTTCAGTGATCAGTTTGTTAACACAGTTTTCTGGAAATCTGCAATGAGATACTTCATAGCGCAATGAAGCTTACGGTGACAAAGGAAATATCCTCAGATGAAAACTAGAAAGAAGCTTTCCTAGAAACTTCTTCGCGATGTGTGAATTCATCTCACAGAGTTACACTTATTTGACGTGGAGCAGTACAATAACACTGTCTTTGAGGAACCTGAGAAGGGCTTCTAGGATCGCATTGAGGCCTACGCTGACAAAAGAAATTTCAACAGTTCATAACGTGAAAGAATCTTTCTGAGAAACTTCTTTCTGATCAGTGAGTTCATCTCACAGACTTACAACTTAAACCTCATTAAGCAGTTTGCTAACACTCTTTTCATGGTAACTGCAAAGTGATATTTGGGAGCCCATAGGGGCCCATGGTGAAAAAGGAGATATCCTCATATAATAACTAGAGAGAAGCTTTCTGAGGGATTGCTTTCTGATGTGTGACTTCATCACACAGAGTTCCACCCTTCCCTTCTTGGAACACTTTGATAACACTGTAGTCTTGGATTCTGCATACTGATATTTGGGAGCTCTTTGAGGGCTATGGTGATAAAGGAAATATCCTCAGATTAAAACTGGAAAGAAGCCTTCTGAGAAGCTGCATTGCCATGTGTGATTGCAACTCTCAGAGTTACACGTTTCTCTTCAGTGATCAGTTTGTTAACACAGTATTCTGGAAATCTGCAATTAGATACTTTATAGCCCACTGAAGCTTACGGTGACAAAGAAAATATCCTTAGTTGAAAACTAGAAAGAAGCTTTCTGAGAAACTTCTTGGTGATGTGTGAATTCATCTCACAGAGTTACACTTATGTTTCGTGGAGCAGTCCATTAACACTGTCTTTGAGAAACCTGACAAAGGCTTGTTTGGATCGCATTGAGGCCTCCGCTGATAAAGGAATTTTCATCAGTTCAAAACGTGAAAGAAGCTTTCTGAGAAACTTCTTTTTAATCAGTGAGTTCATCTCACCGACTTACAACTTAGACCTCAGGAAGCAGTTTGCTAACACTCTTTTCGTGGAAACTGCCAGGTGATATTTGGGAGTCCGTAGGGGCCCATGGTGAAAAAGGAAATATCCTCACATAATGACTAGAGAGAAGCTCTCTGAGAGATTGCTTTCTCATGTGTGACTTCATCACACTGAGTTCCACCCTTCCTTTATTGGAACAGTTTGCTAACACTGTTCTCGTGGATTCTGAAAAGTGATATTTGGAAGCCCTTAGCGGCCCATGGTGAAAAAGGAAGTATCCTCACATAAGAACTAGAGAGAAGCTTTCTGAGAGATTGCTTTCTGATGTGTGACTTCATCACACAGAGTTCCACACTTCCCTTCTAGGAACAGTTGGCTCACACTGTTGTCGTGGATTCTGCAAAGTGATATTTGGGGGCCCATAGGGGCCCATGGTGAAAAAGGAAGTATCCTCACATAAAAACTATAGAGAAGCTTTCTGAGAGATTGCTTTCCAATATGTGAATTCATCACGCAGATTTCTACCCTTCCTTTCTTGGAACAGTTTGCTAACACTGTTTTCGTATATTCTGCATAGAGATATTTGGGAGCTCTTTGAGGGCTATGGTGAAAAAGGAAATATCCTCAGATTAAAACTGGAAAGAAGCCTTCTGAGATCCTGCATTGCCATGTGTGAATGAAACTGACAGAGTTACACGTTTCTCTTCAGTGATCAGTTTGTTAACACAGTTTTCTGGAAATCTGCAATTAGATATTTCATAGCTCAATGAAGATTATGGTGACAAAGGAAATATCCTCAGATGAAAACTAGAAAGAAGGTTTCTTAGAAACTTCTTGGCGATGTGTGAATTCATCTCACAGAATTACACTTATGTTTCGTGGAGCAGTGCATTAACACTGTCTTTGAGGAACCTGAGAAGGGATTCTTTGGATCGCATTGAGGCCTAAGCTAATAAAGGAAATTTCATCAGTTCAAAACGTGAAAGAAGATTTCTGAGAATGTTCTTTATGATCAGTTAGTTCATCTCACAGACCTACAACTTAGACCTCAGGAAGCAGTTTGCTAACACTCTTTTAGGGGAAACTGCAAAGTGATATTTGGGAGACCGTAGGGACCCATGGTGAAAAAGCAAATATCCTCCCATAATAACTAGAGAGAAGCTTTCTGAGAGATTGCTTTCTCATGTGTGACTTCATCACACTGAGTTCCACCCTTCCATTATTGGAACAGTATGCTAACATTGTTCTCGTGGATTCTGAAAAGTGGTATTTGGAAGCCCTTAGCGGCCCATGGTGAAAAAGGAAGTATCCTCACCTAAAAACTAGAGAGAAGCTTTCTGAGAGATTGCTTTCGGTTACGTGTCTTCATCACACAGAGTTCCACACTTCCCGTCTTGGAACAGTTTGCTAACACTGTTGTCGTGAATTCTGCAAAGTGATATTTGGGAGCCCAAGGGGCCCATGGTGAAAAAAGAAGTATCCTCACATAAAAACTAGAGAGAAGCTTTCTGAGAGATTGCTTTCGAATATGTGACTTCATCACACAGAGTTCCACCCTTCGTTTCTTGGAACAGATTGCTAACACTGTTGTCGTGGATTCTGCAAAGTGATATTTGGGAGCCCATAGGGGCCCATGGTGAAAAAGGAAGTATCCTCACATAAAAACTTGAGAGAAGCTTTCTGAGAGATTGCTGTCTGATATGGGACTTCATCACACAGAGTTCCACCTTCCCTTCTTGGAACAGTTTGATAAAACTGTTGTGGTGGATTCTGCAAAGTGAGCTTTGGGAGCTCATTGAGGGCTATGTTGACAAAGGAAATATCCTCAGATTAAAACTGGAAAGAAGCTTTCCGAAATACTGCATTGCCATGTGTGAATGCACCTCACAGAGTTACACCTTTCTCTTCAGTGATCATTTCGTAAACACACTTTTCTGGAAATCTGCAATTAGATAATTCATAGCGCAGTGAAGCTTTCGGTGACAAAGGAAATATCCTCAGATGAAAATTAGAAAGAAGCTTTCTTAGAAACTTCTTGGTGATGTGTGAATTCATCTCACAGAGTTACACTTATGTATCGTGGAGCAGTCCCTTAACACCGTCTATGAGGAACCTGAGAAGGGCCTCTTTGGATCGCATTGAGGCCTTCGCTCATAAAGGAATTTTCTTCAGTTCATAACGTGAAAGAATCTTTCTCAGAAACTTTTTCCGATCAGTGAGTTAATCTCAAAGACTTAAAGCTTAGACCTCAGGAAGCAGTTTGCTAACACTCTTTTCGTGGAAACTGCAAAGTGATATTTGGGAGCCCATTGGCCAATGGTGAAAAAAGAAGTATCCTCATATAAAAACTAGAGAGAAGCTTTCTGAGAGATTGCTTTCAGATGTGTGACTTCATCACACAGAGTTCCACTCTTCCCTTCTTGGAACAGTTTGCTAACACTGTTGTCGTGGATTCTGCAAAGTGATATTTGGGAGCCCATAGGGGCCCGTGGTGATAAAAGAAGTATCCACACATAGCAACTAGAGCGAAGCTTTCTGAGAGATTGCTTTCTGATATGTGACTTCATCACACAGAGTTCCACCCTTCCCTTCTAGGAACAGTTTGCTAACACTGTTGTTGTGGATTCTGCAATGTGATATTTGGGAGCTCACTGAGGGCTATGGTGAAAAAGGAAATATCCTGAGATTAAAACTGGAAAGCAGCCTTCTGAGAAACTACATTCCCATGTGTGAATGCATCTCACAGCGTTACACATTTCTCTTCAGTTATCAGTTTGTTAACACAGTTATCTGGAAATCTGTAATTAGATACTTCCTAGCGCAATGAAGCTCACGGTGACAAAGGAAATACCCTCAGATGAAAACTAGAAAGAAGCTTTCTTAGAAACTTCTTGGGGATGTGTGAATTCATCTCACAGCGTTACACTTATGTTTCGTGGAGCAGTCCATTAACACTGTCTTTGAGGAACCTCAGAAGTGCTTCTTTGGATTGCATTGACCCTACGCTGATAAAGGAAATTTCATCAGTTCAAAAAGTGAAAGAAGCATTATCAGAAACTTCTATCTGATCAGTGAGTTCGTCTCACAGCCTTACAACTTATACCTCAGGAAGCAGTTTCCTAACACTCCTTTCGTGGAAACTGCAAAGTGATATTTCGGAGCCCATAGGGGCCCATGGTGAAAAAGGAAGTATCCTCACATAAAACTAGAGAGAAGCTTTCTGAGAGATTGCTTTCTGATATGTGACTTCATCACACAGAGTTCCACCCTTCCCTTCTTGGAACACTTTGCTAACACTGTTGTCGTGGATCCTGCACAGTGATATTTGGGAGCCCATAGGGGCCCATGGTGAAAAAGGAAGTATCCTCCCATAATAAATAGAGAAAAGCTTTCTGAGAGATTGCTTTCCGATATGTGACTGCATCACATATAGTTCCACCCTTCCATTCTTGGAACAGTTTGCTAACACTGTTGTCGTGGATTCTGCAAACTGATATTTGGGAGCTCATTGAGGGCTATGGTGAAAATGGTAATATCCTCAGAGTATAATTTGAAAGAAGCTCTCTGAGAAACTGCATTGCCACGTGTGAATGCAACTCACAGAGTTACAGGTTTCTATTCAGTGATCAGTTTGTTAACACTGTTTTTTGGAAATGTACAATGAGATTCTTCATATCGCACTGAAGCTTACGGTGATAAAGGAAATATCCTCAGATGGAAACTAGAAAGAAGCATTCCTAGAAACTTCTTGGTGATGTGTGAATTCATCTCAGAGAGCTACACTTATGTTTCGTGGAGCAGTCCATTAACACTGTCTTTAAGGAACCTGAGAAGGGCTTCTTTGGATCACTTTGAGGCCTACGCTGATAAAGGAAATTTCACCAGTTCATAACGAGAAAGAAACTTTCTGAGAATCTTCTTTGTGGTCAATGAGTTCATCTCACAGACCTACACCTTAGACATCAGGACGCAGTTTGCTAAAACTCTTTTCGTGGAAACTGCATAGTGATATTTGGGAGCCCATAGGGGCCCATGGTGAAAAAGGAAATATCCTCATATTATAACTAGAGAGAAGCTTTCTGAGAGATTGCTTTCCTATGTGTGACTTCATCACACAGAGATTCACCCTACCCTTCTTGGAACAGTTTGCTAACATTCCTGTCGGGGATTCCGAAAAGTGATATTTAGGAGCCCATAGGGGCCCAGGGTGAAGAGGGAAGTATCCTCACATAAAAACTAGTGAGAAGCTTTCTGAGAGATTGACTTCTGATGTGTGACTTCATCACACAGAGTTAAAATCTTCCCTTCTTGGAACAGTTTGCTAACACTTTTGTAGTGGATTCTGCAAAATGATATTTCGGAGCCCATTGGGGCCCATGTTGAAAAAGGAAGTATCCTCACATGAAAACTAGAGAGAAGCTTTCTGAAAGATTGCTTTCCGATATGTGACTTCATCACACATGGTTAAACCCTTCCCTTCTTGGAACAGTTTGCTAACACTGTTGCCGTGGATTCTGCAAAGTGATATTTGGGACCCCATAGCGGCCCATTGTGAAAAAGGAAGTATCCTCACATAATAACTAGAAAGAAGCTTTCTGAGAGATTGCTTTAAGACATGTGACTTCATCACACAGAGGTCCAACCTTCCCTTCTTGGTACAGTTTGCTACAACTGTTGTCGTGGATTCTGAAAAGTGATATTTGGGAGCTCATTGAGGGCTACGTTGAAAAAGGAAATATCCTCAGATTGAAACTGGAAAGAAGCCTTCTGAGAAACTGCATTGTCATGTGTGAATGAAACTCACAGAGTTACAAGTTTCTCTTCAGTGATCAGTTTGTTAACACACTTTTCTGGAAATCTGCAATTAGATACTTCATAGCGCAGTGAAGCTTTCGGTGACAAAGGAAATATCCTCAGATGAAAACTAGAAAGAAGCTTTCTCAGAAACTTCTTGGTGATGTGTGAATTCATCTCACAGAGTTACACTTATGCTTCGTGGAGCAGTCCATTAACACTGTTTTTGAGGAACCTGAGAAGGGCTTCTTTGGATCGCTTTGAGGACTACACTGATAAAGGAAATTTCATCAGTTCAAAACGTGAAAGAAGCTTTCTGAGAAAGTTCTTTCTCATCTGTGAGTTCATCTCACAGGCTTACACCTTAGACCTCAGAAAGCAGTTTGCTAACACTATTTTCGTGGAAACTGCAAAGTGATATTTGGGAGCCCATAGAGGCCCATCGTGAAAAAGTAATTATCCTCACATAATAACTAGAGAGAAGCTTTCTGAGAGATTGCTTTCTGATGTGTGACTTCATCAAACAGAGTTCCACCCTTTCCTTCTTGGAAGAGTTTGCTAACACTGTTGTCGTGTATTCTGGAAAGTGATATTTGGGAAGCCATAGGGGCCCATGGTGAAAAAGGAAGAATCCTCACATAATAACTAGAGAGAAGCTTTCTGAGAGATGGCTTTCAGATGTGTGACTTCATCAAACAGAATTCCACCCTTCCCTTCTTGGAACAGTTTGATAACATTGTTGTCGTGGATTCTGCAAAGTGATATTTGGGTGCTCATTGAGGGCTATGGTGAGAAATGAAATATCCTCAGATTAAAACTGGATAGAAGCCTTCTGGGAAACTGCATTGCCATGTGTGAATGCATCTCACACAGTTACACGTTTCTCTTCAGTGGTCACTTTGTTAACACAGTTTTCTGTAAATCTGCAATTAGATACTTCATAGCGCAATGAAGCTTACGGTGAAAAAAGGAAATATCCTCAGATGAAAACTAGAAAGAAGCTTTCTTAGAAACTTCTTGGTGATGGGTGAATTCATCTCACAGAGTTACACTTATGTTTCGTGGAACAGTCCATTAACACCGTCTTGGAGGAACCTGAGAAGGGCCCCTTTTGATCGCATTGAGGCCTACGCTGATAAAGGAAATTTCATCAGTTCAAAACGTGAAAGAAGCTTTCTGAGAAACTTCTTTCTGATCAGAGAGTTAATCTCACAGACTTACAAATTAGACCTCAGGAAGCAGGTTGCTAACACTCTTTTCGTGGAACCTGCAAAGTGATATTTGGGAGCCCATGGGGCCCCTGGTGAAAAAGGAAATGTCCTCACATAACAACTAGCGAGAAGCTTTCTGAGAGATTGCTTTCTGAAGTGTGACTTCCTCACACAGAGTTCCACACTTCCCTTCTTGGAACAGTTTGCTGACATAGTTGTCGTGGATTCTGCAAAATGATATTTGGGAGCCCATAGGGGCCCATGCTGGAAAAGGAAGTATCCTCACATAACACCTAGAGAGAAGCTTTCTGAGAGATTGCTTTCTGATATGTGACTTCATCACACAGAGTTCCACCCTTCGATTCTTGGAACAGTTTGCTAACACTGTTGTCATGGATTCTGCAAAGTGATATTTGGGAGCTCATTGAGGGCTCTGGTGATAAAGGAAATATCCTCAGATTAAAACTGGAACGAAGCCATCTGTGAAACTGCATTGCCATGTGTGAATGCCTCTCACAGAGTTACACGTTTCTCCTCAGTGATCACTTTGTTGTCACAGTTTTCTGGAAATCTGCAATTAGATACTTCATAGTTCAACGAATCTTACAGTGACAAAGGAAATATCCTCAGATGAAAACTAGAAGGAAGCTTTCTTAGAAACTTCTTGGTGATGTGTGAATTCATCTCACAGAGTTACACTTATGTTTCGTGGAGCAGTCCATTAACACTGTCTTTGAGGAACCTGAGAAGGGCTTTTTGGGATCGCATTGAGGCCTACGCTGATAAAGGAAATTTCATCAGTTCAAAACGTGAAAGAAGCTTTCTAAGAAACTTCTTTCTGATCAGTAAGTTCATCTCACAGGCTTGCACCTTAGAACTCATAAGCAGTTTGCTAACAGTCTTTCTGTGGAAACTACGAAGTGATATTTGGGAACCCACAGGGTCCCATTTTGAAAAAGGATATATCCTACATAATAAATAGAGAGAAGCTTTCTGAGAAATTGCTTTCTGATGTGTGACTTCCTCTCACAGAGTTCCACCCTGCCCTTCTTGGAACAGTTTGCTAACCCTGTTGTCGTGGATTCTGCAAAGTGATATCTGGGAGCCCATAGGGGCCCATGGTGAAAAAGGAAGTATCCTCACATAAAAACTGGAGAGGCTTTCTGAGAGATTGCCTTCTGATGTGTGACCTCATCACAAAGAGTTCCACCATTCCTTTCTTGAAACAGTTTGCTAAAACTGTTGTCGTGGATTCTGCTAAGTGATATTTGGGAGCTCATTGTGGGTTATGGTGAGAACGGAAATATCCTCAGATTAAACCTGGAGAGAAGCCTTCTCAGAAACTGCATTGCCCTGTGTGAATGCATCTCACAGAGTTACACGTTACTCTTCAGTGATCAGTGTGTTAACACAGTTTTCTAGAAATCCGCAATTAGATACTTCATAGCACAATGAAGCTTACGGTGACAAAGGAAATATCCACAGAGGAAAACTATAAAGATACATTCTTAGAAACTTCTTGGTGATGTGTGAATTCATCTCACAGAGTTACACTTATATTTCGTGGAGCAGTCCATTAACACTGTCTTTGAGGAACCTGAGAAGGGCTTCTTTGGATCGCATTGAGGCCTATGCTGATAAAGGAAATTTCATCACTTCAAAACGTGAAAGAAGCTTTCTGAGAAACTTCTTCTGATCAGTGTGTTCATCTCACAGACTTACAACTTAGACTTCAGGAAGCAGTTCGCTAACACTCTTTGCGTGGAAAGTGCAAAGTGATATTTGGGAGCCCATAGGGGCCCATGGTGAAAAAGGAAGTATCCTCACATAAAAACTTGAGAGAAGCTTTCTGAGAGATTGCTGTCTGATATGGGACTTCATCACACAGAGTTCCACCTTCCCTTCTTGGAACAGTTTGATAAAACTGTTGTGGTGGATTCTGCAAAGTGAGCTTTGGGAGCTCATTGAGGGCTATGTTGACAAAGGAAATATCCTCAGATTAAAACTGGAAAGAAGCTTTCCGAAATACTGCATTGCCATGTGTGAATGCACCTCACAGAGTTACACCTTTCTCTTCAGTGATCATTTCGTAAACACACTTTTCTGGAAATCTGCAATTAGATAATTCATAGCGCAGTGAAGCTTTCGGTGACAAAGGAAATATCCTCAGATGAAAATTAGAAAGAAGCTTTCTTAGAAACTTCTTGGTGATGTGTGAATTCATCTCACAGAGTTACACTTATGTATCGTGGAGCAGTCCCTTAACACCGTCTATGAGGAACCTGAGAAGGGCCTCTTTGGATCGCATTGAGGCCTTCGCTCATAAAGGAATTTTCTTCAGTTCATAACGTGAAAGAATCTTTCTCAGAAACTTTTTCCGATCAGTGAGTTAATCTCAAAGACTTAAAGCTTAGACCTCAGGAAGCAGTTTGCTAACACTCTTTTCGTGGAAACTGCAAAGTGATATTTGGGAGCCCATTGGCCAATGGTGAAAAAAGAAGTATCCTCATATAAAAACTAGAGAGAAGCTTTCTGAGAGATTGCTTTCAGATGTGTGACTTCATCACACAGAGTTCCACTCTTCCCTTCTTGGAACAGTTTGCTAACACTGTTGTCGTGGATTCTGCAAAGTGATATTTGGGAGCCCATAGGGGCCCGTGGTGATAAAAGAAGTATCCACACATAGCAACTAGAGCGAAGCTTTCTGAGAGATTGCTTTCTGATATGTGACTTCATCACACAGAGTTCCACCCTTCCCTTCTAGGAACAGTTTGCTAACACTGTTGTTGTGGATTCTGCAATGTGATATTTGGGAGCTCACTGAGGGCTATGGTGAAAAAGGAAATATCCTGAGATTAAAACTGGAAAGCAGCCTTCTGAGAAACTACATTCCCATGTGTGAATGCATCTCACAGCGTTACACATTTCTCTTCAGTTATCAGTTTGTTAACACAGTTATCTGGAAATCTGTAATTAGATACTTCCTAGCGCAATGAAGCTCACGGTGACAAAGGAAATACCCTCAGATGAAAACTAGAAAGAAGCTTTCTTAGAAACTTCTTGGGGATGTGTGAATTCATCTCACAGCGTTACACTTATGTTTCGTGGAGCAGTCCATTAACAATGTCTTTGAGGAACCTGAGAAGGGCATCTTTGGATCGCATTCAATCCTTTGCTGATAAAGGAAATTTCATCAGTTCAAAACGTGAAAGAAGCTTTCTGAGAAACTTCTTTCTGATCAGAGAGTTAATCTCACAGACTTACAAATTAGACCTCAGGAAGCAGGTTGCTAACACTCTTTTCGTGGAACCTGCAAAGTGATATTTGGGAGCCCATGGGGCCCCTGGTGAAAAAGGAAATGTCCTCACATAACAACTAGCGAGAAGCTTTCTGAGAGATTGCTTTCTGAAGTGTGACTTCCTCACACAGAGTTCCACACTTCCCTTCTTGGAACAGTTTGCTGACATAGTTGTCGTGGATTCTGCAAAATGATATTTGGGAGCCCATAGGGGCCCATGCTGGAAAAGGAAGTATCCTCACATAACACCTAGAGAGAAGCTTTCTGAGAGATTGCTTTCTGATATGTGACTTCATCACACAGAGTTCCACCCTTCGATTCTTGGAACAGTTTGCTAACACTGTTGTCATGGATTCTGCAAAGTGATATTTGGGAGCTCATTGAGGGCTCTGGTGATAAAGGAAATATCCTCAGATTAAAACTGGAACGAAGCCATCTGTGAAACTGCATTGCCATGTGTGAATGCCTCTCACAGAGTTACACGTTTCTCCTCAGTGATCACTTTGTTGTCACAGTTTTCTGGAAATCTGCAATTAGATACTTCATAGTTCAACGAATCTTACAGTGACAAAGGAAATATCCTCAGATGAAAACTAGAAGGAAGCTTTCTTAGAAACTTCTTGGTGATGTGTGAATTCATCTCACAGAGTTACACTTATGTTTCGTGGAGCAGTCCATTAACACTGTCTTTGAGGAACCTGAGAAGGGCTTTTTGGGATCGCATTGAGGCCTACGCTGATAAAGGAAATTTCATCAGTTCAAAACGTGAAAGAAGCTTTCTAAGAAACTTCTTTCTGATCAGTAAGTTCATCTCACAGGCTTGCACCTTAGAACTCATAAGCAGTTTGCTAACAGTCTTTCTGTGGAAACTACGAAGTGATATTTGGGAACCCACAGGGTCCCATTTTGAAAAAGGATATATCCTACATAATAAATAGAGAGAAGCTTTCTGAGAAATTGCTTTCTGATGTGTGACTTCCTCTCACAGAGTTCCACCCTGCCCTTCTTGGAACAGTTTGCTAACCCTGTTGTCGTGGATTCTGCAAAGTGATATCTGGGAGCCCATAGGGGCCCATGGTGAAAAAGGAAGTATCCTCACATAAAAACTGGAGAGGCTTTCTGAGAGATTGCCTTCTGATGTGTGACCTCATCACAAAGAGTTCCACCATTCCTTTCTTGAAACAGTTTGCTAAAACTGTTGTCGTGGATTCTGCTAAGTGATATTTGGGAGCTCATTGTGGGTTATGGTGAGAACGGAAATATCCTCAGATTAAACCTGGAGAGAAGCCTTCTCAGAAACTGCATTGCCCTGTGTGAATGCATCTCACAGAGTTACACGTTACTCTTCAGTGATCAGTGTGTTAACACAGTTTTCTAGAAATCCGCAATTAGATACTTCATAGCACAATGAAGCTTACGGTGACAAAGGAAATATCCACAGAGGAAAACTATAAAGATACATTCTTAGAAACTTCTTGGTGATGTGTGAATTCATCTCACAGAGTTACACTTATATTTCGTGGAGCAGTCCATTAACACTGTCTTTGAGGAACCTGAGAAGGGCTTCTTTGGATCGCATTGAGGCCTATGCTGATAAAGGAAATTTCATCACTTCAAAACGTGAAAGAAGCTTTCTGAGAAACTTCTTCTGATCAGTGTGTTCATCTCACAGACTTACAACTTAGACTTCAGGAAGCAGTTCGCTAACACTCTTTGCGTGGAAAGTGCAAAGTGATATTTGGGAGCCCATAGGGGCCCATGGTGAAAAAGGAAGTATCCTCACATAAAAACTTGAGAGAAGCTTTCTGAGAGATTGCTGTCTGATATGGGACTTCATCACACAGAGTTCCACCTTCCCTTCTTGGAACAGTTTGATAAAACTGTTGTGGTGGATTCTGCAAAGTGAGCTTTGGGAGCTCATTGAGGGCTATGTTGACAAAGGAAATATCCTCAGATTAAAACTGGAAAGAAGCTTTCCGAAATACTGCATTGCCATGTGTGAATGCACCTCACAGAGTTACACCTTTCTCTTCAGTGATCATTTCGTAAACACACTTTTCTGGAAATCTGCAATTAGATAATTCATAGCGCAGTGAAGCTTTCGGTGACAAAGGAAATATCCTCAGATGAAAATTAGAAAGAAGCTTTCTTAGAAACTTCTTGGTGATGTGTGAATTCATCTCACAGAGTTACACTTATGTATCGTGGAGCAGTCCCTTAACACCGTCTATGAGGAACCTGAGAAGGGCCTCTTTGGATCGCATTGAGGCCTTCGCTCATAAAGGAATTTTCTTCAGTTCATAACGTGAAAGAATCTTTCTCAGAAACTTTTTCCGATCAGTGAGTTAATCTCAAAGACTTAAAGCTTAGACCTCAGGAAGCAGTTTGCTAACACTCTTTTCGTGGAAACTGCAAAGTGATATTTGGGAGCCCATTGGCCAATGGTGAAAAAAGAAGTATCCTCATATAAAAACTAGAGAGAAGCTTTCTGAGAGATTGCTTTCAGATGTGTGACTTCATCACACAGAGTTCCACTCTTCCCTTCTTGGAACAGTTTGCTAACACTGTTGTCGTGGATTCTGCAAAGTGATATTTGGGAGCCCATAGGGGCCCGTGGTGATAAAAGAAGTATCCACACATAGCAACTAGAGCGAAGCTTTCTGAGAGATTGCTTTCTGATATGTGACTTCATCACACAGAGTTCCACCCTTCCCTTCTAGGAACAGTTTGCTAACACTGTTGTTGTGGATTCTGCAATGTGATATTTGGGAGCTCACTGAGGGCTATGGTGAAAAAGGAAATATCCTGAGATTAAAACTGGAAAGCAGCCTTCTGAGAAACTACATTCCCATGTGTGAATGCATCTCACAGCGTTACACATTTCTCTTCAGTTATCAGTTTGTTAACACAGTTATCTGGAAATCTGTAATTAGATACTTCCTAGCGCAATGAAGCTCACGGTGACAAAGGAAATACCCTCAGATGAAAACTAGAAAGAAGCTTTCTTAGAAACTTCTTGGGGATGTGTGAATTCATCTCACAGCGTTACACTTATGTTTCGTGGAGCAGTCCATTAACACTGTCTTTGAGGAACCTCAGAAGTGCTTCTTTGGATTGCATTGACCCTACGCTGATAAAGGAAATTTCATCAGTTCAAAAAGTGAAAGAAGCATTATCAGAAACTTCTATCTGATCAGTGAGTTCGTCTCACAGCCTTACAACTTATACCTCAGGAAGCAGTTTCCTAACACTCCTTTCGTGGAAACTGCAAAGTGATATTTCGGAGCCCATAGGGGCCCATGGTGAAAAAGGAAGTATCCTCACATAAAACTAGAGAGAAGCTTTCTGAGAGATTGCTTTCTGATATGTGACTTCATCACACAGAGTTCCACCCTTCCCTTCTTGGAACACTTTGCTAACACTGTTGTCGTGGATCCTGCACAGTGATATTTGGGAGCCCATAGGGGCCCATGGTGAAAAAGGAAGTATCCTCCCATAATAAATAGAGAAAAGCTTTCTGAGAGATTGCTTTCCGATATGTGACTGCATCACATATAGTTCCACCCTTCCATTCTTGGAACAGTTTGCTAACACTGTTGTCGTGGATTCTGCAAACTGATATTTGGGAGCTCATTGAGGGCTATGGTGAAAATGGTAATATCCTCAGAGTATAATTTGAAAGAAGCTCTCTGAGAAACTGCATTGCCACGTGTGAATGCAACTCACAGAGTTACAGGTTTCTATTCAGTGATCAGTTTGTTAACACTGTTTTTTGGAAATGTACAATGAGATTCTTCATATCGCACTGAAGCTTACGGTGATAAAGGAAATATCCTCAGATGGAAACTAGAAAGAAGCATTCCTAGAAACTTCTTGGTGATGTGTGAATTCATCTCAGAGAGCTACACTTATGTTTCGTGGAGCAGTCCATTAACACTGTCTTTAAGGAACCTGAGAAGGGCTTCTTTGGATCACTTTGAGGCCTACGCTGATAAAGGAAATTTCACCAGTTCATAACGAGAAAGAAACTTTCTGAGAATCTTCTTTGTGGTCAATGAGTTCATCTCACAGACCTACACCTTAGACATCAGGACGCAGTTTGCTAAAACTCTTTTCGTGGAAACTGCATAGTGATATTTGGGAGCCCATAGGGGCCCATGGTGAAAAAGGAAATATCCTCATATTATAACTAGAGAGAAGCTTTCTGAGAGATTGCTTTCCTATGTGTGACTTCATCACACAGAGATTCACCCTACCCTTCTTGGAACAGTTTGCTAACATTCCTGTCGGGGATTCCGAAAAGTGATATTTAGGAGCCCATAGGGGCCCAGGGTGAAGAGGGAAGTATCCTCACATAAAAACTAGTGAGAAGCTTTCTGAGAGATTGACTTCTGATGTGTGACTTCATCACACAGAGTTAAAATCTTCCCTTCTTGGAACAGTTTGCTAACACTTTTGTAGTGGATTCTGCAAAATGATATTTCGGAGCCCATTGGGGCCCATGTTGAAAAAGGAAGTATCCTCACATGAAAACTAGAGAGAAGCTTTCTGAAAGATTGCTTTCCGATATGTGACTTCATCACACATGGTTAAACCCTTCCCTTCTTGGAACAGTTTGCTAACACTGTTGCCGTGGATTCTGCAAAGTGATATTTGGGACCCCATAGCGGCCCATTGTGAAAAAGGAAGTATCCTCACATAATAACTAGAAAGAAGCTTTCTGAGAGATTGCTTTAAGACATGTGACTTCATCACACAGAGGTCCAACCTTCCCTTCTTGGTACAGTTTGCTACAACTGTTGTCGTGGATTCTGAAAAGTGATATTTGGGAGCTCATTGAGGGCTACGTTGAAAAAGGAAATATCCTCAGATTGAAACTGGAAAGAAGCCTTCTGAGAAACTGCATTGTCATGTGTGAATGAAACTCACAGAGTTACAAGTTTCTCTTCAGTGATCAGTTTGTTAACACACTTTTCTGGAAATCTGCAATTAGATACTTCATAGCGCAGTGAAGCTTTCGGTGACAAAGGAAATATCCTCAGATGAAAACTAGAAAGAAGCTTTCTCAGAAACTTCTTGGTGATGTGTGAATTCATCTCACAGAGTTACACTTATGCTTCGTGGAGCAGTCCATTAACACTGTTTTTGAGGAACCTGAGAAGGGCTTCTTTGGATCGCTTTGAGGACTACACTGATAAAGGAAATTTCATCAGTTCAAAACGTGAAAGAAGCTTTCTGAGAAAGTTCTTTCTCATCTGTGAGTTCATCTCACAGGCTTACACCTTAGACCTCAGAAAGCAGTTTGCTAACACTATTTTCGTGGAAACTGCAAAGTGATATTTGGGAGCCCATAGAGGCCCATCGTGAAAAAGTAATTATCCTCACATAATAACTAGAGAGAAGCTTTCTGAGAGATTGCTTTCTGATGTGTGACTTCATCAAACAGAGTTCCACCCTTTCCTTCTTGGAAGAGTTTGCTAACACTGTTGTCGTGTATTCTGGAAAGTGATATTTGGGAAGCCATAGGGGCCCATGGTGAAAAAGGAAGAATCCTCACATAATAACTAGAGAGAAGCTTTCTGAGAGATGGCTTTCAGATGTGTGACTTCATCAAACAGAATTCCACCCTTCCCTTCTTGGAACAGTTTGATAACATTGTTGTCGTGGATTCTGCAAAGTGATATTTGGGTGCTCATTGAGGGCTATGGTGAGAAATGAAATATCCTCAGATTAAAACTGGATAGAAGCCTTCTGGGAAACTGCATTGCCATGTGTGAATGCATCTCACACAGTTACACGTTTCTCTTCAGTGGTCACTTTGTTAACACAGTTTTCTGTAAATCTGCAATTAGATACTTCATAGCGCAATGAAGCTTACGGTGAAAAAAGGAAATATCCTCAGATGAAAACTAGAAAGAAGCTTTCTTAGAAACTTCTTGGTGATGGGTGAATTCATCTCACAGAGTTACACTTATGTTTCGTGGAACAGTCCATTAACACCGTCTTGGAGGAACCTGAGAAGGGCCCCTTTTGATCGCATTGAGGCCTACGCTGATAAAGGAAATTTCATCAGTTCAAAACGTGAAAGAAGCTTTCTGAGAAACTTCTTTCTGATCAGAGAGTTAATCTCACAGACTTACAAATTAGACCTCAGGAAGCAGGTTGCTAACACTCTTTTCGTGGAACCTGCAAAGTGATATTTGGGAGCCCATGGGGCCCCTGGTGAAAAAGGAAATGTCCTCACATAACAACTAGCGAGAAGCTTTCTGAGAGATTGCTTTCTGAAGTGTGACTTCCTCACACAGAGTTCCACACTTCCCTTCTTGGAACAGTTTGCTGACATAGTTGTCGTGGATTCTGCAAAATGATATTTGGGAGCCCATAGGGGCCCATGCTGGAAAAGGAAGTATCCTCACATAACACCTAGAGAGAAGCTTTCTGAGAGATTGCTTTCTGATATGTGACTTCATCACACAGAGTTCCACCCTTCGATTCTTGGAACAGTTTGCTAACACTGTTGTCATGGATTCTGCAAAGTGATATTTGGGAGCTCATTGAGGGCTCTGGTGATAAAGGAAATATCCTCAGATTAAAACTGGAACGAAGCCATCTGTGAAACTGCATTGCCATGTGTGAATGCCTCTCACAGAGTTACACGTTTCTCCTCAGTGATCACTTTGTTGTCACAGTTTTCTGGAAATCTGCAATTAGATACTTCATAGTTCAACGAATCTTACAGTGACAAAGGAAATATCCTCAGATGAAAACTAGAAGGAAGCTTTCTTAGAAACTTCTTGGTGATGTGTGAATTCATCTCACAGAGTTACACTTATGTTTCGTGGAGCAGTCCATTAACACTGTCTTTGAGGAACCTGAGAAGGGCTTTTTGGGATCGCATTGAGGCCTACGCTGATAAAGGAAATTTCATCAGTTCAAAACGTGAAAGAAGCTTTCTAAGAAACTTCTTTCTGATCAGTAAGTTCATCTCACAGGCTTGCACCTTAGAACTCATAAGCAGTTTGCTAACAGTCTTTCTGTGGAAACTACGAAGTGATATTTGGGAACCCACAGGGTCCCATTTTGAAAAAGGATATATCCTACATAATAAATAGAGAGAAGCTTTCTGAGAAATTGCTTTCTGATGTGTGACTTCCTCTCACAGAGTTCCACCCTGCCCTTCTTGGAACAGTTTGCTAACCCTGTTGTCGTGGATTCTGCAAAGTGATATCTGGGAGCCCATAGGGGCCCATGGTGAAAAAGGAAGTATCCTCACATAAAAACTGGAGAGGCTTTCTGAGAGATTGCCTTCTGATGTGTGACCTCATCACAAAGAGTTCCACCATTCCTTTCTTGAAACAGTTTGCTAAAACTGTTGTCGTGGATTCTGCTAAGTGATATTTGGGAGCTCATTGTGGGTTATGGTGAGAACGGAAATATCCTCAGATTAAACCTGGAGAGAAGCCTTCTCAGAAACTGCATTGCCCTGTGTGAATGCATCTCACAGAGTTACACGTTACTCTTCAGTGATCAGTGTGTTAACACAGTTTTCTAGAAATCCGCAATTAGATACTTCATAGCACAATGAAGCTTACGGTGACAAAGGAAATATCCACAGAGGAAAACTATAAAGATACATTCTTAGAAACTTCTTGGTGATGTGTGAATTCATCTCACAGAGTTACACTTATATTTCGTGGAGCAGTCCATTAACACTGTCTTTGAGGAACCTGAGAAGGGCTTCTTTGGATCGCATTGAGGCCTATGCTGATAAAGGAAATTTCATCACTTCAAAACGTGAAAGAAGCTTTCTGAGAAACTTCTTCTGATCAGTGTGTTCATCTCACAGACTTACAACTTAGACTTCAGGAAGCAGTTCGCTAACACTCTTTGCGTGGAAAGTGCAAAGTGATATTTGGGAGCCCATAGGGGCCAATGGTGAAAAAGGAAATATCCTCAGATAATAACTAGAGAGAAGCTTTCTGAGAGATTGCTTTCTGGTGTGTGACTTCCTCACACAGAGTTCTACCCTTCCCTTCTTGGAACAGTTTGCTAACACTGTTGTCGTGTATTCTGCAAACTGATATTTGGGAACCCTTAGGGGCGCATTGTGAAAAAAGAAGTATCCTCACATAAGAAACTGAGAGAAGCTCTCTGAGAGATTGCTTTCGTATAGGTTACTTCAGCACACAGAGTTCCACGATACCCTTCTTGAAACAGTTTGCTAACCCTGTTGTCGTGGATTCTGCAAAGTGATATTTGGGAGACCATGGGGGCCCAGGGTGAAAAAGGAAATATCCTCACATAATAACTAGAGAGAAGCTTTCTGATAGATGGCTTTCTGATGTGTGACTTCATCACACAGAGTTCCACCCTTCCCGTCTTGGAACAGTTTGCTAACAATGTTGTCGTGTATTGTGCAAAGTGATATTTGGGAGCCCATGGGGCCCATGGTGAAAAAGGAAGTATCCTCACATAGAAACTAGAGAGAAGCTTTCTGAGAGATTGCTTTCTGATGTGTGACTTTATCACACAGAGTTCCACCCTTCCCTTGTTGGAACAGTTTGCTAACACTGTTGTCGTGGATTCTGCCGAGTGATATTGAGTGCTCCTTGAGGGCTACGGTGAAAAAGGTAATATCCTCAGATTAAAACTGGAAAGAGGCGGGGGGGCGGAGCAAGATGGCCGAATAGGAACAGCTCCAGTCTCCAACTCCCAGCGCAAGCGACACAGAAGACTGGTGATTTCTGCAGTTTCAACTGAGGTACTGGGGTCGTCTCACTAGGGAGTGCCGGACAATCGGTGCTGGTCAGCTGCTGCAGCCTGACCATTGAGAGCTGAAGCAGGGCGAGGCATCGCCTCACCTGGAAGCGCAAGGGGGAAGGGGATCCGTTTTCTTAGCCAGGGGAACTGAGACACACAACACCTGGAAAATCGGGTAACTCCCACACCAATACTGCGCTGTAAGCATACAGGCACACCAGGAGAATATATCGAAATCCTGGCCGGGAGGGTCCCACGCCCACGAAGCCTCCCTCACTGCTAACACAGCAGTCTGCCGCGATCTATCCGCAAGGCAGCAGCGAGGCTGGGGGAGGGGAACCCGCCATTGCTGAGGCTTAAGTAGGTAAACAAAGCCGCCTGGAAGCTCGAACTGGGTGGAGCTCACAGCAGCTCAAGGAAGCCTGCCTGTCTCTGTAGTCTCCACCTCTGGGGACAGCGCACAGCTGAAGACCAACAGGGGAAGTAGCGGGAGCCGGTGCAGACGCGAACGACTCTGTCTGACAGCTTTGGGGAGAGCCGTGGATCTCCCAACGCAGAGGTTGAGATCTGAGAACGGACAGACTGCCTGCTCAGGTGTGTCTCTGACCCCTGAGTAGCCTAGCTGGGAGAAATCCCCCACTAGGGGCAGTCTGACACCCCACACCTCACAGGGTGGAGTACACCCCTGAGAGGAAACTTCCAAAGGAAGAATCAGACAGGTACACTCGCTGTTCAGCAATATTCTATCTTCGGCAAACTCTGCTGCTGTTACCCAGGCAAACAGGGTCTGGAGTGGACCTCAAGCAATCTCCAACAGACCAACAGACAGTCCTTCTGACTGTCAGAAGGAAAACTATCAAACAGGAAGGACACCTACACCAAAACCCCATCAGTACGTCACCACCATCAAAGACCAGAGACAGATAAAACCACAAAGATGGGGAAGAAGCAGGGCAGAAAAGCTGGAAATTCAAAAAATAAGAGCGCATCTCCCCCTGCGAAGGAGCGCAGCCCATCGCCAGCAACGGATCAAAGCTGGTCAGAGAATGACTTGGACGAGAGGAGAGAAGAAGGCTTCAGTCCATCAAACTTATCAGAGCTAAAGGAGGAATTACGTACCCAGCGCAAAGAAACTAAAAATCTTGAAAAAAGAGTGGAAGAATTGACAGCTAGACTAATTAATGCAGAGAAGATCATAAACGAAATGACAGAGATGAAAACCATGACACGAGAAATACGTGACAAATGCACAAGCTTCAGTAACCGACTCGATCAACTGGAAGAAAGAGTATCAGCGATTGAAGATCAAATGAATGAAATGAAGCGAGAAGAGAAACCAAAAGAAAAAAGAAGAAAAAGAAATGAGCAAAGCCTGCAAGAAGTATGGGATTACGTAAAAAGACCAAATCTACGTCTGATTGGGGTGCCTGAAAGTGAGGGGGAAAATGGAACCAAGTTGGAAAACACTCTTCAGGATATCATCCAACAGAACTTCTCCAACCTAGTAGGGGAGGCCAACATTCAAATTCAGGAAATACAGAGAACGCCACAATGATACTCCTCCAGAAGAGCAACTCCAAGACACATAATTGCCAGATTCACCAAAGTTGAAATGAAGGAAAAAATCTTAAGGGCAGCCAGAGAGAAAAGTCGAGTAACCCACAAAGGGAAGCCCATCAGAATAACAGCAGAACTCTCGGCAGAAACTCTACAAGCCAGAAGAGAGTGGTGGCCAATATTCAACGTTCTTAAAGAAAAGAATTTTAAACCTAGAATTTCATATCCAGCCAAACTAAGTTTCATAAGTAAAGGAGAAATAAAATCCTTTACAGATAAGCAAATGCTTAAAGATTTTGTCACCACCAGGCCTGCCTTACAAGAGACCCTGAAGGAAGCCCTAAACATGGAAACGAACAACCGGTACCAGCCATCACAAAAACATGCCAAAATGTAAAGACCATCGAGGCTAGGAAGAAACTGCATCGACTAACGAGCAAAATAACCAGTTAATATCATAATGGCAGGAGCAAGTTCACACATAACAATATTAACCTTAAATGTAAATGGACTAAATGCTCCAATTAAAAGACACAGACTGGCAAACTGGATAAAGAGTCAAGACCCATCAGTCTGCTGTATTCAGGAGACCCATCTCACATGCAGAGACATACATAGGCTCAAAATAAAGGGATGGAGGAAGATCTACCAAGCAAATGGAGAACAAGAAAAAGCAGGGGTTGCAATCCTTGTCTCTGATAAAACAGACTTTAAACCATCAAAGATTAAAAGAGACAAAGAAGGCCATTACATAATGGTAAAGGGATCAATTCAACAGGAAGAGCTAACTCTCCTAAATATATATGCACCCAATACAGGAGCACCCAGATTCTTAAAGCAAGTCCTTAGAGACTTACAAAGAGACTTAGACTCCCATACAATAATAATGGGAGACTTCAACACTCCGCTGTCAACATTAGACAGATCAACGAGACAGAAAGTTAACAAGGATATCCAGGAATTGAACTCATCTCTGCACCAAGCGGACCTAATAGACATCTATAGAACTCTCCACCCCAAATCAACAGAATATACATTCTTCTCAGCACCACATCGCACTTATTCCAAAATTGACCACATAATTGGAAGTAAAGCACTCCTCAGCAAATGTAAAAGAACAGAAATTATAACAAACTGTCTCTCAGACCACAGTGCAATCAAACTAGAACTCAGGACTAAGAAACTCAATCAAAACCGCTCAACTACATGGAAACTGAAAAACCTGCTCCTGAATGACTACTGGGTACATAACGAAATGAAAGCGGAAATAAAGATGTTCTTTGAAACCAATGAGAACAAAGATACAACATACCAGAATCTCTGGGACACATTTAAAGCAGTGTGTAGAGGGAAATTTATAGCACTAAATGGCCACAAGAGAAAGCAGGAAAGAACTAAAATTGACACTCTAACATCACAATTAAAAGAACTAGAGAGGCAAGAGCAAGCACATTCAAAAGCTAGCAGAAGGCAAGAAATAACTAAGATCAGAGCCGAACTGAAGGAGATAGAGACACAAAAAACCCTCCAAAAAATCAATGAATCCAGGAGTTGGTTTTTTGAAAAGATCAACAAAATTGACAGACCGCTAGCAAGGCTAATAAAGAAGAAAAGAGAGAGGAATCAAATAGATGCAATAAAAAATGATAAAGGGGATATCACCACTGACCCCACAGAAATACAAACTACCATCAGAGAATACTATAAACGCCTCTACGCAAATCAACTAGAAAATCTAGAAGAAATGGATAAATTCCTGGACACTTACACTCTCCCAAGGCTAAACCAGGAAGAAGTTGAATCCCTGAATAGACCAATAGTAGGCTCTGAAATTGAGGCAACAATTAACAGCCTACCCACCAAAAAAAGTCCAGGAGCAGATGGATTCACAGCTGAATTCTACCAGAGGTACAAGGAGGAGCTGGTACCATTCCTTCTGAAACTATTCCAATCAATAGAAAAAGAGGGAATCCCCCCGAACTCATTTTATGAGGCCAACATCATCCTGATACCAAAGCCTGGCAGAGACACATCAAAAAAAGAGAATTTTAGACCAATATCCCTGATGAACATTGATGCAAAAATTCTCAATAAAATACTGGCAAACCGGATTCAGCAGCACATCAAAAAGCTTATCCACCATGATCAAGTGGGCTTCATCCCTGGGATGCAAGACTGGTTCAACATTCGCAAATCAATAAACGTAATCCAGCATATAAACAGAACCAAAGACAAGAACCACATGATTGTCTCAATAGATGCAGAAAAGGCTTTTGACAAAATTCAACAGCCCTTCATGCTAAAAACGCTCAATAAATTCGGTATTGATGGAACGTACCTCAAAATAATAAGAGCTATTTATGACAAACCCACAGCTAATATCATACTGAATGGGCAAAAACTGGAAAAATTCCCTTTGAAAACTGGCACAAGACAGGGATGCCCTCTCTCACCACTCCTATTCAACATAGTCTTGGAAGTTCTGGCTAGGGCAATCAGGCAAGAGAAAGAAATCAAGGGTATCCAGTTAGGAAAAGAAGAAGTCAAATTGTCCCTGTTTGCAGATGACATGATTGTATATTTAGAAAACCCCATCGTCTCAGCCCAAAATCTCCTTAAGCTGATAAGCAACTTCAGCAAAGTCTCAGGATACACAATTAATGTGCAAAAATCACAAGCATTCTTATACACCAGTAACAGACAAGCAGAGAGCCAAATCAGGAATGAACTTCCATTCACAATTGCTTCAAAGAGAATCAAATACCTAGGAATCCAGCATACAAGGGATGCAAAGGACCTCTTCAAGGAGAACTACAAACCACTGCTCAGTGAAATCAAAGAGGACACAAACAAATGGAAGAACATACCATGCTCATGGATAGGAAGAATCAATATCGTGAAAATGGCCATACTCCCCAAGGTTATTTATAGATTCAATGCCATCCCCATCAAGCTACCAATGAGTTTCTTCACAGAATTGGAAAAAACTGCTTTAAAGTTCATATGGAACCAAAAAAGAGCCCGCATTGCCAAGACAATCCTAAGTCAAAAGGACAAAGCTGGAGGCGTCACGCTACCTGACTTCAAACTATACTACAAGGCTACAGTAACCAAAACAGCATGGTACTGGTACCAAAACAGAGATATAGATCAATGGAACAGAACAGAGTCCTCAGAAATAATACCACACATCTACAGCCATCTGATCTTTGACAAACCTGAGAGAAACAAGAAATGGGGAAAGGATTCCCTATTTAATAAATGGTGCTGGGAAAATTGGCTAGCCATAAGTAGAAAGCTGAAACTGGATCCTTTCCTTACCCCTTATACGAAGATTAATTCAAGATGGATTAGAGACTTAAATGTTAGACCTAATACCATAAAAACCCTAGAAGAAAATCTAGGTAGTACCATTCAGGACATAGGCATGGGTAAGGACTTCATGTCTAAAACACCAAAAGCAACGGCAGCAAAAGCCAAAATTGACAAATGGGATCTAATTAAACTAAAGAGCTTTTGCACAGCAAAAGAAACTACCATCAGAGTGAACAGGCAACCTACAGAATGGGAGAAAATTTTTGCAACCTACTCATCTGACAAAGGGCTCATATCCAGAATCTACAAAGAACTCAAACAAATATACGAGAAAAAAACAAACAACCCCATCAAAAAGTGGGGAAAGGATATGAACAGACATTTCTCAAAAGAAGATATTCATACAGCCAACAGACACATGAAAAAATTCTCATCATCACTTGCCATCAGAGAAATGCAAATCAAAACCACAATGAGATACCATCTCACACCAGTTAGAATGGCAATCATTAAGAAGTCAGGAAACAACAGGTGTTGGAGAGGATGTGGAGAAATAGGAAGACTTTTACACTGTTGGTGGGATTGTAAACTAGTTCAACCATTATGGAAAACAGTATGGCAATTCCTCAAGGATCTAGAACTAGATGTACCATATGACCCAGCCATCCCACTACTGGGTATATACCCAAAGGATTATAAATTATTCTACTACAAAGACACATGTACTCGTATGTTTATTGCGGCACTATTCACAATAGCAAAGACTTGGAATCAACCCAAATGTCCATCTGTGACAGACTGGATTAAGAAAATGTGGCACATATACACCATGGAATACTATGTAGCCATAAAAAAGGATGAGTTTGTGTCCTTTGTAGGGACATGGATGCAGCTGGAAACCATCATTCTTAGCAAACTATCACAAGAACAGAAAACCAAACACCGCATGTTCTCACTCATAGGTGGGAACTGAACAATGAGATCACTTGGACTCGGGAAGGGGAACATCACGCACAGGGGCCTATCATGGGGAGGGGGGATGGGGGAGGAGGGAGGGCTTGCATTGGGGAGTTATACAAGATATAGATGATGAATTGATGGGTGCTGACGAGTTGATGGGTGCAGCACACCAACATGGCATAAGTATACATATGTAACAAACCTGCACGTTATGCACATGTACCCTAGAACTTAAAGTATAAAAAAAAAAAAAAAAAACTTCTCTTAAGTAACTCTCAAATAATTCCTACACAAATTCTTGACTGCAGCCTACTCAGATACCACATTGGATTCTCAAGATGAAAGGATGAATGGGCTTAAGGAAGCTCACAGCCAGTAGGTAAAAAAACAATGTAATGAATTACTTGCTAGTTATGTAGTTGCATTTATATATATCCTACCATTTTCACATTATATATGTATATAATTTTGTCATTTCTTGGTGGCATAATGAAAAAAAAATTTTAAGAAAAAATTTTTTAGGTGTAATAATTATAAAAGTGTTATAAAGCTGATTTTATAGAGTTTAATTATATATATAGATCATTGCAATTTATACATAACTATGAAATAAAAGCATAATACTAAATTTAAACATGTTATTTTAGTATTACATATTTAATATTGATTGAAATTTAGGTATATATCAAATAAGACCAAAACAGCATTTGTGATATATTTTGGGACCTCCTATCTTTATAGTTAATAAAGTAAAACTGTTCATGTTTATAATTTCCACATTTGTTTCTAAATAAAAGATGTTTCAAATTGTTAAAAAAAAAAAAAAAACTGGAAAGAAGCCTTCTGAGAAACTGCATTACATTGTGTGAATGCAACTCACAGAGTTACACGTTTCTTTTCAGTTATCATTTTCTTAACACAGTTTTCTGGAAATCTGCAATAAGATACTTCATAGCGCAATGAAGGTTATGGTGACAAAGGATATATCCTCAGAGGAAAACTAGAAAGAAGCTTTCTTAGAAACTTCTTGGTTATGTGGGAATTCATCTCAAAGAGTTACACTTATGTTTCGAGGAGCAGTCCATTAGCCCTGTCTTTGAGGAACCTGAGAAGGGCTTCTTTGGATCGCTATGAGGCCTATGATGATAAAGGAAATTTCACAGTTCAAAACGTGAAAGAAGCTTTCTGAGAAACTTCTTTCTGATCAGTGAGTTCATCTCACAGACTTACAACTTAGAATTCAAGAAGCAGTTTGCTAACACTCTTTTCGTGGAAACTGCAAAGTGATATTTGGGAGCCTTTAGGGGCCCTTGGTGAAAAAGAAAATCTCCTCACAGAAAAACTAGAGAGAAGCTTTCGGATAGATTGCTTTCGGATTGTGACTTCATGACACAGAGTTTCACCCTTCCGTTCTTGAACAGTTTGCTAACACTGCTGTCGTGGATTTTGCAAAGTGATATTTGGGAGCTCATTGAGGCCTACGGTGAAAAAGGAAATATCCTCAGAGAAAAACTGGAAAGAAGCTTTCTGAAAAACTGCACTGCCATGTGTGAATGCAACTCACAGAGATACACCTTTCTCTTCAGTGATCAGTTTGTTAATACAGTTTTCTGGAAATCTGCAATTAGATACTTCATGAGCGCAATGAACCTTACGGTGACAAAGGAAATATCCTCAGAAGAAATCTAGAAAGAAGCTTTCTTAGAAACTTCTTCGTGATATTTGAATTCATCTCACAGAGTTACACTTATGTTTCGTGGAGCAGTCAATTAACACTGTCTTTGAGGAACCTGAGAAGGTCTTCTTTGGATCGCATTGAGGCCTACGCTGATAAAGGAAATTTCATCATTTCAAAACGCGAAAGAAGCTTTCTGAGAAACTTATTTCTGATCAGTGAGTTCATCCCACACACTTACAACTTAGACCTCAGGAAGCAGTTTGCTAACACTCTTTTCATGGAAACTGCAAAGTGATATTTGGGAGCCCATAGGGGCCCATGGTGAAAAAGGAAATATTCTCACATAATAACTAGAGAGAAGCTTTCTGAGAGATTGCTTTCTGATGTGTGACTTCATCACACAGGGTTCCACTCTTCCGTTCTTGGAACAGTTTGTTATCTCTGTTGTGGATTCTGCAACGTGATATTTGGGAGCTCATTGAGGGCTATGGTGAAAAAGGATATATCCTCAGATTACAACGGGAAAGAAGCTTTCTGAGAAACTGCATTGCCATGTGTGAATGCAACTCACAGAGTAACACGTTTCTCTTCAGTGATCAGTTTGTTAACCCACTTTTCTGGAAATCTGCAATTAGATCCTTCATAGCGCAATGAAGCTTACGGTGTCAAAGGAAATATCCTCAGATGAAAACTAGAAAGAAGCTATCTGAGAAAGTTCTTGGTGATGTGTGAATTCATCTCACAGAGTTACACTTATGTTTCGTGGAGCAGTCCATTAACACTGTCTTTGAGGAACCTGAGAAGGGCTTCCTTGCATCGCACTGAGGCCTAAGCTGATGAAGGAAATTTCATCAGTTCCAAACGTGAAAGAAGCTTTCTGAGAAACTTCTCTCTGATCAGTGAGTTCATCTCACAGACTTACAACTTAGAATTCAAGAAGCAGTTTGCTAACACTCTTTTCGTGTAAACTGCAAAGTGATATTTGGGAGCCGTTAGGGGCCATTGGTGAAAAAGAAAATCTCCTCACAGAAAAACTAGAGAGAAGCTTTCGGATAGATTGCTTTCGGATTGTGACTTCATTACACAGAGTTTCACCCTTCCATTCTTGAACAGTTTGCTAACACTGCTGTCGTGGATTTTGCAAAGTGATATTTGGGAGCTCATTGAGGCCTATGGTGAAAAAGGAAATATCCTCAGAGAAAAACTGGAAAGAAGCTTTCTGAAAAACTGCACTGCCATGTGTGAATGCAACTCACAGAGATACACCTTTCTCTTCAGTGATCAGTTTGTTAACACAGTTTTCTGGAAATCTGCATGTAGATTCTTCATAGTGCAATGAAGCTTACGGTGAGAAAGGAAATATCCTCAGATGAAAACTATAAAGAATCTTTCCTAGAAACTTCTTGGTGATGTGTGAATTCATCTCACGGTGTTACACTTATGTTTCGTGGAGGAGTACATTAACACTGTCTTTGGGGAATCTGAGAAGGGCTTCTTTGGATCGCTTTGAGTCCTACGCTGATAAAGGAAATTTCATCATTTCAAAACGTGAAAGAAGCTTTTTGAGAAACTTCTTTCTGATCAGTGAGTTCATCTCTCAGACTTACAACTTCGACCTCAGGAAGCAGTTTGCTAACACTCTTTTCGTGGAAACTACAAACTGATATTTGGGAGCCCCCAGGGGCCCATGGTGAAAAAGGAAATATCCTCACATAATAACTAGAGAGAAGGTTTCTGAGAGACAGCTTTCTGATGTGTGACTTCATCACAGAGAGTTCCACACTTCCCTTTTTGGAACAGTTTGCTAACTCTGTTGTTGAGGAGTCAGAGAAGTGATATTTGGGATCCCACAGGGGCCCATGGTGAGAAAAGAAATATCCTCACATCATAATCAGAGAGAAGCTTTCTAAGAGATTGCTTTATGATATGTGACTTCATCACACAGAATTCCACCCTTCCCTTCTTGGAACACTTTGATAACACTGTTGTCGTGGATTCTGAAAGGGATAGTTGGGAACTCATTGAGGGCTGTGGTGGAAAAGAAAATATCCTCAGACTAAAACTGGAAAGAAGCCTTCTGAGAAACTGCATTGCCATGTGTGAATGCAACTCACAGAGTTACACATTTCTCTTCAGTGATCAGTTTGTTAGCACAGTTTTCTGGAAAACTGCAATTAGATACTTGATAGCGCAAAGAAGCTTATGGTGACAAAGAAAATATCCTCAGATGAAAACTAGAAGGAAGCTTTCTGAGAAACTTCTTGGTGATGTGTGAATTCATCTCACAGAGTTACACTCATGTTTCAAGGAGCAGTCCATTAACACTGTCGTTGAAGAACCTGAGAAGAGCTTCTTTGGATCTCATTGACGCCTACGCTGATAAAGGAAATTTCATCAGTTCAAAACGTGAAAGAAGCTTTCTGAGAAACTTTTATCTGATCCGTGAGTTCATCTCACAGACTTACAACTCAGACCTCAGGAAGCAGTTTGCTAATACTCTTTTCGTGGAAACTGCAAAGTGATATTTGGGAGCCCATAGGGGCCCATGGTGTAAAAGGAAGTATCCTCACATCAAAACTAGAGAGAAGCTTTCTGCAAGATTGCTTTCTGATGTATGACTTCATCACACAGAGTTCCACCCTTCCCTTCTTGGAACACTTTGCTAACACTGTTGTCGTGGATCCTGCACAGTGATATTTGGGAGCCCATAGGGGCCATGGTGAAAAAGGAAGTATCCTCACATAAAATCTAGAGTGAAGCTTTCTGAGAGATTGCTTTCTGATGTGTGACTACATCACACAGAGTTCCACACTTACCTTCTTGGAACAGTTTCATCACACTGTTGTCGTGGATTCTGCAAAGTGATATTTGGGAGCTCATTGAAGGCTATGGTGTAAAAGGATACATCCTCAGATTAAAACTGGAAAGAAGACTTCTGAGAAACTGCATTGCCATGTGTGAATGCAACTCACAGAGATACATGTTTCTTTTCAGTTATCAGTTTGTTAACTCAGTTTTCTGGAAATCTGCAATGACATACTACATAGCACAATGAAGGTTTCGGTGACAAAGGAAATATCCTCAGTTGAAAACTAGTAAGAAGCTTTCTTAGAAACTTCTTGGTGAAGTGTGAATTCATCTCACAGAGTTACACTTATGTTTCTTGGAGCAGTCCATTAACACTTACTTTGAGGAAACTGAGAATGGGTTCTTTTTATCGCATTGAGGCCTACGCTGATAAAGGAAATTTCATCAGTTCAAAACGTGAAAGAAGCTTTCTGAGAAACTTCTTTCTGATCAGTGAGTTCGCCTCACAGACTTACAATTTAGACCTCAGGAAGCAGGTTGCTAACACTCTTCGTGGAAACTGCAAAGTAATATTTGGGAGTCCATAGGGGCCCATGGTGGAAAAGGAAATATCCTCACATAGTAACTAGAGAGTAGCTTTCTGAGAGATTGCTTTCTCATGTGTGACTTCATCACACAGAGTTCCACCCAGCCCTTCTTGGAACAGTTTGCTAACAGTGTTGTCGTGGATTCTGCAAAGTGATATTTGGTATCTCATTGAGGGCTATCATGAAAAAGGAAATATCCTCAGATTAATACTGGAAAGAAGCCTTCTGAGAAACTGCATTGCCATGTTTGAATGCAACTCACAGGGTCACACGTTTCGCTTCAGTGATCAGTTTGTTATCACACTTTTCTGAGAAACTTCTTTCTGATCAGTGATTTAATTTCACAGACATACAAATTAGACCTCAGGAAGCAGGTTGCTAACACTCTTTTCGTGGAATCTGCAAAGTGATATTTGGGAGCCCATAGGGGCCCCTGGTGAAAAAGGAAATGTCCTCACATAACAACTAGAGAGAAGCTTTCTGAGAGATTGCTTTCTGAAGTGTGACTTCCTCACACAGAGTTCCACACTTTCCTTCTTGGAACAGTTTGCTGACATAGTTGTCGTGGATTCTGCAAAGTGATATTTGGGAGCCCATAGGGGCCCAGGGTGAAAAAGGAAGTATCCTCACATAAAAACTAGAGAGAAGCTTTCTGAGAGATTGCTTTCTGATATGTGACTTCATCACACAGAGTTCCACCCTTCGATTCTTGGAACAGTTTGCTAACACTGTTGTCGTGGATTCTGCAAAGTGATATTTGGGAGCTCATTGAGGGCTCTGGTGATAAAGGAAATATCCTCAGATTAAAAGTGGAACGAAGCCATCTGTGAAACTGCATTGCCATGTGTGAATGCATCTCACAGAGTTACACGTTTCTCCTCAGTGATCACTTTGTTGTCACAGTTTTCTGGAAATCTGCAATTAGATACTTCATAGCTCAACGAATCTTACAGTGAGAAAGGAAATATCCTCAGATGAAAACTAGAAGGAAGCTTTCTTAGAAACTTCTTGGTGATGTGTGAATTCATCTCACAGAGTTTCACTTAAGTTTCGTGGAGCAGTCCATTAACACTGTCTTTGAGGAACCTGAGAAGGGCTTCTTTGGATCGCTTTGAGGCCTACGCTGTTAAAGGAAATTTCATCAGTTCAAAATGTGAAAGAAACTTTCTGAGAAACTTCTCCCTGATTCGTGAGTTCATTTCACAGACTTACAACTTAGACCTTAGGAAGCAGTTTGCTAACTCTCTTTTCGTTTAAACTGCAAAGTGATATGTGGGATCCCATAGGGGCCCATGGTCAAAAAGGAAATATCTTCACATAATAACTAGAGAGAATTTTTCTGAGAGATTGCTTTCTGATATGTGACTTCATCACACAGAGTTCCACCTTTCCCTTCTGGGAACAGATTGCTAACACTGTTGTGGTGGATTCTGCAAAGTGATATTTGGGAGCCTATAGGGGCCCGTGGTTGAAAAGGAAGTATCCTCACAAAAAAACTAGAGAGAAGCTTTCTGAGAGATTGCTTTCTGAAGTTTGAGTTCATCACACAGAGTTCCACACTTCCCTTCTTGGAACTGTGTGCTAACACTGTTGTCGTGGATTCTGCAAAGTGATATTTGGGAGGTCATTGAGGGGTATGGTGAAAAAGGAAATATCCTAATATTAAAACTGGAAAGAAGCCTTCTGAGAAACTGCATTGCCATGTGTGAATGCAACTCACAGAGATACTTGTTTCTCTTCAGTGATCAGTTTGTTAACACAGTTTTCTGGAAATCTGCAGTATGATACTCCATAGCGAAATGAAGCTTACGGTGATAAAGGAAATATCCTCAGATGAAAACTAGAAAGAAGCTTTCTTAGAAACTTCTTGGTGATGTGGAATTCATCTCACAGAGTTACACTTATGTTTCGTGGAGCAGTCCGTTAAGACTGTCTTTGAGGAACCTGAGAATGTCTTCTTTGGATCGCGTTGAGGCCTATGCTGATAAAGGAAATTTCATCCCTTCAAAACGAGAAAGAAACTTTCTGAGAAACTTCTTTCTGATCAGAGAGTTCATCTCACAGACTTACAACTTCGACCTCAGGAAGCAGTTTTCTAGCACTCTTTTCCTGGAAACTGCAAAGTGATATTTGGGAGCTCTAGGGGTCCATGGTGAAAAAGGAAGTATCCTCATATAATAACTAGAGAGAAGCTTTCTGAAGGATTGCTCACCAATATGTGACTTCACCACACAGAGTTCCACCCTTCCCTTCTTGGAACAGTTTGCTAACACTGTTGTCGTGGATGCTGCAAAGTGATATTTGGGAGCTCATTCAGGGCTATGCTGAAAAAGGAAATATCCACCGATTAAAACTGGAAAGAAGCCTTCTGAAAAACTGCATGTGTGAATGCAACTCACAGAGTTACACGTTTCTCTTCAGTGATCCGTTTGTTAACAGAGTTTTCTTGAAATCTGCAATTATATGCTTCATAGTGCAATGAAGCTTACGGTGACAAAGGAAATATCCTCAGTTGAAAACTAGAGAGAAGCTTTCTGAGAAAGTTCTTGGTGATGTGTGAATTCATCTCACAGAGTTACACTTATGTTTCGTGGAGCAGTCCATTAACACTGCCTTTGAGGAAACTGAGAAATGTTTCTTTGGATCGCATTGAGGCCTACGCTGATAAAGGAAATTTCATCATTTCAAAACGTGAACGAAGCTTTCTGAGAAACTTCTTTCTGTACAGTGAGTTCATCTCACAGACATACAACTTAGACCTCAGGAAGCAGTTTGCTAAAGCTATTTTCGTGGAAACTGCAAAGTGATATTTGGTAGCCCATAGGGTCCCAGGGTGAAAAAGCAAATAACCTCACTTAATATCTAGAGAGAAGCTTTTTGAGAGATTGCTTTCTCATGTGTGAGTTCATTACACAGAGTTCCACACTTCCCTTCTTGGAACAGTTGACTAACACTGTTGTCATGGATTCTGCAAAGTGATATTTGGGAGCCCATAGGGACCCATGGTGAAAAAAGAAGTATCCTCACATAAGAACTAGAGAGAAGCTTTCTGCGAGATTGCTTTCCGATATGTGACTTTATCAAACAGAGTTCCACCCTTCCCTTCTTGGAACAGTTTGTTAACACTGTTGTCGTGGATTCTGCAAAGTGATATTTGGGAGCCCATTGAGGGCTAAGGTGAAAAAGGAAATATCCTCAGATTTAAACTGGAAAGAAGCCCTCTGAGAAAGTGCATTGCCGTGTGTTAATGCAACTCACAGAGTTACACGTTTCTCTTCAGTGATCAGTTAGTTAACACAGTTTTCTGGAAATCTGCAGATAGATAATCCATAGCGCAGTGAATCTTTTGGCAACAAAGGGAATATCCTCAAAAGAAAACGAGAAAGAAACTTTCCTAGAACTTTCTAGGTGATGTATGAATTCATCTCACAGAGTTACACTTATGTTTCGTGGAGCAATCCATTTACACTGTCTTTTAAGAAACTGAGAAGGGCTTCTTTGGATCACAATGAGGCCGACATTGATAAAGGAAGTTTCGTCCGTTCAAAACGTGAAAGAAGCTTTCTGAGAAACTTCTTCTGATCAGTGAGTTCATCTCACAGACCTACAACTTAGAACTCAGTAAGCAGATTGCTAACACTCTTTTCGTGGAAACTGCAAAGTGATATTGGGGAGCCCATAGGGGCCCATGGTGAAAAAGGAAATATCCTTACATAATAACTAGAAAGAAGCTTTCTGAGAGATTGCTTTCTGATGTGTGAGTTCATCACACAGAGTTCCACCCTTCCCTTCTTGGGATAGTTTGCTAACACTCTTGACGTGGATTCCACAAAGTGATATTTGGGAGCTGATTAAGGGCTCTGGTGAAAAAGGAAATATCTTCAGTTTAAAACTGGAAAGAATCCTTCTGAGAAACTGCATTGCCATGTGTGAATGCAACTCACAGAGTTACAGGTTTCTCTTCAGGGATGAGTTTGTTAACACAGTTTTCTGGAAATCTGCAATTAGATACTTCATAGCGCAATGAAGCTTATGGTGACAAAGGAAATATCCTCAGATGAAAACTAGAAAGAAATTTTCTTGGAAACTTCTTGGTGATGTGAGAATTCATATCACTGAGTTACACTTATGTGTCATGGAACAGTCCATTAACACCGTCTTTGAGGAACCTGAGAAGGGCTTCTTTGGATCGCATTGAAGCCTACATTGATAATGGAAATTTCATCTGTTCAAAACCTGAAAGAAGCTTTCTGAGAAATTTCTTTCTGATCAGTGAATTCATCTCACAGACATACAACTTAGAGCTCAGGAAGCAGTTGGCTAACACTCTTTTCGTGGAAACTGCAAAGTGATATTTAGGAGACCAAAGAGACCCATGGTGAAAAAGGAAATATACTCTCATAATAACTAGAGAGAAGCTTTCTGAGAGATTGCTTTCTGATGTGTGACTTCATCATACAGAGTTCCACCCTTCCCATCTGGCACCGTTTGCTAACACTGTTGTCGTGGATTCTGCAACGTGATATTTGGGAGCTCATTGAGGGCTACGGTGAAAATGGAAATATCCTCAGATTAAAACTGGAAAGAAGCATACTGAGAAACTGCATTGCCATGTGGGAATGCAACTCACAGAGTTACAGGTTTCTCTTCAGTGTTCATTTTATTAACACAGTTTTCGGGAAATCTGCAATTAGATACATCATAGCGCAATGAAGCTTACGGTGAGAAAGGAAATATGCTCAGATGAAAACTAGAAATAAGCTTCCCTAGAAACCTCTTGGTTATGTATGAATTCACCTCACAGGGTTACACTTATGTTTCATGGAGCAGTCCTTTAACACTGTCTTTGAGGAACCTGAGAAGGGATTCTTTGGATCGCATTGAGGCCTACGCTGATAAAGGAAATTTCATCAGTTCAAAACGTGAAAGAAGCTTTCTGAGAAACTTCTTTCTGATCAGTGAGGTCATCTCACAGACTAACAAGTTAGACCTCAGGAAGCAGTTTGTTAACACTCTTTTCATGGAAACTGCAAAGTGATATTTGGGAGTCCATTGGGGCCCATGGTGAAAAAGAAAATATCCTCACATAATAAGTAGAGAGAAGCTTTCTAAGAGATTGCTTTCTGTTGTGTGACTTCATCACACAGAATTCCACCCTTCCCTTCTTGGAACAGTTTGCTAATACTGTTGTCGTGGATTCTGCTAAGTGATATTTGGGAGAGCATAGGGGCCCAGGGTGAAAAAGGAATTACCCTCACATAAAAACTGGAGAGAAGCTTACTGAGAGATTGCTTTCTGATGTGTGACTTCATCACACAGAGTTCCACCCTTCCCATCTTGGAACAGTTTGCTAACACTGTTGTCGTGGATTCTGCAAAGTGATATTTGTGAGCCCATAGGGGCCCACAGTGAAAAAGGAAGTGTCCTCACATAATAACTAGAGAGAAGCTTTCAGAGAGATTGCTTTCTGATGTGTGACTTCATCACACAGAGTTCCACCCTTCCCTTCTTGGAACAGTTTGATAACACTGTTGTCGTGGATTCTGCAAAGTGATATTTGGGAGCTCATTGAGGGCTATGGTGAAAAAGGAAATGTCCTCAGATTAAAACTGTAAAGACGCCTTCTGAGAAACAGCATTGCCATGTATGAATGCAACTCACAGAGTTACACGTTTATCTTCAGTCATCAGTTTGTTAACACAGTTTTCTGGAAATCTGCAATTAGATACTTCATAGCGTAATGAAGCTTACGGTGACAAAGGAAATATCCTCAGATGAAAACTAGAAAGAAGCTTTCTTAGAAAATTTTTGGTGATGTGTGAATTCATCTCGCAGAGGTACACTTACGTTTCGGGGAGTAGTCCATTAAGACTGTCTTTAAGGAACCTGAGAAGGGCTTCCTTGTATCGCATTGAGGCCTACGCTGATAATGGAAATTTCATCTGTTCAAAACCTGAAAGAAGCTTTCTGAGAAACTTCTTTCTGATCAGTGAGTTCATCTCACAGACTTACATCTTAGACCTCAGGAAGCCATTTGCTAACACTCTTTTCATGGAAACTGCAAAGTGATATTTGGGAGCCCTTATGGGCCCATGGTGAAAACGGAAATATCCTCACATAATAACTAGATAGAAGCTTTCTGAGAGATTGCTTTCTGATGTGTTACTTCACCACACAGAGTTCCACCGTTCCCTTCTTGGAAGAGTTTGCTAACACTGTGGTCGTGGATTCTGCAAAGTGATATTTGGGAGCCCATAGCAGCCCATGGTGAAAAAAGAAGAATCCTCACATAAGAACTAGAGAGCAGCTTTCTGAGAGATTGCTTTCTGATATGTGACTTCATCACACAGAGTTCCACCCTTCCTTCTTGGAACAGTTTGCTAACACTGTTGTCGTGGATTCTGCAAAGTGATGTTTGGGAGCTCATTGAGGGCTATGGTGAAAAAGGAAATATCCTCAGATTAAAACTGGATAGAAGCCTTCTGAGAAACTGCATTGCCATGTGTGAATGCAACTCACAGAGTGACGTTTCTCTTCAGTGACCAGTTTGTTAACAAGTTTTCTGGAAATCTGCAATTAGATACTTCAAAGCATAATGAAGCTTACTGTGACAAAGGAAATATCCTCAGATGAAAACTAGAAAGAAGCTTTCTTAGAAACTTCTTGGTGTTGTTTGAATTCATCTCACACAGTTACACTTATGTTTCGTGGAGCAGTCCATTAACACAGTATTTTGGAAACTGAGAAAGGCTTTTTTGGTTCTCATTGAGGCCTACGCTGATAAAGGAAATTACATCAGTTCACAACGTGAATGAAGCTTTCTGAGAAACTTCTCTCTGATCAGTGAGTTCATCTCACAGGCTTGCAACTTAGACCTCAGAAAGCAGTTTGCTAACAATCTTTTCGTGGAAACTGCAAAGTGATATTTGGGAGCCCATAGCGGCCCATGGTGACAAAAGAAGTATCCTCACATAAGAACTCGAGAGAGGATTTCTGAGAGATTGCTTTCCGATGTGTGGCTTCATCACACAGAGTCCCACCCTTTCTGTCTTGGAACATTTTGATAACACTGTTGTCGTGGATTCTGTAAAGTGATATTTGGTAGCTCATTAAGCGATATAGTGATAAAGGAAATATGCTCAGATTAAAACTGGAAAGAAGCCTTCTGAGAAATTGCATTGCCATGTGTGAATTCAACTCAGAGAGTTACACGTTTCTCTTCAGTGATCAGTTTGTTAACACAGTTTTCTGGAAATCTGCAATTAGATACTTCATAGCGCAAGGAAGCTTACGGTGACAAAGGAAATATCCTCAGATGAAAACTATAAAGAAGCTTTCTGAGAAACTTCTTGGTGATGTGTGAATTCATCTCAGAGAGTTACACTTATGTTTCGTGCAGCAGTCCATTAAAACTGTCTTTGAAGTACCTGAGACGGGCTTCTTTGGATCACAATGAGGCCTACGCTAATAAAGGAAATTTCATCAGTTCAAAACGTGAAAGAAGCTTTCTGAGAAACTTCTTTCTGATCAGTGATTTCATCTCACAGACTTACAACTTAGACCTCAGGAAGCAGTTTGCTAACACTCTTCGTGGAAACAGCAAAGTGATATTTGGGAGCCGATAGGGGCCCGTGGTGACAAAGGAAATATCCTCACATAATAACTAGAGAGAAGCTCTCAGAGAGATTGCTTTCAGATATGTGACTTCATCACACAGAGTTCCACCCTTCCCTTCTTGGAATAGTTTGCTAACACAGTTTTCGTGGAATCTCCAAAGTGATATTTGGGAGCACTTAGGGGCCCAGGGTGAAGAAAGAAGTATCCTCACATAATAACAAGAGAGAAGATTTCTGAGAGATTGCTTCCCAATATGTGACTTCATCACATAGAGTTCCACGCTTCCCTTCTTGGAACAGTTTGCTATCACTGTTGTCGTGGATTCTGCAAAATGATATTTGGGAGCCCATAGGAGCCCATAGTGAAAAAGGAAGTGTCCTCATATAATAACTAGAGAGAAGCATTCTGAGAGATTGCTTCCTGATGTGTGACTTCATCACACAGAGTTCCACCCTTCCCTTCTTGGAACAGTTTGATAACTCCGTTGTCGTGGATTCTGCAAAGTGATATTTGGGAGCTCATTGAGGGCTACGGTGAAAAAGGAAACATACTCAGATTAAAACTGGAAAGAAGCCTTCTCAGAAACTGCATTGCCATATGTGAATGTAACTCACAGAGTTACACGTTTCTCTTCAGTGATCATTTTGTTAACACAGTTTCTGGAAATCTGCAATTAGATACTTCGTAGCGCACTGAAGCTTACGGTGACAAAGGAAATATCCTCATATGAAAACTAGAAAGAAGCTTTCTTAGAAACTTCTTGGTGATGTGTGAATTCAACTCACATAATTACACTTATGTTTCGTGGAGCAGTCCATTAACACTGTCTTTGAGGAATCTGAGAAGGGCTTCTTTGGATCGCATTGAGGCCTATGCTGATAAAGGAAATTTCATCAGTTCAAAACGTGAAAGAAGCTATCTGAGAAACTTCTTTCTCTTCAGTGTGTTCATCTCACAGACTTACAACTTAGACCTCAGGAATCAGTTTCCTAACACTCGTTTCGTGGAATCTGGAAAGTGATATTTGGGACCCCATAGGGGCCCATGGTGAAAAAGGAAATATCCTCACATAATAACTAGAGAGAAGCTTTCTGAGAGATTGCTTTCTGATGTGTGACTTCTTCCCACAGATTTTCCACCCTTCCCTTCTTGGAACAGCTTGCTAACACTGTTGTCGTGGAATTTGCAAAGTGACATTTGGGAGCCCATAAGGGCCCATGGTGAAAAAGGAGGTATACTCACATAAGAAATAGAGAGAAGCTTTCTGAGAGATTGCTATCTGATGTGTGACTTCATCATACAGAGTTCCACCCTTCCCTTCTTGGAACAGTTTGCTAACACTTTTGTCGTGGATTCTGGAAAGTGATATTTGGAAGCTCATTGAGGGCTATGGTGAAAAAGGAAATATCCTCAGATTAAAACTGGAAAGAAGCCTTTTGAGAAACTGTATTTCCATGTGTGAATGTAACTCACAGTGTTACACGTTTTTCTTCAGTGATCGGTTTGTTAACACAGTTTTCTGGAAAACTGCAATGAGATACTTCATAGCGCAATGAAGCTTACGGTGACAAAGGAAATATCCTCAGATGAAAATTAGAAAGAAGCTTTCTGAGAAACTACTTAGTGATGTGTGAATTCATCTCACAGAATTACACTTATATTTCATGGAGGAGGCCATTAGCACTATCTTTGAGGAAAATGAGAAGTGCTTCTTTCGATCGCATTGAGGCCTATACTGATAAAGGAAATTTCATCACTTCAAAACGTGAAAGAAGCTTTCTGAGAAACTTCCTTCTAATCAGTGAGTTCGTCTCACAGACTTAGAACTTACACCTCCTTGAATAGTTTGCTAATCCTCTTTTCGTGGAAACTGCAAAGTGATATTTGGGAGCCCATAGGGGCCCGAGGTGAAAAAGGAAATATCCTCACATAATAACTAGAGAGAAGTTCTCTGAGATATTGCTTTCTCATGTGTGAATTCATCACACAGAGTTCCACACTTCCCTTCTTGGAACAGTTTGCTAACACTGTTGTCGTGGATTCTGCAAAGTGATATTTGGGAGCCCATAGGGGCCCATGGTGAAAGAGGAAGTATCCTCACATAAAAACTAGAGAGAAGCTTCCTGAGAGATTGCTTTCTGATATGCGACTTCATCACACACAGTTCCACACTTCCCTCCTTGGAACAGTTTGCTAACACTGTTGTCGGGGATTTGCAAACGGATATTTTGGAGCTCATTGAGGGCTATGGTGAAAAAGGAAATATCCTCAGATTAAAACTGGAAAGCAGCCTTCTGAGAAACTGCATTGCCATATGTGAATGCAGCTCACAGAGTTACACGTTTCTCTTCAGTGATCATTTTGTTAACACAGTTATCTTTAAATCTGCAATTAGATGCTTCATATCGCAAAGAAGCTTACGGGTACAAAGGAAATATCCTCAGACGATAACTAGAAAGAAGCTTTCTTAGAAACTTCTTGGTGATGTGTGAATTCATCTCTCAGAGTTACACTTATGTTTCGTGGAGCAGTTCATTAACACTGTCTTTGAGGAACCTGAGAAGGGCTTCTTTGGATCGCATTGAGGCCTACGCTGATAAAGGAAATTTCATCAGTTCAAAACGTGAAAGAACCTTTCTGAGAAACTTCTTTTTGATCAGTGAGATCATCTCAAAGTATTATAACTTAGACCTCAGGAGGCAGTTTTCTAAAACTCTTTTCGTGGAAACTGCAAAGTGATATTTGGGAGCCCTTAGGGGCCCATGGTGAAAAAGGAAGAATCCTCACTTAATAACTAGAGAGAAGCTTTCTGAGAGAGTGCTTTCTGATGTGTGACTTCATCACACAGAGTTCCACCCTTCCCTTCTGGGAACAGTTTGCTAACACTGTTGTCATGGATTCTGCAAAGGGATATTTGGGAGCCCGTAGGGTCCCATGGTGAAAAAGGATCAGTGATCAGTGAAAATCCTCACATAATAACTAGAGAGAAGCTTTCTGAGAGATTGCTTTCTGATGTGTGACTTCATCACACAGAATTCCACCCTACGATTCTTGGAACAGTTAGATAACACTGTTGTCGTGGATTCTGGAAAGTGATATTTGGGAGCTCATTGAGGGCTATGGTGAAAAAGGAAATATCCTCAGATTAAAACTGGAAAGAAGCCTTCTGAAAAACTGCATTGCCATGTGTCAATGCAACACACATTATTACACGTCTCTCTTCAGTGATCAGTTTGTTATCACACTTTTCTGGAAATCTGCAATTAGATACTTCATAGCGCAATGAAGCTTACGGTGACAAAGGAAATATCCTCAGATGATAACAATAAAGAAGCTTTCTTAGAAACTTCTTAGTGATGTGTGAATTCATATCACCGAGTTACACTTATGCTTCGTGGAGCAGTGAATTAACACTGTCTTTGAGGAACCTGAGAAAAGCTTATTTGGATCGCATTGAGGCCTCCCCTGATAAACGAATCTTCATTATTTCAAAACGTTAAAGAAGCTATCTGAGAAACTTCTTTCTGATCAGTGAGTTCATCTCACAGACTTACACCTAAGACCTCAGGAAGCAGTTTGCTAACACTCTTTTCATGGAAAGTGCAAACTGATATTTTGGAACCCATTGTGGCCCATGGTGAAAAAGGAAATGTCCTCACAAAATAACTAGAGAGAAGCTTTCTGAGAGATTGCTATCTGATGTGTGACTTCATCCCACAGATTTTCCACCCTTCCCTTCTTGGAACAGCTTGCTAACACTGTTGTTGTGGATTATGCAAAGTGACATTTGGGAGCCCATAGGGGCCCATGGTGAAAAAGGAAGTATCCTCACATAAAAACTAGAGAGAAGCATTCTGAGAGATTGCTATCTGACGTGTGACTTCATCATACAGAGTTCCACCCGTCCCTTCTTGGAACAGTTTGCTAACACTGTTGTCGTGGATTCTGGAAAGTGATATTTGGGAAGTCATTGAGGGCTATGGTGAAAAAGGAAATATCCTCAGATTAAAACTGGAAAGAAACCTTTTGAGAAAATGCATTGCCATGTATGAATGCAACTCATGGAGTTACACGTTTCTCTTCAGTGATCAGTTTGTTAACACAGTTTTCTGTAAATCTGCAATTAGATACTTCATAGCCCAAGGAAGCTTACGGTGACAAAGGAAATATCTTCAGATGAAAACTAGAAAGAAGATTTCTCAGAAAGTTCTTGGTGATGTGAGAATTCATCTCACAGTGTAACATTAATGTTTCGTGGAGCAGTCCATTAACAATGTCTTTGAGGACCCTGAGAAGGGCTTCCTTGGATCGCATTGAGGCCTACGCTGATAAAGGAAATTTCGTCAGTTCAAATCGTGAAAGAAGCTTTCTGAGAAACACCTTTCTGAACAGTGAGTTCATCTCACAGACTTACAACTTAGACCTCAGGGAGCAGTTTCCTAACACTATTTTTGGGATTCTGCAAAGTGATATGTGGGAGCCCATAGGTGCCCATGGTGAAAAAGGAAGTATCCTCACATAAATACTAGAGAGAAGCTTTCCTAGAGCTTTCTTTGTGATGTGTGACTTCATCACACTGAGTTCCACCCTTCCCTTCTATAAGAGTTTGCTAACCCTGTTCTCATGGATTCTGCAACGTGATATATGGGAGCTCATTGAGGGCTATGGTAAAAAAGGAAATATCCTCAGATTAAAACTGGAAAGAAGCCTTCTGAGAAACTGCATTGCCATGTGTCAATGCAACTCACAGAGTTACAAGTTTCTCTTCAGTGATCAGTTTGTTAACACAGTTTTCTGGAAATCTGCAATTAGATACTTCATAGCGCAATGAATCTTACGGTGACAAAGGAACTATCCTCAGATGAAAACTAGATAGAAGCTTTCTTAGAAACTTCTTAGTGATGTGTGAATTCATCTCACCGAGATACACTTATCTTTCATGGAGTAGTCAATTAACACTGTCGTTGAGGAACTTGAGAAGGGCTTATTTGGATCGCATTGAGGCCTCCCCTAATAAACGAAACTTCATCAGTTCAAAACGTTGAAGAAGCTTTCTGAGAAACTTCTTTCTGATCAGTGAGTTCATCTCACAGACTTACACAATAGACCTCAGGAAGCAGTTTCCTAACACTCTTTCCATGGAAACTCGAAAGTGATATTTGGGAGCCCATAGGGGCCCATGGTGAAAAAGGAAATATCCTCACATAATAACTAGGGGGAAGCTTTCTGAGAGATTGCTTTCTGATGAGTGACTTCATCACACAGGGTTCCAACCTTCCCTTCTTGGAACAGTTTGCTAACACGGTTGTCGTGGATTCTGCAAAGTGATATTTGGGAGCCTATAGGGGCCCATGGTGAAAAAGGATCAGTGATCAGGGAATATCCTCACATAATAACTAGAGAGAAGCTTTCTGAGAGATTGCTTTCTGATGTGTGACTTCATCACACAGAATTCCACCCTACCGTTCTTGGAAAAGTTTGCTAACACTGTTGTCGTGAATTCTGCAAAGTGATATTTGGGAGCCCATAGTGGCCAGTGGTGAAAAAGGAAGTATCCTCACATAATAACTACAGAGAAGCTTTCTGAGAGATTCCTTTCCGATGTGTGACTTCATCACACAGAGTTACACCCTTCCCTTCTTGGAACAGTTTGCTAACACTGTTGTCGAGGATTCTGCAAAGCGATATTTGGGAGCCCATAGGGGCCCAGGGTGAAAAAGGAAGTATCCTCATATAAAAATTAGAGAGAAGCTTTCGGAGAGATTGCTTTCTGATGTGTGACTTCATCAAACAGAGTTTCACCCGTCCCTTCTTGGAACAGTTTGATAAAAGTGTTGTCGTGCATTCTGCGAAGTGATATTTGGGAACCATAGGGGCCCATGGTGAAAAAGGAAGTATCCTCACATTAAAACCAGAGACAAGCTTTCTGAGAGATTGCATTCTGATGTGTGACCTCATCACACAGAGTTCCACCCTCCCCTTCTTGGAACAGTTTGCTAAAACTGTTTTCGTGGATTGTGCAAAGTGATATTTGGGAGCTCATTGAGGGCTTTGGTGAAAAAGGAAATATCCTCAGATTGATACTGGAAAGAAGCCTTCTGAGAAACTGCATTGCCATGTGTGAATGCAACTCACAGAGTTACACGTTTCTCATCAGTGATCACTTTGTTAACACAGTTTTCTGGAAATGTGCAATTAGATAGTTGATAGCGCAATGAAGCTGACGGTGACAAAGAAAATATCCTCAGATGAAAACTAGAAAGAAGCCTTCATAGAAACTTCTGGGCGATGTGTGAATTCATCTCACAGAGTTACACTCATGTTTCATGGAGGAGTCCATTAACACTGTCTTTGAGGAACCTGAGAGGGGCTCTTTGGATCTCATTGATGCCTACACTGATAAAGGAAATTTCATCAGTTAAAAACGTGAAAGAAGCTTTCTGAGAAAGTTCTTTGTGATCCGGGAGTTCATCTCACAGACTTACACTTTAGACCTCAGTAAGCAGTTTGCTAACACTCTTTTCGTGGAAACTGCAAAATGACATTTGGGAGCCCATAGGGGCCCATGGTGAAAAAGTAAATATCCTCACATAATAACTAGGGGGAAGCTTTCTGAGAGATTGCTTTCTGATGAGTGATTTCATCACACAGGGTTGGAACCTTCCCTTCTTGGAACAGTTTGCTAACACGGTTGTCGTGGATTCTGCAAAGTGGTATTTGGGAGCACATAGGTCCCATGGTGAAAAAGGAAATATCCTCACAAAATGACTAGAGAGAAGCTTTCTGAGAGATTGGTTTCTGATGTGCGACTTCATCACACAGAGTTCAACCCTTCCCTTCTTGGAACAGTTTGCTAACACGGTTGTCGTGGATTCTGCAAAGTGATATTTGGGAACCCATAGGGGCCCATGGTGAAAAAGGATCAGTGATCAGGGAATATCCTCACATAATAACTAGAGAGAAGCTTTCTGAGAGATTTCTTTCTGATGTGTGACTTCATCACACAGAATTCCACCCTACCGTTCTTGGAAAAGTTTGCTAACACTGTTGTCGTGAATTCTGCAAAGTGATATTTGGGAGCCCATAGTGGCCAATGGTGAAAAAGGAAGTATCCTCACATAATAAATACAGAGAAGCTTTCTGAGAGATTTCTTTCCGATGTGTGACTTCATCACACAGAGTTCCACCCTTGCCTTCTTGGAACAGTTTGCTAACACTGTTGTCGTGGATTCTGCAAAGCGATATTTGGGAGCCCATAGGGGGCCAGGGTGAAAAAGGAAGTATCCTCATATAAAAATTAGAGAGAAGCTTTCGGAGAGATTGCTTTCTGATGTGTGACTTCATCAAACAGAGTTTCACCCTTCCCTTCTTGGAACAGTTTGATAACACAGTTGTCGTGGATTCTGCGAAGTGATATTTGGGAACCCATAGGGGCCCATGGTGAAAAAGGAAGTATCCTCACATTATAACCAGAGACAAGCTTTCTGAGAGATTGCATTCTGATGTGTGACCTCATCACACAGAGTTCCACCCTCCCCTTCTTGGAACAGTTTGCTAAAACTGTTTTCGTGGATTGTGCAAAGTGATATTTGGGAGCTCATTGAGGGCTTTGGTGAAAAAGGAAATATCCTCAGATTGAAACTGGAAAGAAGCCTTCTGAGAAACTGCATTGCCATGTGTGAATGCAACTCACACAGTTACACGTTTCTCCTCAGTGATCAGTTTGTTAACACAGTTTTCTGGAAATGTGCAATTAGATACTTGATAGCGCAATGAAGCTGACGGTGACAAAGAAAATATCCTCAGATGAAAACTAGAAAGAAGCTTTCATAGAAACTTCTGGGCGATGTGTGAATTCATCTCACAGAGTTACACTCATGTTTCGTGGAGCAGTCCATCAACACTGTCTTTGAGGAACCTGAGAAGGACTCTTTGGATCTCATTGAGGCCTACACTGATAAAGGAAATTTCATCAGTTAAAAACTTGAAAGAAGCTTTCTGAGAAAGTTCTTTGTGATCCGGGAGTTCATCTCACAGACTTACACTTTAGACCTCAGTAAGCAGTTTGGTAACAGTCTTTTCGTGGAAACTGCAAAATGATATTTGGGAGCCCATAGGGGACCATGGTGAGAAAGGAAATATCCTCACATAATAACCAGAGAGAGGCTTTCTCAGATATTGCTTTCTGATGTGTGACTTCATCACATAGAGTTCCACCCTTCCCTTCTTGGGACAGCTTGCTTACTCTGTTGTCGTGGATTCTGTACAGTGATATTTGAGAGCCCTTATGGGTCCAATATGAAAAAGGAAGTATCCTCACATAAAAACTAGGGAGAATCTTTCTGAGAGATTGTTTTCCGATATGTGACTTCATCACACAGAGTTGCAACCTTCCCAATTGGAACAGCTTGCTAACACTGTTGTCATGGATTCTGCAAAGTGATATTTGGGAGCCCATTGAGGGCTGTGGTGAAAAAGGAAATATCCTCAGATTAAACCTGGAAAGAAGCCTTCTGGGAAACTGCAATGCCATATGTGAATGCAACACACAGATTTACACGTTTTTCTTCAGTGATCAGTTTGTTAACACAGTTTTCTGGAAATCTGCAATTAGATACTTCATAGCGCAATGAAGCTGAGGGTGAGAAAGGAAATATCCTCAGCTGAAAACTAGAAAGAAGCTTTCTGAGAAACTTCTTGGTGATATGTGGATTCGTCTCACAGAGTTACTCTTATGTTTAGTGGAACAGTACATTAACACTGTCTTTGAGGACCCTGAGAAGGGCTTCTTTGGATCGCTTTCAGGCATACGCTGATAAAGGAAATTTCATCAGTTCAAAACGTGAAAGAAGCTTTCTGAGAAACTTCTTTCTGATCAGTGAGTTCATCTCACAGACTTACACCTAAGACCTCAGGAAGCAGTTTGCTAACTCTCTTTTCGTTGAAACTGCAAAGTGATATTTGGGAGCCCGTAGGGGCCCATGGTGAAAAAGGAAATATCCTCACATAATAACTAGAGAGAAGTCTTCTGAGAGATTGCTTTCGGATATGTGACTTCATCACACAGAGGTCCACCCTTCCCTTCTTATAACAGCTTGCTAACACTGTTGTCATGGATTCTGCTAAGTGATATTTGGGAGCTCATTGAGGGTTATGGTGAAAAAGGAAATATCCTCAGATTAAAACTGGAAAGAAGCCTTCTGAGAAACTGCATTTCTATGTGTGAATGCAATTCACAGGGTTACACGTTCCTCTTCAGTGATCAGTTTGTTACAACAGTTTTCTGGAAATCTGCAATTAGATACTTCATAGCGCAATGAAGCTCACGGTGACAAAGGAAATATCCTCAGATGAAAACTAGAAAGAAGCTTTCTTGGAAACTTCTTGGTGATGTGTGAATTCATCTCACAGAGTTACACTTATGTATCGTGGAGCAGTCCATTAACACTCTTTTTGAGGAACCTGAGAAGGGCTTCTTTGGATTGCATTGAGGCCTACACTGATAAAGGATATTTCATAAGTTCAAAACGTGAAAGAAGCTTTCTGAGATACTTCTTTCTGATCAGTGAGTTCACCTCACAGACTTAAAACTTAGACCTCAGGAAGTAGTGTGCTAACACCCTTTTAGTGGAAACTGCAAAGTGATATTTGGGAGCCCATAGGGGCCCACGGTGAAAAAGGAAATATCCTCACATAATAACTAGAGAGAAGCTTTCTGAGAGATTGCTTTCTGATGTGTGACTTCGTCACACAGAGTTCCACCCTTCCCTTCTTGGAACAGTTTTCTAACACTGTTGTCGTGGATTCTGCAAAGTGATATTAGGGAGCCCGTAGGGGCCCATGGTGAAATAGGAATTATCCTCACATTATAACTAGAGAGAAGCTTTCTCAGAGATTGCTTTCCGATATGTGACTTCATCACCCAGAGTTCCACCCTTCCCTTCTTTCAACAGTTTGCTAACACTGTTGTCGTGGAAACTGCAAAATGACACTTGGGAGCCCATGGGGGCCCATGGTGTAAAAGGAAATATCCTAGGATTATAACTGGAAAGAAGCCTTCAGAGAAACTGCATTGCCATGTGTGAATGCAACTCCCAGAGTTACACGTTTCTCTTCAGTGATCACTGTGTTAACACAGTTTTCTGGAAATCTGCAATGAGATACTTCATACCAAAATGAAGCTTGCGATGACAAAGGAAATATCCTCAGATGAAAACTAGAAAGAAGCTTTCTGAGAAACTTCTTGGAGATGTGTGAATTCATCTCACAGAGTTACACTTATATTTCATGGAGAAGTCCATTAACACTGTCTTTGAGGAAACTGAGAAGGGTTTCTTTGGATCGCATTGAGCCCTACGCTGATAAGGGAAATTACATCAGTTCAAAACGTGAAAGAAGGTTTCTGAGAAACTTCTTTGTGATCAGTGAGTTCATCTCACAGACTTACAACTTAGACCTCAGGAACCGGTTTGCTAACACTCTTTTCGTGGAAAATGCAAAGTGATATTTTTGAGTCCTTAGGGGCCCATGGTGGAAAAGGAAGTATCCTCACATAAATACCAGAGAGAAGCTTTCTGAGATATTGCTTTCTGATGTGCGACTTCATCACACAGAGTTCCAACCTTCCCATCTTGGAACAGTTTGCTAACACTGTTTTCGTGGATTCTGCAAATTGATATTTGGAAGCCCAAAGGAGCCCGTGGTGAAAAAGGAATATCCTCACATAATAACTAGAGAGAAGCTTTCTGAGAGATTGCTTTCTGATGTGGGACTTCATCATACAGAGTTCCACCCTTCCCTTCTTGGAACAGTTTGCGAACACTGTTGTCGTGGATTCTGCAAAGTGACATTTCGGAGCCCTTTTGGGCCCAGGGTGAAAAAGGAAGTATCCTTACATACAAACAAGAGAGAAGATTTCTGAGAGATTGCTTTCTGGTGTGTGACTTCATCACACAGAATTCCACCCTTCCCTTCTTGGAACAGTTTGCTAACACTGTTGTCGTGGATTCTGAAAAGTGATATTTGGGAGTTCATTGAGGGCCATGGTGAAATAGGAAATATCCTCAGATTAAAACTGGAAAGAAGCCTTCTGAGAAACTGCATTGCCATGTGTGAATGCAACACACAGAGTTACACGTTTCTCTTCAGTGATCAGTTTGGTAGCACAGTTTTCTGGAAATCTGCAATTAGATACTTCATAGCGCAATGAAGCTTACGGTGACAAAGGAAATATCTTCAGATGAAAACTAGAAAGAAGCTTTCATAGAAACTTCTTGGTGATGTGTGAATTCATCTCATTGAGTTACACTTATGTTTCTTGGAGCAGTCCATTAACACTGTCTTTGAGGAACCTGAGAAGGGCTTCTTTGGATCGCATTGAGGCCGTCCCTGATAAAGGAAATTTCATCAGTTCAAAACGTGAAAGAAGCTTTCTGAGAAACTTCTTTCTGATCAGTGAGTTCATCTCACAGACTTACAACTTAGACCTCAGGAAGAAGTTTGCTAACACTGTTTTCGTGGAAACTTCAAAGTGATATTTGGGAGCCCTTAGGGGCCCATGGTGAAAAAGGAAGTATCCTCACATAAAAACTAGAGAGAAGCTGTCTGAGAGATTGCTTTCTGATATGTGACTTCATCACACAGAGTTCCAACCTTCCCTTCTTGGAACAGTTTGCTAACACTGTTGTCGTGGATTATGCAAAGTGATATTTGGGATCCCATAGGGGCCCATGGTGAAAAAGGAAGTATCCTCACATAAAAACTAGTGAGAAACTTTCTGAGAGATTGCCTTCTGATGTGTGACTTCATCACACAGAGTTCCACACTTGCCTTCTTGGAACAGTTTGCTAACACTGTTGTCAGGGATTCTGCAAAATGGTATTTCGAAGCCCATAGGGGCCCATGGTGAGAAAGGAAATATCCTCACATAATAACTAGAGAGAAGCTTTCTGAGAGATTGCTTTCTGATGTGTGACTTCATCACACAGAGTTCCACACTTCCCTTCTTGGAACAGTTTGCTATCACTGTTGTCATGGATTATGCAAAGCGATATTTGGGAGCTCATTGAGGGCTACGGTGAAAACGGAGATATCCTCAGGTTATAACTGGAAAGAAGCCTTTTGAGAAACGGCATTGCCATGTGTGAATGAAACCCACAGAGTTACATGTTTCTCTTCAGTGATCAATTTGTTAACACAGTTTTCTGGAAATCTGCAATTAGATACTTCTATGCGGAATGAAGCTTACGGTGACAAAGGAAATATCCTCAGATGAAAACTAGAAAGAAGCTTTCCTAGAAACTTCTTCGCGATGTGTGAATTCATCTCACAGTGTTACACTTATGTTTCGTGGGGCAGTCCATTAACACTGTCTTTGAGGAACCTGAGAAGAACTTCTTGGATCGCATTGAGGCCTACGCTGATAAAGGAAATTTCAACAGTTCATAACGTGAAAGAATCTTTCTAAGAAACTTCTTTCTCATCGTTGAGTTCATCTCACAGACTTACAACTTTGACCTCAGGAAGCAGTTTGTTAACACTCTTTTCATGGAAAGTGCAAAGTGATATTTGGGAGCCCATAGGGGCCCATCGTGAAAAAGGAAATATCCTGTCATAATAACTAAAGAGAAGCTTGCTGAGACATTGCTTTCTGATGTGTGACTTCATCACACAGAGTTCCACCCTTCCCTTCTTGGGACAGTTTGCTAACACTGTTGTGGTGGATTCTGCAAAGTGATATTTGGGAGCCCATAGGGGCCCATGGTGAAAAAGGAAGTATCCTCACATAAAAACTAGAGAGAAGCTTTCTGAGAGATTGCTTTCTGATGTGTGACTTCATCACACAGAGTTCCACCCTTCCCTTCTTGGAACAGGTTCCTAAAACTGTGGTCGTGGATTCTGCAAAGTGATATTTGGGAGCTCTTTGAGGCCTATGGTGAAAAAGGATATAACCTGAGATTGAAAGTGGAAGGAAGCCTTCTGAGAAACTACATTGCCCTGTGTGAATGCAACTCACAGAGTTACACGTTTCTCTTTAGTGATCAATTTGTTAACACAGTTTTCTGGAAATCTGCAATTAGACACTTCAAAGCGCAATGAAGCTTACGGTGACATAGGAAACATCCTCAAATGAAAACTAGAAAGAAACTTTCTTAGAAACTTTTTGAAGATGTGTGAATTCATCTCACAGAGTTACACATTATGTCTCGTGGAGCAGTCCATTAACACTCTCTTAGACGAACCTGAGAAGGGCTTCTTTGGATCGCATTGAAGCCTATGCTGATAAAGGAAATTTCACCAGTTCAAAACGTGAAAGAAGGTTTCTAGGTATCTTCTTTCTGATCAGTGAGTTCATCTCAAAGACTTACAACTCGCACCTCAGGAAGCAGTTTGTTAACACTCTTTTCGTGGAAACTGCAAAGTGATATTTCGGAGCCCATAGGGGCCCATCGTGAAAAAGGAAGTATCCTCACATAAAAACTAGAGAGAAGCTTTCTGAGACATTGCTTTCGGGTATGTGACTTCATCACACAGAGTTCCACCCATCCCTTCTTGGAACAGATTGCTAAGTGATATTTGGGAGCTCATTGAGGACTATGGTGAAAAAGGAAATATCCTCAGATTAAAACAGGGAAGAAGCCTCTGAGAAGCTGCATTGCCGTGTGTGAATGCACCTCACAGAGTTACACGTTTCTCTTCAGTGATCAGTTTGGTAGCACAGTTTTCTGGAAAGCTGCAATTAGATAATTCATAGCGCAATGAAGCTTACGGTGACAAAGGAAATATCCTCAGATGAAAACTAGAAAGAAGCCTGCTAAGAAACTTCTTAGTGATGTGTGAATTCATCTCAAAGAGTTACACTTATGTTTCGTGGAGGAGTCCATTAACACCGTCTTGGAGGAACCTGAGAAGGGTCCCTTTGGATCGCATTGAGGCCTAAGCTGATAAAGGAAACTTCATCAGTTCAAAACGTGAAAGAAGCTTTCTGAGAAACTTCTTTCATATCAGTGAGTTAATCTCACTGACTTAAAACTTAGACCTCAGGAAGCAGGTTGCTAACACTCTTTTCGTGGAAACTGCAAAGTGATATTTGGGAGTCCGTAGGGGCCCCTGGTGAAAAAGGAAATATCCTCACATAACAACTAGAGAGAAGCCATCTGAGAGATTGCCTTCTGAAGTGTGACTTCCTCACACAGAGTTCCACACTTACCTTCTTGGAACAGTTTGCTAACACTGTTGTCGTGGATTCTGCACAGTGATATTTGGGAGCCCATAGGGTACCAGAATGAAAAAGGAAGTATACTCACATAAAAAATACACAGAAGCTTTCTGAGAGATTGCTTTCTGATATGGGACTTCATCACACAGAGTTCCACCTTCCCTTCTTGGAACAGTTTGCTAACACTGTTGTCGTGTATTCTGCAAACTGATATTTGGGAGCCCTTAGGGGCGCATTGTGAAAAAAGAAGTATCCTCACATAAGAACCGGAGGGAAGCTTTGTGAGAGATTGCTTTCGGATAGGTGACTTCAGCACACAGAGTTCCACGCTTCCCATCTTGGAACAGTTTGCTAACACTGTTGTCGAGGATTCTGCAAAGTGATATTTTTGAGCCCATAGGGGCCCATGGTCAAAAAGGAAGTATTCTCACATAATAAATAGAGAGAAGATTTCTGAGAGTTTGCTTTCTCATGTGTGACTTCATCACACAAAGTTCCCCCTTTCCCTTCTTGGAACAGTTTGATAACACTGTTGTCGTGGACTCTGCAGAGTGATATTTAGGAGCTCATTGAGGGCTACGGTGAAAATGGAAATATCCTCAGATTAAAACTGGAAAGAAGCCTTCGGAGAAACTGCATTGCCATGTGTGAATGCAACTCACAGAGTTACAAGTTTCTCTTCAGTGATCAGGTTGTTAACACAGTTTTCTGGAAATCTGCAATTAGATCCTTAATAGCGCAATGAAGCATACCGTGACAAAGGAAATATCCTCAGATGAAAACTAGAAAGAACCTTTCTGAGAAACTTCTTGGTGATGTGGGAATTCATCTCACAGAGTTACACTTATGTTTCGTGGAGCAGTCCATTAACACTGTCTTTGAGGAACCTGAGAAGGGGTTATTTGTATCACATTGAGGCCTACGCTGATAAAGGAAATGTCATCAGTTCAAAACGTGAAAGAAGCCTTCTGAGAAACTTCTTTCTTATCAGTGATTTCATCTCACAGTCTTACAACTTAGACCTCAGGAAGCAGTTTGCTAACACTCTTTTCGTGCAAACTGCAAAGTGATATTTGGGAACCCATAGGTTTCCCAATGGTGAAAAAGGAAATATCCTCAAATAATAAGTAGTGAGAAGCTTTTGAGAGATTGCTTTCTGATGTGTGACTTCATTACACAGAGTTCCACCCTTCCCTTCTTCGAACGGTTCGATAAAACTGTTGTCGGAGATTCTGCAAAGTGATATTTGGGAGCCCATATGGGCCCATGGTGAAAAAGGATGTATCCTCACATAATAACTAGAGAGAAGCTTTGTGAGAGATTGCTTTCTGATGTGCGACTTCATCACACAGAGTTCCACCCTTCCCTTCTTGGAACAGTTTGCTAACACTGTTGTCGTGGATTCTGCAAAGTGATATTTGGGAGCCCATAGGGGCCCATGGTGAAAAAGGAAATATCCTCACATAAAAACGAGAGAGAAGTTTTCTGAGAGATTGCTTTCTCATGTGTCACTTCATCACACTGAGCTCCACCCTTCCCTTCTTGGAACAGTTTGCTAACACTGTTGTCGTGGATTCTGCAAAGTGACATTTGGGAGCTCACTGAAGGCTATGGAGAAAAAGGAAATATCCTCAGATTAAAACTAGAAAGGAGCCTTCCGAGAAACTGCATTGCCATGTTTTAATGCAACTCACAGAGTTACACTTTTCTCTTCAGTGAACAGTTTGTTAACACAGTTTTCTGTTAATCTGCAATTAGATACTTCATAGCGCAATGAAGCTTACGGTGACAAAGGAAATATCCTCAGATGAAAACTAGAAAGAAGCTTTCTTAGAAACTTCTTGGGGATGTGTGAATTCATTTCACAGAGTTACACTTATATTTCATGGAGCAGTCCATTAACACTGTCTTTGAGGAACCTGAGAAGGGCTTCTTTGGAACGCATTGAGGCCTTCGCTGATAAAGGCAGTTTCGTCAGTTCAAAACGTGAAATAAGCTTTCTGAGGAACTTCTTTCTGATCAGTGAGTTCATCTCAGAGACTTACAACGTACACCTAAGGAAGAAGTTTCCTAACATTCTTTTCGTGGAAACTGCAAAGTGGTATTGGGAGCCTATAGGGGACCATGGTGAAAAAGGAAGTATACTCACATAATAACTAGAGGGAAGCTTTCTGAGAGATTGCTGTCCGATATGTGACTTCATCGCACAGAGTTCCACCCTTCCCTTCTTCGAACAGTTTGCTAACACTGTTGTCGTGGATTCTGCAAAGTGATATTTGGGAGCTCATTGAGGACTATGGTGATAAAGGAATTATCCTCAGATTAATAGTGGAAAGAAGCCTTCTGAGAAACTGCATTGTCATGTGTGAATGCAACACACAGAGTTACACGTTTCTCTTCGGCGATTAGTTTGTTAACACAGTTTTCTGGTTATCAGCAAATAGATATTTCATAGCGCAATGAAGCCTACGGTGACCAGGGAAATATCCTCAGATGAAAACTAGAAAGAAGTTTTCTGAGTAACTTCTTGGTGATGTGTGAATGCATCTCACAGAGTTACACTTATGTTTCTTGGAGCAGTCCATTAACAATGTCTTTGAGGAACCTGAGAAGGGCTTCTTTGGATCGCATTGAGGCCTACGCTGATAAAGGAAATTTCATCAGCTCAAAAGGTGAAAGAAGCTTTCTGAGAAACCTCTTTCTGGTCAGTGAGTTCATGTCACAGACTTACAACCTGGACCTCAGGAAGCAGTTTGCTAACACTCTTTTCATGGAAACTACAAAGTGATATTTGGGAGCCCATAGGGGCCCATGGTGAAAAAGGAAATATATTCACATAAGACCAAGAAACAAGCTTTCTGAGAGATTTCTTTCTGATGTGTGATTTCATCACACAGAGTTCCACACTTCCCTTCTTGGAACAGTTTGCTTACACAGTTGGCGTGGATTCTGCAAGGTGATACTTGGACGCCCATAGGGGACCATGGTGTAAAAGGAAGTATCCTCACAAAAACACTAGATAGAAGATTTCTGAGAGATTGCTTTCTGATGGGTGACTTCATCACACAGAGTTCAACACTTACCTTCTTGGAACAGTTTGCTAACACTGTTGTCGTGGATTCTGCAAAGTGGTATTTGCGAGCCCATAGCGGCCCATGGTGACAATAGAAGTATCCTCACATAAGAATTCGAGAGAGACTTTCTGAGAGTTTGCTTTCCGATGTGTGGCTTCATCACACAGAGTCCCACCCTTCCCGTCTTGGAACAGTTTGATAACACTTTTGTCGTGGTTTCTGTAAAGTGATATTTGGGAGCTCATTAAGCGATATAGTGATGAAGGAAATATCCTCAGATTAAAACTGGAAAAAAGCCTTCTGAGAAACTGCATTGCCATGTGTGAATTCAACTCAGAGAGTTACACAATTCTCTTCAGTGATCAGTTTGTTAACACAGTTTTCTGGAAATCTGCAATTAGATACTCCATAGCGCAATGAAGCTTACGGTGACAAAGGAAATATCCTCAGATGAAAACTAGAAAGAAGCTTTCTTAGAAACTTCTTGGTGATGTGTGAATTCATCTCTCAGTGTTACACTTATGTTTCTTTCAGTAGTCCATTAACACTGTCTTTGAGGAACCTGAGAAGGGCTTCTTTGGATCGCATTGAGGCCTACGATGACAAAGGAAATTTCGTCCGTTCAAAACGTGAAAGAATCTTTCTGAGAAACTTCTTTCTCATCTGTGAGTTCATCTCACAGACTTACAACTCAGGCCTCAGGAAGCACTTTGCTAACACTCTTTTCATGGAAACTGCAAAGTGATATTTGGGAGCCCATATGGGCCCATCGTGAAAAAGGAAATATCCTCACATGGTTACTAGAGAGAAGCTTTCTGAGAGATTGCTTTCTGATGTGTGACTTCATCACACAGAGTTCCACCCTTCGCTTCTTGAAACAGTTTGTTAACTCTGTTATCTTGGATTCTGCAGAGTGATATTTGGGAGCTCATTGAGGGCTGTGGTGAAAATGGAAATATCCTCAGATTAAAAATGGAAAGAAGCCTTCTGAGAAACTGCTTTGCCTTGTGTGAATGCAACTCACAGAGTTACAAGTTTCTCTTCATGATCAGTTTGTTAACACAGTTTTCTGGAAATCTGCAATTAGATTCTTCATAGCGCAATGAAGCTTACGGTGACAAAGGAAATATCCTCAGATGAAAACTAGAAAGAACATTTCTGAGAAAATTCTTGGTGATGTGTGAATTCATCTCACAGAGTTACACTTATGTTTCGTGGAGCAGTCCATTAACACTGTCTTTGAGGAACCTGAGAAGGGCTTCTATGGATCACATTGAGGCCTACGCTGATAAAGGAAATTTCATCAGTTCAAAACGTGAAAGAAGCTTTCTGAGAAACTTCTATCTGATTAGTGATTTCATCTCACACACTTACAACTTAGACCTCAGGAAGCAGTTTGCTAACACTCTTTTCCTGGAAACGGCAAAGTGATATTTGGGAGCCGATAGTGGCCCGTGGTGAAAAAGGAAATATCCTCACATAATAACTAGATAGAAGCTCTCTGAGAGATTGCTTTCAGATATGTCACTACATCACAAAGAGTTCCACCCTTCCCTTCTTGGAATAGTTTGCTAACACTGTTTTCGTGGATTCTCCAAAGTGATATTTGGGAGCACTTAGAGGCCCATGGTGAAAAAAGAAGTATCCTCACATAATAACTAGAGAGAAGATTTCTGAGTGATTGCTTCCCAATATGTGACTTCATCACACAGAGTTCCACCCTTCCCTTCTTGGAACTGATTGCTAACACTGTTGTCGTGGATTCTACAAAGTGATATTTGGGAGCCCATAGGGGCCCATGGTGAAAAGGGAAGTATCATCACCTAAAAACTAGACAACAGCTTTCTGAGAGATTGCTTTCTGATGTGTTACTTCATCACACAGAGTTCCAACCTACCCTTCTTGGAACAGTTTGATAACACTGTTGTGGTGGATTCTGCAAAGTGATACTTGGGAGCTCACTGAGGGCTATAGTGAAAAAGGAAATATCCTAAGATTAAAACTGGAAAGATGCCTTCTGAGAAACTGCATTGCCATGTCTGAATGCAACTCTCAGAGTTACACGTTTCTCTTCACTGATTAGTTTGTTAACACAATTTTCTGGAATTCTGCAATTAGATACTTCATAGCGCAATGAAGCTTACGGTGACAAAGGAAATATCCTCAGAGGAAAACTAGAAAGAAGCTTTCTGAGAAACTTCTTCGGATGTGTGAATTCATCTCACAGAGTTACACTTATGTTTCATGGAGCAGTCCATTAACACTGTCTTTAAGGAATCTGAGAAGGGCTTCTTTGGAACGCATTGAGGCCTATGTTGATAAAGGAAATTTCATCAGTTCAAAACGTGAAACAAGCATTCTGAGAAACTTCTTTCTGATCAGTGAGTTGATCTCTCAGACGTACAACTTAGACGTCAGGAAGCAGTTTGCTAACACTCTTTTCGTGGAAACTGCAAAGTGATATTTGGGAGCCCATAGGGGCCCTTGGTGAAAAAGGAAATATCCTCACAGAATAATTAGAGAGAAGCTTTCTGAGAGATTGCTTTCTGATGTGTGACTTCATCACACAGAGTTCCACCCTTCCCTTCTTGGAACAGTTTGTTAATACTGTTGTCGTGGATTCTGTAAAGTGAGATTTAGGGGCCCATAGTGGCCTATGGTGAAAATGGAAGTAACCTCACATAAAGACTAGAGAGAAGCTTTCTGAGAGATTGCTTTCTGATATGGGGCTTCATCACACAGAGTTCCACCTTCCCTTCGTGTGACAGTTTGCTAACACTGTTGTCATGGATTCTTCAAAGTGATATTTGGGAGCTCATGTAGGGCACTGGTGAAAAAGGATATATCCTCAGATTAAAACTGGAAAGAAGCCTTCTGAGAAACTGCATTGCCATGTGTCAATGCAACTCACAGAGTTACATGTTTCTCTTCAGTGATCCGTTTGTTAACACAGTTTTCTGGAAATCCGCAATTAGATACTTCATAGCGCAATGAAGCTTACGGTGACAAAGGAAATATTCTCAGATGAAAACTAGAAAGAGGCTTTCCTAGAAACTTCCTGGTGATGTGTGAATTCATCTCACAGAGTTACACTTATGTTTCTTGGAGCAGTCATTTAACATTGTCTTTGACGAACCTGAGAAGGGCTTCTTTGGATCGCATTGAGGCCTATGCTGATAAAGGAAATTTCATCAGTTCGAAACGTGAAAGAAGCTTTCAGAGAAACCTCTTTTTGATCAGTGAGTTCATCTCACAGACTTGCAACTTAAACCTCAGGAAGCAGGTTGCTAACACTATTTCGTGGAAACTACAAAGTGATATTTTGTAGCCCTTAGGGGCCCATGGTGAAAAAGGAAATATCCTCACATAACAACTAGAGAGAAACTTTCTGAGAGATTGGTTTCCTATATGTGACTTCATCACACAGAGTTCCACCCTTCCCTTCTTGAAACAGATTGCTAACACTGTTGTGGACTCTGCAATGTGATATTTGGGAGCCCATAGGGGCCCATGGTGAAAAAAGAAGTATCCTCACATAAAAACTAGAGAGAAGCTTTCTGAGAGATTGCTTTCGGATATGTGACTTCATCACACAGAGTTCCACCCTTCCCTTCTTGGAACAGTTTGATAACACTGTTGTGGGTTCTGCAAAGTGATATTTGGGATCTCTTAGGGGCCCATGGTGAAAACGGAAGTATTCTCCTATAAAAACTAGAGAGAAGTTTTCTGAGAGATTGATTTCTGATGTGTGACTTCATCACACAGAGTTCCACCCTTCCCTTCTTGGAACAGTTTGCTAAAACTGTTGTCGTGGATTGTGCAACGTTATATTTGGGAGCTCATTGAGGCCTATGGTGAAAAAGGAAATATCCTCAGATAAAAACTGGAAAGAAGCTTTCTGAGAAACTGCATTGCCTTGTCTGAATGCAACTCACAGAGTTACACCTTTCTCTTCAGTGATCAGTTTGTTAACACAGTTTTCTGGAAATATGTATTTAGATTCTTCAGAGTGCAATGAAGCTTACGGTGAGAAAGGAAATATCCTCAGATGAAAACTATAAAGAAACTTTCTTAGAAACTTCTTGGTGATGTGTGAATTCATCTCACCGGGTTACACTTATGTTTCGTGGAGGAGTCCATTAACACTGTCTTTGGGGAACCTGGGAATGGCGTCTTTGGATCGCAATGAGTACTAGGCTGATAAAGGAAATTTCATCATTTCAAAACGTGAAAGAAACTTTTTGAGAAGCTTCTTTCTGATCAGTGAGTTCATCTCACAGACTTACAACTTAGACCTCAGGAAGCAGTTTCCTAACGCCCTTTTCGTGGAAACTGCAAAGTGATATTTGAGAGCCCATAGGGGAACATGCTGAAAAAGGAAATATCCTTACATAATAACTAGAGAGAAGCTTTCTGAGAGATTGCTTTCTGATGTGTGACTTCATCACACAGAGTTCCACCCTTCCCTTCTTGGAACAATTTTCTAACACTCTTGTCATGTATTCTGCAAAATGATATTTGGGAGCTCATTAAGGGCTCTGGTGAAAAAGAAAATATCTTCAGATGAAAAGTGGAAGGAAGCCTTCTGAGAAACTGCATTGCCATGTGTGAATGCAACTCACAGAGTTACTCGTTTCTCTTCAGTGATCCTTTTTTAACACAGTTTTCTGGAAATCTGCAATTAGATACTTCATAGCCCAATGAAGCTTACGGTGGCAAAGGAAATATCCTCAGATGAAAACTAGAAAGAATCTTTCTGAGAAACTTCTTGAGGATGTGTGAATTCATCTCACAGAGTTACACTTATGTTTCGTGGAGCAGTACATTAAAACTGTCTTGAGGAACCTGAGAAGGGCTTATTTGGATCCCTTTGAGGCCTAGGCTGATAAAGGAAATTTCATCAGTTCAAAACGTGACAGAACCTTTCTGAGAAACTTCTTTCTGAACAGTGAGTTCATCTCACATGCTTACATCTTAGACCTCAGGAAGCAGTTTGCTAACACTATTTTGGTGGAAAATGCACAGTGATATATCGGAGCCCATACGGGCCCATGGTGAAAAAGGAAATATCCTCACATAATATCTAGAGAGAAGCTTTCTGACAGATTTCTTTCTGATGTGTGACTTCATCACACAGAGATCCACATTTCCCTTCTTGGAACAGTTTGCTAACACTGTTGTCTTCGATTCTGCAAAGTGGTATTTGGGAGCCCATAGAGGCCCATAGTGGAAAAGGAAATATCCTCACATAATATCTAGAGAGAAGCTTTCTGACAGATTACTTTCTGATGTGTGACTTCATCACACAGAGTTCCACCCTTCCCTTCTTGGAACAGTTTGCTAACACTGTGGTCGTGGATTCTGCAGAGTGATATTTGGGAGCCCATAGGGGCCCATGGTGAGAAAAGAAGTATCCTCACATAAGAACTAGAGAGAAGCTTTATGAGAGATTGCTTTCTGATATGTGACTTCATCACACAGAGTTCCACCTCTCCCTTCTTGGAACAGTTTGCTAACACTGTTGTCGTGGATTCTGCAAACTGATATTTGGTAACTAACTGAGGGCTATGGTGAAAAAGGAAATATCCTCAGATTTAAACTGGAAAGAAGCCTTCTGAGAAACTGCATTGCCATGTGTGAATGCAACTCACTGAGTTACACGTTTCTCTTCAGTGATCAATTTGTTAACACAGTTTTCTGGATATCTGCAATTAGATACTTCATAGCGCAATGAAGTTTACAGTGACAAAGGAAATATCCTCAGATGAAAACTAGAAAGAAGCTTTCTGAGAAAATTCTTGGTGATGTGTGAATTCGTCTCACAGAGTTACACTTATGTTTCGTGAGCAGTCCATTAACACAGTCTTGAGGAACCTGAGAAGGGCTTCTTTAGATCGCATTGAGGCCTACGCTGATAAAGGAAATTTCATCAGTTCAAAACGTGAAAGAAGCTTTCTGAGAAACTCCTTTCTGATCAGTGAGTTCATCTCACAGACTTACAACTTAGACCTCAGGAAGCAGTTTGCTAACACTCGTTTCGTGGAAAATGCAAAGTAATATTTGGGAGCCCATAAGGGCCCACTGTGAAAACGGAAATGTCCTCACATAATAACAAGAGAGAAGCTTTCTGAGAGATTGCTTTCTGGTGTTGACTTCATCACACAGAGCTCCACCCTTCGCTTCTTGGAACAGTTTGCTGAAACTGTTGTCATGGTTTCTGCAGAGTGATATTTGGAAGCCTATATGGTCCCATGGTGAAAAATAAAGTATCCTCACATAAGAACTAGAGAGAAGCTTTCTGAGAGATTACTTTCTGATATGTGACTTCATCAAACAGAGTTCCACGCTTCCCTTCTTGGAACAGTTTGATAACACTGTTGTCGTGGATTCTGCAAAGTGATATTTGGGAGCACGTAGGGGACGATGGAGATAAAGGAAGTATACTCACATAACAATTAGAGAGAAGCTTTCTGAGAGTTTGCTTTCGGACGTGTGACTTCATCACACAGAGTTCCTCCCTTCCCTTCTTGGAACAGTTTGCTAACACTATTTTCGTGAATTCTGCAAAGTGATATTTGGGTGCCCAAAGGGGCCCATGGTGAAAAAGGAAATATCCTCACATGAAAATTAGAGAGAAGCTTTCTGAGAGATTGCTTTCTGATATATGACTTCATCACACAGAGTTCCACCCGTCCCTTCTTGGAACAGTTTGCTAACACTGTTGTTGTGGAATTTGCAAAGTGATATTTGGGAGCTCTTTTAGGACTATGGTGAAAAAAGAAATATCCTCAGATTAAAACTGGAAAGAAGCCTTCTGAGAAACTGCATTGCCATGTGTGAATGCATCTCACAGAGTTACACGTTTCTCTTCAGTTATCAGTTTTTTAACCCAGTGTTCTGGAACTCTGCAATTAGATACTTCATAGAGCAATGAAGCTTACGGTGACAAATTAAATATCCTCAGATGAAAACTAGAAGGAAGCTTTCTTAGAAACTTCTTGGTGATGTGTGAATTCATCTCACAGAGTTACACTTATGTTTCGTGGAGCAGTCCATTAACACTCTCTTTGAGAATCCTGACAAGGGCTTCTTTTGATCACTTTGAGGCCTACGCTGATAAAGAAAATTTCATCAGTTCAAAACGTGAAAGAAGCTTTCTGAGAAACTTCTTTCTGATCAGTGAGTTCACCTCACAGACTTACAACTTAGACACCAGGAAGCAGTTTGCTAACCCTCTTTTCGTGGAAACTGCAAAGTGATATTAGGGAGCCTATAAGGTCCATGGTGAAAAAGGAAATATCCTCACATAATAACTAGGGAGAAGCTTTTTGAGAGATTGCTTTCTGATGTGTGACTTCATCACACAGAGTTTCAAGCTTCCGTACTTGGAACAGTTTCTAACACTGTTGTCGTGGATTCTGCAAAGTGATATTTCGGAGAACTTAGGGTCCCATGGTGAAAAAGGAAGTATCCTCACATAAAAGGTAGAGAGTAGCTTTCTGAGAGATTGCTTTCTGGTATGTGATTTCATTACACAGAGGTCCATCCTTCCCTTCTGGGAATAGTTTGATAACACTGTTGTCGTGGATTCTGCAAAGTGATATTTTGGAGCTCATTGAGGGCTATGGTGAAAATGGAAATATCCTCACATAAAAACTAGAGAGAAGTTTCCTGAGAGATTCCTTTCTTACGTGTGATTTCATCACAGAGACTTCCTCCCTTCCCTTCTTGGAACAGTTTGCTAACACTGTTGTCGTGGATTCTACAAAGTGATATTTGGGAGCTCATTGAGGTCTATCGTGAAAAAGGAAATATCCTCAGAATAAAACTGGAAAGAAGCCTTCTGAGAAACTGCATTGTCATGTGTGAATGCAACTCACAGAGTTACACGATTCTCTTCAGTGATCACTTTGTTAACACAGTTTTTTGGAAATCTACAATTAGATACTTCATACGCAATGATGCTTATGGTGTCAAAGGAAATATCCTCAGATGAAAACTTGAAAGAAGCTTTCTTTGAAACTGCTTGGTAATGTGTGAATTCATCTCTCAGAGTTACACTTATATATCTTGGAGCAGTCCATTAACACTGTCTTTGAGGAACCTGAGAAGGACTTCTTTGGATCCCATTGAGGCCTACGCTGATAAAGGAAATTTCGTCAGTTCAAAACGTGAAAGAATCTTTCGGAGAAACTTCTTTCTGATCAGTGAGTTCATCTCACAGACTTACAGCGTTGACCTCAGGAAGCAGTTTGCTAACACTCATTTCGTGGAAACTGCAAAGTGATATTTGGGAGCCCATAGGGGCGGGCCCATGGTGAACCAGGAAATATCCTCACATAAATACTAGAGAGAAGCTTTCTGAGAGATTGCTGTCTGATATGTGACTTCATCACCTAGAGATCAACCGTTCCCTTCTTGGAACAGTTTGCTAACACTGTTGTCGTGGATTCTGCAAAGGGATATTTGGGAGCTCATTGAGGGCTACGGTGAAAAAGGAAATATCCTCAGATTAAAACTGGAAAGAAACCTTCTGAAAAACTGCATTGCCATGTGTGAATGCAACTTACAGAGTTACACGTTTTTCTTCAGTGATCAGTTTGTTAACACACTTTTCTGGGAATCTGCAATGAGACACTTCATAGCGCCATGCAGCTTACGGTGACAAACGACATATCCTCAGATGAAAATTAGAAAGAAGCTTTCTTAGACATTTCTTGGTGATGTGTGAATTCATCTCACAGAGTTACACTTGTGTTTCGTGGAGCAGTCCATTACCACTGTCTTTGAGGAAGCTGAGAAAGGTTTCTTTGGATCGGATTGAGCCCTACGCTGATAAAGGAAATATCATCAGTTCAAAACATGAAAGAAGCTTTCCGAGAATCTTCTTTCTGATCAGTGAGTTCATCTCACAGATTTACAACTTAGACCTCAGGAAGCAGTTGGCCAACACTCTTTTCGTGGAAACTGCAAAGTGATATTTGGGAGCCCATAGGGGCCCATGGTGATATAGGAATTATCCTCACATAATAACTAGAGAGAACCATTCTGAGAGATTGCTTTCTGATGTGTGATTTCATCACACAGAGTTCCACCCTTCCCTTCTTGGAACAGTTTTCTATCACTGTTGTCATGGATTCTGCAAAGTGATATTTGGGAGCCCATAGTGGCCCATGGTGAAAAAGGAATTATCCTCACATATTAAGTTGAGAGAAGCTTTCTGGAGATTGCTTTCCGATAATGACTTCATCACCCAGAGTACCACCCTTCCCTTCTTGGAACAGTTTGCTAACAATGTTGTCGTGGATTCTGCAAAGTGATATTTGGGAGCTCATTGAGGGCTATGATGAAAAAGGAAATATCCTCAGATTAAACCTGGAAAGAAGCCTTCTCAGAAACTGCATTGCCATGTGTGAATGCAACTCACAGAGTTACACGCTTCTCTTCAGTGATCAGTTTGTTAACACAGTTTTGTGGAAATCTGCAATTAGATACTTCATAGCGCAATGAAGCTCACGGTGACAAAGGAAATATCCTCAGAAGAAAACTAAAAAGTAGCTTTCTTAGAAACTTCTTGGTGATGTGTGAATTCATCTCACAGAGTTACACTTTTGTTTCGTTGAGCAGTCCATTAACACTGACTATGAGGAAACTGAGAACGGCTTCTTTGGATCACATTGGGGACTATGCTGATAAAGGAAATTTCATCAGTTCAAAACGTGAAGGAACTTTCTGAGAAACTTCTTTGTGATCAGTGAGTTCATCTCACAGACTTACAACATAGACCTCAGGAAGCAGTTTGCTAACACTGTTTTCGTGGAAACTGAAAAGTGATATTTGGGAGCCCATAGGGGCCCATGGTGAAAAATGAAATATCATCACATAATAAGTAGAGAGAAGCTTTCTGAGAGATTGCTTTCTGATGTATGACTTCATCAAACAGAGTTCCACCCTTCCCTTCTTGGAACAGTTTGAGCACACTGTTGTCGTGGATTCTGCAAAATTATATTTGGGAGCTCATTGAGGGCTCTGGTGAAAAAGGAAATATCCTCAGATTAAAATCGGAAAAAGCGTTCTGAGAAACTGCATTGCCATGTGTGAATGCAACTCACAGAGTTACACGTTTCTCTTCAGTGATCAGTTTATTAACACAGTATTCTGGAAATCTGCAATTAGATGCTTCATAGCACAATGAACCTTACGGTGAAAAAGGAAATATTCTAAGATGAAAACTAGAAAGAAGCTTTCTTAGAAACTTCTTGGTGATGTGCGAATTCATCTCACAGAGTTACACTTATGTTTCGTGAAGCAGTCCATTAACACGGTCTTTGAGGGAACTGAGAAGTGCTTCTTTGGATCGCATTGAGGCCAACGCTGATAAAGGAAATTTCATCAGTTCAAAACGTGAAAGAAGCTTTCTGACAAACTTCTCTCTGATCAGTGAGTTCATCTAACAGACTTAAACCTTAGACCTCAGGAAGAAGTTTGCTAACACTCTTTTCGTGGAAACTGCAAGGTGATATTTGGGAGCCCTTGGGGGCCCATGGTGAAAAGGAAATATCCTCACATAAGAACTAGAGAGAAGCTATCTGAGAGATTGCTTTCTGATGTGTGACTTCATCACACAGAGTTAAACCCCTCACTTCTTGGAACAGATTGCTGACACGGTTGTCGTGGATTCTGCAAAGTGATATTTGGGAGCCCATAGGGACCCATGGTGAAAAAGGAAGTATCCTCACATAATAACTAGAGAGAAGCTTTCTGAGAGATGGCTTTCTGATTTGTTATTTCATCACACAGAGTTCCACCTTTCCCGTCTTGGAACATTTTGCTAACACTGTTGTCGTGGATTCTGCAAAATGATATTTGGGAGCTCATTGAGGGCTATGGTGAAAAAGGAAATATCCTCAGATTAAAACTGGAAAGAAGCCTTCTGAGAAACTGCATTGCTGTGTGTGAATGCAACTCACAGATTTACACGTTTCTCTTCAGTGATCAGTTTGTTAACACAGTTTTCTGGAAATCTGCATTTAAATACTTCATAGCGCAATGAAGCTTACGGTGACAAAGGAACTATCCTCAGATGAAAACTAGAAAGAAGCTTGCTTAGAAACTTCTTGGGGCGGAGCAAGATGGCTGAATATGAACAGCTCCAGTCTCCAACTCCCAGTGCGAGCGACACAGAAGACCGGTGATTTCTGCATTTTCAACTGAAGTACTGGGGTCATCTCACTAGGGAGTGCCGGACAATCGGTGCTGGTCAGCTGCTGCAGCCTGACCCGCGAGAGCTGAAGCAGGGCAAACCGGATTCAGCAGCACATCAAAAAGCTTATCCACCATGATCAAGTGGGCTTCATCCCAGGGATGCAAAGCAGGTTCAACATTCGCAAATCAATAAACGTAATCCAGTATATAAACAGAACCAAAGACAAGAACCACATGATTATCTCAATAGATGCAGAAAAGGCTTTTGACAAAATTCAACAGCCCTTCATGCTAAAAACGCTCAATAAATTCGGTATTGATGGAACGTACCTCAAAATAATAAGAGCTATTTATGACAAACCCACAGGTAATATCATTCTGAATGAGCAAAAACTGGAAAAATTCCCTTTGAAAACTGGCACAAGAAAGGGATGCCCTCTCTCACCACTCCTATTCAACATAGTCTTGGAAGTTCTGGCTAGGGCAATCAGGCAAGAGAAAGAAATCAAGGGTATCCAGTTAGGAAAAGAAGAAGTCAAATTGTCCCTGTTTGCAGATGACATGATTGTATATTTAGAAAACCCCATCGTCTCAGCCCAAAATCTCCTGAAGCTGATAAGCAACTTCAGCAAAGTCTCAGGATACAAAATTAATGTGCAAAAATCACAAGCATTCTTATACACCAGTAACAGACAAGCAGAGAGCCAAATCAGGAATGAACTTCCATTCACAATTGCTTCAAAGAGAATCAAATACCTAGGAATCCAGCTTACAAGGGATGTAAAGGACCTCTTCAAGGAGAACTACAAACCACTGCTCAGTGAAATCAAAGAGGACACAAACAAATGGAAGAACATACCATGCTCATGGATAGGAAGAATCAATATCGTGAAAATGGCCATACTCCCCAAGGTTATTTATAGATTCAATGCCATCCCCATCAAGCTACCAATGAGTTTCTTCACAGAATTGGAAAAAACTGCTTTAAAGTTCATATGGAACCAAAAAAGAGCCCACATTGCCAAGACAATCCTAAGTCAAAAGGACAAAGCTGGAGGCGTCACGCTACCTGACTTCAAACTACACTACAAGGCTACAGTAACCAAAACAGCATGGTACTGGTACCAAAACAGAGATATAGACCAATGGAACAGAACAGAGTCCTCAGAAATAATACCACACATCTACAACCATCTGATCTTTGACAAACCTGAGAGAAACAAGAAATGGGGAAAGGATTCCCTATTTAATAAATGGTGCTGGGAAAATTGGCTAGCCATAAGTAGAAAGCTGAAACTGGATCCTTTCCTTACCCCTTATACGAAGATTAATTCAAGATGGATTAGAGACTTAAATGTTAGACCTAATACCATAAAAACCCTAGAAGAAAATCTAGGTAGTACCATTCAGGACATAGGCATGGGCAAGGACTTCATGTCTAAAACACCAAAAGCAACGGCAGCAAAAGCCAAAATTGACAAATGGGATCTAATTAAACTAAAGAGCTTTTGCACAGCAAAAGAAACTACCATCTGAGTGAACAGGCAACCTACAGAAGGGGAGAAAATTTTTGCAACCTACTCATCTGACAAAGGGCTCATATCCAGAATCTACAAAGAACTCAAACAAATATACAAGAAAAAAACAAACAACCCCATCAAAAAGTGGGCAAGGGATATGAACAGACATTTCTCAAAAGAAGACATTCATACAGACAACAGACACATGAAAAAATGCTCATCATCAGTCACCATCAGAGAAATACAAGTCAAAACCACAATGAGATACCATCTCACACCTGTTAGAATGGCAATCATTAAGAAGTCAGGAAACAACAGTTGTTGGAGAGGATGTGGAGAAATAGGAAGACTTTTACACTGTTGGTGGGATTGTAAACTAGTTCAACCATTAGGGAAACAGTGTGGCAATTCCTCAAGGATCTAGAACTAGATGTACCATAAGACCCAGCCATCCCACTACTGGGTATATATCCAAAGGATTATAAATTAGTCTACTACAAGGACATATGCACACGTATGTTTATTGTGGCACTATTCACAATAGCAAAGACTTGGAATCAACCCAAATGTCCATCTGTGACAGACTGGATTAAGAAAATGTGGCACATATACACCATGGAATACGATGCAGCCATAAAAAAGGATGAGTTTGCATCCTTTGTAGGGACATGGATCCAGCTGGAAACCATCATTCTTAGCAAACTATCACAAGAAGAAAAAACCAAACACCGCACGTTCTCACTCATAGGTGGGAACTGAACAATGAGATCACTTGGACTCGGGAAGGGGAATATCACACACTGGGGGCTATCATGGGGAGGGGGAAGGAGGGAAGGATTGCACGGGTGAGTTATACATGATATAAATGATGTATTCATGGGTGCTGACGAGTTGATGGGTGCAGCACACCAACATGGCATAAGTATACATATGTAAGAAACCTGCACGTTATGCACATGTAACCTAGAACTTAAAGTATAATAATAAAAAAAAAAGTGTTAGCAAACTGTTCCAAGGAGAGGAGGGTGGAACTCAGTGTGATGAAGTCACACATCAGAAAGCAATCTCTCAGAAAGCTTCTCTCTAGTTATTATGTGAGGATATGTCCTTTCTCACCATGGGCCCCTAGAGGCTTCTATATATCACTTGGCAGTTTCCATGAAAAGAGTGTTAGCCAACTGCTTCCTGAGGTCTAAGTTGTAAGTCTGTGACATGAACTCACTGATCAGAAAGAAGTTTCTCTGAAAGCTTCTTTCACGTTTTGAACAGATGAAATTTCCTTTATCAGCGTAGGCCTCAATACGATCCAAAGAAGCCCTTCTCAGGTTCCTCAAAGACAGTGTTAATGGACTGCTCCACGAAACAAAAGTGTAACTCTCTGAGATGAATTCACACATCACCAAGAAGTTTCTAAGAAAGCTTCTTTCTACTTTTCATCCGAGGATATTTCCTTTGTCACCGTAAGGTTCATTGCGCTATGAAGTATCTAATAGCAGATTTCCAGAAAAGTGTGTTAACATACTGATCACTGAAGAGAAACGTGTAACTCTGTGAGTTGCATTCACAAATGGCAATGCAGCTTCTAAGAAGGCTTCTTTCCAGTTTTAATCTGATAATATTTCCTTTTTCACCATAGACCTCAATAAGCGACCAAATATCACTTTGCAGAATCCACGACAACAGAGTTAGCAAACTGTTACAAGAAGGGAAGGGTGGAACTCTGGGTGATGAAGTCACATAGCGGAAAGCAATCTCTCAGAAAGCTTCTATCTAGTTATTATGTGAGTATAATTCCTTTTTCACCATGGGCGCCTATGGGCTCCCAAATATCACTTTGCAGTTTCCACGAAAAGAGTGTTAGCCAACTGCTTCCTGAGGTCTAAGTTGTAAGTCTGTGAGATGAACTCATTGATCAGAAAGAAGATTCTCAGAAAGCTTCTTTCAATTTTTGAACTGATGAAATTTCCTTTATCAGCGTAGGCCTCAATGCGATCCAAAGAAGCCCTTCTCAGGTCCTCAAAGACAGTGTAAATGGACTGCTCCACGAAACATAAGTGTAACTCTGTGAGATGAATTCACACATCACCAAGAAATTTCTAAGAAAGCTTCTTTCTACTTTTCATCTGAGGATATTTCCTATGTCACCGTAAGCTACATTGCGCTATGAAATGTCTAATTGCAGATTTCCAGAAAACTGTGTTAACAATCTGATCACTGAAGAGAAACGTGTAACTCTGTGAGCTACATTCACACAGGGCAATGCTGTTTCTCAGAAGGCTTCTTTCCAGTTTCAGTCTCAGGTTATATCCTTTTTTCACCATAGGCCTCAATGAGCTCCCTAATGTCACTTTGCAGAATCCACGACAACAGTGTTAGCAAACTGTTCCAAGAAGGGAAGGGTGGGACTCTGTGTGATGAAGTCACACATCAGAAAGCAATCTCTCAGAAAGCTTCTCTCTAATATTTATGTGAGTATACTTCCTTTTACACCCTGGGCCCATATGGGCTCCCAAATATCACTTTGCTGAATGCACGCCAACAGTGTTAGCAAACTGTTCCAAGAAGGGAAGGGTGGAACTCTGTGTGATGAAGTCTCATATCAGAAAGCAATCTCTCAGAAAGATTCTCTCTACTTCTCATGTGAGGATAGTTCTTTTTTCACCATGGGCCCCTATGGGCTCCCAAATATCACTTTGCAGAATCCACGACAACAGTGTTAGCAAACTGTTCAAAGGAAGGATGGGTGGAACTCTGTGTGCTAAAGTCACACATCAGAAAGCAATCTCTCAGAAAGCTTCACTCTAGTTATTATGTGAGGATATTTCCCTTTTCATCATGGGCCGCTATGGGCTCCAAATATCACTTTGCGGTTTGCACGAAAGGAGTGTTAGCAAATTGCTTACTGAGGTCTAAGTTGTAAGTCTGTGAGATGACCTCACTGATCAGAAAGAAGTTTCTCATAAAGCTTCTTTCACTTTTTGAACTGATGAAACATCCTTTATCAGCGTAGACCTCAATGCGATCCAAAGAAGCCCTTCTAAGGTTCCTCAAAGACAGTGTTAATGAACTGCTCCATGAAACATAAGTTTAACTCTGTGAGATGAATTCACAGATCACCTAGAAGTTTCTAGAAAGCTTTTTTCTAGTTTTCATCTGAGGATATTTCCTTAGTCACGGTAAGCTACATTGCGCTATGAAGTATCTAATTGCAGATGTCCAGAAAACTGTGTTAACAAACTGATCACTGAATAGAAACATGTAACACTGTGAGTTGCATTGACACATTGCAACGCAGTTCCTCAGAAGGCTTCCTTCCAGTTTCAATCTCAGGTTATATCCTTTTTTCAACATAGGCCTCAATGAGCTCCCAAATATCACTTTGCAGAATCCACGACAACAGGGTGAGCAAACTCTTGCAAGAAGGGAAGGGTGGAACTCTGTGTGATGAAGTCACACATCAGAAAGCAATCCTTCAGAAAGCTTCTGTCTAGTATTTATGTGAGGATACCTCCTTTCTCACCATGGGCGCCAATGGCCTCAAACATATCACTTTGCCGAATCCACGAGAATAGTGTTAGCAAACTGCTTCCTGAGGTCTAAGTTGTAAGTCTGTGAGATGAAATCACTGTTCAGAAAGGAGTTTCTCGGAAAGTTTCTTTCACGTTTTGAACTGATGAAATTTCCTTTAGCAGCGTAGGCCTCAATGCGATCCAAGGAAGCCCTACTCAGGTTCCTCAAAGACATTGTTAATGGACTGCTCCACGAAACATAAGTGTAAAACTGTGAGATGAATTCTCACATCACCAAGAAGTTTCTCAGAAAGCTTCTTTCTAGTTTTCATCTGAGGATATTTCCTATGTCACCGTAAGCTTCATTGGGCTATGAAATATCCAATTGCAGATTTCCAGAAAACTGTGTTAAAAAACTGATCACTGAAGAGAAACGTGTAAATCTATGAGTTGCATTCATGCATGTCAATGCATTTTCTCAAAAGGCTTCTTTCCAGTTTTAATCTGAGGATATTTCCTTTTTCACCAGAGCCCTCAATGAGCTCCCAAATATCACTTTCCAGAATCCACCACAACAGTGTTACCAAACTGTTCCAAGAAGGGAAGGGTGGAACTCTGTATGATGAAGTCACACATCAGATAGCAATCTCTCAGAAAGCTTCTCTCTATTTTTTATGTGAGGATACTTCCTTTTTCACCGTGGGCCCTTATGGGCTCCCAAATGTCACTTTGCAGCGTCCACGACAACAGTGTTAGCAAGCTGTTCCCAGAAGGGAAGGGTGGAAATTCTGTAGGATGAAGTCACACATCAGAAAGCAATCTCTCAGAAAGCTTCTCTCTAGTTATTATGTGAGGATATTTCCTTTTTCACCATGGGCCCCTATAGGCTCCCCGATATCACTTTGCACTTTCCACGAAACGAGTGTTAGCAAACTGCTTCCTGAGGTCTAAGTTGTAAGTCTGTGAGACGAACTCACTGATCAGAAAGAAGTTTCTCAGAAAGCTTCTTTCACGTTTTGAACTGATGAAATTTCCTTTATGAACGTATTCCTCAATGCAATCCAAAGAAGCACTTCTGAGGTTCCTGAAAGACAGTGTTAACGGACTGCTCCACGAAACATAACTGTAACTCTGTGAGATGAATTCACACATCACTAAGAAGTTTCTAAGAAAGCTCCTTTCTAGTTTTCATCTGAGGATAGTTCCTTTGTCACTGTAAGTTCATTGCCCTATGAAGAATCTAATTGCAGATTTCCAGAAAACTGTTAAGAATTTGATCACTGAAGAGAAACGTGTAAGTCTGTGAGTTGCATTCACACATGGCAATGCAGTTTCTCAGAAGGCTTCTTTCCAGTTTTAATCTGAGGATAGTTCCTTTTTCACCATAGCCCTCAATGAGCTCCCATATATCACTTTGCAGAATCCACGACAAGAGGGTGAGCAAACTCTGACAAGAAGGGAAGGGTGGAACTCTGTGTGATGAAGTCACACATCAGAAAGCAATCTCTCAGAAAGTTTCTCTCTAGATATTATATAAGAATATTTGCTTTTTCACCATGGGCCCCCATGGGCTCCCAAATATCACTTAGTAGTTTCCACGAAAAGAGTGTTAGCAAACTGCTTCCTGAGGACTAAGTTGTAAGTCGGTGAGATGAACTCACTGATCAGAAAGAAGTTTCTCAGAAAGCATCTTTCACGTTTTGAAGTGATGAAATTTACATTATCAGCGAAGGCCTCAATGTGATCAGAAGAAGCCCTTCACAGGTTCCTCAAAGAAAATGTTAATGGACTGCTCCATGAAACATAAGTATAGCTCTGTGAGATGAATTCACACATCACCAAGAAGTTACGAAGAACGCTTCTATCTAGTATACATCAGAGGATATTTCCTTTGTCACCGTAAGCTTCATTGCGCTATGAAGTATCTAATTGCAGATTTCCAGAACACTGTGTTAAAAAACTGATCACTGAAGACAAACGTGTAACTCTGTGAGTTGCATTCACACATGGCAATGCAGTTTCTCAGAAGGCTTCTTTCCACTTTTAATCTGGGGATATATCCTTTTCCATCATAGCCCTCAATGAGATCCCAAATATCACTTTGCAGAATCCACGACAACAGTGTTAGCAAAGTGTTCCAAGAAGGGAAGGGTGGAACTCTGTGTGATGAAGTCACATATTCAAGGCAATCTCTCAGAAAGCTTCTCTCTATTTTTTATGTGAGGATACTTCTTTTTTCACCATGGGCCCCTATAGGCTCCCAAATATCACTTTCCAGAATCCACGACAACAGTGTTAGCAAACTGTTCCAGGGAGGGAAGGGTGGAACTCTGTGTGATGAATTCACACATTGGAAAGGAATCTCTCAGAAAGCTTCTCTCTAGTTGTTATGTGAGGATACTTCCTTTTTCACCATTGGCCCCTAAGCGCTCCCAAATATCACTTTGCAGAATCCATGACAACAGTGTTAGCAAATTATTCCAAGAATGGTAGGGTGGAATTCTGTGTGATGAAGTCACACATGAGAAAGCAATCTCTCAGAAAGCTTCTCTAGTTATTATGTGAGGATATTCACTGATCACTGATCCTTTTTCACCATGGGCCCCGATGGGCTCCCAAATATCACTTTGCAGAATTCATGACAACAGTGTTAGCAAACTGTTCCCAGAAGGGAAGGGTGCAACTCTGTGTGATGAAGTCACACATCAGAAAGGAACCTCTCAGAAAGCTTCTCTCTAGTATTTAGGTCAGGATTCTTCCTTTTTCACCATGGGCCCCTAAGGGCTCCCAAATATCACTTTGCAGTTTCCACGAAATGAGTGTTAGAAAACTGCCTCCTGAGATCTAAGTTATAAGTCTCTGAGATGATCTCACTGATCACGAAGAAGTGTCTCCAAAAGCTTGTTTCACGATTTGAAATAATGAAATTTCCTTTATCAGCGTAGGCCTCAATGCGATCCAAAGAAGCCCTTCTCAGGTTCCTCAAACACAGTGTTAATGGACTGCTCCACGAAACATAAGTGTAACTCTGAGAGATGAAATCACACATCACCAAGAAGTTTCTACGAAAGCTTCTTTCTAGTTTTCGTCTGAGGATATTGCCTTTGTCCCCATAAGCTTCTTTGCGCTATGAAGTATCTAATTGCAGATGTAAAGGAAACTGTGTTAACAAACTGATCACTGAAGAGAAACGTGTAATTCTGTGAGATGCATTCACATATGGCAATGCAGTTTCTCAGAAGGCTTCTTTCCAGTTTTAATCTGAGGATATTTCCTTTTTCACCATAGCCCACATGAGCTCCCAAATATCACTTTGCAGAATCCACGACAACAGTGTTAGCAAACTATTCCAAGAATGGAAGGGTGGAACTCTGTGTGATGAAGTCACACTTCAGAAAGCAATAGTCAGAACGCTTCTCTCTAGTTATTACGTGAGGATATTTCCTTTTTCACCATGGGCCCCTATGGGCTCCCAAATATCACTTTGCATTTTCCACCAAAAGAGTGTTAGCAAACTGCTTCCTGAGGTCTAATTTGTAAGTCTGTGAGATGAACTCACTGATCAGAAAGAAGTTTCTCAGAAAGCTTCTTTCACGTTTTGAACTGATGAAATTTCCTTTATCAGCGTAGGCCTCAATGCGATCCAAAGAAGCCCTTCTCAGGTTCCTCAAAGACAGTGTTAATGGACTGCTCCACGTAACATAAGGGTAACTCTGTGAGATGAATTCACACATCACCAAGAAGATGCTACGAAAGCTTTTTCTAGTTGTCATCTGAGGATATTTCCTTTGTCACCGTTAGCTTCACTGCGCTATGAAGTATCTAATAGTAGATTTCCAGAAAATTGTGTTAACAAACTGATCACTGAAGAGAAACGTGCAACTCTGTGAGTTGCATTCACACATGGCAATGCAGTTTCTCAGAAGGCTTCTTTCTAGTTTTAATCTGAGGATATTTCCTTTTTCACCATAGCCCTCAATGAGCTCCCATATATCACTTTGCAGAATCCACGACAACAGGGTTAGCAAACTCTTCCAAGAAGGGAAGGGTGGAACTATGTGTGATGAAGTCACACATCAGAAAGCAATCTCTCAGAAAGCTTCTCTCTAGTATTTATGTGGGAATACTTCCTTTTTCACCATGGGCCCCTATGGGCTCCCAAATATCACTTTGCAGAATCCACGACAACAGTGTTACCAAACTGTTCCAAGAAGGGAAGGGTGGAACTCTGTGTCATGGAGTCACACATCAGAAAGCAATCTCTCAGAAAACTTCTCTCTAGTTATTATGTGAGGATATTTCCTTTTTCACCATGTGCCCTTATGGGCTCCCAAATATCAACTTGCAGTTTCCAAGAAAAGAGTGTTAACAAACTGCTTCCTGAGGACTAAGTTGTAAGTCTGTGTGATGAACTCACTGATCAGAAAGAAGTTTCTCAGAAAGCTTCTTTCACGTTTTCAACTGATGAAATATCCTTTACCAGCGTAGGCCTCAATGCAACACAAAGAAGCCCTTCTCAGGTTTTTCAGAGAGAGTGTTAATGGACTGCTCCACGAATCATAAGTGTAACTCTGAGAGATGAAATCACACATCAGCAAGAAGTTTCTAAGAAAGCTTCTTTCGAGTTTACATCTGAGGTTATTAACTTTGTCACCGAATGCCTCTTTGCGCTATGAAGTATCTAATTGCAGATTTCCAGAAAACTGTGTTAACCAACTGATCACTGAAAAGAAACGTGTAATTCTGTGAGTTGCATTCTCACATGGCACTGCAGTTTTTCAGAAGGCTTCTTTCCAGTTGTAATCTGAGGATATTTCCTATTTCACCATAGCCCTCCATGGGCTCCCAAATATCACTTTGCAGAATCCACGACAACAGTGTTAGCTAACGCTTCCAGGAAGGGAAGGGTGGAACTCTATGTGATGAAGGCACGTATCAGAAAGCAATCCCTCAGAAAGCTTCTCTCTAGTTTTTATGTGAGGATACCTTCTTTTTTACCATGGGCCCCTATGGTCTCCCAAATATCACTTTTCAGAATCCACGACAACAGTTTTAGCAAACTGTTCCAAGAAGGGAAGGATGGAACTTTGTGTGATGAACTCACACATCAGAAGATAATCTCACAGATCTTCTCTCTAGTTATTATGTGAGGATATTTCCTTTTTCAACATTGGCCCCTATGGGCTCCTAAATATCACTTTACAGTTTCGACCAAAAGACTGTTAGCAAACTGCTTCCTGAGGTCTAAGTTGTAAGTCGGTGAGATGAACTCACTGATCAGAAAGAAGTTTCTCAGGAAGCTTCTTTCACGTTTTGAACTGATGAAATTTCCTTTATCAGCGTAGGCTTCAAAGCGATCCAAAGAAGGCCTTCTCGGGTTTCTCAAAGACAGTGATAATGGACTACTGCACGAAACATAAGTGGAATTCTGTGAGATGAATTCACACATCACCAAGAGTTTCTAAGAAAGCTACTTTCTAGTTTTCATCTGAGGATATTTCCTTTGTCACCGAAAGCTTCATTGCGCTATGAAGTATCCAATTGCAGATTTCCAGAAAACTGTGTTAACAAACTGATCACTGAAGAGAAACGTGTAACTCTGTGAGTTGCAATCACACATGGCAATGCAATTTCTCAGAACGCTTCTTTCCAGTTTTAATCTGAGGATATATCCTTTTTCACCATAGCCCTCAATGAGCTCCCAAATATCACTTTGCAGAATCCACAACAATAGTGTTTGCAAACTGTTCCAAGAAGGGAAGGGTGGAACCCTGTGTGATGAAGGCAGATATCTGAAACAATCTGTCAGAAAGCTTTTCTCTGGTTTTTATATGAGGATAGCTCCTGTTTCACCATGGGCCCCTATTGGCTGCCAAATATCACTTTGCAGAATCCACGACAACAGTTTAGCAAACTATTCCAAGAAGGGAAGGGTGGAACTCTTTGTGATGAAGTCACACATCAGAAAGCAATCTCTCAGAAAGCTTCTCTCTAGTTATTATATGAGGATATTTCCTTTTTCACCATGGGCCCCAATGGGCTCCCAAATAACACTTTGCAGTTTCCACGAAAAGAGTGTTAGCAAAGTGCTTCATGAGGTCTAAGTTGTAAGAATATGAGATGAACTCTGTGATCAGAAAGAATTTCTCAGAAAGCTAATTTCACGTTTTGAACTGATGAAATTTCCTTTATCAGCGTAGACCTCAAAGCGATCCAAAGAAGCCCTTCTCAGGTTCCTCAAAGACAGTGTTAATGGACTACTCCGCGAAACATAAGTGTAACTCTGTGAGATGAATTCACACATCACCAAGAAGTTTCTGAGAAAGCTTCTTTCTAGTTTTCATCTGAGCATATTTCCATTGTCACCATAAGCATCTTTGCACTATGAAGGATCTAACTGCAGATTTCCAGAAAACTGTGTTAACAAACTGACCACTGAAGAGAAACGTGTAACTCTGTGAGTTGCATTCACACATGGCAATGCAGTTTCTCAGAAGGCTTTTTTCCAGTTTTAATCTATGTTTCCTTTTTCACCATAGACCTGAATGAGCTCCCAAATATCACTTTGCAGAATCCATGACAACACTGTTATCAAACTGTTCCAAGAAGGGAAGGGTGGATCTCTGTGTGATGATGTAACACATCAGAAAGCAATCTCTCAGAAAGCTTCTCTCTAGTTATTATGTGAGGATACTTCCTTTTCCATATGGGCCCCTATGGGCTCTCAAATATCACCTTACCGAATCCGCGACAACAGTGTGAGAAAACTCTTCCAAGAAGGGAAGGGCGGATCTCTGTGTGATGAAGTCACACATCAGAAAGCAATCTCTCAGAAAGCTTCTCTCTAGTTATTTTGTGAGGATATTCCTTTTTCACCACAGGCCCCTTTGGGCTCCCAAATATCACTTTGCAGTTTCCACGTGAAGAGTGTTAGCAAACTGCTTCCTGAGGTCTAAGTTGTAAGTCTGTGAGATGAACTCACTGATCAGAAAGAAGTTTCTCAGAAAGCTTCTTTCACGTTTTGAACTGATGAAATTTCCTTTATCAGCGTAGGCCTCAATGCGATCCAAAGAAGCCCTTCTCAGGTTCCTCAAAGACAGTGTTAATGGACTGCTCCACGAAACATGAGTGTAAATCTGTGAGATGAATTCACACATCAACAAGAAGTTTCTAAGAAAGCTTCTTTCTAGTTTTCATCTGAGGATAATTCCTTTGTCACCGTAGGCTTCATTGCGCTTGAAGTTTCTAATTGCAGATTTCCAGAAAACTGTGTTAACAAACTCATCACTGAAGAGAAACGTGTAACTCTGCGAGTTGCATTCACACATGGCAATGCAGTTTCTCAGAAGGCTTCTTTCCAGTTTTAATCTATGTTACCTTTTTCACCATAGACCTGAATGAGCTCCCAAATATCACTTTGCAGAATCCACGACAACACTGTTATCAAACTGTTCCAAGAAGGGAAGGGTGGAACTCTGTGTGATGAAGTTACACATCAGAAAGCAATCTCTCAGAAAGCTTCTCCCTAGTTATTATGTGAGGATACTTCCTTTTCCATATGGGCCCCTATGGGCTCCCAAATATCACCTTGCCGAATCCGTTGCAACAGTGTTAGGAAACTCTTCCAAGAAGGGAAGGGTGGAATTCTGTGTGATGAAGTCACACATCAGAAAGCAATCTCTCAGAAAGCTTCCTTCTAGTTTTTATTTGAGGATGCTTCCTTTTTCACCATGGGCCTCTGTGGCCTCCCAAATACCACTTTGCAGTTTCCACGAAAAGATTGTTAGCAAACTGCTTCCTGAGGTCTAAGTTGTAAGTCTGTGAGATGAACACACTGAACAGAAAGAAGTACCTCAGAAAGCTTCTTTCTCGTTTTGAACTGATGAAATTTCCTTTATCAGCATAGGCCTCAATGTGATCCAAAAAGCCCTTCTCAGGTTCCTGAAAGGCAGTGTTAATGGACTGCTAAACGAAATATAAGTGTAACTCTGTGAGATGAATTCACACATCACCAAGAAGTATCTCAGAAAGCTTCTTTCTAGTTTTCATCTGAGGATATTTCCTTTGTCACCGTAAGCTTCATTGCACTATGAAGCATCTAATTGCAGATTTCCAGAAAAATGTGTTAACAAACTGATCACTGAAGAGAAACCTGTAACCCTGTGAGATGCATTCACACATGACAATACAGGTTCTCAGAAAGATTCTCTCGAGTTATTGTGTGAGGATATTTCCTTTTTCACCGTAGCCCTCAATGAGCTCCCAAATATCACTTTGCAGAATCCATGACAACAGTGATAGCAATCTCTTCAAAGAAGGGAAGGGTGGAACTCTGTGTGATGAAGTCATACATCAGAAAACAATCTCTCAGAAAGCTTCTCTCTAGTTTTTATGTGAGGATATTTCCTTTTTCACCATGGGCCCCTATGGGTTCCCAAATATCACTTTGCAGAATCCACGACAACAGTGTTAGCAAACTGTTCCAGTAAGGGAAAGGTGGAAGTCTGTGTGGTGAAGTCACACATCAGAAAGCAATCTCTCAGAAAGCTTTTCTCTAGTTATTATGTGAGGATATTTCCTTTTTCACCATCGGCCCCTATGGGCTAACAAATATCACTTTGCAGTTTCCACGAAAAGAGTGTTAGCAAACTGCTTCCTGAGGTCTAAGTTGTAAGTGTGTGAGATGAACACACTGATCAGAAAGAAGTACCTCAGAAAGCTTCTTTCTCGTTTTGAACTGATGAAATTTCCTTTATCTGCATAGGCCTCAATGTGATCCAAAAAGCCCTTCTCAGGTTCCTGAAAGGCAGTGTTAATGGACTGCTAAACGAAATATAAGTGTAACTCTGTGAGATGAATTCACACATCACCAAGAAGTTTCTCAGAAAGCTTCTTTCTAGTTTTCATCTGAGGATATTTCCTTTGTCACTGTAAGCTTCATTCCGCTATGAAGTATCTAATGGCAGATTTCCAGAAAACTGTGTTACCAAACTGATCACTAAAGAGAAACGTGTAACTCTGTGAGTTGCATTCACACATGGCAATGCAGTTTTTCAGAAGGCTTCTTTCCAATTTTGATCTGGGGATATTTCCTTTTTCACAATAGCCTTCAAAGGGCTCCAAAATATCACTTTGCAGAATCCATGAAAACAGTGTTATCAAACTGTTATAAGAAGGTAAGAGTGGAACTCTGTGTGATGAAGTCACAGATCAGAAAGCAATCTCTCATAAAGCTTCTCAATAGTTTTTATGTGACAATACTTCCTTTTTCACCACAAGCCCCTATGGGCTCCCAAATATCACTTTGCAGAATCCACGACAACAATGTTAGCAAACTGTTCCAAGAATGGTAGGGTGGAACTGTGTGTGAAGAAGTCACACATGAGAAAGCAATCTCTCAGAAAGCTTCTCTCTAGTTATTATGTGAGGATATTTCCTTTTTCGCCATGGGCCCCTATGGGCTTCCAAATATCACTTTGCAGTTTCCAAGAAAAGAGTGTTAGCCAACTGCTTCCTGAAGTCTAAGTTGTAAGTCTATGAGACGAACTCACTGATCAGAAAGAAGTTTCTCAGGAAGCTTCTTTCACGTTTTGAACTGATGAAATTTTCTTTATCAGGGACGGCCTCAATGCGATCCAAAGAAGCCCTTCTCAGGTTCCTCAAAGACAGTGTTAATGGACTGCTCCACGAAACATACGTGTAAATCTGTGACATGAATTCAAGCATCACGAAGAAATTTCTAAGAAAGCTTCTTTCTAATTTTCATCTGAGGATATTTCCCCTGTCACCGTAAGCTTCATTGCGCTATGAAGTATCTCATTGCAGATTTCCAGATAACTGTGTTAACAAACTGATCACTGTAGAGAAACTTGTAACTGTATGAGATGCATTCACACATGGCAATGCAGTTTTTCAGAAGGCCTCTTTCCGGTTTTAATCTGAGGATACTTCCTTTTTCACCATAGCCCTCAATGAGCTCCCAAATATCACTTTGCAGAATCCACGACAACAGTGTTAGCAATCTGTTCCAAGAAGGGAAGGGTGGAACTCTCTGTAATGAAGTGAGATATCGGAAAGCAATCACTCAGAAAGCTTCTCTCTAGTTATTATATGAGGATACTTCCTTTTCCACCATGGGACCTTATGGGCTCCCAAATATCGTTTTGCAGATTCCACGACAACAGTGTTTCCAAACTGTTCCAAGAGGGGAAGGGTGGAACTCGGTGTGATGAAGTCACACTTCAGAAAGCAATCTCTCAGAAGGCCTCTCTCTAGTTATTATGTGAAGATAATTCCTTTTTCACCAGGGGCCCAAATGGGCTCCGAAATATCACTTTGCAGTTTCCACGAAAAGAGTGTTAGCACACTGCTTCCTGAGGTCTAAGTTGTAAGTCTGTGAGATGAACTCACTGATCAGAAAGAAGTTTCTCAGAAAGATTCTTTCACGTTTTGAACTGATGAAATTTCCTTTATCAGCGTAGGCGTCAATGAGATACAAAGGACCCCTTCTCAGGATCCTCAACACAGTGTTAATGGACTGCTCCACAAAACGTAACTGTAACTCCGTGAGATGAATTCACACATCACCAAGAAGTTTCTATGAAAGCTTCTTTCTACTTTTCATCTGAGGACATTTCCTTGTCACCGTAAGCTTCATTGCGCTATGAAGTATCTCATTGCAGATTTCCAGAAAACTGTGTTAACAAACTGATCACTGAAGAAAAACTTGTAAATCGGTGAGTTGCATTCACACATGGCAATGCAGTTTCTCAGCAGGCTTCTTTCCAGTTTTAATGTGAGGATATTTCCTTTTTCACCGTAGCCCTCAATGAGCTCCCAATATCACTTTGCAGAATCCACGACAAGAGTGTTAGCAAACTGTTCCAAGAAGGGAGGGGTGGAACTCTGTGTGATGAAGTCACACATCAGAATGCAATCTCTCAGAAACCTTCTCTCTAGTTATTATGTGAGGATATTTCCTTTTCCACCATGACCCCCTAAGGGCTCCCAAATATCACTTTGCAGAATACACGAATGGAGTGTTAGCAAACTGCTTCCTGAGGTCTAAGTTGTAAGTCTGTGAGATGAAATCACTGATCAGAAAGAAGTTTCTCAGAAAGCTTCTTTCACGTTTTGAACTGATGAAATTTCCTTTATCAACGTAGGCCTCAATACGATCAAAAGAAGCCCTTCTCAGGTTCCTCAAAGAGAGTGTTAATGGACTGCTCCACTAAACATAAGTGTAACTCTGTGATATGAATTCACACATCACCAAGAAGTTTCAAAGAACGGTTCTTTCTAGTTTTCATCTGAGCGTATTCCCTTTGTCACCGTAAGCTTCATTGCGCTATGAACTATCTAATAGCAGATTTCCAGAAAACTGTGTTAAGAAAATGATCACTGAAGAGAAACGTGTAACTCTGTGAGATGCATTCACACATGGCAATGCAGTTTCTCAGAAGGCTTCTTTGAACTTTTAATCTGAGTATATTTCCATTTTCACCGTAGCCCTCAATGAACTCCCAAATATCACTTTGCAGAATCCACGACAACAGTGTTAGCAAACTGTTCCAAGAAGGGAAGGGTGGAACTCTGTGTGATGAAGTCACATATCCGAAGGCAATCTCTGAGAAAACTTCTCTAGTTATTATGTGAGGATACTTCCTTTTTCACCCTGGGCCCCATAGGGTTCCCAAATATCACTTTGCAGAATCCACGACAACAGTGTTAGCAAACTGTTCCAAGAAGGGAAGGGTGGAACTATGTGTGATGAAGTCACACATCAGAAAGCAATTTCTCAGAAAGCTTCTCTCTAGTTATTATGTGAGGATATTTCCTTTTTCACCATGGGCCCCTATGGGCTCCCAAATATCACTTTGCAGTTTCCACGAAAAGAGTGTTAGCAAACTGCTTTCTCTAATTTGTAAGTCTGTGGCATGAACTCACTAATCAGAAAGAAGTTTCTCAGAAACTTCCCCATCAACTCGTCAGCTCCCATCAATTCATCATTTATATCATTATATCATGTATAACTCCCCAGTGCAATCCCTCCCTCCTCCCCCCTCCCCATGATAGGCCCCAGTGTGTAATGATCCCCTTCCCGAGTCCATTTGATCTCATTGTTCAGTACCCACCTATGAGTGAGAACATGCGGTGTTTGGTTTTCTCTTCTTGTGATAGTTTGCTAAGAATGATGGTTTCCAGCTGCATCCATGTCCCTACAAAGGACGCAAACTCATCCTTTTTTATGGCTGCATAGTATTCCATGGTGTATATGTGCCACATTTTCTTAATCCAGTCTGTCACAGATGGACATTTGGGTTGATTCCAAGTCTTTGCTATTGTGAATAGTCCCACAATAAACATACGTGTGCATGTGTCTTTGTAGTAGACTAATTTATAATCCTTTGGGTATATACCCAGTAGTGGGATGGCTGGGTCATATGGTACACCTAGTTCTAGATCCTTGGGAATTGCCATACTGTTTTCCATAATGGTTGAACTAGTTTACAATCCCACCAACAGTGTAAAAGCGTTCCTATTTCTCCACATCCTCTCCAACACCTGTTGTTTCCTGACTTCTTAATGATTGCCATTCTAACTGGTATGAGATGGTATCTCATTGTGGTTTTGATTTGCATTTCTCTGATGGCGAGTGATGATGAGCATTTTTTCATGTGTCTGTTGGCTGTATGAATGTCTTCTTTTGAGAAATGTCTGTTCATATCCTTTGCCCACTTTTTGATGGGGTTGTTTGCTTTTTTCTTGTATATTTGTTTGAGTTCTTTGTAGGTTCTGGATATTAGCCCTTTGTCAGATGAGTAGATTGCAAAAATTTTCTCCCATTCTGTAGGTTGCCTATTCACTCTGATGGTAGCTCCTTTTGCTGTGGAAAAGCTCTTTAGTTTAATTAGATCCCATTTGTCAATTTTGGCTTTTGCTGCCGTTGCTTTTGGTGTTTTAGACATGAAGTCCTTGCCCATGCCTACGTCCTGAATGGTACTACCTAGATTTTCTTCTAGGGTTTTTATGGTATTAGGTCTAACATTTAAGTCTCTAATCCATCTTGAATTAATCTTCGTATAAGGGGTAAGGAAAGGATCCAGTTTCAGCTTTCTACTTATGGCTACCCAATTTTCCCAGCACCATTTATTAAATAGGGAATCTTTTCCCCATTTCTTGTTTCTCTCAGGTTTGTCAAAGATCAGATGGTTGTAGATGTGTGGTATTATTTCTGAGGACTCTGTTCTGTTCCATTGGTCTATATCTCTGTTTTGGTACCAGTACCATGCTGTTTTGGTTACTGTAGCCTTGTAGTGTAGTTTGAAGTCAGGTATCGTGACGCCACCAGCTTTGTCCTTTTGACTTAGGATTGTCTTGGCAATGTGGGCTCTTTTTTGGTTCCATATGAACTTTAAAGCAGCTTTTTCCAATTCTGTGAAGAAACTCATTGGTAGCTTGATGGGGATGGCATTGAATCTATAAATAACCTTGGGGAGTATGGCCATTTTCATGATATTGATTCTTCCTATCCATGAGCATGGTATGTTCTTCCATTTGTTTGTGTCCTCTTTGATTTCACTGAGCAGTGGTTTGTAGTTCTCCTTGAAGAGGTCCTTTACATCCCTTGTAAGCTGGATTCCTAGGTATTTGATTCTCTTTGAATCAATTGTGAATGGAAGTTCATTCCTGATTTGGCTCTCTGCTTGTCTGTTACTGGTGTATAAGAAAGCTTGTGATTTTTGCACATTAATTTTGTATCCTGAGACTTTGCTGAAGCTGCTTATCAGCTTAAGGAGATTTTGGGCTGAGACAATGGGGCTTTCTAATTATACAATCATGTCATCTGCAAACAGGGACAATTTGACTTCTTCTTTTCCTAAATGGATACCCTTGATTTCTTTCTCTTGCCTGATTGCCCTAGCCAGAACTTCCAAGACTATGTTGAATAGGAGTGGTGAGAGAGGGCATCCTTGTCTTGTGCCAGTTTGCAAAGGGAATTCTTCCAGTTTTTACCCATTCAGAATGATATTACCTGGGGGGTTGTCATAAATAGCTCTTATTATTTTGAGGTACGTTCCATGAATACCGAATTTATTGAGCTTTTTTAGCATGAAGGGCTGTTGAATTTTGTCAAAAGCCTTTTCTGCATCTATTGAGATAATCATGTGGTTCTTGTCTTTGGTTCTGTTTATATGCTGGATTACGTTTATTGATTTGCGAATGTTGAACCAGCCTTGCATCCCGGGGATGAAGCCCACTTGATCATGGTGGATAAGCTTTTTGATGTGCTGCTGAATCCGTTTTGCCAGTATTTTATTGAGAATTTTTGCATCGATGTTCATCAGGGATATTGGTCTAAAATTCTCTTTTTTTGTTGTGTCTCTGCCAGGCTTTGGTATCAGGATGATGTTGGCCTCGTAAAATGAGTTAGGGAGGATTCCCTCTTTTTCTATTGCTTAGAATAGTTTCAGAAGGAATGGTGCCAGCTCCTCCTTGTACCTCTGGTAGAATTCAGCTGTGAATCCATCTGGTCCTGGACTTTTTTGGTGGGTAGGCTATTAATTGTTGCCTCAAATTCATAGCCTGCTATTGGTCTATTCAGGGATTCCACTTCTTCCTGGTTTAGTCTTGGGAGAGTGTAAGTGTCCAGGAAATTATCCATTTCTTCTAGATTTTCTAGTTGATTTGCGTAAAGGCGTTTATAGTATTCTCTGATGGTTGTTTGTATTTCTGTGGGGTCGGTGGTGATATCCCCTTTATCAATTTTTATTGCGTCTATTTGATTCCTCTCTCTTTTCTTCTTTATTAGTCTTGCTAGCGGTCTGTCAATTTTGTTGATCTTTTCAAAAAACCAACTCCTGGATTCATTGATTTTTTGGAGGGTTTTTTGTGTCTCTATCTCCTTCAGTTCTGCTCTGATCTTAGTTATTTCTTGCCTTCTGCTAGCTTTTGAATGTGTTTGCTCTTGCCTCTCTAGTTCTTTTAATTGTGATGTTAGAGTGTCAATTTTAGATCTTTCCTGCTTTCTCTTGTGGGCATTTAGTGCTATAAATTTCCCTCTACACACTGCTTTAAATGTGTCCCAGAGATTCTGGTATATTGTATCTTTGTTCTCATGGTTTCAAAGAACATCTTTATTTCTGCTTTCATTTCCTTATGTACCCAGTAGTCATTCAGGAGCAGGTTGTTCAGTTTCCATGCAGTTGAGCGGTTTTGATTGAGTTTCTTAGTCCTGAGTTCTAGTTTGATTGCACTGTGGTCTGAGAGACAGTTTGTTATAATTTCTGTTCTTGTACATTTGCTGAGGAGTGCTTTACTTCCAACTATGTGGTCAATTTTGGAATAAGTGCGATGTGGTGCTGAGAAGAATGTATATTCTGTTGATTTGGGGTGGAGAGTTCTATAGATGTCTATTAGGTCCGCTTGGTGCAGAGATGAGTTCAATTCCTGGATATCCTTGTTAACTTTCTGTCTGGTTGATCTGTCTAATGTTGACAGCGGAGTGTTGAAGTCTCCCATTATTATTGTATGGGAGTCTAAGACTCTTTGTAAGTCTCCAAGGACTTGCTTTATGAATCTGGGGGCTCCTGTACTGGGTGCATATATATTTGGGAGGGTTATCTCTTCCTGTTGAATTGATCCCTTTACCATTATGTAATGGCCTTCTTTGTCGCTTTTGATCTTTGATGGTTTAAAGTCTGTTTTATCAGAGACTAGGATTGCAACCACTGCTTTTTTTTGTTCTCCATTTGCTTGGTAAATCTTCCTCCATCCCTTTAATTTGAGCCTATGTATGTCTCTGCATGTGAGATGGTTCTCCTGAATTATTCTCACATAATAATTAGAGAGAAGATTTCTTAGAGATTGCTTTCTGATGTGTGACTTCATCACACAAAGTTCCACTCTTCCATTCTTGGAACAGTTTGCTAACAATGTTGTCGTGGATTCTGCAAAGTGATATTTGGGAGCCCCTAGGGGTCCATGGTGAAGAAGGAAATATCCTCACATAATAACTAGAGAGAAGCTTTCTGAGAGATTTCCTTCTGATGTGTGACTTCATCACACATAGTTCCACCCTTCCCTTCTTGGAACAGTTTGCTAACCCTGTTGTCATGGATTCTGCAAAGTGATATTTGGGAGCTCATTGAAGGCTATGGTGAAAAATTAAATATCCTCAGATTAAAACTTTAAAGAAGCCTTCTGAGAAACTGCATTGCCATGTGTGAATGCAACTGACAGAGGTCCACGTTTCTCTTCAGTGATAAGTTTGTGAACACAGTTTTTTGGAAATCTGCAATTAGATACTTTATAACCCACTGAAGTTACGGTGACAAAGAAAATATCCTCAGTTGAAAACTAGAAAGAAGCTTTCTGAGAAACTTCTTGGTGATGTGTGAATTCATCTCACAGAGTTTCACTTATGTTTCTTGGAGCAGTCCATTAACACTGTCTTTGAGGAACCTGAGAAGGGCTTCTTTGGATCGCACTGAGGCCTACGCTGATAAAGGAAATTTCATCAGTTCAAAACGTGAAAGAAGCTTTCTGAGAAACTTCTTTCTGATCAGTGAGTTCATCTCACAGACTTACAACTTAGACCTCAGGAAGCAGTTTGCTAACACTCTTTTAGTGGAAAATGCAAAGTGATATTTCGGAGCCCTTAGGGGCCCATGGTGAAAAAGGAAATATCCTCACATAATAACTAGAGAGAAGCTTTCTGAGAGATTGCTTTGTGACGTGTTACTTCATCACACAGAGTTCCACCTTTCCCTTCTTGGTACAGTTTGCTAACACTGTTGTCGTGGATTCTGCAAAGTGATATTTGGGAGCCCATAGGGGACCACGGTGAAAAAGGAAGTATCCTCACACAAAACTAGAGAGAAGGTTTCTGAGAGATTGCTTTCCGATGTATGACTTCATCACACAGAGATCCCCCCTTCCCTTCTTGGAACAGTTTGATAACACTGTTGTCGTGGATTCTGCAAAGTGATATTTGGGAGCTCATTGAGGGGTGCGGTTAAAAAGCAAATATCGTCAGATTTAAACTGGAAAGAAGCCTTCTGAGAAACTGCATTGCCATGTGTGAATGCAATTCACAGAGTTACACGTTTCTCTTCAGTGATCACTTTGTTAACACAGTTTTCTGGATATCCGCAATTAGGTACTTCATAGCGCAATGAAGCTTACGGTGAGAAAGGAAATATCCTTGCATGAAAACTAGAAAGAAGCTTTCTGAGAAACTTCTTCGTTATGTGTGAATTCATCTCACAGAGTTACACTTCTGTTTCGTGGAGCAGTCCATTAACACTATCTTTGTGGAAACTGAGGAGGGCTTCTTTGGATCGCATCGAGGCCTACGCTGATAAAGGAAATTTCCTCAGTTCAAAACGTGAAAGAAGCTTTCTGAGAAACTTCTTTGTGATCAGTGTGTTCATCTCACAGACTTACAACTTAGACCTCAGGAAGTAGTTTGCTAACACTCTTTTGGTGGAAAATGCAAAGTTATATTTCGCAGTCCATAGGGGCCCATGGTGAAAAAGGAAATATCCTCACATAATAACTAGAGAGAAGCTTTCAGAGATTGCTTTGTGACGTGTTACTTCATCACACAGAGTTCCACCTTTCCTTTCTTGGAACAGTTTGCTAACACTGTTGTCGTGGATTCCGCAAAGTGATATTTGGGAGCCCATAGGGGACCATGGTGAAAAAGGAAGTATCATCACACAAAAACAAGAGAGAAGGTTTCTGAGAGATTGCTTTCCGATGTATGACTTCATCACACAGAGATCCCCCCTTCCCGTCTTGGAACAATTTGATAACACTGTTGTCGTGGATTCTGCAAAGTGATATTTGGGAGCTCATTGAGGGATACGGTTAAAAAGCAAATATCATCATATTAAAACTGGAAAGAAGCCTTCTGAGAAACTGCATTGCCATGTGTGAATGCAATTCACAGAGTTACACGTTTCTCTTCAGTGTTCAGTTTGTTAACACAGTTTTCTGGAAAGCTGTAATTGTATACTTCATTTCGCAATGAAGCTTATGGTGACAAAGGAAATATCCTCTCATGAAAACTACAAAGAAGATTTCTTAGAAACTTCTTGGTGATGTGTGAATTCATCTCACAGAGTTACACTTCTGTTTCGTGGAGCATCCATTAACACTGTCTTTGAGGAACCTGAGAAGGGCTTCCTTGGATCGCATTGAGGCCTAGGCTGCTAAAGGAAATTTCATCAGTTCAAAACTTGAAAGAAGCTTTCTGAGAAACTTCTTTCTGATCAGTGAGTTCATCCCACAAACTTACAACTTAGAGAAAGCAGTTTGCTAACACTCTTTTCGTGGAAACTGCCACGTGATACTTGGGAGCCCATAGGGGCCCATGGTGAAAAAGGAAATATCCTCACATAATAACTAGAGAGAAGCTTTCTGAGAGATTGCTTTGTGACGTGTTACTTAATCACACAGACTTCCACCTTTCCCTTCTTGGACCAGTTTGCTAACACTGTTGTCGTGGATTCTGCTAAGTGATATTTGGGAGCCCATAGGGGACCATGGTGAAAAAGGAAGTATCCTCACACAAAAACTAGAGAGAAGGTTTCTGAGAGATTGCTTTCCGATGCATGACTTCATCACACAGAGATCCCCCCTTCCCTTCTTGGAACAGTTTGATAACACTGTTGTCGTGGATTCTGCAAAGTGATATTTGGGAGCTCATTGAGGGGTACGGTTAAAAAGCAAATATCGTCAGATTAAAACTGGAAAGAAGCCTTCTGAGAAACTGCATTGCCATGTGTGAATGCAATTCACAGAGTTACACGTTTCTCTTCAGTGATCACTTTGTTAACACAGTTTTCTGGATATCCGCAATTAGAAACTTCATTGCGCAATGAAGCTTACGGTGACAAAGGAAATATCCTTACGTGAAAACTAGAAAGAAGCTTTCTGAGAAATTTCTTCATGATGTGTGAATTCATCTCACAGAGTTACACTTATGTTTCGTGGTGCAGTCCATTAACACTATCTTTGTGGAACCTGAGGAGGGCTTCTTTGGATCGCATCGAGGCCTACGCTGATAAAGGAAATTTCCTCAGTTCAAAACGTGAAAGAAGCTTTCTGAGAAACTTCTTTGTGATCAGTGTGTTCATCTCACAGACTTACAACTTAGACCTCAGGAAGCAGTTTGCTAACACTCTTTTGGTGGAACATGGAAAGTGATATTTCGGAGCCCTTAGGGGCCCATGGTGAAAAAGGAAATATCCTCACATAATAACTAGAGAGAAGCTTTCTGAGAGATTGCTCTCTGATGTGTGACTTCATCACAGAGAGTTCCACTTTTCCCTTCTTGGAACAGTTTGCTAACACTGTTGTCGTGGATTCTGCAAAGTGATATTTGGGAACCCATAGGGGCCCATGGTGAAAAAGGAAGTGTCCTCACATGAAAACTAGAGAGAAGCTTTCTGAGAGATTGCTTTCGGATATGTGACTTCATCACACATGGTTAAACCCTTCCCTTCTTGGAACATTTTGCTAACGCTGTTGTCGTGGATTCTGCAAAGTGATATTTGGGAGCCCATTGAGGGCTATGTTGGAAAAGGAAATATCATCAGATTAAAACTGGAAAGAAGACTTCTGAGAAACTGCATTGCCATGTGTGAATGCAGCACACAGAGTTACACGTTTCTCTTCAGTGATCTGTTTGTTAACACAGTTTTCTGGAAATCTACAATTAGATACTTCATAGCGAAATGAAGCTTACGGTGACAAAGGAAATATCTTCAGATGAAAACTAGAAAGAAGCTTTCATAGAAACTTATTGGTGATGTGTGAATTCACCTCACAGAGCTACACTTATGTTTCGTGAAGGAGTCCATTATTACTGTCTTTGAGGAACCTGAGAAGGGCTTCTTTGGATCGCATTGACGCCTACGCTGATAAATGAAATGTCATCAGTTCAAATCGTAAAAGAAGCTTTCTGAGAAAATTCTTTCTGATCAGAGAGTTCATCTCACAGTCTTACACCGTAGACCTCAGTAAGCAGTTTGCTATCACTATTTTCGTGAAAAGTATAAAGTGATATTTGGGAGCCCATAGCGGTCCATGGTGAAAAAGGAAATATCCTCACACAATAATTAGAGAGAAGCTTTCTGAGAGATTGCTTTCTGATGTGTGACTTCATCACAAGGGTTCCACCCTTCCTTTCTTGGAACAGTTTGCTAACACTGTTGTCGTGGATTCTGCAAAGTGATATTTGAGAGCCCTTAGGGGCCCATGGTGAAATACGAAGTTGCCTCACATAATAACTAGGGAGAAGCTTTCTGAGCGATTGCTTTCCGATATGTGACTTCATCACACAGAGTTCCACCCTTCCCTTCTTGGAACAGTTTGCTAACACTGTTGTCGTGGATTCTGCAAAGTAATATTTGGGAGCTGATTGAGGGCTATGGTGAAAAAGGAAATATCCTCAGATTAAAACTGGAAAGAAGCCTTCTGAGAAACTGCATTGCCATGTGTGAATGCAACTCACAGAGTTACACGTTTCTCTTCAGTGATCAGTATGTTAATACACTTTTCTGAAAATCTGCAATTAGATACTTCATTGCACAATGAAGCTTACGGTGACAAAGGAAATATCCTAAGATGAAAACTAGAAAGAAGCTTTCTTAGAAACTTCTTGGTGATGTGTGAATTCATCTCACAGATTTACACTTATTTTTTGTGGAGCAGTCCATTAATACTGTCTTTGAGGAACCTGAGAAGGGCTTCTTTGGATCACGTTGAGGCCTACGCTGATAAAGGAAATTTCGCCAGTTCATAACGTGAAAGAAACTTTCTGAGAATCTTCTTTATGGTCAATGAGTTCATCTCACAGACCTACACCTTAGATATCAGGACGCAGTTTGCTAAAACTCTTTTCGTGGAAACTGCAAAGTGATATTTGGGAGCCCACAGGGGCCCTTGGTGAAAAAGGAAATATCCTCACATAATAACTAGAGAGAAGCTTTCTGAGAGATTGTTTTCAGATGGGTGACTTCATCACACAGAGTTCCACCCTTCCTCTCTTGGAACAATTGGCTAACACTGTTGTCGAGGATTCTGCAAAGTGATATTTGGGATCCCATAGGGGCCCATGGTGAAAAAGGAAATACCCTCACATTATAACTAGAGAGAAGCTTTCTGAGAGATAGCTTTCCTATGTGTGGCTTCATCACACAGAGATTCACCTTACCCTTCCTGGAACAGTTTGCTGACACTCCTGTCATGGATTCTGAAAAGTGATATTTGGGAACCCATAGGGGCCCAGGGTGATAAAGGAAGTATCCTGACATAAAAATAGGTGAGAAGCTTTCTGAGAGATTGTCTTCTGGTGTGTGACTTCATCACATAGAATTCCACCCTTCCCTTCTTGGAACAGTGTGCTAACACTGTTGTCGTGGATTCTGCAAAATGATATTTCGGAATCCATAGGGGCCCATGGTGAAAAAGGAAGTATCCTCACATAAAAACTAGAGAGAAGCTTTCTGAGAGATTTCTTTCGGATATGTGACTTCATCACACATGGTTCCACCCTTCCATTCTTGGAAAAGATTGCTAACACAGTTGTCGTGGATTCTGCAAAGTGATATTTGGGAGCCCATTGAGGGCTATGTTGAAAAAGGAAATATCCTCATATTAAAAGTGGAAAGAAGCCTTCTGAGAAACTGCATTGCCATATGTGAATGCAACTCACTGAGTTACACGTTTCTCTTCCGTGATCAGTTTGTTAACACAGTTTTATGGAAATCTGCAATTAGATACTTCATAGTGCAATGAAGCTTACGGTGACAAAGGAAATAATCTCAGATGAAAACTAGAAAGATGCTTTCTTAGAAACTTCCTGGTAATGTGTGAATTCATCTCACAGAGTTACACTTATGTTTCGTGAAGCCGTCCATTCACTCTGTCTTTGAGGAACTTGAGAATGGCTTCTTTGGATCGCATTGAGACCTACGGTGATAAAGGAAATTTCATCAGTTCAAAACGTGAAAGAAGATTTCTGAGAAACTTCTTTCTGATCAGTGAGTTCGTCTCACAGAGTTACAATTTAGACCTCAGGAAGCAGATTGGTAACACTCTTTTCGTGGAATCTGCAAAGTGATCTTTGGGAGCCCATAAGGGCCTATGGTGAAAAAGGAAATATCCTCAGATAATAGCTAGAGAGAAACTGTCTGAGAGATTGCTTTCAGATGTGTGACTTCATCACACAGAGTTCCAGCCTTCCCTTCTTGGAACAGTTTGCTAACACTGTGGTCGTGAATTCGGAAATGTAATATTTAGAATCCCTTAGGGGCCCCTGGTGAAAAAGGAATTATCCTCACATAAAAACTAGTGAGAAACTTTCTGAGAGATTGCCTTCTCTTGTGTGACTTCATCACACAGAGTTCCACACTTGCCTTCTTGGAACAGTTTGCTAACACTGTTGTCGTGGATTCTGCAAAATGTTATTTCGAAGCCCATAGGGGCACATGGTGAAAAAGGAAATATCCTCACATAATAACTAGAGAGAAACTTTCTGAGAGATTGCTTTCTGATGTGTGACTTCATCACACAGAGTCCCACCCTTCCCTTCTTGGAACAGTTTGCTAACACTGTTGTCGTGGATTCTGCAAAGGGATATTTGGGAGCCCTTTTTGCCCGAGGGTGAAATCGGAAGTATCCTCACATAAAAACTACAGAGAAGCTTGCTGAGAGATTGCTTTCGGATATTTGACTTCATCACACAGAGTTGAAACCTTCCCTTCATGGAGCAGTTTGCTATCACTGTTGTCGTGGATTCTGCAATGTGATATTTGGGAGCTCATTGAGGGCTATGGTGAAAAAGGAAATATCCTCAGATTAAAAGTGGAAAGAAGCCTTCTGAGAAACTGCATTGCCATGTGTGAATGCTACTCACAGAGTTACACGTTTCTCTTCAGTGATCAGTTTGTTAACACAGTTTTCTGGAAATCTGCTATTAGATGCTTCATAGCGCTATTAAGCGTATGGTGACAAAGGAAATATCCTCAGATGAAAACTAGAAAGAAGCTTTTTAGAAACTTCTTGGTGATGTGTGAATTCATCTCACAGAGTTACACTTAGGTTTCGTGGAGCAGTCCATGAACACTCTCTTTGAGGAACCTGAGAAGGGCTTCCTTGGATCGCATTGAGGCCTACGCTGATAAAGGAAATTTCATCCGTTCAAAACATGAAAGTACCTTTCTGAGAAACTTCTTTCTGATCAGAGAATTCATCTCACAGACTTACAACTTAGAACTCAGGAGGCAGCTTGCTAACACTCTTTTCGTGAAACTGCAGAGTGATATTTAGGAGCCCATAGGGGCCTATGGTGAGAAAGGAAATATCCTCACATAATTACTAGAGAGAAGCTTTCTGAGAGATTGCTTTCTAATATGTAACTTCATCACACAGAGTTCCACCCTTCCCTTCTTGGAACAGTTTGCTAACACTTTTGTCGTGAATACTGCAAAGTGATATTTGGGATCCATAGGGTCCCATGGTGAAAAAGGAAGTATCCTCACATAAAAACTAGTGAGAAACTTTCTGAGAGATTGCTTTCAGATGTGTGACTTCATCACACAAAGTTCCACACTTCCCTTCTTCGAACAGTTTGCTAACACTGTTGTCGTGGATTCTGCAAAATGATATTTCGAAGCCCATAGGGGCCCATGGTGAAAAGTGAAATATCCTCACATAATAACTAGAGAGAAGCTTTCTGAGAGATTGCTTTCTGATGTGTGACTTCATCACACAGAGTTCCACCCTTCCCTTCTTGGAACAGTTTGCTAACACGGTTTTCCTGGATTATGCAAAGTGATATTTGGGAGCTCATTGAGGGCTATGGTGAAAAAGGAAATATCCTCAGATTAAAACTGGAAAGAAGCCTTCTGAGAAACTGCATTGCCATGTGTGAATGCAATGCACAGAGTTACAGGTTTCTCTTCAGTGATCAGTTTGTTAACACAGTTTTCTGGAAATCTGCAATTAGATACTTCATAGCGCAATGAAGCTTACGGTGACAAAGGAAATATCCTCACATGAAAACTAGAAAGAGGCTTTCTTAGAAACTTCTTGGTGATGTGTGAATTCACTCCAAAGAGTTACACTTATGTTTCGTGGAGCAGTCCATTAACACTGTCTTTGAGGAACCTGAGAAGGGCTTTTTTGGATCACATTGAGGCCTACACTCATAAAGGAAATTTCATCAGTTCAAAACGTGAAAGAAGCTTTCTGAGAAACTTCTTTCTGATCAGTGAGTTCATCTCACACACTTACAATTTAGACCTCAGGAAGCAGTTTTCTAACACTCATTTTGTGGAAACTGCAAAGGGATATTTGGGATCCCATAGGGGCCCGTGGTGAAAAAGGAAATATCCTCACATAATAACTAGAGAGAAGCTTTCTGAAAGATTGCTTTCTGATGTGTGACTTCATCACACAGAGTTCCTCCCTTCCCTTCTTGGAACAGTTTGCTAACAGTGTTGTCGTGGATTTTGCAAAGTGATATTTGGGAGCCCATAGGGGCCCATGGTGAAAAGAGAAGTATCCTCACATAAATACGAGAGAGAACCTTTCTGAGAGATTGCTTTCTGATATGTGAGTTCATCACACAGAATTGCACCTTTCCCTTCTTGGAACAGTTTGCTAACACTGTTGTCGTGGATTCTGCAAAATGACATTTGGGAGCTCATTGAGGGCTATGGTGAAAAAGGAAATATCCTCAGATTAAAACTGGAAAGAAGCCTTCTGAGAAACTGCATTGCCATGTGTGAATGCAACTCACATAGTTACACTTTTCTCTTCAGTGATCAGTTTGTTAACACAGTTTTCTGGAAATCTGCAATTAGATAATTCATAGCGCAATGAAGCTTACGGTGACAAAGGAAATATCCTCAGATGAAAACTAGAAGGAATCTTTCCTAGACACTTCTTGGCGATTTGTGAATTCATCTCACAGAGTTACACTTACGTTTCGTGGAGCAGTCCTTTAACACTGTCTTTCAGGAACCTGAGAAGGGCTTCTTTGGATTACATTGAGGCCTACACTATTAAAGGAAATTTCAACAGTTCAAAACGTGAAAGAAGCTTTCAGAGAAACTTCTTTCCGATCAGTAAGTAAATCTCACAGACTTACACCTTAGACCTCAGGAAGTAGTTTGCTAACACTCTTTTGATGGAAACTGCAAAGTGATATTTGGGAGGCCAAAGGGGCCCATGGTGAAAAAGTAAATATCCTCACATAATAAATAGAGAGAGGATTTATGAGAGATTGCTTTCTGATGTGTGACTTCATCACAGAGAGTTCCACACTTCCCTTCTTGGAACTGTTTGCTAACACTGTTGTCGTGGATTCTCCAAAGTGATATTTGGGAGAAATTAGGGGCCCAGGGTGAAAAACGAAGTATGCTCCCATAAATACTAGAGAGAAGCTTTCTGAGAGATTGCTTTCTGATGTGTGACTTCATCACACATAGTTCCACCCTTCTCTTCTTGGAACAGTTTGCTAACACTGTTGCGTGAATCCTGCAAAGTGATATTTGGGAGCCCATAAGGGCCCATGGTGAAAAATGAAGTATCCTCACATAAAAATTTGAGAGAAGCTTTCTGAGATATTGCTTTCTGTTGTGTGGCTTCATCACACAAAGTTCCACCCTTCCCTTCTTGGAACAGTTTGCTAACATTCTTGTCTTGGATTCTGCAAAGTGATATTTGGGAGCTCATTGAGGGCTATGGTGAAAAAGTATATATCCTCAGATTAAAACTGGAATGAAGCCTTCTGGGAACTCCATTGCCATGTGTGAATGCAACTCACAGAGTTACACGTTTCTTTTCAGTGATCAGTTTGTTAACACTGTTTTCTGGAAAACTGCAATTAGATACTTCATAGCGCAATGAAGCTTACGGTGACAAAGGAAGTATACTCAGATGAAAACCAGAAAGAAACGTTCTTAGAAACTTCTTGGGGATATGTGAATTCATCTCACAGAGTTTCCCTTATGTGTCGTGGAGCAGTCCATTAACACTGTCTTTGAGGAACTTGAGAAGGGCTTCTTTGGATCGCATTCAGGCCTACGCTGATAAAGGAAATTTCATCAGTTCAAAACGTGAAAGAAACTTTCAGAGAAACATCTTTCTGATCAGTGAGTTAATCTCACAGACTTACAACTTAGACCTCAGTAAGCAGTTGGCTAACACTATTTTCGTGAAAATTACAAAATGATATTTGGGAGCCCATAGCGGTCCATGGTGAAAAAGGAAATATCCTCACATAATAATTAGAGAGAAGCTTTCTGAGAGATTGCTTCCTGATGTGTGACTTCATCACACAGAGTTCCACCCTTCCTTTCTTGGAACAGTTTGCTAAAACTGTTGTCGTGTATTCTACAAAGTGATATTTGGGAGTTCTTTGAGGGCTATGGTAAAAAAGGAAATATACTCAGATTAAAACTGGAAAAAAGGCTTCTGAGAAACTGCATTGCCATGTGTGAATGCAACTCACAGAGTTACACGGTTTTCTTCAGTTATCAGTTTCTTAACAGTTTTCTAGAAATCTGCATTTAGATACTTCATAGTGTAATGAAGCTTACAGTGACAAAGGAAATATCCTCAGATGAAAACTAGAAAGAAGCTTTCTGAGAATCTTCTTGGTGATGTGTGAATTCATTTCAAAGAGTTACACTTATGTTTCATGGAGCAGTCCATTAACACTGTCTTTGAGGAACCTGAGATGGGCTTCTTTGGATCGCAATCAGGCCTACGCTGATAAACGAAATTTCAAAAGTTCAATACGTGAAAGAAGCTTTCTGAGAAACTTCTCTCTGATCAGTGAATTCATCTCACAGACTTACAACTTAGACCTCAGGAAGCAGTTTGCTAACACTCTTTCGTGGAAAATGCAAAGTGATATTTGGGAGCCCATAGGGGCCCATGGTGAAAAGGAAATATACTCACATAATAACTAGAGAGTAGCTTTCTGACAGATTGCTTTGTGATGTGTGACTGCATCACCCAGAGTTCCACCCTTCCCTTCTTGGAACAGTTTGCTAACACTGTTGTCTTGGATTCTGCAAAGTGATTTTTGGGAGTCCATAGGGGCAAAATGTTGAAAAAGGAAATATCCTCACATAATAACTAGAGAGAAGCTTTCTGAGAGATTGCTTTCTGATGTGTGACTTCATCACACAGAGTTCCACCCTTCCCTTCTTGGAACAGTTTGCTAACAATGTTGGTGTGGATTCTGCAAAGTGATATTTGGGAGCCCATAGGGGCCCATGGTGAAAAAACAAGTAACCTCACATAAGAACTAGAGAAAAGCTTTCTGAGAGATTGCTTTCCAATATGTGCCTTCATCACACAGAGTTCCACCCTTCCCGTGTTGGAACAGTTTGCTAACACTGTTGTCGTGGATTCTGTAAAGTGACATTTGGGAGCTCCTTGAGGGTTATGGTGAAAATGGAAATATCCTCAGATTAAACTGGAAAGAAGCCTTCTGATAAACTGCATTGCCATGTGTGAATGCAACTCACAAAATGCACGTTTCTCTTCAGTGATCAGTTTGTTAGCACAGTTTTCTGGAAATCTGCAATTAGATACTTTATGGAGCAATGAAGCTTACGGTGACAAAGGAAATAACCTCAGACGAAAACTAGAAGAAGCTTTCTTAGAAACTTCTTGGTGATGTGTGAATTCGTCTCACAGAGTTACACTTATATTTCTTGGAGCAGTCCATTAACACTGTCTTGAGGAACCTGGGAAGGGCTTCTTTAGATCACATTGAGGCCTACGCTGATAAAGGAAATTTCATCAGTTCAAAAGGTGAAGGAAGCTTTCTGAGAAACTCCTTTCTAATCAGTGAGTTCATCTCACAGACTTACAACTTAGACCTCAAGAAGCAGTTTGCTAACACTCTTTTCGTGGAAAAGGCAAAGTGATATTTGGGAGCCCTTAGGGTCCCATAGGGGAAAAGGAAAAAAACTCAAATAATAACTAGAGAGGTTTCTGAGAGATTGCTTTCTGATGTGTGACTTCATCACTTAGAGTTCCACCATTCCCTTCTTGGAACAGTTTGCTAACACTGTTTTTGTGGATTCTACAAAGCGATATGTGGGAGCCCATAGGGGCCCATGGTGAAAAAAGAAGTATCCTCACATAAGAACTAGAGAGAAGCGTTCTGACAGACTGCTTTCTGATATGTGACTTCATCATGCAGAGTTCCACCCTTCCCTTCTTGGAACAGTTTGTTATAACTGTTTTTGTGGATTCTGCAAAGTGATATTTGAGAGCTCCTTGAGGACTATGGTGAAAAAGGAAATATCCTCAGATTAAAACTGTAAAGAAGCCTTCTAAAAAACTGCATTGCCATTTGTGACCGCAACTCACAGAGTTACACGTTTTCTCTTCAGCGATCAGTTTGTTAACACAGTTTTCTGGATATCTGCAATGAAGTACTTCCTAGCGCAATGAAGCGTACGGTGATAAAGGAAATATCCTCAGATGAAAACTAGAAAGAAGCTCTCTTAGAAAATTCTTAGTGATATGTGAATTCATCTCAGCGAGTTACACTTATGTTTCGTGGAGCAGTCCATTAACAGTGTCTTTCAGGAACGTGAGAAGGGCTTTTTTGGATCGCATTGAGGCCTATGCAGGAAAAGGAAATTTCATCAGCTCAAAAGGTGAAAGAAGCTTTCTGAGAAACTTCCTTCTGATCAGTGAGTTCATCTCACAATCTTACAATTTAGAACTGAGTAAGCAGTTTGCTACCACTCTTTTCTTGGAAACTGCAAAGTGATATTTGGGAGCCCATTGTGGCCCATAGTGAAAAAGGAAATATCCTCATTTAATAACTAGAGAGAAGCTTTCTGAGAGATTGCTTTCTGATGTGTGACTTCATCCCACAGAGATCCAACCTTCCCTTCTTTGAACAGTTTGCTAACACTGTTGTCCTGGATTGTGCAAAGTGATATTTGGGAGCCCATAGGGGCACAGAGTGAACAAGGAAGTATCCTCACATAAAAACTAGAGAGAAGCTTTCTGAGAGATTGCTTCCTGCTGTGTGACTTCATCACACAGAGTTCCACCCTTCCCTTCTTGGAATAGTTTGCAAACACTGTTGTCGTGGATTCTGCAAAGTGATATTTGGGAGCCCTTAGGGGCCCATGGTGAAAAAGGAAGTATCCTCACATAAAAACTAGAGAGAAGCTTTCTGAGAGATTGCTTTCGCATATGTGACTTCATCACACAGAGTTCCACCCTTCCCTTCTTGGAACAGATTGCTAACACTGTGGTCCTGTATTCTGCAAAGTGATATTTAGGAGCTCAATGAGGGCTATGGTGAAAAAGGAAATATCCTCAGATTAAAACTGGAAGGCAGCCTTCTGAGAAACTGCATTGCCATATGTGAATGCAACTCACAGAGTTACACGTTTCCATTCAGTGATCAATTTGTTACCACAGTTTTCTGGAAATCTGCAATTGGATACTTCATAGCACAATGAAGGTTATGGTGACTAAGGAAAAATCCTCAGATGAAAACTAGAAAGAAGTTTTCCTAGAAACTTCTTGGTGATGTGTGAATTCATCTCACAGAGTTACACTTATGATTCGTGGAGCAGTCCATTAACACTGTCTTTGAGGAACCTGAGAAAGGCTTCTTTGGACCGCATTGAGGCCTACGCTGATAAAGGATCTTTCATCAGTTCCAAACCTGAAAGAAGCTTTTTGAGAAACTTCTTTCTGATCAGTGAGTTCACCTCAAAGACTTACAACTTAGACCTCAGGAAGCAGTTTGCTAACACTGATTTCATGGAAACTGCAAAGTGATATTAGGGAGCCCATAGGGGCCCATTTTGAAAAAGGAATATCCTCACATAATAACTAGAGAGAAGCTTTCTGAGAGATTGCTTTCTGATGTGTGACTTCATCACACAGAGTTCCACCGTTCCCTTCTTGGAACAGTTTGATAACACTGTTGTCGTGGATTCTGCAAAGTGATATTTGGGAGCTCATTGAGGGCTATGGTGATAAAGGAAATATCCTCAGAATAAAACTGAAAAGAAGCCTTCTGAGAAACTGCATTGTCATGTGTGAATGCAACACACAGAGTTACACGTTTCTCTTCAGTGATCCGTTTGTTAACACAGTTTTCTGGAAATCTACAATTAGATACTTCATAGCGCAATGATGCTTACGGTGACAAAGGAAATATCCTCAGATGAAAACTAGAAGGAAGCTTTCTTTGAAACTGCTTGGTAAAGTGTGAATTCATCTCTCAGCATTACACTTACATATCTTAGAGCAGTCCATTAACACTGTCTTTGAGGAATCTGAGGAGGATTTCTTTGGATCGCATTGAGGCCTACGCTGATAAAGGAAATTTCATCAGTTCAAAACGTGAAAGAAGCTTTCTGAGAAACTTCTTTCTGATCAGTGAGTTCATCTCACAGACTTACACCTTTGTCCTCAGGAAGCAGTTTGCTAACATTCTTTCCGTGGAAACTGCAAAGACATATTTGGGAGCCCATAGGGGCCCATGGTGAACAAGGAAATATCCTCACATAATAACTAGAGAGAAGTCTCCTGAGAGATTCCTTTCTTACGTGTGACTTCATCACAGAGAGTTCCTCCCTTCCCTTCTTGGAACAGTTTGCTAACACTGTTGTCGTGGATTCTGCAAAGTGATATTTGGGAGGTCATTGAGGGCTGTAGTGAAAAAGGAAATATCCTCAGAATAAAACTGGTGAGAAGCCTTCTGAGAAACTGCATTGTCATGTGTGAATGCAACTCACAGAGTTACACGTTTCTCTTCAGTGATCAGTTTGTTAACACAGTTTTCTGGAAATCTACAATTAGATACTTCATAGCGCAATGATGCTTATGGTCACAACGGAAATATCCTCAGATGAAAACTAGAAAGAAGCTTTCTTTGAAACTGCTTAGTAATGTGTGAATTCATCTCTCAGAATTACACTTACATATCTTGGAGCAGTCCATTAACACTGTTTTGAGGAACCTGAGAAGGGTTTCTTTGGATCGCATTGAGGCCTACGCTGAAAAAGGAAATGTCATCAGTTCAAAACGTGAAAGAAACTTTCTGAGAAACTACTTTCTGAGCAGTGAGTTCATTAAACAGACTTACAATTTAGACCTCAGGAAGCAGTGTGCGAACACTATTTTCGTGGAAACTGCAATGTTTTTTTTGGGAGCCAATATGGGGCAATGATGAAAAAATAAATATCCTTACATAATAACTACAGAGAAGCCTTCTGAGAGATTGCTTTCTGATGTGTGACTTCATCACACAGAGTTCCACCCTTCCCTTCTTGGAACAGTTGCTAACACTGTTGTCGTGGATTCTGCAAAGTGATATTTGAGAGCCAGTAGGGGACCATGGTGAAAAGGGAAGTATCCTCACATAATAACTAGAGATAAGCTTTCTGAGAGATTGCTTTCCGATGTGTGACTTCATCACACAGAGTTCCACCCTTCCCTTCTTGGAACAGTTTGCTAACGCTGTTTTCATGGATTCTGCAAAGGGATATTTGGGAGCCCATAGGGGCCCTTGGTGAAAACGGAAGTATCCTCACATAATAATTAGAGAGAAAATTTCTGAGAGATTGCTTTGTGATGTGTGACTTCATCACACAGAGTTCCACCCTTCCCTTCTTGGAACAGTTTGCTAACACTGTTGTCGTGGATTCTGCAAGGTGATATTTGAGCTCATTGAGGGATATGGTGAAAAAGGAAATATCCTCAGATTAAAACTGTAAAAAAGAATTCTGAGAAACTGCATTGCCATTTGTGAATGCATCACACAGATTTTCACGTTTTTCTTCAGTGACCAGTTTTTTAACACAGTTTTCTGGAAATCTGCAATTAGATACTTCATAGCGCAGTGAAGCTTACGGTGACAAAGGAAATTTCCTCAGATGAAAAGTAGAAAGTAGCTCTCTTAGAAACTTTTTGGTGATGTGTGAATTCATCTCACAGAGTTACACTTATGTGTCGTGGAGCAGTCCATTAACACTGTCTTTGCGGATCCTCGGAAGGGCTTCTTTGGATCGCATTGTGGCCTACGCTGATAAAGGAAATTTCATCAGTTTAAAACGTGACAGAAGCTTTTTGAGAAACTTCTTCCTGATCAGTGAGTTCATCTCACAGGCTTACAATTTAGACCTCAGGAAGCAGTTTGCTACCACTCTTTTCATGGAAACTGCAAAGTGATATTTGGGAGCCCATAGGGGCCCATGGTTAAAAAGGAAATATCCTCACATAGAAACTAGAGAGAAGCTTTCTGAGAGATTGCTTTCTGTAGTGTCACTTCATCACACAGAGTTCCACCCTTCCCTCCTTGGCACAGTTTGCTAACACTGTTGTCGTGGATCCTGCAAAGTGATATTTGGGATCCCTTAGGGGTCCATGGTGAAAGAAGAAGTATTCTCACATAAAAAATTGAGAGAAGCTTTCTAAGAGATTGCTTTCTGATATGTGACTTCATCACACAGAGTTCCACCCTTCCCTTCTAGGATCAGTTTGCTAACACTGTTGTCATGGATTCTGCAAAGTGATATTTGGGAGCTCAGTGAGGGCTATGGTGAAAAAGGAAATATCCTCTAATTAAAACAGGGAGGAAGCCTTCTGAGAAACTGCACTACCATGTGTGAATGCAACTCACAGAGTTACACGTTTCTCTTCAGTGATCAGTTTGTTAACACAGTTTTCTGGAAATCTGCAATGAGATCCTTCATAGCGCAATGAAGCTTACGGTGACAAAGGAAATATCCTCAAATGAAAAGTAGAACGAAGCTTTCTGAGAAACTTCATGGTGATGTGTGAATTCATCTCACAGAGTTACACTTATGTTTCGTGGAGCAGTCCATTGACACTGTCTTTGAGGAACCTGAGAAGGTCTTCTTTGGATCGCATTGAGCCCTATGCTGATAAAGGAAATTTCTTCAGTTCAAAACATGAAAGAAGCTTTCTGAGAAACCTCTTTCTGATCAGTGAGTTCATCTCAAAGACTTACTCCTTAGACCTCATGAAGCAGTTTGCTAACATTCTTTTCGTGGAAACTGCAAAGTGATATTTGGGAGCTCATTGATGGCTATTTTGAAAAAGGAAATATCCTCAGATTAAAACTCGAAAGAAGCCTTCGGAGAAAGTGCATTGCCATGTGTGCATGTAACTCACAGAGTTACACGTTTCTCTTCAGCGATCAGTGTGTTAACACAGTTTTTTGGAAATCTGCAATTAGATACTTCATAGCGCAATGAAGCTTATGGTGAAAAAGGAAATATCCTCAGATGAAAAGTAGAAAGAAACGTTCTTAGAACTTCATGGTGATGTGTGAATTCGTCTCACAGAGTTACACTTATGTTTCGTGGAGCAGTCCATTAACACTGTCTTTGAGGAAACTGAGAAGGGCTTCTTTGGATCGCATTGAGGCCTACGCTGATGAAGGGAATTTCATCAGTTCAAAACGTGAAAGAATATTTCTGAGAAACTTCTTTGTGATCAGTGAGTTCATCTCACAGACCTACAACTGAGACCTCAGGAAGCAGTTTGCTAACACTGTTTTCGTGGATACTGCAAAGTGATATTTGGGAGCCCATAGGGACCCATGGTGAAAAAGGAAATATACTCACATAATAACTAGAGAGAAGCTTTCTGAGAGATTGCTTTCTGATGAGTGACTTCATCACACAGAGTTCCACCCTTCCCTTCTGGGAACAGTTTGCTAACACTGTTGTCGTGGATTCTGCAAAGTGATATTTGGGAGCCCACAGGGGCCCACGGTGAAAAAGGAAGTATCCTCACATAATAACTATAGAGAAGCTTTCTGAGAGATTGCTTTCTGGTATGTGACTTCATCAACCAGAGTTCCACCCTTCCCTCCTTGTAACAGTTTGCTAACACTGTTGTCGTGGATTCTGCAAAGTGATATTTGGGAGCTCATTGAGGGCTATGTTGAAAAAGGAAATATCCTCAAATTAAAACTGGAAAGAAGCCTTCTGAGAACCTGCATTGCCATGTGTGAATGCAACTCACAGAGTGACACGTTTCTCTTCAGTGATCAGTTTGTTAACACAGTTTTCTGGAAATCTGCAATTAGATACTTCATAGCGTAATAAAGCTTACGGTGACCAAGGAAATTTCCTCAGATGATAAATAGAAAGAAGCCTTCTTAGAAACTTCTTGGTGATGTGTGAATTCATCTCACAGAGTTACACTTATGTATCGTGGAACAGTCCATTAACACTGTCTTCGAGGAACCTGAGAAGGGCTTCTTTGGATCGCATTGAGATATACGCTGATAAAGGAAATTTCATCAGTTCAAAACGTGAAAGAAGCGTTCTGAGAAAATTCTTTCTGATCAGTCAGTTCATCTCACAGACTTACACCTTAGACGACAGGAAGCAGTTTGCTAACACTCTTTTCGTGGAAACTGCAAAGTGATATTTGGGAGCCCATAGGGGCCCATGGAGAAATAGGAATTATCCTCACATAGTAACTAGAGAGACGCCTTCTGAGAGATTGCTTTCTGATGTGTGACTTCATCACACAGTGTTCCACCCTTCCCTTCTTGGAACAGTTTGCTAACACTGTTGCCGTGGATTCTGCAAAGTAATATTTGGGAGCCTTTAGGGGTCCATGGTGAAAAAGGAAATATCCCCACATAATAAGTAGAGATAAGCTTTCTGAGAGATCGCTTTCGGATATGTGACTTCATCACAAAGAGTTCGACCCTTCCCTTTTTGGAACACTTTGCTAACAATGTTGCCGTGGATTCTGCAAAGTGATATTTGGGAACCCTTTGAGGTCTATGGCGAAAAAGGAAATATCCTCAGCTTAAAAATGGAAAGAAGCCTTCTGAGAACCTGCATTGCCATGTGTGAATGCAACTCACAGAGTTACACGTTTCTCTTCAGTGATCAGTTTGTTAACACAGTTTTCTGGAAATCTACAATTAGATACTTCATAGCACAATAAAGCTTACGTTGACAAAGGAAATTTCCTCAGATGAAATCTAGAATGAAGCTTTTTAGAAATTTCTTGCTGATGTGTGAATTCATCTCACAGAGTTACACTTATGTATCGTGGAGCAGTCCATTAACACTGTCTTTGAGGAACCTGAGAAGGGCTTCTTTGGATCGCATTGAGGCCTACGCTGATAAGGGAAATGTCATCATTTGAAAACGTGTAAGAAGCTTTCTGAGAAACTTCTTTCTGATCAGTGAGTTCATCTCACAGACTTACACCTTAGACCTCAGGAAGCAGTTTGCTAACACACGTTTCGTGGAAACTGCAAGGTGATATTTCAGAGCCCATAGGGGCCCAAGGTGAAAAAGGAAATATCCTCACATAAAAACTAGAGAGAAGCTTTCTGAGAGATTGCTTTCTGATGTGTGACTTCATCACACAGAGTTCCACCCTTCCCTTCTTGGAAGAGTTGGCTAACACTGTTGTCGTGGATTCTGCAAAGAGATATTTGGGAGAACATAGGGGCCCACGGTGAAAAAGGAAGTATCCTCACATGATAACTAGAGAGAAGTTTTCTGAGAGTTTGCTTTCCTATATGTGAATTCATCACACAGAGTTCCACCCTTTCCTTCTTGGAACAGTTTGCTAACACTGTTGTCGTGGATTCTGCAACGTGATATTTGAGAGCCCATAGGGGCCCATGGTGGAAAAGGAAGTATCCTCACGTAATAAGTAGAGAGTAGCTTTCTTAGAAATTGCTTTCGGATATGTGACTTCATCACACAGAGTTCCACCCTTGCCTTCTTGGAACAGTATGGTAACAATGTTGTCGTGGATTCTGCATAGTGATATTTGGGAGGTCATTGAGGGCTACGGTGAATAAGGAAATATCCTCAGCATAAAAATGGAAAGAAGCCTTCTGAGAAACTGCATTGCCATGTGTGAATGCAACTCATAGAGTTACACGTTTCTCTTCAGTGATCAGTTTTTTAACACAGTTTTCTGGAAATCTGCAATTAGATACTTCATAGCACAATGAAGCTTACGGTGACAAAGGAAATATCCTCATATGAAAACTAGAAAGAAGCTTTCTGAGAAACTTCTTGGTGATGTGTGAATTCATCTCACAGAGTTACACTTATGTTTCGTGGAGCAGGGCATTAACACTGTCTTTGAGGAACCTGAGAAGGGCGTCTTTGGATCGCATTGAGGCCTATGCTGATAAAGGAAATGTCATTAGTTCAAAACGTGAAAGAAGTTTTCTGAGAAACTTCTTTCTGATCAGTGAATTCATCTCATAGGCTTACACCTTAGACCTCAGGAAGCAGTTTGCTAACACTGTTTTCGTGGAAAGTGCAAAGTGATATTGACAGCCCATAGGGGCCCATGGTGAAAAAGGAAATATCCTCACATAATAACTAGAGAGAAGCTTTCCGAGAGATTTCCTTATGATGTGTGACTTCATCACACAGAGTTCCACCCTTCCGTTCTTGGAACAGTTTGCTAACACAGTTGTCATGGATTCCGCAATGTGATATATGGGATCGCATAGGGGACCATGGTGAAAATGGAAGTATCCTCACATAAAAAGTAGAGAGGCTTTCTGAGAGATTGCTTTCCTATATGTGAATTCATCACACAGCGTTCCACCCATCCCTTCTAGGAACAGTTTGCTAACACTGTTTTCGTGAATTCTGAAAAGTGATATTTGGGAGCCCATAGGGACCCATGGTGAAAAAGGAAATATCCACACATAATAACTAGAGAGAAGCCTTCTGAGAGACTGATTTCTGATGTGTGACTTCATCACACAGAGTTCCACCCTTACCTTCTTGGAGCAGTTTGCTAACACTGTTGTCGTGGATTCGGCAAAGTGATATTTGGGAGCCCATCGAGACCCATAGAGAAAAAGGAAATATCCTCAAATTATTAGTAGAGAGAAGCTTTCTGAGAGATTGCTTTCGGACATGTGACTTCATCACACAGAGTTCCACCCTTCCCATCTTGGAACAGTTTGCTACCAAGGTTGTCGTGGGTTCTGCAAAGTGATATTTGGGAGCTCATTGAGAGCTATGGTGAAAGAGGAAATATTCTCAGCTTTAAAATGGAAACAAGCCTACTGAGAAACTGCATTGCCATGTGTGAATGCAACTCACAGATTTACAAGTTTCTCTTCAGTGATCAGTTTGTTAACACAGTTTTCTGGAAATCTGCAATTAGATACTTCATAGCGTAATAAAGCTTACGGTGACCAAGGAAATTTCCTCAGATGAAAAATAGAAATTAACCTTCTTAGAAACTTCTTGGTGATGTGTGAATTCATCTCACAGAGTTACACTTATGTATCGTGGAGCAGTCCATTAACACTGTCTTAGAGGAACCTGAGAAGGGCTTCTTTGGATCGCATTGAGCCCTACGCTGATAAGGGAAATGTCATCATTTGAAAACGTGAAAGAAGCTTTCTGAGAAACTTCTTTCTGATGAGTGAGTTCATCTCACAGACTTACACCTTAGACCTCAGGAAGCAGTTTGCTAACACTCTTTTCGTGGAAACTGCAAATTGATATTTCGGAGTCCATAGGGGCCCATGGTGAAAAAGGAAATATCCTCACATAAAAACTAGAGAGAAGCTTTCTGAGAGATTGCTTTCTGATGTGTGACTTCATCACACAGAGTTCCACCCTTCCCTTCTTGGAAGAGTTTGCTAACACTGTTGTCGTGGATTCTGCAAAGATATATTTGGGAGCCCATAGGGGCCCATGGTGAAAAAGGAAGTATCCTCACATAATCACTAGAGAGAAGTTTTCTGAGAGTTTGCTTTCCTATATGGGAATTCATCACACAGAGTTCCACCCTTTCCTTCTTGGAACAGTTTGCTAACACTGTTGTCGTGGATTCTGCAACGTGATATTTGGGAGCCCATAGGGGCCCATGGTGGAAAAGGAAGTATCCTCACATAATAACTAGAGAGTAGCTTTCTTAGAATTTGCTTTCGGATATGTGACTTCATCACACAGAGTTCCACCATTGCCTACTTGGAACAGTATGGTAACAATGTTGTCATGGATTCTGCATAGTGATATTTGGGAGGTCATTGAGGGCTATGGTGAATAAGGAAATATCCTCAGCATAAAAATGGAAAGAAGCCTTCTGAGAAACTGCATTGACATGTGTGAATGCAACTCACTGAGTTAGACATTTCTCTTCAATGATCAGTTTGTTAACACAGTTTTCTGGAAATCTGCAATTAGATACTTCATAGCGCAATAAAGCTTACGGTGACAAAGGAAATTTCCTCAGATGAAATCTAGAAAGAAGCTTTTAAAAATTTCTTGGTGATGTGTGAATTCATCTCACAGATTTACACTTATGTATCGTGGAGCAGTCCATTAACACTGTCCTTGAGGAACCTGAGAATGGCTTCTTTGGATTGCATTGAGGCCTACGCGGATAAGGGAAATGTCGTCATTTGAAAACGTGAAAGAAGCTTTCTGAGAAACTTCTTTCTGATCAGTGAGTTCATCTCACCGACTTACACCTTAGACCTCAGGAAGCAGTTTGCTAACACTCTTTTCGTGGAAACTGCAAAGTGATATTTCGGAGCCCATAGGGGCCCATGGTGAAAAAGGAAATATCCTCACATAAAAACTAGAGAGAAGCTTTCTGAGAGATTGCTTTCTGATGTGTGACTTCATCACACAGAGTTCCACCCTTCCCTTCTTGGAAGAGTTTGCTAACACTGTTGTCGTGGATTCTGCAAAGAGATATTTGGGAGCCCATAGGGGCCCATGGTGAAAAAGGAGGTATCCTCACATGATAACTAGAGAGAAGTTTTCTGAGAGTTTGCTTTCCTATATGTGAATTCATCACACAGAGTTCCACCCTTCCCTTCTTGGAGCAGTTTGCTAACACTGTTGTCGTGGATTCTGCAACGTGATATTTGGGAGCCCATAGAGGCCCATGGTGGAAAAGGACGTATCCTCACAAAATAACTAGAGAGTAGCTTTCTTAGAATTTGCTTTCGGATATGTGACTTCATCACACAGAGTTCCACCCTTCCCTTCTAGGATCAGTTTGGTAACAATGTTGTCGTGGATTCTGCATAGTGATATTTGGGAGGTCATAGAGGGCTATGGTGAAAAAGGAAATATCATCAGCTTAAAATGGAAACAAGCCTTCTGAGAAACTGCATTGTCATGTGTGAATGCAAATCACAGATTTACACGTTTCTCTTCTGTGATCAGTTTCTAAACACAGTTTTCTGGAAATCTGCAATTAGATACTTCATAGCGCAATAAAGCTTACGGTGACAAAGGAAATATCCTCAGATGAAAACTAGAAAGAAGCTTTCTTAGAAAGTTCTTGGTGATGTGTGAATTCATCTCACAGAGTTACTCTTATGTTTCGTGGAGCAGTCCATTTACACTGTCTTTGAGGAAACTGAGAAGTGCTTCTTTGGATCGCATTGAGGCCTACGCTGATAAAGGAAATTTCATCAATTCAAAACGTGAAAGAAGCTTTCTGAGAAACTTCTTTCTGATCAGTGAGTTCATCTCACAGACTTACACATTAGACCTCAGGAAGCAGTTTGCTAACACTCTTTTCGTAGAAACTTCAAAGCGATATTTGGGAGCCCACAGGGGCCCATCGTGAAAAAGGAAATATCCTCACATAATAACTAGAGAGAAGCTTTATGAGAGATTGCTTTCTGATGTGTGACTTCATCACACAGAGTTCCACATTTCCCTTCTTGGAAAAGTTTGCTAACACTGTTGTCGTGGATTCTGCAAAGAGAAATTTTGGAGCCTATAGGGGTACATGGTGAAAAAGGAAATATCCTCATATAATAACCAGAGAGAATCTTTCTGAGACATTGCTTTCTGATGTGTGACTTCATCACACAGAGTTCCACCCTTCCCTTCTTGGAAGAGTTTGCTAACATTGTTGTCGTGGATTCTGCGAAGTGATATTTGGGAGCCCATAGGGGCCCACGGTGAAAAAGGAAGTATCCTCACATAAAAACTAGAGAGACGCGTTCTGAGAGATTGCTTTCGGATGTGTGACTTCATCACACAGAGTTCCACCATTCCCTTCTTGGAACAGTTTGCTAACACTTTTGTCGTGTATTGTGCAAAATGATATTTGGGAGCTCATTGAGGGCGATGGTGAAAAAGGAAATATCCTCAGATTAAAACCGGAAAGAAGCCTTCTGAGAAACTGTATTGCCATGTGTGAATGCCACTCACAGAGTTACACGTTTCTCTTCAGTGATCAGTTTGTTAACACAGTTTTCTGGAAATCTGCAATTAGATACTTCATAGCACAATGAAGCTTACGGTGACAAAGGAAATATCCTCAGATGAAAACTAGAAAGAATCTTTCTTAGAAACTTCTTGGTGATGTGTGAATTCATCTCACAGAGTTACACTTATGTTTCCTGGAGCAGTCCATTAACACTGTCTTTGCGGAACCTGAGAACGGCTTCTTTGGATCGCATTGAGGCCTACACTGAAAAGAAAATTACATCAGTTCAAAACGTGAAAGAAGCTTTCTGAGAATCTTCTTTCTGATCAGTGAGTTCATATCACAGACTCACACCTTAGACCTCAGGAAGCAGTTTGCAAACGCTCTTTCCGTTTATTCTGCAAAGTGATATTTGGGAGGCCATAGGGGCCCATGGTGAAAAAAGAAGTATCCTCACATAAGAACCATAGAGAAGCTTTCTGAGAGATTGCTTTCTGATAGGTGACTTCACCACACAGAGTTCCACCCGTCCCTTCTTGAAACAGAATGCTGACACCGTTGAAGTGGATTCTGCAAAGTGATATTTGGGAGCCCATAGGGGCCCATGGTGAAAAAGGAAATATCCTCACATAATAAGTAGAGAGAAGCTTTCTAAGAAATTGCTTTCTGATGTGTGACTTCATCACACAGAGTTCCTCTCTTCCCTTCTTGGAACAGTTTGCTAACACTGTTGTCGTGGATTCTGCAAAGTGATATTTGGGAGCCCATAGGGGCCCATGGTGAAAAAGGAAGTATCCTCACACAAAAACTAGAAAGAAGCTTTCTGAGAGATTGCTTTCTGATATGTGACTACATCACATAGAATTCCACTCTTCTCTTCTTGGAACAGTTTGTGATTAGTGAGTTCATCTCACCGACTTACTACCTAGACCTCAGGAAGCAGTTTGCAAACACTCTTTTCGAGGAAACTGCAAAGTGACCTTTGGGAGCCCTTAAGGGCCAATGATGAAAAAGGAAATATCCTCAGATAATATGTAGAGAGAAGCTGTCTGAGAGATTGCTTTCTGATGTGTGACTTCATCTCACAGAGTTCGACCCTTCCTTTCTTGGACCAGTTTGCTAACACTGTTGTCGTGGATTCTGCAAAGTGATATTTTGGAGCCCATTGAGGGCTATGGTGAAAAAGGAAATATCCTCAGATTAAAACTGGACAGAAGCCTTCTGAGAAACTGCATTGGCATGTGTGAGTGCAACTCAGAGAGTACACGTTTCTCTTCAGTGATCAGTTTGTTAACACAGTTTTCTGGAATCCTGCAATTAGATAATTCAGAGTGCAAAGACGTTTACAGTGACAAAGGAAATACGCTCAGATGAAAACTAGAAAGAAGCTTTCTTAAAAACTTCTTGGTGATTAGTGAATTCATCTCACAGAGTTATACTTATGTTTCATGGAGCAGTCCATTAACACTGCCTTTGAGGAAACTGAGAAGGGCTTATTTGGATCGCATTGAGGCCTACGCTGATAAAGGAAATTTCATCAGTTCAAAACGTGAAAGAAGCTTTCTGAGAAACTACTTTCTGATCAATGAGTTCATTTCACAGACTTACAACTTAGACCTCAGGAAGCAGTTTGCTAACACTGTTGTGATGGATTCTGCAAAGTGATATATGGGAGCCCACAGGGGCCCATGGTGAAAAAGGAAGTATCCTCACATAAAAACTAGAGAGGAGCTTTCTGAGAGATTGCTTTCGGATATGTGACTTCATCACACAGAGTTCAACCCGTCCCTTCTTAACACAGTTTGCTAAAACTGTTGTGGTGGATTCTGCAAAGTGATATTTGGGAGCTCATTGAGGGTTTTGGTGAAAAAGGAAATATCCTCAGATTAAAACTGGAAAGTAAGCCTTCTGAGAGACTACATTACCATGTGTGAATGCAACTCACAGAGTTACACATTTCTTTTCAGTGATCAGTTTGTTAACACAGTTTTCTGGAAATCTGCAATTAGATAATTCATAGCGCAATGAGGTGACAAAGGAAATATCCTCAGATGAAAACTAGAAAGAAGCTTTCTGAGAAACTTCGTGGTGGTGTGGAATTCATCTCACAGAGTTACACTTATGCTTCGTGGAGCAGTCCATTAACACTGTCTTTGAGGAACCTGAGAAGGTCTTATTTTATCGCTTTGAGGCCTATGCTGATAAAGGAAATTTCATCACTTCAAAACGTAATAGAAGCTTTCTGAGAAACTTCTTTCTGATCAGTGAGTTCATCTCACAGACTTACACCTTAGATCTCAGGAACAGTTGGCTAACATTCTTTTTGTGGAATATGCAAAGTGATATTTGGGAGCCCATGGGGACCCATGCTGTAAAAGGAAATATCCTCATATAAAAACTAGAGAGAAGCTTTGTGAGAAATTGCTCTCTGATGTGTGACTTCATCACACAGAGTTCCACCCTTCCCTTCTTATAACAGTTTGCTAACTCTGTTGTCGTGGATTCTGCCAAGTGATATTTGGGAGCCCATAGGGGCCCATGGTGAAAATGGAAGTATCCTCATATAATAACTAGAGAGAAGCTTTCTGAAGGATTGCTGTCCAATATGTGACTTCACCACACAGAGTTCCACCCTTCCCTTCTTGGAACAGTTTGCTAACACTGTTGTCGTGGATTCTGCAAAGTGATATTTGGGAGCTAATAGGGGCCCAAGGTGAAAAAGCAAGTATCCTCAAATGAAAACTAGAGAGAAGCTTTCTGAGTCATTGCTGTCAGATATGTGACTTCATCACACAAAGTTCCACCCTTCCCTTCTTGTCACAGTTTGCTAACACTGCTGTCGTGGATTCTGCAAAGTGATATTTGTTAGCCCAAGGGGCCCACGGTGGAAAAGGAAGTATCCTCACATAAAAACTAGAGAGAAGCTTTCTGAGATATTGCTTTCTGATATGTGACTTCATCACACAGAGTTCCACCCTCCATTCTTGGAACAGTTTGCTAACACTGTTCTCATGGATTCTTCAAAGTGATATTTGGGAGCTCATTGAGGGCTATGGTGAAAAAGGAAATATCCTCAGATTAAAAGTGGAAAGAAACCTTCTGAGAAACTGCATTGCCATGTGTGAATGCAATTGACAGAGTTAAACGTTTCTCTTCAGTGATCAGTTTGTTAACACAGTTTTCTGGAAATCTGCAATTAGATACTTCATAGCACAATGAAGCTTACCTTGACAAAGGAAATATCCTCAGAAGAAAACTAGAAAGAAGCTTTCTTAGAAACTTCTTGGCGATGTGTGAATTCATGTCACAGAGTTACACTTATGTTTCGTGGAGCAGTCCATTAACACTGTCTTTGAGGAATCTGACAAGGGCTTCTTTGGATCGCATTGAGGCCTACGCTGATAAAGGAAATTTCATCAGTTCAAAACATGAAAGAACCTTTCTGAGAAACTTCTTTCTGATCAGTGAGTTCATGTCACAGACCTACATCTTAGACCTCAGGAAGCAGTTTCCTAACACTCTTTTCGTGGAAACTGCAACGGGATATTTGGGAGCCAAGAGGGCCCATGGTGAAAAAGGAAGTATCCTCAAATAAAAACCAGAGAGAAGCTTTCTTAGAGATTGCTTTCTTGTGTGTGACTTCATTAAACAGAGTTCCAACCTTCCCTTCTTGGAACTGTTTGCTAACACTGTTGTCGTGGATTCTGCAAAGTGATATTTGGGAGCTCATTGAGGGCTATGGTGAAAAAGGAATTATCCTCAGATTAAAAATGGAAAGAAGCCTTCTGAGAAACTGCATTGCCATGTGCGAATGCAACTCACAGAGTTACACGTTTCTCTTCAGGGAAGAGTTTGTTAACACAGTTTTCTGGAAATCTGCAATTAGATACTTCATAGCGCAATGAAGCTTATGGTGACAAAGGAAATATCCTCAGATGCAAACTAGAAAGAAGTTTTCTTGGAAACTTCTTCGTGATGTGGGAATTCATATCACAGAGTTACACTTACGTGTCATGGAGCAGTCCATTAACACCGTCTTTGAGAGAAACTGAGAAGGGCTTCTTTGGATCGCATTGATGCCTACATTGATAGTGGAAATTTCATCTGTTCAAAACCTGAAAGAATCTTTCTGAGAACGTTCTTTCTGATCAGTGAGTTCATCTCTCAGACTTACAACTTAGATCTCAGGAAGCAGTTGGCTAACACTCTTTTCGTGGAAATTGCAAAGTGATATTTGGGAGCCCATAGGGGCCCATGGTGAAAAAGCAAGTATCCTCACATAAGAACTAGAGAGAAACTATCTGAGAGATTGCTTTCTGATGTGTGACTTCATCACACAGAGTTCCACCCTTCCCTTCTTGGAACAGTTTGCTAACCCTGTTGTCTTGGATTCTGCAACGTGATATTTGGGAGCCCATTGGGGAACAGGGTGAAAAAGGAAGTATCCTTACATAAAAACTAGAGAGAAGCTTTCTGAGAGATTGCTTTCTGATGTGTGACTTCATCACACAGAGCTCCACCGTTCCCATCTTGGAACAGTTTGCTAACCCTGTTGTCGTGGATTCTGCAACGTGATATTTGGGAACTCATTGAGGGCTACGGTGAAAATGGAAATATCCTCAGATTAAAACTGGAAAGAAGCATACTGAGAAACTGCATTGCCATGTGGGAATGCAACTCAGAGTTACAGGTTTCTCTTCAGTGTTCTTTTTATTAACACAGTTATCGGGAAATCTGCAATTAGATACTTCGTAGCGCAATGAAGCTTACGGTGACAAAGGAAATATCCTCAGATGAAAATTAGAAATAAGCTTTCCTAGAAACCTCTTGCTTATGTATGAATTCATGTCACAGAGTTACACTTATGTTTCGTGGAGCAGTCCACTAACACTGTCTTTGAGGAACCTGAGAAGGGCTTCCTTGTATCGCATTGAGGCCTACGATGATAATGGAAATTTCATCTGTTCAAAACCTGAAAGAAGCTTTCTAAGAAACTTCTTTCTAATCAGTGAGTTCATCTCAGAGACTTACAACTTAGACCTCAGGAAGCAGTTTGCTAACACTCTTTTCGTGGAAACTGCAAAGTGATATTTGTTAGCCCATAGGGGCCCATGGTGAAAAAGGAAATATCCCCACATAAAAATTAGAGAGAAGCTTTCTGAGAGATTACTCTCTTATGTGTGACTTCATCACACAGAGTTCCATCCTCCCCTTCTTGGAACAGTTTGCTGACACTGTTGTCATTGATTCTGCAAAGTGATAATTGGGAGATCATTGAGGGCTATGGTGAAAAAGGAAATATCCTCGGATTACACCTGGAAAGAAGCCTTCAGAGAAACTGCATTGCCATGTGTGAATGCAACTCACAGAGTTACACGTTTCTCTTCAGTGATCAGTGTGTTAACACAGTTTACTGGAAATCTGCAATTAGATAATTCATAGCGCAATGAAGCTTATGGTGACAAAGGAAATACCGCAGAAGAAAATTAGAAAGAAGATTTCTTAGAAACTTCTTGGTGATGTGTGTATTCATATCACAGAGTTACACTTATGTTTCGTGGAACAGTCCATTAACACTGCCCTTGAGGAACCTGAGAAGGGCTTCTTTGGAACACAATGAGGCCAACGCTGATAAAGGAAATTTCATCAGTTCAAAACGTGAAAGAAGCTTTTTGAGAAACTTCTTTCTGGTCAGTGAGTTCATCTCACAGACCTAGAGCTTAGACATCAGGAAGCCGTTTGCTAACACTCTTTTCGTGGAAACTACAAAGTGATATTTGGGAGCCCTTATGGGCCCATGGTGAAAAAGGAAATATCCTCACATAATAACTAGAGAGAAGCTTTCTGAGAGATTGCTTTCTGATGTGTTACTTCATCACACAGAGTTCCACCGTTCCCTTCTTGGAAGAGTTTGCTAACACTGTGGTCGTGGATTCTGCAAAGAGATATTTGGGAGCCCATAGCGGCTCATGTTGAAAAAAGAAGTATCCTCACATAAGAACTAGAGAGAAGCTTTCTGAGAAATTGCTTTCTGATATGTGACTTCATCACACAGAGTTCCACCCATCCCTTCTTGGAACAGTTTGCTACCACTGTTGTCGTGGATTCTGCAAAGTGATATTTGGGAGCTCTTTGAGGGCTATGGTGAAAAAGGAAATATCCTCAGATTAAAACTGGAAAGAAGCCTTCTGAGAAACTGCATTGCCATGTGTGAATGCAACTCACAGAGTTACACGTTTCTCTTCAGTGACCAGGTTGTTAACAAGTTTTCTGGAAATCTGCAATTAGATGATTCATGGCGTAATGAAGCTTACGGTTACAAAGGAAATATCCTCAGATGAAAACTAGAAAGAAGCTTTCTTAGAAACTTCTTCGTGATGGGTGAATTCATCTCACACAGTTACACTTATGTTACGTGGAGCAGTCCATTAACACTGTCTTTGAGGAAACTGAGAAGGGCTTCTTTGGATCGCATTGAGGCCCACGCTGGAAAAGGAAATTTCAGCAGTTCAACACGTAAAAGAAGCTTTCTGAGAAACTTCTTTCTGATCAGTGAGTTCATCTCACAGGCTTGCAACTTAGACCTCAGGAAGCAGTTTGCTAACAGTCTTTTCGTGGAAACTGCAAAGTGATATTTGGGAGCCCCTAGGGGCCCATGGTGAAAAAGGAAATATCCTCACACAAGAACTAGAGAAAAACTTTCTGAGAGATTGCTTTCTGATGTGTGACTTCATCACAGAGAGTTCCACCCTTCCCTTCTTGGAACAGCTTGCTAACGCTGTTGTCGTGGATTCTGCAAAGTGATATATGGGCGCTCAGTGAGACCTATGTCGAAAAAGGAAACATCCTCAGATTAAAACTGGAAAGAAGCCTTCTGAGAAAGTGCATTGCCGTGTGTGAATGCAACTCACAGAGTTACACGTTTCTCTTCAGTGATCAATTTGTTAACACAGTTTTCTGGAAATCTGCAATGAGATACTTCATAGCGCAATGAAGCTTACGGTGACAAAGGAAATATCCTCAGATGAAAACCAGAAAGAAGCTTTCTTAGAAACTTCTTGGTGATGTGTGAATTCAACTCAGAGACTTACACTTTTGTTTCATGGAGCAGTCCGTTAACACTGTCTTTGGGGAACCTGAGCAGAGCTTATTTGGATTGCATTGAGGCCTACGCTAATAAAGGAAATTTCATCAGTTCAAAACGTGAAAGAAGCTTTCTGAGATACTCCTTTCTGATCAGTGAGTGCATCTCACAGAATTGCAACTTAGACCTCAGGAAGCAGTTTGCTAACACTCTTTTCGTCGAAACTGCAAAGTGATATTTAGGTGCCCATAGGGGCCCATGCTGAAATAGGAAATATCCTCACATAATAACTATAGAGAAACTTTCTGAGAGATTGCTTTCTGATGTGTGACTTCATCACACAGAGTTTAACCCTTCCCTTCTTGGAACAGTTTGCTAACACTGTTGTCGAGGATTCTGCAAAGAGATATTTGGGAGCCGATAGGGGCCCAGGGTGAAAAAGGAAATATAGTCACATAAAAACTAGAGAGAAGCTTTCTGAGAGATTGCTTTCGGATATGTGACTTCGTCACACAGAGTTCCACCCTTCCTTTCTTGGAACAGTTTGCTAACACTGTTGTCTTAGATTCTGCAAAGTGATATTTGGGAGCCCATTGAGTGCTAAGGTGAAAAAGGATATATCCCCAGATTAAAACTGGAAAGAAGCCTTCTGAGAAACTGCATTGCCATGTGTGAATGCAACTCACAGAGTTACACGTTTCTCTTCAGTGTTCAGTTTGTTAACACAGTTTTCTGGAAATCTGCAATTAGATACTTCATAGCGCAATGAAGCTTACGTTGAGAAAGGAAATATCCTCAGATGAATACTAGGTAGAAGCGTTCTTAGAAACTTCTTGGTGATGTGTGAATTCGTCTCACAGAGTTATACTTATGTTTCATGGAGCAGTCCAATACTACTGTCTTTGAGGAGCCTGAGAAGGCATTATTTGTATCCCATTGAGACCTACACTGATAAAGTAAATTTCATCACTTCAAAACGTGAAAGAAGCTGTCTGAGAAACATCGCTCTGATCAGTGAGTTCCTCTCACAGACTTACAACTTAGACGTCAGGAAGCAGTTTGCTAACACTCTTTTCGTGCAAACTGCAAAGTGATATTTGGGAGCCCATAGGGGCCAATGGTGAAAAAGGAAGTATCATCACATAATAACTAGAGAGAAGCTTTCTTAGAGATTGCTTTCTGATGTGTGACTTCATCACACAGAGTTCCACCCTTCCCTTCTTGGAACAGTTTGCTAACACTGTTGTCGTGGATTCTGCAAACTGATATTTGGGAGCCCATGGGGCAAATGTTGAAAAAGGAAGTCTTCTCAAATAATAACTAGAGAGAAGCTTTCTGAGAGATTGCTTTCTGATGTGTGACTTCATCACACAAAATTCCACACTTCCAATCTTGGAACAGTTTGCTAACACTGTCGTCGTGGATTCTGCAAAGTGATATTTGGGAACTCATAAGGGCCCATGATGAAAAAGGAAGTATCCTCACATAATAACTAGACAGAAGCTATCTGAGAGACTGCTTTCTGATGTGTGACTTCATCACAGAGAGTTCCACCCTTCCCTTCTTGGAACAGTTTGCTAACACTGTTGTCGTGGATTCTGCAAAGTGATATTTGGGAGGCCATACGGTCCCAGGATGAAAAAGGAAGTATCCTCACATAAAAACTAGAGAGAAGCTTTCTGAGAGATTGCTTTCTGATGTGTTACTTCATCACACAGGGTTCCACCCTTGCCTTCTTTGAACAGTTTTTTAACACTGTTGTCGTTGATTCTGCAAAGTGATATTTGGGAGCTCTTGGAGTTCAATGGCGAAAAAGCAAATATCCTCAGATTAAAACTGGAAAGAAGCCTTCTGAGAAGCTGCATTGCCATGTGTGAATGCAACTCACAGGGTTACACGTTTCTCTTCAGTGATCAGTTTGTTAACACTGTTTTCTGGAAATCTGGAATTAGATACTTCCTAGCGCAATGAAGCTTACGGTGACAAAGGAAATATCCTCAGATGAAAACCAGAAAGAAGCTTTCCTAGAAACTTCTTGGTGATGTGTCAATTCTTCTCACAGTGTTACACTTATGTTTCGTGGGGTAGTCCACTAATACTGTTTTGTGGACCCTTATAAGGGCTTCTTTGGTTCGCATTGAGGTCTACGCTCATAAAGGAAATTTCATCAGTTCAATACGTGAAAGAAGCTTTCTGGGAAACTTCTTTCTGATCAGTGAGTTCATCTCACAGACTTACAACTTAGACCTCAGGAAGCAGTTTGCTAACACTTTTTGGTGGAAACTGCAAAGTGATATTTGGGAGCCCATAGGGGCCCATGGTGAAAAAGGAAATATCCTCACGTAATAACTAGAGAGAATCTTTCTGACAATTGCTTTCTGAAGTGTGACTTCATCACACAGATTTCCACCCTTCCCTTCTTGGAACAGTTTGCTAACACTGTTGTCGTGGATTCTGCAAAGAGATATTTGGGAGCCCATAGGGGCCCAGGTTGAAAAAGGAAATTTCCTCACATAAAAACTTGAGAGAACCTTTCTGAGAGCTTACATTCCGATGTGTGACGTCATCACACATAGTTCCACCCTTCCCTTTTTGAAACAGTTTTCTAAGACTGTTGTCGTGGATTCTGCAAAGTGATATTTGGGAGCTCATTGAGGGCTATGGTGGAAAAGGAAATATCCTCAGATTAAAACTGGAAAGAAGCCTTCTGAGAAACTGCATTGCCATGTGTGAATGCACCTCACAGAGTTACACGTTTCTCTTCAGTGATCAGTTTGTTAACACACTTTTCTGGAAATCTGCATTTAGATACTTCATACTGCAACGAAGCTTATGGTGACAAAGGAAATATCCTCAGATGAAAACTAGAAAGAAGCTTTCTTAGAAACTTCTTGGTGATGTGTGAATTCATCTCACAGAGTTACACTTATGTTCCATGGAGCAGTCCATTAACACTGTCTTTGAGTAAAATGAGAAGGGCTTCTTTGGATCGCATTGAGGCCTACGCTGATAAAGGAAATTTCATCAGTTCAACACGTAAAAGAAGCTTTCTGAGAAACTTCTTTCTGATCAGTGAGTTCATCTCACAGACTTACAACTTAGACCTCAGGAAGCAGTTTCCTAACACTATTTTCGTGGATTCTGCAAAGTGGTATGTGGGAGCCCATAGCGGCCCATGGTGAGAAAGGAAGTATCCTCACATAAATACTAGACAGAAGCTTTCTGAGAGGTTGCTTTCTGATGTGTGACTTCATCACACAGAGTTCCACCCTTCCCTTCTTGGAACAGTTTGCTAACCCTGTTGTCGTGGATTCTGCAAAGTGATATATGGGAGCTCATTGAGGGCTATGGTGAAAAAGGAAATATCCTCAGATTAAAACTGGAAAGAAGCCTTCTGAGATACTGCATTGTCATGTGTGAATGCAACTCACAGATTTACACGTTTCTCTTCAGTGAACAGTTTGTTAACACAGTTTTCTGGAAATCTGCATTTAGATACTTCATAGCGCAATGAAGCTTACGGTGACAAAGGAACTATCCTCAGATGAAAACTACAAAGAAGCTTGCTTAGAAACTTCTTGGGGCGGAGCAAGTTGGCTGAATAGGAACAGCTTCAGTCTCCAACTCCCAGCGCGAGCGACACAGAAGACCGGTGATTTCTGCAATTTCAACTGAGGTACTGGGGTCATCTCACTAGGGAGTGCCGTAAATTCGATGCTGGTCACCTGCTGCAGCCTGACCAGCGTGAGCTGAAGCAGGGCGAGGCATCGCCTCACCTGGAAGCCAAGGGGGAAGGGAATCCGTTTTCCTAGCCAGGGGAACTGAGACACACAACACCTGGAAAATCGGGTAACTCCCACCCCAATACTGCGCTTTAAGCAGACAGGCACACCAGGAGAATATATCCCACACCTGGCCGGGACGGTCCCACGCCCACGGAGCCTCCCTCACTGCTAACACAGCAGTCTGCGGCGATCTATCCGCAAGGCAGCAGCGAGGCTGGGGGAGGGGCGCCCGCCATTGCTGAGGCTTAAGTAGGTAAACAAAGCCGCTGGGAAGCTCGAACTGGGTGGGGCTCACAGCAGCTCAAGGAAGCCTGCCTGTCTCTGTAGTCTCCACCTCTGGGTACAGCGCACAGCTGAAGACCAACAGGGGAAGCAGCGGGGGCCGGTGCAGACGCGAACGACCCTGTCTGACAGCTTTGGGGAGAGCCGTGGATCTCCCAACGCGGAGGTTGAGATCTGAGAACGGACAGACTGCCTGCTCAGGTGGGTCCCTGACCCCTGAGTAGCCTAGCTGGGAGACATCCCCCACTAGGGGCAGTCTGACACCCCACACCTCACAGGGTGGAGTACTTCCAAAGGAAGAGTCAGACAGGTACACTCGCTGTTCAGCAATATTCTATCTTCGGCAACCTCTGCTGCTGATACCCAGGCAAACAGGTCTGGAGTGGACCTCAAGCAATCTCCAACAGACCAACAGACAGTCCTTCTGACTGTCAGAAGCAAAACTATCAAACAGGAAGGACACCTATACCAAAACCCCATCAGTACGTCACCATCATCAAAGACCAGAGACAGATAAAACCACAAAGATGGGGAAGAAGCAGGGCAGAAAAGCTGGAAATTCAAAAAATAAGAGCGCATCTCCCCCTGCAAAGGAGTGCAGCCAATCGCCAGCAACGGATCAAAGCTGGTCAGAGAATGACTTTGACGAGATGAGAGAAGAAGGCTTCAGTCCATCAACCTCTCAGAGCTAAAGGAGGAATTACGTACCCAGCGCTAAGAAACTAAAAATCTTGAAAAAAGAGTGGAAGAATTGACAGCTAGACTAATTAATGCAGAGAAGATCATAAACGAAATGGCAGAGATGAAAACCATGACACGAGAAATACGTGACAAATGCACAAGCTTCAGTAACCAACTCGATCAACTGGAGGAAAGAGTATCAGTGATTGAGGATCAAATGAATGAAATGAAGTATGGGATTATGTAAAAAGATCAAATCTACGTCTGATTGGAGTGCCTGAAAGTGAGGGGGAAAATGGAACCAAGTTGGAAAACACTCTTCAGGATATCATCCAGGAGAACTTCCCCAACCTAGTAGGGCAGGCCAACATTCAAATTCAGGAAATACAGAGAATGCCACAAAGATACTCCTCCAGAAGAGCAACTCAAAGACACATAATTGCCAGATTCACCAAAGTTGAAATGAAGGAAAAAATCTTAAGGGCAGCCAGAGAGAAAGGTCGGGTTACCCACAAAGGGAAGCCCATCAGACTAACAGCAGATCTTTCGGCAGAAACTCTACAAGCCAGAAGAGAGTGCGGGCCAATATTCAACGTTCTTAAAGAAAAGAATTTTAAACCCAGAATTTCATATCCAGCCAAACTAAGTTTCATCAGTGAAGGAGAAATAAAATCCTTTACAGATAAGCAAATGCTTAGAGATTTTGTCACCACCAGGCCTGCCTTACAAGAGACCCTGAAAGAAGCCCTAAACATGGAAAGGGACAACCGGTACCAGCCATTGCAAAAACATGCCAAAATGTAAAGACCATCGAGGCTAGGAAGAAACTGCATCAGCTAACGAGCAAAATAACCAGTTAATATCATAATGTCAGGATCAAGTTCACACATAACAATATTAACCTTAAATGTAAATGGACTAAATGCTCCAATTAAAAGACACAGACTGGCAAACTGGATAAAGAGTCAAGACCCATCAGTCTGCTGTATTCAGGAGACCCATCTCACATGCAGAGACATACATAGGTTCAAAATAAAGGGATGGAGGAAGATCTACCAAGCAAATGGAGAACAAAAAACAGCAGGGGTTGCAATCCTAGTCTCGGAAAAAACAGACTTTAAACCATCAAAGCTTATCCACCATGATCAAGTGGGCTTCATCCCCGGGATGCAAAGCAGGTTCAACATTCGCAAATAAATAAACGTAATCCAGCATATAAACAGAACCAAAGACAAGAACCACATGATTATCTCAATAGATGCAGAAAAGGCTTTTGACAAAATTCAACAGCCCTTCATGCTAAAAACGCTCAATAAATTCGGTATTGATGGAACGTACCTCAAAATGATAAGAGCTATTTATGACAAACCCACAGCTAATATCATTCTGAATGGGCAAAAACTGGAAAAATTCCCTTTGAAAACTGGCACAAGACAGGGATGCCCTCTCTCACCACTCCTATTCAACATAGTGTTGGAAGTTCTGGCTAGGGCAATCAGGCAAGAGAAAGAAATCAAGGGTATCCAGTTAGGAAAAGAAGAAGTCAAATTGTCCCTGTTTGCAGATGACATGATTGTATATTTAGAAAACCTCATCGTCTCAGCCCAAAAGCTCCTTAAGCTGATAAGCAACTTCAGCAAAGTCTCAGGATACAAAATTAATGTGCAAAAATCACAAGCATTCTTATACACCAGTAACAGACAAGCAGAGAGCCAAATCAGGAATGAACTTCCATTCACAATTGCTTCAAAGAGAATAAAATACCTAGGAATCCAACTTACAAGGGATGTCAAGGACCTCTTCAAGGAGAACTACAAACCACTGCTCAGTGAAATCAAAGAGGACACAAACAAATGGAAGAACATACCATGTTCATGGATAGGAAGAATCAATATCGTGAAAATGGCCATACTGCCCAAGGTTATTTATAGATTCAATGCCATCCCCATCAAGCTACCAATGAGTTTCTTCACAGAATTGGAAAAAACTGCTTTAAAGTTCATATGGAATCAAAAAAGAGCCCGCATTGCCAAGACAATCCTAAGTCAAAAGGACAAAGCTGGAGGTGTCACGCTACCTGACTTCAAACTATACTACAAGGCTACAGTAACCAAAACAGCATGATACTGGTACCAAAACAGAGATATAGACCAATGGAACAGAACAGAGTCCTCAGAAATAATACCACACATCTACAGCCATCGGATCTTTGACAAACCTGAGAGAAACAAGAAATGGGGAAAGGATTCCCTATTTAATAAATGGTGCTGGGAAAATTGGCTAGCCATAAGTAGAAAGCTGAAACTGGATCCTTTCCTTACCCCTTATAGGAAGATTAATTCAAGATGGATTAGAGACTTAAATGTTACACCTAATACCATAAAAACCCTAGAAGAAAACCTAGGCAATACCATTCAGGACATAGGCATGGGCAAGGACTTCATGTCTAAAACACCAAAAGCAACGGCAGCAAAAGCAAAAATTGACAAATGGGATCTAATTAAACTAAAGAGCTTTTGCACAGCAAAAGAATCTACCATCAGAGTGAACAGGCAACCTACAGAATGGGAGAATATTTTTGCAACCTACTCATCTGACAAAGGGCTAATATCCAGAACCTACAAAGAACTCAAACAAATATACAAGAAAAAAGCAAACAACCCCATCAAAAAGTGGGCAAAGGATATGAACAGACATTTCTCAAAAGAAGACATTCATACAGCCAACAGACACATGAAAAAATGCTCATCATCACTCGCCATCAGAGAAATGCAGATCAAAACCACAATGAGATACCATGTCACACCAGTTAGAATGGCAATCATTAAGAAGTCAGGAAACTACAGGTGTTGGAGAGGATGTGGAGAAATAGGAACGCTTTTACACTGTTGGTGGGATTGTAAACTAGTTCAACCATTATGGAAAACAGTATGGCAATTCCTCAAGGATCTAGAACTAGATGTACCATATGACCCAGCCATCCCACTACTGGGTATATACCCAAAGGATTATAAATTATTCTACTACAAAGACACATGCACACTTATATTTATTGCGGCACTATTCACAATAGCAAAGACTTGGAATCAACCCAAATGTCCATCTGTGACAGACTGGATTAAGAAAATGTGGCACATATACACCATGGAATACTATGCAGCCATAAAAAAGGATGAGTTTGCGTCCTTTGTAGGGACATGGATGCAGCTGGAAACCATCATTCTTAGCAAATTATCACAAGAAGAGAAAACCAAACACCGCATGTTCTCACTCATAGGTGGGAACTGAACAATGAGATCACTTGGACTCGGGAAAGTGATCATCACACACTGGGGCCTATCATTGGGACGGGGGAGGAGGGAGGGATTGCATTGGGGAGTTATACATGATATAAATGATGAATTGATGGGTGCTGACGAGTTGATGGGTGCAGCACACCAACATGGCATAAGTATATATATGTAACAAACCTGCACGTTATGCACATGTACACTAGAAATTAAAGTATAATAAAAAAAACAAAAAACAAAACAAAAAAAGACAAAAAAAAACAAAACAAAACAAAACAAAAAAAAAGAGTGTTAGCAAACTGTTCCAAGAAGGGAAGGGTGGATCTCTGTGTGATGAAGTCACACATCAGAAACTAATCTCTCAGAAAGCTTCTCTCTATTTAATATGTGAGGATAATTCCTTTTCATCATGGGGAACTATGGGCTCCCAAATATCACTTTTCAGTTTCCACGAAGAGAGGGTAAGCAAACTGTTTCCTGAGGTCAAAGGTGTAAGTCTGTGAGATGAACTCACTGATAAGAAAGAAGTTTCTAAGAAAGCTTCTTTCACGTTTTGAACTGATGAAATTTCCTTTATCAGCATAGGCCTCAATGCGATCCATAGAAGCCCTTCTCAGGTTCCTCAAAGACAGTGTTAATGGACTACTGAAAGAAACATAAGTGTAACTCTGTGAGATGAATTCACACATCAAGAAGATGTTTCTCAGAAAGCTTCTTTCTAGTTTTCATCTGAGGATATTTCCTTTGTAACCGTAAGCTTCATTATGCTATGAAGTATCTAATTGCAGATTTCGAGAAAACTGTGTTAACAAACTGATCACTGAAGAGAAACGTGTAACTCTGTGAGTTGCATTCACACATGGCAATGCAGTATCTCAGAAGGCTTCTTTCCAGTTTTACTCTGAGGATATATCCTTTTTCACCATAGCCCTCAATGAGCTCCCAAATATCACTTTACAGAATCCACGACAACAGTGTTAGCAAACTGTTCCAAGAAGGGAAGGGTGGAACTCTGTGTGATGAAGTCACACATCAGAATGCAATCTCTCAGAAAGCTTCTCTCTAGTTAGTATGTAAGGATACTTCCTTTTTCAACATGGGCCCCTATGGGCTCCCAAATATCACTTTGCAGATTCCTCGAAAATGGTGTTATCAAACCTCTTCCTGAGGTATAAATTGTAAGTCTGTGAGATGACCTCACTGATCAGAAAGAAGTTTCTAAGAAATCTTCTTTCACGTTTTGAACTGATGGAATTTCCTTTATCAGCGTAGGCCTCAATGCGATCCAAAGAAGCCCTTCTCAGGTTCCTCAAAGACAGTGTTAATGGACTGCTCCACGAAACATAAGTGCAACTCTGTGAGATGATTTCACACATCACCAAGAAGTTTCTAAGAAAGCTTCTTTCTAGTTTTCATCTGAGGATATGTCCTTTGTCACCGTAAGCTTCTTTGCACTATGAAGTATCTCATTGCAGATTTCTAGAAAACTGTGTTAATAAAATGAACACTGGAGAGAAACGTGTAACTCTGTGAGTTGCATTCACACATGGCAATTCAGTTTCTCAGAAGGCTTCCTTCCAGTTTTAATGTGAGGATATTTCTATTTTCACCGTCGCCCTCAATGAGCTCCCAAGTATCACTTCGCAGAATCCACGACAACAGTGTTAGTAAACTGTTCCAAGATGGGAGGGGTGGAACTCTGTCTGATGAAGTCACACATCAGAAAGCAATCTCTCAGAAAGTTTCTCTCTAGTTTTTATGTGAGGATACTTCCTTTTTCACCCTGGTCCCCAGTGGGCTCCCAAATATCACTTTGCAGAATCCTCGACAACAGTGTTAGCAAACTGTTCCAAGAAGGAAAGAGTGGAAATCTGTGTGATGAAGTCACACATCAGAAAGCAATCTCCCAGAAAGCTTCTCTGTTGTTATTATGTGAGGATATTTCCTTTATCACCATGGGCCCCTATGGGATCCCAAATATCACTTTGCAGTTTCCACGGAAAGAGTGTTAGCAAACTGTTTCCTGAGGTGTAAGTTGTAAGTCTGTGAGACGAACTCACTGATCGGAAAGAAGTTTCTCAGAAAGGTTCTTTCATGTTTTGAACTAATGAAATTTCCTTTATCAGCGTAGTCCTCAATGCGATCCAAGGAAGCCCTTCTCAGGTTCCTCAAAGACAGTGTTAATGAACTGCACCACGAAACATAAGTGTAACTCTGGGAGGTGAATACACACATCACCAAGAAGTTTCTAAGAAAGCTTCTTTCTAGCTTTCATCTGAGGATATTTCCTTTGTCACTGTAAGCTTCATTGCGCTATGAACTATCTAATTGCAGATTTCCAGAAAACTGTGTTAACAAACTGATCACTGAAGAAAAACGTGTAACTCTGTGAGTTGCATTCACACATGGCAATGCAGTTTCTCTGAAGGCTACTTTCCAGTTTAAATCTGAGGATGTTTCCTTTTTCACCATAGCCTTCAATGAGCTCCCAAATATCAGTTTGCGGAATCCACGACAACAGTGTTTGCAAACTGCTCCAAGAAGGTAAAGGTGAAACTCTGTGTGATGTAGTCACATATCCAAAAGCAATTTCTCAGAAAACTTCTCTCTAGTTTTTATGTGAGGATACTTCCTTTTTAACCATGGGCCCCTATGGATTCCCAAATATCACTTTGCAGAATCCACGACGACAGTGTTAGCACACTGTTCCAAAAATGGAAGTGTGGAATTCTGTGTGATGTAGTCACACATCAGAAAACAATCTCTCAGAAAGCTTCTCTCTAGTTACTATTTGAGAATACTTCGTTTTTCACCATTTGCCCCATGGGCTCCCAAATATCACTTTGCAGAATCCACGACAACAGTGTTAGCAAACTGTTCCAAGAAGGGAAGGGTGGAACTCTGTGTGATGAAGTCAGACATCAGAAAGCAATCTCTCAGAAACCTTCTCTCTAGTTATTATGTGAGGATATTTCCTTTTTCACCATGGGCCCCTATGGGCTCCCCAATATCACTTTGCAGTTTGCACGAAAAGAGTATTAGCAAACTGCTTCCTGACGTCTAAGTTGTAAGTCTGTGAGAGGAACTCACTGATCAGAACGAAGTTTCTCAGAAAGCTTCTTTCACGTTTTGAAGTGATGAAATTTACTTTATCAGTGTAGGTCTCAATGGGATACAAAGAATGCCATCTCAGGTTCCTCAAAGACAGTGATAATGGACTGCTCCATGAAACATAAGTATAACTCTGTGAGATGAACTCACACATCACCAAGAAGTTTCTAAGAACGCTTCTACCTAGTATTCATCTGAGGATATTTCCTTTGTCAACTTAAGCTTCATTGTGCTATAAAGTATCTAATTGCAGATTTCCAGAAAACTGTGTTAAGAAACTGATCACTGTAGAGAAACGTGTAACTCTGTGAGTTGCATTCACACATGGCAATGCAGTTTCTCAGAAGGCTTCTTTCCAGTTTTAATCTGGGGATATATCCTTTTTCACCTTAGCCCTCAATGGGCTCCCAAATATCACTTTGGAGAATCCACGACAACAGTGTTAGCAAGCTGTTCCAAGAAAGGAAGGGTGGAACTCTGTATGATGAAGTCGCATATCCGAAAGCAATCGCTCAGAAAGCTTCTCTCTAGTTTTTATGTGACTATACTTCCTTTTTCACCCTGGGCCCCTATCGGCTCCCAAATATCACTTTGCAGAATCCACGACAACTGTGTTAGCAAACTGTTCCAAGAAGGGAAGGGTTACATTCTGTATGATGAAGTCACACATCAGAAAGCAATCTCTCAGAAAGTTTCTCTATAGTTATTATGTGAGGATATTTCCTTTTTCAGCATGGGCCCCTATGGGCTCCCAAATATCACTTTGCAGTTTCCACGAAAAGAGTGTTAGCAAACTGCTTCCTAGGTCTGAGTTGTAAGCCTGTGAGATGCACTCACTGATCAGAAAGGAGTATGTCAGAAAGCTTCTTTCACTTTTTGAACTGATGAAATTTCCTTTATTAGCGTAGGCCTCAATGCAATCCAAAGAAGCCCTGCTCAGGTTCCCCAAAGACAGTGTTAACGGACTGCTCCACGAAACAAAAGTGTAAGTCTCTGAGTTGAATTCACACATCACCAAGAAGTTTCTAAAAAGCTTCTTTCTAGTTTTCATCTGAGGATATTTCCTTTGTCACCGCAAGCTTCATTGTGCTATGAAGTATCTAAATGCAGATTTCCAGAAAACTGTGTTAATAAACTGATCACTGAAGAGAAACGAGTAACTCTGTGAGTTGCATTCACACACGGCAATGCACTTTCTCAGAAGGCTTCTTTCCAGTCTTAATCTGAGGATATTTCCTTTTTCACCATAGCTTTCAATGAGCTCCCAAATATCACTTTGCAGAATCCACGACAACAGTGTTAGCAAACTGCTTCCTGAGGTCTAAGTTGTAAGTCTCTGAGATGAACTCACTGATCAGAAAGAAGTTTCTCAGAAAGCTTCTTTCAGGTTTTGAACACATGAAATTTCCATTATCAGCGTAGGCCTCAATGCGATACAAGGAAGCCCTTCTCAGGTTCCTCAAAGACAGTGTTAATGGACTGCTCCATGACACATAAGTGTAAGTCTGTAAGATGAATTCCCACATTACCAAGAAGTTTCTAAGAAAGCTTCTTTCTAGTTTTCATCTGAAGATATTTCCTTTGTCAAAGTAAGCTTCATTGCGCTATGAAGTATCTAATTGCAGATTTCCAGAAAACTGTGTTAACAAACTGATCACTGAAGGGAAACGTGTAATTCTGCATGAGTTGCATTCACACATGGCAATGCAGTTTCTCAGAAGGCTTCCTTCCAGTTTTAATCTGAGGGTATTTCCTTTTTCACCGTAGCACTCAATGAGCTCCCAAATATAACTTTGCAGAATCCAAGACAACCGTGTTAGCATACTCTTCCCAGAAAGGAATGGAGTAACTCTGTGTGATGAAGTCACACATTAGAAAGCAATCTCTCAGAAAGGTTCGCTCTATTTTTTATGTGAGGATACTTCCTTTTTCACAATGGGCCCCTAAGTTCTTCCAAATTTCACTTTCCAGAATTCACGACAACAGTGTTAGCAAACTGTTCCAAGAAGAGAAGGGTGGAACTCTGTGTGATGAAGTCCCACCTCAGAAAGCAATCTCTCAGAAAGCTTCTCTCTAGTTTTTTTGTGAGGATATTTCCTTTTTCACCTTGGGCCCCTATGGCCTCCCAAATATCACGTTGCCGTTTCCCCGAAAAGAGTGTTAGCAAACTGCTTCCTGAGGTCTAAGTGTAAGTCTGTGAGATGAACTCACTGATCAGAAAGAAGTTTCCCACAAAGCTTCTTTCACGTTTTGTACTGATGAAATATCCTTTATCAGCATAGGCCTTAATGAGATCCAAAGAAGAACTTCTCAGATTCCTCAAAGACAGTGTTAATAGACTGCTCCAGGAAACATAAGTGTAACTCTGTGAGATGAATTCACACATGACCAAGAAGTTTCTAAGAAAGCTTCTTTCTAGTTCTCATCGGTGGATGTTTCCTTTGTCACCGTAAGCTTCATTACACTATGAAGTATCTAATTGCAGATTTCCAGAAAACTGTGTTAATAAACTGATCACTGAAGAGAAACGTGTAATTCTGTGAGTTGCATTCACACATGGCAATGCCGTTTCTCAGAAGGCTTCTTTCCACTTTGAATCTGAGGATATTTCCTTTTTCACCATAGCCCTCAATGAGATCCCAAATATCACTTTATAGAATCCACGACAACAGTGTTAGCAATCTGTTCCAAGAAGGGAAGTGTGGAACGCTGTGTGATGAAGTCACATATCCGAAAGCAATCTCTCAGAAAGCTTCTCTCTAGGTGTTATGTGAGGATACTTCCTTTTCCAGCATGGGCCCCTATGGGCTCCCAAATATCACTTTGCAGAATCCACGACAATAGTGTTAGCAAACTGTCCCAAGAATGGAAGGGTGGAACTCCATGTGATGAAGTCACACATCAGAAAGCAATCTCTCAGAAAGCTTCGCTCTAGTTATTATGTGAGGATATTTCCTTTTTCACCATGGGTCCTTGGGGCTCCCAAATATCACGTTGAAGTTTACAAGAAAGAGTGTTATCAAACTGCTTCCTGAGGTCTAAGTTCTAAATCTGTGACATGAACACACTGCTCAGATAGAAGTTTCTCAGAAAGCTACTTTCACGTTTTCAACTGATGAAATTTCCGTTATCAATGTAGACCTCAATGCGATCCAAAGAAGAGCTTCTCAGGTTTCTCAAAGTCAGTGATAATGGACTGCTCCACGAAACAAAATTGTAACTCTGTGAGATGAATTCACACATCCCGAAGAAGTTTCTAAGAAAGCTACTTTTTAGTTTTCATCTGAGGATATTTCCTGTGTCACCCTAAGCTTCATTGCGCTATGAAGGATCTTATTGAAGATTTCCAGAAAACTGTGTTAACAAACTGATCACTGAAGAGAACCGTGTAACTCTGTGAGTTGCATTCACAAATGGCAATGCAGTTTCTCAGAAGGCTTCTTTCCAGGTTTAATCTGAGGATATTTCCGTTTTCACAATAGCCCTCAATGAGTTCCCAAATAACACTTTGCAGAATCCATGACAACAGTGTTAGCAAACTCTTCCAAGAAGGGAAGGGTGGAACTCTGGGTGATGAAGTCACACATCAGAATGCAATCTCTCAGAAAAGTTCTCTCTAGTATTGATGTGAGGATACTTCATTTTTCACCATGGGCCTCTATGGGCTCCCAAATATCACTTTGGAATTTCCACGAAAAGAGTGTTAGCAAACTGCTTCCTAAGGTCTAAATTGTAAGGATGTGAGATGAACTCAATGATCACAAAGAATTTTTTCTCAGAAAGCTTCTTTCACGTTTTGAACTGATGAAATTTCCTTTATCAGCGTAGGCTTCAATGCGATCTAAAGAAGCCCTTCTCAGGTTCCTCAAAGACAATGTTAATGGACTGCTCCATACAACATAAGAGTAACTCTGTGAAACAAATTCACACATCACCAAGAACTTACTAAGAAAACTTCTTCTAGTATTCATCTGAGGATATTTCCTTTGTCACCGTAAGCTTCATTGCGCTATGAAGTAACTCATTGCAGATTTCCAGAAAGCTGTGTTAACAAACTGAACACTGAAGAGAAACTTGTAACTCAAGGGTTTCATTCACACATGGCAATGCAGTTTCTCAGAAGGCTTCTTTCCAGTTTTCATCTGAGGATATTTCCTTTTTCACCATAGCCCTAAATGAGCTACCAAATATCACTTTGGAGAATCCACGACAACAGTGTTAGCAAACTGTTCCAAGAAGGGAAGGGTGGAACGCTGTGTGTTGAAGTCACATAACGTAACGGAATCTCTCAGAAAGCTTCTCTCTAGTTATTATGTGAGGATACTTCCTTTTTCACCATTGGCCCCTATGGGCTCCCAAATATCACTTTGCAGAATCCACGACAACAGTGTTAGCAAACTGTTCCAAGAAGGGAAGGGTGGAACTCTGTGTGATGAAGTCACATATCAGAAAGCAATCTCTCAGAAAGCTTCTCTCTAGTTATCATGTGAGGATATTTACTTTTCCTCCATGGGCCCCTAAGGGTTCCCAAATATCACGTTGCAGAATTCACGACAACAGTGTTAGCAAACTGTTCCAAGAAGGGAAGGGTGGAACTCTGTGTGATGAAGTCACACATCAGAAAGCAATCTCTAAGAAAGCTTCTCTCTAGTTATTATGTGAGGATGTTTCCATTTTCACCATGGGCCCCTATGGGCTACCAAATATCACTTTGCAGTTTCCACGAAAAGAGTGTTAGCAAACTGCTTCCTGAGGTCTAAGTTGAAAGTCTGCGAGATGAACTCACTGATGATAAAGAAGTTTCTCAGAAAGCTTCCTTCACGTTTAAGGTACTTTAAGTTCTAGGGTACATGTGCATAACGTGCAGGTTTGTTACATATATATACTTATGCCATGTTGGTGTGCTGCCCCCATCTACTCGTCAGCTCCCATCAATTCATCTTTTATATCATGTATAACTCCCCAGTGCAATCCCTCCCTCTTCCCCCTCCCCATGATAGGCCCCAGTGTGTGATGTGCCCATACCCAAGTCCAAGTGATCTGATTGTTCAGTTCCCACGTATGAGTGAGAACATGTGGTGTTTGGTTTTCTCTTCTTGTGATAATTTGCTAAGAATGATGGTTTCCAGCTGCATCCATGTCCCTACAAAGGACGCAAACTCATCCTTTTTTATGGCTGCATAGTATTCCATGGTGTATATGTGCCACATTTTCTTAATCCAGTCTGTCACAGATGGACATTTGGGTTGATTCCAAGGGTTTGCTATTGTGAATTGTGCCACAATAAACATACGTGTGCATGTGTCTTTGTAGTAGACTAATTTATGATCCTTTGGGTATATACCCATTAGTGGGATGGCTAGGTCATATGGTACATCTAGTTCTAGATCGTTGAGGAATTGCCATACTGTTTTCCATAATGGTTGAACTAGTTTACAATCCCACCAACAGTGTAAAAGTGTTCCTATTTCTCCACATCCTCTCCAACAACTGTTGTTTCCTGATTTCTTAATGATTGTCATTCTCACTGGTGTGAGATGGTATCTCATTATGGTTTTGATTTGCATTTCTCTGATGGCGAGTGATGATGAGCATTTTTTCATGTGTCTGTTGGCTGTATGAATGTCTTCTTTTGAGAAATGTCTGTTCATATCCCTTGTCCACTTTTTGATTGGGTTGTTTGTTTTTTTCTTGTATATATGTTTGGGTTCCTTGTAGATTCTGGATATTAGCCCTTTGTCAGATAATTAGGTTGCAAACATTTTCTCCCATTCTGTAGGTTGCCTGTTCACTCTGATGGTAGTTTCTTTTGCTGTGCAAAAGCTCTTTAGTTTAATTAGATCCCATTTGTCAATTTTGGCTTTTGCTGCCGTTGCTTTGGTGTTTTAGACATGAAGTCCTTGCCCATGCCTATGTCCTGAATGGTACTACCTAGATTTTCTTCTAGGGTTTTTATGGTATTAGGTCTAACATTTAAGTCTCTAATCCATCTTGAATTAATCTTCGTATAAGGGGTAAGGAAAGGATCCAGTTTCAGCTTTCTACTTATGGCTAGCCAATTTTCCCAGCACCATTTATTAAATAGGGAATCCTTTCCGCATTTCTTGTTTCTCTCAGCTTTGTCAAAGATCAGATGGCTGTAGATGTGTGGTATTATTTCTGAGGACTCTGTTCTGTTCCATTGGTCTATATCTCTGTTTTGTTACCAGTAAAATGCTGTTTTCGTTACAGTAGCCTTGTAGTGTAGTTTGAAGTCAGGTAGCGTGACGCCTCCAGCTTTGTCCTTTTGACTTGGGATTGTCTTGGCAATGCGGGCTCTTTTATGGTTCCATATGAACTTTAAAGCAGTTTTTTCCAATTCTGTGAAGAAACTCATTGGTAGCTTGATGGGGATGGCATTGAATCTATAAATAACCTTGGGGAGTATGGCCATTTTCACGATATTGATTCTTCCTATCCATGAGCATGGTATGTTCTTCCATTTGTTTGTGTCCTCTTTGATTTCACTGAGCAGTGGTTTGTAGTTCTCCTTGAAGATTTCCTTTACATCCCTTGTAAGCTGGATTCCTAGGTATTTGATTCTCTTTGAAGCAATTGTGAATGGAAGTTCATTCCTGATTTGGCTCTCTGCTTGTCTGTTACTGGTGTATAAGAATGCTTGTGATTTTTGCACATTAATTTTGTATCCTGAGACTTTGCTGAAGTTGCTTATCAGCTTAAGGAGATTTTGGGCTGAGACAATGGGGTTTTCTCAATATACAATCATGTCATCTGCAAACAGGGACAATTTGACTTCTTCTTTTCCTAACTGGATACCCTTGATTTCTTTCTCTTGCCTGATTGCCCTTGCCAGAACTTCCAAGACCATGTTGAATAGGAGTGGTGAGAGAGGGCATCCCTGTCTTGTGCCAGTTTTCAAAGGGAATTTTTCCAGTTTTTGCCCATTCAGAATGATATTACCTGTGGGTCTGTCATAAATAGCTCTTATTATTTTGAGGTACGTTCCATCAATACCGAATTTATTGAGCGTTTTTAGCATGAAGGGCTGTTGAATTTTGTCAAAAGCCTTTTCTGCATCTATTGAGATAATCATGTGGTTCTTGTCTTTGGTTCTGTTTATATGCTGGATTACGTTTATTGATTTGCGAATGTTGAACCAGCCTTGCATCCCGGGGATGAAGCCCACTTGATCATGGTGGATAAGCTTTCTGATGTGCTGCTGAATCCGGTTTGCCAGTATTTTATTGAGAATTTTTGCATCGATGTTCATCAGGGATATTGGTCTAAAATTCTCTTTTTTTGTTGTGTCTCTGCCAGGCTTTGGTATCAGGATGATGTTGGCCTCATAAAATGAGTTCGGGAGGATTGCCTCTTTTTCTATTGCTTGGAATAATTTCAGAAGGAATGGTACCAGCTCCTCCTTGTACCTCTGGTAGAATTCAGCTGTGAATCCATCTGGTCCTGGACTTTTTTTGGTGGGTAGGCTATTAATTGCTGCCTCAATTTCATAGCCTGCTATTGGTCTATTCAGGGATTCCAATTCTTCCTGGTTTAGTCTTGGGAGAGTGTAAGTGTCCAGGAAATTATCCATTTCTTCTAGATTTTCTAGTTCATTTGCATAAAGGCGTTTATAGTGTTCTCTGATGGTTGTTTGTATTTCTGTGGGGTCGGTGGTGATATCCCCTTTATCATTTTTTATTGCGTCTATTTGATTCCTCTCTCTTTTCTTCTTTATTAGTCTTGCTAGCGGTCTGTCAATTTTGTTGATCTTTTCAAAAAACCAACTCCTGGATTCATTGATTTTTTGGAGGGTTTTTTGTGTCTCTATCTCCTTCGGTTCTGCTCTAATCTTTGTTATTTCTTGCCTTCTGCTAGCTTTTGAATGTGTTTGCTCTTGCCTCTCCAGTTCTTTTAATTGTGATGTTAGAGTGTCAATTTTAGATCTTTCCTGCTTTCTCTTGTGGGCATTTAGTGCTATAAATTTCCCTCTACACATTGCTTTAAATGTGTCTGAGAGATTCTGGTATGTTGTATCTTTTTTCTCATTGGTTTCAAAGAACATCTTTATTTCTGCTTTCATTTCGTCATGTACCCAGTAGTCATTCAGGAGCAGGTTGTTCAGTTTCCATGTAGTTGAGCGGTTTTGATTGAGTTTCTTAGTCCTGAGTTCTAGTTTGATTGCACTGTGGTCTGAGAGACAGTTTGTTATAATTTCTGTTCTTGTACATTTGCTGAGGAGTGCTTTACTTCCAATTATGTGGTCGATTTTGGAATAAGTGCGATGTGGTGCTGAGAAGAATGTACATTCTGTTGATTTGGGGTGGAGAGTTCTATAGATGTCTATTAGGTCCGCTTGTTGCACAGATGAGTTCAATTCCTGGATATCCTTGTTAACTTTCTCTCTGGTTGATCTGTCTAATGTTGACAGTGGAGTGTTGAAGTCTCCCATTATTATTGTATGGGAGTCTAAGCTTCTTTGTAAGTCTGCAAGGACTTGCTTTATGAATCTGGGTGCTCCTGTACTGGGTGCATATATATTTAGGAGGGTTAGCTCTTCCTGTTGAATTGATCCCTTTACCATTATGTAATGGCCTTCTTTGTCTCTTTGGATCTTTGATGGTTTAAAGTCTGTTTTATCAGAGACTAGGATTGCAAACCCTGCTTTTTCTTGTTCTCCATTTGCTTGGTAGATCTTCCTCCATCCCTTTATTTTGAGCCTATGTATGTCTCTGCATGTGAGATGGGTCTCCTGAATACAGCAGACTGATGGGTCTTCACTCTTTATCCAGTTTAATAGTCTGTGTCTTTTAATTGGAGCATTTAGTCCATTAACATTTAAGGTTAATATTGCTATGTGTGAACTTGATCCTGACATTATGATATTAACTGGTTATTTTGCTCGTTAGTTGATGCAGTTTCTTCCTAGCCTCGATGGTCTTTACATTTTGGCATGTTTTTGCAATGGCTTGTACCAGTTGTTCCTTTCCATGTTTAGGGCTTCCTTCAGGGTCTCTTGTAAGGCAGGCCTGGTGGTGACAAAATCTCTAAGCCTTTGCTTATCTGTAAAGCATTTTATTTCTCCTTCCCTTATGAAACATAGTTTGGCTGGATATGAAATTCTGGGTTTAAAATTCTTTTCTTTAAGAACGTTGAATATTGGCCCCCACTCACTTCTGGCTCGTAGAGTTTCTGCCGAGAGATCTGCTGTTAGTCTGATGGGCTTCCCTTTGTGGGTAACCCGACCTTTCTCTCTGGCTGCCCTTAAGATTTTTTCCTTCATTTCAACTTTGGTGAATCTGGCAATTATGTGTCTTGGAGTTGCTCTTCTGGAGGAGTATCTTTGTGGCGTTCTCTGTATTTCCTGAATTTGAATGTTGGCCTGCCCTACTAGGTTAGGGAAGTTCTCCTGGATGATATCCTGAAGAGTGTTTTCCAACTTGGTTCCATTTTCCCCCTCACTTTCAGGCACCCCAATCAGGCGTAGATTTGGACTTTTTACATAATCCCATACTTCTTCCAGGCTTTGTTCATTTCTTTTTCTTCTTTTTTCTTTTGGTTTCTCTTCTCACTTCATTTCATTCATTTGATCCTCAATCGCTGATACTCTTTCTTCCAGTTGATCGAGTCGGTTACTGAAGCTTGTGCATTTGTCACGTATTTCTCGTGTCATGGTTTTCATCTCTGTCATTTCGTTTATGATCTTCTCTGCATTAATTAGTCTAGCAGTCAATTCTTCCACCCTTTTTTCAAGATTTTTAGGTTCTTTGCGCTGGGTACGTAATTCCTCCTTTAGCTCTGAGAAGTTTGATGGACTGAAGCCTTCTTCTCTCATCTCGTCAAAGTCATTCTCTGACCAGCTTTGATCCGTTGCTTGCGGTGGGCTGCGCTCCTTTGCAGGGGGAGATGCGCTCTTATTTTCTGAATTTCCAGCTTTTCTGCCCTGCTTCTTCTCCATCTTTGTCGTTTTATCTGTCTCTGGTCTCTGATGATGGTGACGTACTGATGGGGTTTTGGTATAGGTGTCCTTCCTGTTTGATAGTTTTGCTTCTGACAGTCAGAAGGACTGTCTGTTGGTCTGTTGGAGATTGCTTGAGGTCCACTCCAGACCTGTTTGCCTGGGTATCAGCAGCAGAGGTTGCCGAAGATAGAATATTGCTGAACAGCGAGTGTACCTGTCTGATTCTTCCTTTGGAAGTTTCCTCTCAGGGGTGTACTCCACCCTGTGAGGTGTGGGGTGTCAGACTGCCCCTAGTGGGGGATGTCTCCCAGCTAGGCTACTCAGGGGTCAGGGACCCACCTGAGCAGGCAGTCTGTCCGTTCTCAGATCTCAACCACCGCGTTGGGAGATCCACGGCTCTCCCCAAAGCTGTCAGACAGGGTCGTTCGCGTCTGCACCGGCCCCCGCTGCTTCCCCTGTTGGTCTTCAGCTGTGCGCTGTCCCCAGAGGTGGAGACTACAGAGACAGGCAGGCTTCCTTGAGCTGCTGTGAGCTCCACCCAGTTCGAGCTTCCCAGCGGCTTTGTTTACCTACTTAAGCCTCAGCAATGGCGGACGCCCCTCCCTCAGCCTCGCTGCTGCCTTGCGGATAGATCGCCGCAGACTGCTGTGTTAGCAGTGAGGGAGGCTCCGTGGGCGTGGGACCGTCCCGGCCAGGTGTGGGATATATTATCCTGCTGTGCCTGTCTGCTTAATGCGCAGTATTGGGGTGGGAGTTCCCCGATTTTCCAGGTGTTGTGTGTCTCAGTCCCTCTGGCTAGGAAAACGGATTCCCTTCCACCTTGGCTTCCAGGTGAGGCGATGCCTCGCCCTGCTTCAGCTTACGCTGGTCAGGCTGCAGAGGCTGACCAGCACCGATTTTCCGGCACTCCCCAGTGAGATGATCCCAGTACCTCAGTTGAAAATGCAGAAATCACCAGTCTTTTGTGTCGCTCGCGCTGGGAGTTGGAGACTGGAGCTATTCCTATTCAGCCATCTTACTTTGCCCCAAGAAGTTTCTAAGAAAGCTTCTTTCTAGTTTTCATCTGAGGATAATTTCTTTGTCACCATTAGCTTCATTGGACTATGAAGTATCTAATTGCAGATTTCCAGAAAACTGTGTTAACAAACTGATCACTGAAGAGAAACGTGTAACTCTGTGAGTTGCATTCACATATGGCAATGCAGTTTCTCAGAAGGCTTCTTTCCAGTTTTAATCTGAGGATATTTCCTTTTTCACCATAGATCTCAAAGAGCTCCCAAATATCACTTTCCAGAATCCACGACAACAGTGTTAGCAAACTGTTCCAAGAAGGGAATGGTGGAACTCTGTATAATGAAGTCACACATCAGATAGCAATCTCTCAGAAAGCTTCTCCCTAGTGTTTATGTGAGGATACTTCCTTTTTCACCATGGGCCCCTATGGGCTCCCAAATGTCACTTTGCAGAATCCACGACAACAGTGTTAGCAAGCTGTTCCAATAAGGGACGGGTGGAAAATCTGTGGGATGAAGATACACATCAGAAAGCAATCTCTCAGAAAGCTTCTCTCTAGTTATTATGTGAGGATATTTCCTTTTTCACCATGGGCCCCTATGGGCTCCGAAATATCACCTTGAAGTCTCCACGAAACTAGTGTCAGCAAACTGCTTCCTGAGGTCTAAGTTGTAAGTCTTTGAGATGAACTCACTGATCAGAAAGAAGTTTCTCAGAAAGTTTCTTTCACGTTTTGAACTGATGAAATTTCCCTTATCAGTGTAGGCCTCAATGCGATCCAAAGAAGCCCTTCTGATTTTCCTCAAAGACAGTGTTAATGGACTGCTCCATGAAACATAAGTGTAACTCTGTGAGATGAATTCACACAGCACCAAGAAGTTTCTAGGAAAGCTTCTTTTTAGTTATCATCTGAGGATGTTTCCTTTGTCTCCGTAAGCTTCATTGCGCTATGAAGTATCTAATTGCAGATTTCCAGAAAACTGTGTTAACAAACTGATCACAGAAGAGAAACGTGTAACTCTGTGAGTTGCATTGACTCGTGGCAATGCAGTTTCTTAGAAGGCTATTTTCCAGTTTTAATCTGAGGATATTTCCTTTTTCACCATAGCCCTCAATGAGCTCCAAATATCACTTTCCAGAATCCGCGACAACAGTGTTAGCAAACTGTTACAAGAAGGGAAGGGTGGAATTCTGTGTGATGAAGTCACACATCGGAAAGGAATCTCTCAGAAAGTTTCTCTCTAGTTATTATGTGAGGATACTTCCTTTTTCACCATTGGCCCCTATGGGCTCCCAAAGATCACTTTGCAGAATCCCTGACGACAGTGTTAGCAAACTTTTCCAAGAATGGTAGGGTGGAATTCTGTGTGATGAAGTCACACATCAGAAAGCAATCTCTAAGAAAGCTTCTCTCTAGTTATTATGTGAGGATATTCACTGATCACTGATTCTTTATCACCATGGTCCTCTATGGGCTCCCAAATATCACTTTGCAGAATCCACGACAACAATGATAGCAAACTGTTCCAAGAAGGGAAGGTTGGAACTCTGTGTGATGAAGTAGCACATCAGAAAGCAATCTCTCAGAAAGCTTCTCTCTAGTCATTCTCTGAGGATACTTCCTTTTTCACCATGGGCCCTATGGGCTCCCAAATATCACTTTGCAGAATCCACGACAACTGTGTTATTAAAGTTTTCCAAGACGAGAAGGGTGGAATTCTGTTTGACGAAATCACACATCAGAAAGCAATCTCTCAGAAAGCTTCTCTCTAGTTATTATGTGAGGATATTCACTGATCACTGATCCTTTTTCACCATGGGCCGCTATGGGCTCCTAAATATCACTTTGTAGAATCCACGACAATAGTGTCAACAAACTGTTCCAAGAATGGAAGTGTGGAACTCTGTGTGATGAAGTCAAACATCAGAAAGCACTCTCTCAGAAAGCTTCTCTCTCGTTTTTATGTGAGGATACTTCCTTTTTCACCATGGGCCCCTATGGTCTCCCAAATATAACTTTGCAAAATCCATAACAACAGTGTTAGCAAACTTTTCCGATAATGGTAGGGTGGAATTCTGTGTGACGAAGTCACACATCAGAAGGCAATCTCTCAGAAAGCTTCTCTCTAGTTGTTATGTGAGGATATTCACTGATCACTGATCCTTTTTCACCATGGGACCCTACGGGTTCCAAATATCACTTTGCAGAATCCACGACAACAGTGTTAGCAAACTGTTCCAAGAAGGGAAGGGTGGAACTCAGTGTGATGAAGTCATACATCAGAAAGCAATTTCTCAGAAAGCTTCTTTCATGTTTTGAACTGATGAAATTTCCTTTATCAGTGTAGGTCTCAATGCGATTCAAAGAAGCCCTCCTCAGGTTCCTCAAAGACAGTGTTAATGGACTCCTCCTCGAAAAGTAAGTGTAACTCTGTGAAATGAATTCTCACATCACCAAGACGTGTCTCAGAAAGCTTCTTTCTAGTTTTTTTCTGAGGATATTTCCTATGTCACCATAAGCTTCATTGGGCTATGAAGTATGTAATTGCAGATTTCCAGAAAACTGTGTTAAAAAACTGATCAGTTAAGAGAAACGTGTAACTCTGTAAGTTGCCTTTATACATGGCAATGCATTTTCTCAAAAGGCTTTTTTCCACTTTTAATCTGATGATATTTCCTTTTTCAACACAGATCTCAATGACCTCCCAAATATCACTTTCCAGAATCCACGACAACAGTGTTAGCAAACTGTTCCAAGAATGGAAGGCTGGAACTCTGTGTGATGAAGTCACACACCATAAAGCAATGTCTCAGAAAGGATCTCTCTAATTATTATGTGAGGATACTTCCTTTTTCACCATGGGCCCCTATGGGCTACAAATATCACTTTGCAGAATCCACGACAACAGTGTTAGCAAAGTGTTCCAAGAAGGGAAGTGTGGAACTCTGTATGATGAAGTCACACATCAGAAAGCAATCTCTCAGAAAGCTTCTCTCTAGTTATTATGTGAGGATATTCCTTTTTCAGCATGGGCCCCTTTGGGCTCCCAAATATACCTTTGCAGTTTCCACGTAAAGAGCGTTAGCAAACTGCTTCATGAGGTGTAAGTTGTAAGTCTGTGAGATGAACTCACTGATCAGAAAGAAGTTTCTCAGAAAGCTTCTTTCACGTTTTGAACTGAGGAAATTTCCTTTATCAAAGTAGGCCTCAATGCGATCCAAAGAAGCCCATCTCAGTTTCCTCAAAGACAGTGTTAATGGACTGCTCCACGAAACATAAGTGTAAATCTGGGAGATGAATTCACACATCAACAAGAATTTTCTAAGAAAGCTTCCTTCTAGTTTTCATCTGAGGATAATTGCTTTGTCACCGTAGGCTTCATTGCGCTTTGAAGTTTCTAATTGCGGATTTCCCGAAAACTCTTTAACAATCTGATCACTGAAGAGAAACGTGTAACTCTGTGAGTTGCATTCACACATGGCAATGCTGTTTCTCAGAAGGGTTCTTTCCAGTTTTAATCTATGTTTCCTTTTTCACCATAGCCCTGAATGAGCTCCCAAATATCACTTTGCAGAATCCACGACAACACTGTTATCAAACTGTTCCAAGAAGGGAAGGGTGGAACTCTGTGTGATGAAGTCACACATCAGAAAGCAATCTCTCAGAAAGCTTCTCTCTAGTTATTATGTGAGGATACTTCCTTTTCCATATGGGCGCCTATGGGCTCCCAAATATCACCTTGCTGAATCCGCAACAACAGTGTTAGAAATCTCTTCCAGGACGGGAAGGGTGGAACTCTCTGTGATGAAATCACACATCAGAAAGCAATCTCTCAGAAAGCTTCTTTCTAATTTTTATGTGAGGATGCTTCCTTTTTCACCATGGGCCTCTATGGGCTCCCAAATATCACTTTGCAGTTTCTACGAAAAGATTATTCGGAAACTGCTTCCTGAGGTCCAAGTTGTAAGTCTGTGAGATGAACTCACTGATCAGAAAGAAATTTCTCACAACGCTTCTTTCACGTTTTGAACTGATGAAATTTCCTTTATCAGCATAGGCCTCAATGCGACACAAAGAAGCCCTTCTCAGGTTCCTCAAAGACAGTGTTTATGGACTGCTCCACGAATCATAAGTGAAACTCTGAGAGATGAATTCACAGATCACCAGGCAGTTTCTAAGAAAGCTTCTTTCTAGTTTTCATCTGTGGATATATCCTTTGTCACCGTAAGCTTCATTGGGCAATGACGTATCTAATTGCAGACTTCCAGAAAACTGTGTTAACCAACTGATCACAGAAGGGAAACGTGTAATTCTGTAAGTTGCATTCACACATGGCAATGCAGTTTTTCAGAAGGCTTCTTTCCAGTTTCAATCTGAGGATATTTCCTATTTCACCATAGCCCTCCATGGTCTCCCAAATATCACTTTTCAGAATCCACGACAACAGTGTTAGCTAACAGTTCCAGGAAAAGAAGAGTGGAACTCTGTGTGATGAAGGCACGTATCAGAAAGCAATCTCTCAGAAAACTTCTCTCTAGTTTTTATGTGAGGATAACTCCTTTTTTACCATGGGCCCCTATGGTCTCCCAAATATCAATTTGCAGAATCCACGACAACAGTTTTAGCAAACTGTTCCAAGAAGGGAAGGGTGGATCTCTATGTGATGAAGTCACACATCAGAAACTAATCTCTCAGAAAGATCTCTCTATTTAATATGTGAGGATATTTCCTTTTCATCCTGGGGCCCTATGGGTTCCCAAATATCGCTTTTGAGTTTCCACGAAGAGAGTGTTAGCAAACTGCTTCCTGAGGTCTAAGGTGTAAGTCTGTGAGATGAACTCACTGATAAGAAAGAAGTGTCTCAGAAAGCTTCTTTCACGTTTTGAACTGATGAAATTTCCTTTGTCAGCGTAGGCCTCAATGCGATCCAAACAAGCTCTTCTCAGGTTCCTCAAAGACAGAGTTAATGGACTACTCCAAGAAACATAAATATAACTCTGTGAGATGAATTCACACATCACCAAGAATTTTCTCAGAAAGCTTCTTTCTAATTTTCATCTGAGGATATTTTCTTTGTCACCGTAAGCTTCACTGTGCTATGAAGTATCTAATCGCAGAGTTCCAGAAAACTGTGTTAAGAGCTCCCAAATATCACTTTGCAGAATCCACGACAACAGTGTTAGCAAACTGTTCCAAGAAGGGAAGGGTGGAACTCTGTGTGATGAAGTCACACATCAGAAAGCAATCTCTCAGAAAGCTTCTCTCTAGTTATTATGTGAGGATATTTCCTTTTTCAAAATGGGCCCTTATGGGCTCCCAAATATCACTTTGCAGTTTCCATGAAAAGAGGGTTAGCAAACTGCTCAATGAGGTCTAAGTTGTAAGTCTGTGAGACGAACTCACTGATCAGAAAGAGGTTTCTCAGAAAGCTTCTTTCAGGTTTTCAACTGATGAAATTTCCTTTATCAGCCTAGGCCTCAATGCAATCCAAAGAAGTCATTCTCAGGTTCCTCAACGACAGTGTTAATGGACTGCTCCATGAAACATAAGTGTAACTGTGTGAGATGAATTCACATATCGCCAAGAAGTTTCTAGGAAAGCTTCTTTCTAGTTTTCATCTGAGGATAGTTCCTGTGTAACCGTAAGCTTCATTGCGCTATGAAGTATCTTATTGCAGATTTCCAGAAAACTGAGTTAACAAACTGATCACTGAAGAGAAACGTGTAACTCTGTGGGTTGCATTCACACATGGCAATGCAGTTTCTCAGAAGCGTTCTTTCCAGTTCTAATCTGAGGAGATTTCCTTTTTCACCAGAGCCCTCAATGAGCTCCCAAATGTCACTTTGCAGAATCCACGACAACAGTGTTAGCAAACTGTTCCAAGAAGGGAAGGGTGGAACTCTGTGTGATGAAGTCACATATCAGAAAGCAATCTCTCAGAAACCTTCTCTCTAGTTTTCATGCGAGGATACTTCCTTTTTACCCTGGGCCCCTATGGGCTCCCAAATATCACTTTGCAGAATCCACGACAACAGAGTTAGCAAACTGTTCCAAGAAGGGAAGGGTGGAACTCTGTGTGATGAAGTGACACATCAGAAAGCAATCTCTCATAAATCTTCTCTCTAGTTATTATGTGGGGATATTTCCGTTTTCACCATGCTCCCCTATGGGCTCCCAAATATCACTTTGCAGTTTCCACGAAAAGAGTGTTAGCAAGCTGCTTCCTGAGATCTACATTGTAAATCTTTGAGGTGAACTCACTGATGAGAAAGAAGTTTCTCAGAAAGCTTCTTTCACGTTTTGAACTGATGAAATTTCCTTTGTAAGCGTAGGCCTCAATGCGATCCAAAGAAGCCCATCTCAGGTGCCTCAAAGACAGTGTTAACGGACTGCTCCACGAAACATAAGTGTAACTCTGTGAGATGAATTCAAACATCGCCAAGAAGTTTCTAGGAAAGCTTCTTTCTTGTTTTCATCTGAGGATATTTCCTTTGTCACCGTAAGCTTCATTGCGCTATGAAGTATCTAATTGCAGATTTCCATAAAACTGTGTTGAAAAACTGATCACTGAAGAGAAACGCTTAACTCTGTCCATTGCTTTTACACATGGCCATGCAGTCTCTCAGAAGACTTCTTTCCAGTTTTAATCTGAGGATATTTCCTTTTTCACCATAGCCCCCGACGAGCTCCCAAATATCACTTGGCAGAATCTACGACAACAGTGTTATCAAACTGTTCCAAGAAGGGAAGGGTGGAACTCTGTGTGATGAAATCACCCATGAGAAAGCAATCTCTCAGAAAGCTTCTCTGTAGTGATTATTTGAGGATATTGCCTTTTTCACCATGGGCCCTTTGGGCTCCCAAATATCACTTTGCAGGTTCCATGAAAAGAGTCTTAGCAAACTGCTTAAAGCGGTCTAAGTTTTAAGTCTCTGAGATGAACTCACTGATCAGAATGAATTTTCTCAGAAAGCTTCTTTCAGGTTTTCAACTGATGAAATTTCCTTTATCAGCGTAGGCCTCAATGCGATCCAAGAAGCCCTTCTCAGGTACCTCAAAGACAGTGTTAATGGACTGCTCCACGAAACATAAGTGTAACTCTGTGAGATGAATTCAGACATCGCCAAGAAGTTTCTAGGAAAGCTTCTTTCTAGTTTTCTTCTGAGGATATTTCCTTTGTCACCGTAAGCTTCATTGCGCTATGACGTATCTGATTGCAGATTTCAAGAAAACTGTGTTAACAAACTTATCACTGAAGAGAAACTTTTAACTCTGTGAGTTGCATTCACACATGGCAATGCAGTTTCTAAGAAGGCTTCTTTCCAGTTTTAATCGGAGGATATTTCCTTTTTCACCATAGCCCTCAATGAGCTCCCAAATGTCACTTTGCAGAATCCACGATAACAGTGTTAGCAAACTGTTCCAAGAAGGGAAAGGTGGAACTCTGTGTGATGAAGTCACATATCAGAAAGCAATCTCTCAAAAAGCTTCTCTCCAGTTATTACGTGAGGATACTTCCTTTTTCACCATGGGCCCCTACGGGCTCCCAGATATCACTTTGCCGTTTCCTCAAAAAGAGTGTTAACAAACTGATTCCTGAGGTCTAAGTAGTAAGTCTGTGAGATGAACTCACCGATCAGAAAGAAGTTTCTCTGACAGCTTCTTTCAGTTTTGAACTGATGAAATATCCTTTATCAGCATAGGCCTCAATGCGATCCAAAGAAGCCCTTCTCCGGTTCCTCAAAGTCAGTGCTAATGGACTACACCAGGAAACATAAGTGTAACTCTTTGAGATGAATTCACACATCACCAAGAAGTTACTAAGAAAGATTCTTTCTGGTTTTCATCTGAGGATATTTCCTTTGTCTCAGTAAGCTTCATTGCGCTATGAAGTATCTAATTGCCGATTTCCAGAAAACTGTGTTAACAAACTGATCACTGAAGAGAAACGTGTAACTCTGTGAGTTGCATTCACACAATGCAATGCAGTTTCTCAGAAGGCTTCCGTCCAGTTTTAATCTGAGGATATTTCCTTTTTCACCTTAGCCCTCAAAGAGCTCCCAAATATCACTTTGCAGAATCCACGACAACAGTGTTAGCAAACTGTTCCAAGAAGGGAAGAGTGGTACCCTGTGTGATGAAGTCACACATCAGAAAGCGATCTCTCATAAATCTTCTCTCTAGTTTTTATGTGAGGATAATTCCTTTTTCACAATGGGCCCCTATGGGCTCCCAAATATCACATTGCAGTTTCCACGAAAACAGTGTTAGCAAACTGCTTCCTGAGGTCTAAGTTGTAACTTTGTGAGATGAACTCACTGATCAGAAAGAAGTTTCTCAGAAAGCTTCTTTCACCTTTTGAACGGATTAAATTTCCTTTATCTGCGTAGGCCTCAATGCCATCCAAACAAACCCTTCTCAGGTTCCTCAAAGACAGTGTTAATGGACTGCTCCACGAAAAGTAAGTGTAACTCTGTGAGATGAATTCACACATCACCAGGCAGTTTCTAAGAAAGCTTCTTTCTAGTTTTCATCTGTGGATATACCCTTTTTCACCGTAAGCTTCATTGCGCTATGAAGTGTCTAATTGCAGATTTCCAGAAAACTGTGTTAACAAACTGATCACTGAAGAGAAACGTGTAACTCTGAGAGTTGCATTCACACATGGCAATGCAGTTTCTCAGAAAGCTTCTCTTTAGTTATTATGTGGGGATATGTCGTTTTTCACCATAGCCCTCAATGAGCTCCCCAATATACCTTTGCAGAATCCCTGACAACAGTGTTAGCAAACTGTTCCAAGAAGGGAAGGGTGGAACTCTGTGTGACGAAGTCACACATCAGAAAGCAATCTCTCAGAAAGCTTCTCTCTACTTCTTATGTGACGATATTTACTTTCTCACCATGGGCCCCTATGGGCTCCCAAATATCACTTTCCAGATTCCACGAAAAGAGTGTTAGCAAACTGCTTTCTGAAGTCTAAGTTATAAGTCTGGGAGATGAACTCACAGATCAGAAAGAAGTTTCTCAGAAAGCTTCTTTCACGTTTTGAACGGATGAAATTTCCTTTATCAGCGTAGGCCTCAAAGGGATGCAAGGAAGCCCTTCTCAGTTTCCTCAAAGACAGTGTTAATGGACTGCTCCACGAAACATAAGTGTAACTCTGAGAGATGAATTCACACATCACCAGGCAGTTTCTAAGAAAGCTTCTTTCTAGTTTTCATCTGTGGATATATCCTTTGTCACCGTAAGCTTCATTGCGCTATGAAGTGTCTAATTGCAGATTTCCAGAAAACTGTGTTAACAAACTGATCACTGAAGAGAAACGTGTAACTCTGAGAGTTGCATTCACACATGGCAATGCAGTTTCTCAGAAAGCTTCTCTTTAGTTATTATGTGGGGATATGTCCTTTATCACCATAGCCCTCAATGAGCTCCCCAATATACCTTTGCAGAATCCCTGACAACAGTGTTAGCAAACTGTTCCAAGAAGGGAAGGGTGGAACTCTGTGTGACGAAGTCACACATCAGAAAGCAATCTCTCAGAAAGCTTCTCTCTAGTTATTATGTGAGGATACTTCCTTTTTCACCATGGGCCTCTATGTGCTCCCAAATATCACTTTGCAGAATCCACGAAAACAGTGTTAGCAAACTGTTCCAAGAAGGGAAGGGTGGAACTCTGTGTGATGAAGTCGCACCTCGGACGGCAATCACTCAGAAAGATTCTCTCTAGTTTTTATGTGAGGATACTTCCTTTCTCACCCTGGGCCCCTATGGGCTCCGAAATATCACTTTGCAGCATGCAGGAGAACAGTGTTACCAAACTGTTCCAAGAAGGGAAGGGTGGAACTCTGTGTGATGAAGTCACACATCGGAAAGCAATCTCTCAGAAAGCTTCTCACTACTTATTATGTGAGGATATTTCCTTTTTCACCATGGGGAAACCTATGGGTTCCCAAATAACACTTTGCAGTTTGCACGAAAAGATTGTTAGCAAACTGCTTCCTGAGGTCTAAGTTGTAAGTCTGTGAGATGACCTCACAGATCAGAAAGAAGTGTCTCAGAAAGCTTCTTCACGTTTTGAACTGATGAAATTTCCTTTATCAGCGTAGGCCTCAATGCGATCCAAAGAAGCCCTTCTGACGTTCCTCAAAGACCGTGTTAATGGACTGCTCCCCGAAACATACGTGTAACTCTGTGAGATGAATTCACACATCAACAAGAAGTTTCTCAGAAAGCTTATTTCTAATTTTCATCTGAGGATAATTCCTTTGTCACCATAGGCTTCATTGCGCTATGGAGTATCTAATTGCAGATTTCCAGAAAACTGTGTTAACAAACTGATCACTGAAGAGAAACATGTAACTCTGTGAGTTGCATTCACACATGGCAATGCAGTTTCTCAGAAGGCTTCTTTCCAGTTTTAATCTGAGGATGTTTCCTTTTTCACCAGAGCCCTCAAAGAGCTCCCAAATATCACTTTGCAGAATCCACGACAACAGTGTTATCAAACTGTTCCGAGAAGGGAAGGTTGGAATTCTGTGTGATGATGTCACACATCAGAAAGCAATCTCTCAGAAAGCTTCTCTCTAATTTTTATGTGAGGATACTTCCTTTTTCACCATGGGCCCCTATGTTCTCCAAATATCAGTTTGCAGAATCCGCGACAACAGTGTTAGCAAACTGTTCCAAGAAGGGAAGGGTGAAACTCTGTGTGATGAAGTCTCATATCAGAAAGCAATCTCTAAGAAAGCTTCTCCCTAGTGTTCATGTGAGGATACTTCCTTTTCCACCATCTGCCCCTAAGGGCTCCCAAATATCTCTTTGCAGAATCCACGACAACAGTGTTAGCAAACTGTTCCAAGAAGGGAAGGGTGGAACTCTGTGTGATGAAGTCACACATCAGAAAGCCATCTCTCACAAGGCTTCTCTATAGTTATTATGTGAGGATATTTACTTTTTACCTTTGGCTCCTATGGGATCCCAAATATCACTTTGCAGTTTCCACGAAAAGAGTGTGAGCAAACTGCTTCCTGAAGTCTAAGTTGTAAGTTGGTGAAAGGAACTCACTGGTCAGAAAGAAGTTTCTCAGAAAGCTTCTTTCACGTTTGGAACTGATTTAATTTCCTTTATCAGCGTAGGTCTCAATTCGATCCAAAGAAGCCCTTCTCAGGTTCCTGAAAGACAGTGTTCATGGACTGCTCCACGAAACATAAGTGTAACTCTGTGAGATGAATTCACACATCACCAAAAAGTTTCTAAGAAAGTTTCTTTCTACTTTTCATCTGTGGATATTTCCTTTGTCACCGTAAGCTTCACTGCGCTATGAAGTATCTAATTGCAGATTTCCAGAAAACTGGGTTAACAAACTGATCACTGAAGATAAACGTGTAACTCTGTGAGTTGCATTTACAAATGGCAATGCAGTTTCTCAGAAGGATTCTTTCCAGTTTTCATCTGAGGATATTTCCTTTTTCACCATAGCCCTCAATGAGCTCCCAAATATTCCTTTGCAGTATCAACGACAACAGTGTTAGCAAACTGTTCCTGGAAGGGAAAGGTGGAACTCTGTGTGATGAATTCACATATCAGAAACCAATCTCTTAGAAAGCTTCTCTCTGGTTGTAATGTGAGGATACTTTTTTTTTCACCATGGGCCCCTATTGACTCCCAAATATCACTTTGAAGAATCCACGACAACAGTGTTAGCAGACTGTTCCAAGAAGGCAAGTGTGGGACTCTGAGTGATGAAGTCACACATCAGAAAGCAATCTCTCAGAGAGCGTCGCTCTAATTATTATGTGAGGATACCTCCTTTTCCACCATGAGGCCCTATGGGCTCCTAAATATCACTTTGCAGTTTCCACGAAAAGACTGTTAGCAAACTGTTTCCTGAGGTCTAAGTTGTAAGTCTCTGAGATGAACTCACTGATCAGAAAGAAGTTTCTCAGAAAGCTTCTTTCACGTTTTGAACTGATGAAATTTCTTTTATAAGCGTAGGGTTCAATGCGATCCAAAGATGCCCTTCTCAGGTTCCTCAGAGACAGTGTTAATGGACTGCTCCACGAAACATAAGTGTAACTCTGTGAGATAAATTCACACATCAGCAAGAAGCTCCTAAGGAAGCTTCTTTCTAGTTTTCATCTGAGGATATTTCCTTTGTCACCATAAGCTTCATTGCGCTATGAAGTATCTAATTGCAGTTTTCCAGAAAACTGTATTAACTAACTGATCACTGAACAGAAACGTGTAACTCTAGGAGTTGCATTCACAGATGGCAATGCAGTTTCTCAGAAGGCTTCTTTCCAGTTTTAATTTGAGGATATTTCCTTTTTCACCATAGCCCTCAGTGAGCTCCCAAATATCACTTTTCAGAATCCATGACAACAGTGTTAGCAAACTGTTCCAAGATGGGAAGGGTGGAACTCTGTGTGATGTAGTCACACATCCGAAAGCAATCTCTCAGAAAGCTTCTCTCTAGTTATTATGTGAGGATACTTCCTTTTTCACCCAGGGCCCCTATGGGCTCCCAAATATCACTTTGCATAATCCACGACAACAGTGTTAGGAAACTGTTCCAGAAAGTGAAGGGTGGAACTCTGTGTGATGAAGTCACACATCAGAAAGCAATCTCTCAGAAAGCTTCTCTCTAGTTATTATGTGAGGACATTTCCTTTTTCACCATGGGCCCCTACGGTCTCCCAAATATCACATTTCAGTATCGTCGAAAAGAGTTTTAGGAAACTGCTTCCTGAGGTCTGAGTAGTAAGTCTGTGAGATGAACTCACTGATCAGAAAGAAATTTCTCAGAAAGCTTCTTTCACGTTCTGAACTGATGCAATTCCCTTTATCAGCGTAGGCCTCAATGCGATCCAAAAAGCCCTTCTCCGGTTCCTCAGAGTCAGTGCTAATGGACTACTCCACGAAACATAAGTGTAACTCTGTGAGATGAATTCACATATCACCAAGAAGTTTCTCAGAAAGTTTCTATCTAGTTTTCATCTGAGGATGTTTCCTTTGTCACGGTAAGCTTCATTGCGCTATGTATTATCTAATTGCAGATTTCCAGAAAACTGTGTTAACAAACTGATCACTGAAGAGAAACGTGTAACTCTGTGAGTTGCATTCACACAATGCAATGCAGTTTCTCAGAAGGCTTCTTTCCAGTTTTAATCTGAGGATATTTCCTTTTTCACCATAGCCCTCAAAGAGCTCCCAAATGTCACTTTGCAGAATCCACGACAACAGTGTGAGCAAACTGTTCCAGAAAGGGAAGGGTGGAACTCTGTGTAATGAAGTCACACATCAGAAAGCAATCTCTCAGAAAGTTTCTCTCTAGTTATTATGTGAGGACATTTCCTTTTTCACCAGGGGCCTCTACGGGCTCCCAAATATCACTTTGCAGTTTCCTCAAAAAGATTGTTAGCAAACTGCTTCCTGAGTTCTAAGTAGTAAGTCTGTGAGATGAACTCACTGATCAGAAAGAAGTTTCTCAGAAAGCTTCTTTCACGTTTTGAACTGATGAAATTTCCTTTATCAGCATAGGCCTCAATGCGATCCAAAGAAGCCCTTCTCCGGTTCCTCAAAATCAGTGCTAATGGACTACTCCACGAAATATAAGTGTAACTCTGAGATGAATTCACACATCACCAAGAAGTTACTAAGAAAGCTTCTTTCTAGTTTTCATCTGAGGATATTTCCTTTGTCCCCGTAAGGTTCATTTGGCTATGAAGTATCTAGTTGCAGATTTCCAGAAAACTGTGTTAACAAACTGATCACTGAAGAGAAACGTGTAACTCTGTGAGTTGCATTCACACAATGCAATGCAGTTTCTCAGAAAGCTTCTTTCCAGTTTTAATCTGAGGATATTTCCTTTTTCACCATAGCCCTCAAAGAGCTCCCAAATATCACTTGGCAGAATCCACGACAACAGTGTTAGCAAACTGTTCCAAGAAGCGAAGGGTGGAACTCTGTGTGATGAAGTCACACATCAGAAAGCAATGTCTCCGAAAGCTTCTCTCTAGTTACTATGTGAGGATATTTCCTTTTTCACCATGGGCCCCTAAGTGCTCCCAAATATCACTTTGCAGTTTCCACGAAAAGAGTGTCAGCAAACTGCTTCCTGAGGTCTAAGTTGTAAGTCTGTGAGATGAACTCACTGATCAGAAAGAAGTTTCTCAGAAAGCTTCTTTCACGTTTTGTACTGATGAAATTTCCTTTAACAGCGTAGGCCTCAATGCGATCCAAGGAAGCCCTTCTCACGTTCCTCAAAGACAGCATTAATGGACTACTCCACGAAACACAAGTGTAACTCTGTGAGATGAATTCACACATCACCAAGAAGATTCTACGAAATCTTCTTTCTATTTTTCTTCTGAGGATATTCCCTTTGTTACCGTAAGCTTCATTGTACTACGAAGTATCCAATTGTAGATTTCCAGAAAATGTTAACAAACTGATCAATGAAGAGGAACGTGTAACTCTGTGACTTGCATTCACACATGGCAATGCATCTTCTCAAAAGGCTTCATTCCAGTTTTAATCTGAGGATATTTCCTTTTTCACCATAGCCCTCAATGAGCTCCCAAATATCACTTTGCAGAATCCACGACAACAGTGTTAGCAAACTGTTCCAAGAAGGGAAGGGTGGAACTCTGTGTGATGAAGTCACATATCCGAAGGCAATCTCTGAGAAAACTTGTCTAGTTATTATGTGAGGATCCTTCCTTTTTCACCATGGGCCCCTATGGGCTCCCAAATATCGCTTTGCAGAATCCACGAAAACAGTGGTAGCAAACTGTTCCAACAAGGTAAGTGTGGAATTCTGCTGAAGAAGTCACATATCAGAAAGCAATGTCTCAGAGAGCTTCTCTCTAGTTTTTATGTGAGGATACTTCCTTTTCCACCATGGTGCCCTAAGGGCTCCCATATATTACTTTGCAGAATCCACGACAACAGTGTTAGCAAACTGTTCCTGAAAGGAAGGGTGGAACTCTGTGTGATGAAGTCACACATCAGAAAGCAATCTCTCAGAAAGCTTCTCTCTAGTTATTATGTGAGGAAATTTCCTTTTTCACATGGGCCCCTATGGGCTCCCAAATATCACTTAGCAGTTTCCACGAAAAGAGTATTAGCAAACTGTTTCCTGAAGTCTAAGTTGTAAGTCTGTGAGATGAACTCACTGATCAGAAACAAGTTTCTCGGAAAGCTGCTTTCACGTTTTGAACTGATGAAATTTCCTTTATCATGGTAGGCCTCAATGCAATCCAAGGAAGCCCTTCTCAGGTTCCTCAAAGACAGTGTTAATGGACTGCTCAACGAACCATCAGTGTAACTCTGTGAGATGAATTCACACATCACCAAGAAGTTTCTAGGAAAGCTTCTTTCTAGTTTTCATCTGAGGATATTTCCTTTGGTACCGTAAACTTCATTGCGCTATGAAGTATCTCATTGCAGATTTCCAGAAAACTGTGTTAACAAACTGATCACTGAAGAGAAACACACGTGAGTTGCATTCACACATGGCAATCCACTTTCTCACAAGGCTTCCTTCCAGGTTTAATCTGAGGATATTTCCTTTTCACCATAGCCCTCAATGAATTCCCAAATATCACCTTGCAGAAACCACGACAACAGTGGTAACAAACTGTTCCAAGAAGGGATGGCTGGAACTCTTTGTGATGAAGTCACATTTCAGAAAGCAATCTCTCAGAAAGCTTCTCTCTGCTTATTATGTGAGGATACTTGCTTTTTCACCATCGGCCCTTATGGGCTCCCAATTATCACTTTGCAGAATCCACGACAACAGGGTTAGAAACTCTTCCAAGAAATGAAGGGTGGAACTCGGTGTGTTGAAGTCACACATCAGAAAGCAATCTCTCAGAAAGCTTCTCTTTAGTTATTATGTGAGGATAATTCAGGAGAACCATCTCACATGCAGAGACATACATAGGCTCAAAATAAAGGGATGGAGGAAGATCTACCAAGCAAATGGAGAACAAAAAAACGCAGGGGCTGCAATCCTAGTCTCTGATAAAACAGACTTTAAACCATCAAAGATCAAAAGAGACAAAGAAGGCCATTACATAATGGTAAAGGGATCAATTCAACTGGAAGAGCTAACCCTCCTAAATATATGTGCACCCAATAGAGGAGCACCCAGATTCATAAAGCAAGTCCTTGGAGACTTACAAAGAGACTTAAACTCCCACACAATAATAATGGGAGACTTCAACACTCCACTGTCAACATTAGACAGATCAACCAGACAGAAAGTTAACAAGGATATCCAGGAATTGAACTCATCTCTGCACCAAGCGGACCTAATAGACATCTATAGAACTCTCCACCACAAATCAACAGAATATACATTCTTCTCAGCACCACATCGCACTTATTCCAAAATCGACCACATAATTGGAAGTAAAGCACTCCTCAGCAAATTGACAGACCGCTAGCAAGACTAATAAAGAAGAAAAGAGAGAGGAATCAAATAGACGCAATAAAAAATGATAAAGGGGATATCACCACCGACCCCACAGAAATACAAACAACCATCAGAGAATACTATAAACGCCTTTACGCAAATCAACTAGAAAATCTAGAAGAAATGGATAATTTCCTGGACACTTACACTCTCCCAAGACTAAACCAGGAAGAAGTGGAATCCCTGAATAGACCAATAGCAGGCTATGAAATTGAGGCAACAATTAATAGCCTACCCACCAAAAAAGTCCAGGACCAGATGGATTCACAGCTGAATTCTACCAGAGGTACAAGGAGGAGCTGGTACCATTCCTTCTGAAACTATTCTAAGCAATAGAAAAAGAGGGAATCCTCCCGAACTCATTTTATGAGGCCAACATCATCCTGATACCAAAGCCTGGCAGAGACACAACAAAAAAAGAGAATTTTAGACCAATAACCCTGATGAACATCGATGCAAAAATTCTCAATAAAATACTGGCAAACCGGATTCAGCAGCACATCAAAAAGCTTATCCACCATGATCAAGTGGGCTTCATCCCTGGGATGCAAGGCTGGTTCAACATTCGCAAATCAATAAACGTAATCCAGCATATAAACAGAACCAAAGACAAGAACCACATGATTATCTCAATAGATGCAGAAAAGGCTTTTGACAAAATTCAACAGCCCTTCATGCTAAAAAAGCTCAATAAATTCGGTATTGATGGAACGTACCTCAAAATAGTAAGAGCTATTTATGACAACCCCCCAGGTAATATCATTCTGAATGGGTAAAAACTGGAAAAATTCCCTTTGAAAACTGGCACAAGACAAGGATGCCCTCTCTCACCACTCCTATTCAACATAGTCTTGGAAGTTCTGGCTAGGGCAATCAGGCAAGAGAAAGAAATCAAGGGTATCCAGTTAGGAAAAGAAGAAGTCAAATTGTCCCTGTTTGCAGATGACATGATTGTATATTTAGAAAGCCCCATTGTCTCAGCCCAAAATCTCCTGAAGCTGATAAGCAACTTCAGCAAAGTCTCAGGATACAAAATTAATGTGCAAAAATCACAAGCATTCTTATACACCAGTAACAGACAAGCAGAGAGCCAAATCAGGAATGAACTTCCACTCACAATTGATTCAAAGAGAATCAAATACTTAGGAATCCAGCTTACAAGGGATGTAAAGGACCTCTTCAAGGAGAACTACAAACCACTGCTCAGTGAAATCAAAGAGGACACAAACAAATGGAAGAACATTCCATGCTCATGGATAGGAAGAATCAATATCGTGAAAATGGCCATACTCCCCAAGGTTATTTATAGATTCAATGCCATCCCCATCAAGCTACCAATGAGTTTCTTCACAGACTTGGAAAAAGCTGCTTTAAAGTTCATATGGAACCAAAAAAGAGTCCACAATGCCAAGACAATCCTAAGTCAAAAGGACAAAGCTGGAGGCGTCACGCTACCTGACTTCAAACTACACTACAAGGCTACAGTAACCAAAACAGCATGGTACTGGTACCAAAACAGAGATATAGACGAATGGAACAGAACAGAGTCCTCAGAAATAATACCACACATCTACAACCATCTGATCTTTGACAAACCTGAGAGAAACAAGAAATGGGGAAAGGATTCCCTATTTAATAAATGGTGCTGGGAAAATTGGCTAGCCATAAGTAGAAAGCTGAAACTGGATCCTTTCCTTACCCCTTATACGAAGATTAATTCAAGATGGATTAGAGACTTAAATGTTAGACCTAATACCATAAAAACCCTAGAAGAAAATCTAGGTAGTACCATTCAGGACATAGGCATGGGCAAGGACTTCATGTCTAAAACACCAAAAGCAACGGCAGCAAAAGCCAAAATTGACAAATGGGATCTAATTAAACTAAAGAGCTTTTGCACAGCAAAAGAAACTACCATCAGAGTGAATAGGCAACCTACAGAATGGGAGAAAATTTTTGCAACCTACTCATCTGGCCAAGGGCTAATATCCAGAATCTACAAAGAACTCACACAAATATACAAGAAAAAAGCAAACAACCCCATCAAAAAGTGGGCAAAGGATATGAACAGACATTTCTCAAAAGAAGACATTCATACAGCCAACAGACACATGAAAAAATGCTCATCATCACTCGCCATCAGAGAAATGCAAATCAAAACCACAATGAGATACCATCTCACACCAGTTAGAATGGCAATCATTAAGAAGTCAGGAAACAACAGGTGTTGGAGAGGATGTGGAGAAATAGGAACACTTTTACACTGTTGGTGGGATTGTAAACTAGTTCAACCATTATGGAAAACAGTATGGCAATTCCTCAAGGATCTAGAACTAGATGTACCATATGACCCAGCCATCCCACTACTGGGTATATACCCAAAGGATTATAAATTATTCTACTACAAAGACACATGTACACGTATGTTTATTGCGGCACTATTCACAATAGCAAAGACTTGGAATCAACCCAAATGTCCATCTGTGACAGACTGGATTAAGAAAATGTGGCACATATACACCATGGAATACTATGCAGCCATAAAAAAGGATGAGTTTGCGTCCTTTGTAGGGACATGGATGCAGCTGGAAACCATCATTCTTAGCAAACTATCACAAGAACAGAAAACCAAACACCGCATGTTCTCACTCATAGGTGGGAACTGAACAATGAGATCACTTGGACTCGGGAAGGGGAACATCACGCACTGGGGCCTATCATGGGGAGGGGGGAGGGGGGAGGAGGGAGGGCTTGCATTGGGGAGTTATACAAGATATAAATGATGAATTGATGGGTGCTGACGAGTTGATGGGTGCAGCACACCAACATGGCATAAGTATACATATGTAACAAACCTGCACGTTATGCACATGTACCCTAGAACTTAAAGTATAATAAAAAAAAAAATAAATAAATAAAATAAAATAAAATAAAATGAAACATAAAAAAAAAAAAAAATTTCTAAATAGGTTGAAGTTTCACTGTTAATAAAATGAGATGACTTTTATAGACTTTTAAAATAGACTTTTCATAGATTTTTGTGAAGCAATTTCATGATAGTTTTTTCATTAAACATTTTAAAAAACAAAAAACAAAAAACAAAAAAAAAAAAAAAAGAAAAAAAAAAAGAAGTCAGGAAACAACAGTTGTTGGAGAGGATGTGGAGAATTAGGAACACTTTTACACTGTTGGTGGGATTGTAAACTAGTTCAACCATTATGGAAAACAGTATGGCAATTCCCAAGGATCTAGAACTAGGTGTACCATATGACCCAGCCATCCCACTACTGGGTATATACCCAAAGGATTATAAATTAGTGTACTACAAAGACACATGCACAGGTATGTTTATTGTGGCACTATTCACAATAGCAAAGACTTGGAATCAACCCAAATGTCCATCTGTGACAGACTGGATTAACAAAATGTGGCACATATACACCATGGAATACTATGCAGCCATAAAAAAGGACGAGTTTGCGTCCTTTGTAGGGACATGGATGCAGCTGGAAACCATCATTCTTAGCAAACTATCACAAGAAGAGAAAACCAAACACCGCATGTTCTCACTCATAGGTGGGAACTGAACAATCAGATCAAATGGACTCGGGAAGGGGATCATCACACACTGGGGCCTATCATGGGGAGGGGGGAGGAGGGAGGGATTGCACTGGGGAGTTATACATGATATAAATGATGAATTGATGGGAGCTGACGAGTTGATGGGGGCAGCACACCAACATGGCATAAGTATACGTATGTAACAAACCTGCACGTTATGCACATGTACCCTAGAACTTAAAGTATAATTAAAAAAAAAAAAAGAAAGAAAAAGAAACTTCTTAGTGATGTGTGAATTCATCTCACCGAGTTACACTTATGTTTCGTGGAGCAGTCAATTAACACTGTCTTTGAGGAACCTGAGAAGGGCTTCTTTGGATCACATTGAGGTGTACCCTGATAAAGGAAATTTCATCACTTCAAAACGTTAAAGAAGCTTTCTGAGAAACTTCTTTCTGATCAGTGAGTTCATCTCACAGACTTACAAACTTAGACCTCAGGAAGCAGTTTGCTAACACTCTTTCCGTGGAAACTGCAAAGTGATATTTGGGAGCCCATAGGGGCCCATGGTGAAAAAGGAAATATCCTCACATAATAACTAGAGAGAAGCTTTCTGAGAGATTGCTTTCTGATGTGTGACTTCATCACACAGAGTTCCAACCTTCCCTTCTTGGAACAGTTTGCTAACACTGTTGTCGTGGATTCTGCAAAGTGATATTTGGGAGCCCATAGGGGCCATGGTGAAAAAGGAAGTATCCTCCCATAATAAATAGAGAGAAGCTTTCTGAGACATCGCGTTCTGATATGTGACTTCATCACACAGAATTCCACCCTACCATTCTTGGAACAGTTTGCTAACACTGTTGTCGTTGATTCTGGAAAGTGTTATTTGGGAGCTCATTGAGGGCTATGGTGAAAAAGGAAGTATCCTCAGATTAAAACCGGAAAGAAGCCTTCTGAGAAACTGCATTGCCATGTGTGAACGCACCTCACAGAGTTACACGTTTCTCTCAGTGATCAGTTTGTTAACACAGTTTTCTGGAAATCTGTAATTAGATACTTCATAGTGCAATGAAGCCTACGGTGACAAAGGAAATATCCTCAGATGAAAACTAGAAAGAAGCTTTCTGAAAAACTTCTTGATGATGTGTTAATTCATCTCACAGAGTTATCCTTATGTTTCGTGTGGCAGTCCATTAACACTGCCTTTGAGGAACCTGAGAAGGGCTTCTTTGGATCACATTGGGGCCCACGCTGATAAAGGAAATTTCATCAGTTCAAAACGTGACAGAAGCTTTCTGAGAAACTTCTTTCTGATCAGTGAGTTCATCTCACAGACTTACAACTGAGAGCTCAGGAAGCAGTTTGCTAACACTCTTTTCGATGAAACTGCTAAGTGATATATTGGAGCCCTTAAGGACCCATGGTGAAAAAAGAAATATCCTCACAGAATAACTATAGAGAAGCTTTCTGAGAGATTGCTTTCAGATGTGTGACTTCATCACAGAGAGTTCCACCCTTCCCTTCTTGAAAGAGTTTGCTAACACTGTTGTCGTGGATTCTGCAAAGTGATATTTGGGAGCTCATTGAGGGCTGTGGTGAAAAAGGAAATATCCTCAGATTAAACCTGGAAAAAGCCTTCTGAGAAACTGCATTGCCATGTGTGAATGCAACTCACAGAGTTACACGTTTCTCTTCAGTGATCAGTTTGTTAACACAGTTTTCTGGAAATCTGCAATTAGATACTTCATAGCGCATTGAAGCTGACGGTGACAACGGAAATCTCCTGAGATGAAAACTAGAAAGAAGCTTTCTGAGAAACTTCTTGGTGACGTGTGAATTCATCTCAAACGGTTACACTTATGTTTCGTGGAACAGTTCATTAACACTGTCTTTGAGATATCTGAGAAGGGCTTCTTTGAATCAAATTGAGCCCTACGCTGATAAAGGACATTTAATCAGTTCAAAACGCGAAAGAAACTTTCTGAGAAACTTCTTTCTCATCAGTGAGTTCGTCTCACAGACTTACAACTTAGACTTCAGGAAGCAGTTTGCTAACACTCTTTTCTTGGAAACTGCAAAGTGATATTTGGGAGCCCATAGGGGCCCATGGTGAAAAAGGAATTATCCTCAAATAAAAACTAGAGAGAATCTTTCTGAGAGATCGAATTCGGATATGTGACTTCATCACACAGAATTCCACCCTTCCCGTCTTGGAACAGTTTGCTAACACTGTTGTCGTGGATTCTGCAAAGTGATATATAGGAGCTCATTGAGGGCTATGGTGAAAAAGGAAATATCCTCAGATGAAAACTGGAAAGAAGCCTTCTGAGAAAGTGCATTGCCATGTGTGAATGCAACTCACAGAGTTACACGTTCCTGTTCAGTGATCAGTTTGTTAACACAGTTTTCTGGAAATCTGGAATTAGATACTTCATAACGCAATGAAGCTTACGCTGACAAAGGAAATATCCTCAAATGAAAACTTGAAAGAAGCATTCTTTGAAACTTCTTGGTGATATGTGAATTCATCTCACAGAGTTACACTTACTTTTCGTCGAGCAGTCCATTAACACTGTCTTTGAGGAACCTGAGAAGGGCTTCTTTTGTTCGCATTGAGGCCTACGATGATAATGGAAATTTCATCACTTCAAAACGTGAAAGAAGCTTTCTGAGGAACTTCTTTCTGATCAGTGAGTTCGTCTCACAGACTTTCAACTTAGACCTCAGGAAACAGTTTGCTAATTCTCTTTTCGTTGAAACTGCAAAGTGATATTTGGGAGCCCATACGGGCAATGGTGAAAAAGGAAATATCCTCACATGATAACTAGAGAGAAGCTTTCTAAGAGATTGCTTTCTGATATGTGACTTCATCACACAGAGTTCCACCTGTCCAGTCTTGGAACTGTTTGCTAACACTGTTGTCCTGTAGTCTGCAAAGAGATATTTGGGAGCCCATAGGGACCCATTGTCAAAAAGGAAGTATCCTCACATAATAACTAGAGAGAAGCTTTCTGAGAGATGGCTTTCTGATATGTGACTTCATCACACAGGCTTCCACCCTTCCCTTCTTGGAACAGTTTGATAACACTGTTATCGTGGATTCTGCAAAGTGATATTAGGGAGCTCATTGAGGGCTATGGTGAAAAAGGAAATATCCTCAGATTAAAACTGGAAAGAAGCCTTCTGTGAAACTGCATTGCCATGTGTGAATGCATCTCACAGGGTTACACGTTTCTTCTCAGTGATCAATTTGTTAACACAGTTTTCTGGAAATCTGCAATTAGATATTTCATAGCGCAACGAGGCTTACGGTGACAAAGGAACTATCCTAAGATTAAAATTAGAAAGAAGCTTTCTTAGAAATTTCTTTCTGATGTGTGAATTCATCTCACAGAGTTACACTTATGTTTCGTTGAGCAGTCCATTAACACTGTCTTTGATGAACCTGAGAAGGGCTTCTTTGAATCGCATTGAGGCCTACGCTGATAATGGAAATTTCATCAGTTCAAATCGTGAAAGAAGCTTTCTGAGAAACTTCTTTCTGATCAGTGAGTTCATCTCACACACTTTCAACTTAGACCTCTGAAACAGTTTGCTAACACTCTTTTTGTAGAAACTGCAAAGTGATATTTGGGAGCCCTTAGGGGCCCATGGTGAAAAAGGAATTATCCTCACCTAATAACTAGAGAGAAGCTTTCTGAGAGATTGCTTTCTGATGTGTGACTTCATCACACAGCGTTCCATCCTTCCAGTGTTGGAACATTTTGGTAACACTGTTGTCGTGCATTCTGCAAAGTGATATTTGGTAGCCCTTTGGGGCCCATGGTGAAAAAGGAAGTATCCTCACATAAAAACTAGAGAGAAGCTTTCTGATAGATTGCTTTCTCATGTGTGAATTCATCACACAGAGTTCCACCCTTCCCTTCTTGGAACAGTTTCATAACATTGTTGTCGTGGATTCTGCGAAGTCATATTCGGGAGCTTATAGAGGGCTATGATGAAAAAGGAAATATCCTCAGATTAAAACTGGAAAGAAGTCTTCTGAGAAACTGCATTGCCATGTGTGAAAGCAATGGACAGAGTTAAACGTTTCTCTTGAGTCATCAGTTTTTTAACACAGTTTTATGGAAATCCGCAATTAGATACTTCATAGCACAATGAAGTTTACGGTGACAAAGGAAATATCCTCAGATGAAAACTAGAAAGAAACTTTCCTAGAAACTTCTTGGTAATGTGTGAATTCATTTCACAGAGTCACACTTATGTTTCGTGGAGCAGTCCATTAACAATGTCTTTGAGGCACCTGAGAAGGGCTTCTTTGGATCGCATTGAGGCCTACGCTGATAAAGGAAATTTCATCAATTCAAAACGTGAAGAAGCTTTCTGAGAAACTTCTTTCTAATCAGTGAGTTCACCTCACAGATTTACATTGTACACCTCAGGAAGCAGTTTGCTAACACTCTTTTGGTGGAAACTGCAAAGTGATATTTGGGAGCCCATAGGGGAGCATCGTGAAAAAGGAAATATCCTCACATAAAAACTAGAGAGAAGATTTATGAGAGATTGCTTTCTGATGTGTCACTTCATCATACAGAGTTCCACCCTTCACTTCTTGGAACAGTTTGCTAACTCTTTTGTCGTGGATTCTGCAAAGTGATATTTGGGAGCCCATAGGGGCCCAGGGGAAAAAGGAAATATCCTCGCATGAAAACTAGAGAGAAGCTTTGTGAGAGATTGCTTTCTGATATGTGAGTTCATCACACAGAGTTCCACCCTTCCCTTCTTGGAACAGTTTGCTAACACTGTTGTCGTGGATTCTGCAAAGTGACATTTGGGAGCTCATTGAGGGCTATGGTGAAAAAGGAAATATCCTCAAATTAAAACTCGAAAGAAGCATTCTGAGAAACTGCATTGCCATGTGTGAATGCAACTCCTAGAGTTACACGTTTCTGTTCAGTGATCAGTTTCTTAATACAGTTTTCTGGGAATCTGCAATTAGATACTTCATTGTGCAATGAAGCTTATGGTGACAAAGGAAATATCCTCAGAAGAAAACTATAAAGAAGCTTTCTTAGAAACTTCTTGGTGATGTGTGCATTCATCTCACAGAGTTACACTTAAGTTTCGTGGAGCAGTCCATTAACACTGTCTCTGAGGAACCTGAGAAGGTCTTCTTTGGATCGCATTGACCCCTACGCTTATAAAGAAATTTCATCAGTTCAAAACGTGAAAGAAGCTTTCTGAGAAACTTCTTTCTCATCAGTGGGTTCATCTAACAGACTTACAACTTAGACCTCTGGAAGCAGTTTGCTAACAGTCTTGTCGTGGAAACTGCAAAGTTATATTTAGGAGCCCGTAGGGCCCCATGGTGACAAAGGAAATATCCTCACATAATAATTAGAGAGAAGCTTTCTGAGAGATTGCTTTCTGTTTTGTGACTTCATCACTCAGATTCCCACACTTGCCATCTTGGAACAGTCTGCTAACACTGTTGTTGTGGATTCTGCAAAGTGATATTTGGGAGCCAATAGGGGCCCATGGTGAAAAAAGAAGTATCCTCACATTAGAACTAGAGAGAAGGTTTCTAAGAGATTGCTTTCTGATATGTGACTTCATCACACAGAGTTCCACCCGTCTCTTCCAGGAACAGTTTTCTAACACTGTTGTCGTTGATACTGCAAAGAAATATTTGGGAGCTCATTGAGGGCTATGGTGAAAAAGGAAATATCCTCAAATGAAAACTGGAGAGAAGCCTTCTGAGAAACTGCATTGCCATTTTTTAATGCAACTCACAGAGTTACACGTTTATCTTCAGTGATCAGTTTGTTAACCCAGTTTTCAGGAAATCTGCAGTTAGATATTTCATAGCGCAGTGAAGCTTACGGTGACAAAGGAAATATCCACAGATGAAAAGTAGAAAGAAAGTTTCTTAGAAACTTTTTGGTGATGTGTGAATTCATCTCACAGAGTTACACTTATGTTTCATGGAGCAGTCCATGAACACTGTCTTTCAGGAACCTGAGTTCATCTCACAGACTTACAACTTGGACCTCAGGAAGCAGTTTGATAACAATCTTTTCGTGGAAACTACAAAGTGATATTTGGGAGCCCATAGAGGCCCATGGTGAAAAAGGAAGCATCCTCACATATAAACTAGAAAGAAGCTTTCTGAGAGATTGCTTTCTCATGTGTGAATTCATCACACAGAGTTCCACCCTTCCCTTCTTGGAACAGTTTGCTAACACTGTAGTCGTGGATTCTGCAACGTGATATTTGGAAGCCCATTGGGGCCCAGGGTGAAAAAGGAAGTTTCCTCACATAAAAACTAGAGAGAAGCTTTCTGAGAGATTGCTTTCTGATGTGTGACTTCATCACACATAGTTCCACAATTCCCTTTTTGGAACAGTTTGCTAACACTGTTGTCGTGGATTCTGCAGAGTGGTATTTGGGAGCTCATGTGGGCTATGGTGAAAAAGGAAATATCCTCAGATTAAAACTGGAAAGAAGCCTTCTGAGAAACTGCATTTCCATGTGTGAATGCACCTCACAGACTTACACGTTTCTCTTCAGTGATCAGTTTGTTAACACAGTTTCCTTTACATCTGCAATTAGATACTTCATATCGCAAAGAAGCTTACGGGGACAAAGGCAATATCCTCATACGAAAACCAGAATGAAGCATTCTTCGTAACTTCTTGGTGATGTGTGAATTCATCTCTCAGAGTTACACTTATGTTTCATGGAGCAGTCCATTAACACTGTGTTTGAAGAACCTGAGAAGGGCTTCTTTGGATCGCATTGAGGCCTACGCTGATAAAGGAAATTTCATTAGTTCAAAACGTGAAACAAGCTTTCTGAGACACTTCTTTATGATCAGTGAGATCATCTCAAAGACTTATAACTTAGATCTCAGGAGGCAGTTTTCTAACACTCTTTTCGTGGAAACTGCAAAGTGATATTTGGGAGCCCCTAGGGCCCATGGTGAAAAAGGAAGAATCCTGACCTAGAGAGAAGCTTTCTGAGAGGTTGCTTTCTGATGTGTGTCTTCATCACACAAAGTTCCACCCTTCCCTTCTGGGAACAGTTTGCTAACACTGTTGTCATGAATTCTGCAAAGTGATATTTGGGAGCACATAGGGGCCCATGGTGAAAAAGGATCAGTGATCAGTGAATATCTGCACATAATAACTAGAGAGAAGCTTTCTGAAAGATTGCTTTCTGATGTGTGACTTCATGACACAGAATTCCACCCTACCATTCTTGGAATAATTTGCTAACACTGTTGTCGTGGATTCTGCAAAGTGATATTTGGGAGCGCTTAGGGGCCAATGGTGAAAAAGGAAGTATCCTCACATAACAGCTAGAGAGAAGCTTTCTCAGAGATTCTTTTCCGATGTGTGACTTCATCACACAGAGTTCCAACCTTCCCTCCCTGGAACAGTTTGCTAACACTGTTGTCGTGGTTTCTGGAAAGTTATATTTGGGAGATCATTGAGGCCTATGGTGAAATAAGAAATATCCTCAGATTACAACTGGAAAGAAGCCTTTTGAGAAAATGCATTGCCATGTATGAATGCAACTCATAGAGTTACACGTTTCTCTTCAGTGATCAGTTTTTTAACACAGTTTTCTGGAAATCTGCAATTAGATACTTCGTAGCCCAATGAAGCTTATGGTGACAAAGGAAATATCCTCAGATGAAAACTAGAAAGAAGCTTTCTGAGAAACTTCTTGCTGATGTGAGAATTCATCTCACAGAGTTACACTTATGTTTCGTGGAGCAGTCCATTAACAATGTCTTTGAGAAACCTGAGTAGGGCTTCTTTGGATCACATTGAGGCCTACGCTGATAAAGGAAATTTCATCAGTTTAAAACGTGAAAGAAACTTTCTGAGAAACTCCTTTCTGAACAGTGAGTTCCTCTCACAGACTTACAACTTAGACCTCAGGAAGCAGTTTACTAACACTATTTTCGTGGATTCTGCAAAGTGATATGTGGGAGGCCATAGGGGCCCATGGTGAGAAAGTAAGTATCCTCACTTAAATACTAGAGAGAAGCTTTCTGACAGATTGCTTTCTGATGTGTGACTTCATCACAAAGAGTTCCACCCATCCCTTCTTGGAACAGTTTGCTCACCCTCTTGTCGTGTATTCTGCAAAGTGATATATGGGAGCTCATTGAGGGCTATGGTGAAAAAGGAAATATCCTCAGATTAAAACTGGAAAGAAGCCTGCTGAGAAACTGCATTGCCATGTGTGAATGCAACTCACAGACTTACACGTTTCTCTTCAGTGATCAGATTCTTAACAGTTTTCTGGAAATCTGCAATTAGATTCTTCATAGGGCAATGAAGCTTACAGTGACAAAGGAACTATCCTCAGATGAAAACTAGAAAGAAGCTTTCCTAGAAACTTCTTAGTGATGTGTGAATTCATCTCACAGAGTTACACTTATGTTTCGTGGAGCAGTCCATTAACACTGTCTTTCAGGAATCTCAGAAGGGCTTCTTTGGATTGCATTGAGGAATACGTTCATAAAGAAAATTTCATCAGTTCAATACGTGAAAGAAGCTTTCTGAGAAACTTCTTTCTGATCAGTGAGTTCATCTCACAGACTTACAACTTAGACCTCAGGAAGCAGTTTGCTAGCACTCGTTTCGTGAAAAGTGCAAAGTTATATTTGGGAGCCCATAGGGGCCCATGGTGAAAAAGGAAATATCCTCACATAATAACTAGAGAGAAGCTTTCTGAGAAATTGCTTTCTGATGTGTGACTTCATCCTACAGAATTTCCACCCTTCCCTTCTGGGAACAGCTTGCTAACACTGTTGTCGTGGACGCTGCAAAGTGACATTTGGGAGCCCATAAGGGCCCACGTGAAAAAGGAAGTATCCTCACATAAAAAATAGAGAGAAGCTTTCTGAGAGATTGCTATGTGATGTGCGACTTCATCATACAGAGTTCCACCCTTCCCTTCTTGGAACAGTTTGCTAACACTGTTGTGGTGGATTCCAGAAAGTGATATTTGGGAGCTCATTGAGGGCTATGGTGAAAAAGGAAATATCCTCGGATTAAAACTGGAAAGAAGCCTTTTGAGAAAATGCATTGACATGTATGAATGCATCTCATAGAGTTACACGTTTCTCTTCAGTGATCAGTTTTTTAACACAGTTTTCTGGAAATCTGCAATTAGATATTTCCTAGCCCAATGAAGCTTACGGTGACATAGGAAATAACCTCAGATGAAAACTAGAAAGAAGCTTTCTGAGAAACTTCTTGGTGATGTGAGAATTCATCTCACAGAGTTACCCTTATGTTTCGTTGAGCAGTCCATTAACAATGTCTTTGAGGAACCTGAGTAGGGCTTCCTTGGATCGCATTGAGGCCTACGCTGATAAAGGAAATTTCATCCGTTCAAAACGTGAAAGAAACTTTCCGAGAAACTCCTTTCTGAACAGTGAGTTCATCTCACTGACTTACAACCTAGACCTCAGGAAGCAGTTTGCTAACACTATTTTCGTGGATTCGGCAAAGTGATATGTTTGAGGCCATCGGCGCCCATGGTGAGAAAGGAGGTATCCTCACATAAATACTAGACAGAAGCTTTCTGAAGGATTGCTTTCTGATGTGTGACTTCATCACACAGAGTTCCACCCTTCCCTTCTTGGAAGAGTTTGCTCACCCTGTTGTCGTGGATTCTGCAAAGTGATATATGGGAGCTCATTGAGGGCTATGGTGTAAAAGGAAATATCCTCACATTAAAACTGGAAAGAAGCCTTTTGAGAATCTGCATTGCCATGTGTGAATGCAACTCACAGAGTTACACGTTTCTCTTCAGTGATCAGTTTCTGAACACAGTTTTCTGGATATCTGCAATTAGATACTTCTTAGCGCAATGAAGCTTACAGTGACAAAGGAACTATCCTCAGATGAAAACTAGAAAGAAGCTTTCCTAGAAACTTCTTAGTGATCTGTGAATTCATCTCACAGAGTTACACTTATGTTTCATGGAGCAGTCAATTAACACTACCTTTGAGGTACCTGAGAAGGGCTTATTTGGATCGCATTGAGGCCTCCCCTGATAAACGAAACTTCATCAGTTCAAAACGTTAAAGATGCTTTCTGAGAAACTTCTTTCTGATCAGTGAGTTCATCTCACAGACTTACAACTTAGACCTCAGGAAGCAGTGTGCTAACACTCTTTCCGTGGAACCTGAAAAGTGATATTTGGGAGCCCATAGGGGCCCATGGTGAAAAAGGAAATATCCTCACATAATAAGTAGAGAGGAGCTTTCGGAGAGATTGCTTTCTGATGTGTGACTTCATCACACAGAGTTCCAAACTTGCCTTCTTGGAACAGTTTGCTAACACTGTTGTCGTGGATTCTGCAAAGTGATATTTGGGAGCACATAGGGCCCATGGTGAAAAAGGAAGTATCCTCACATAATGACTAGAGAGAAGCTTTCTGAGAGATTGCTCTCTGAAGTGCGACTTCGTCACACAGAGTTCCAACCTTCCATTCTTGGAACAGTTTGCTAACACTGTTGTCGTGGATTCTGCAAAGTGATATTTGGGAGCCCATAGGGCCCCATGGTGAAAAAGGATCAGTGATTAGTGAATGTCCTCACATAATAACTAGAGAGAAGCTTTCTGAGAGATTGCTTTCTGATGTGTGACTTCACACGGAATACCACCCTACCATTCTTGGAGAAGTTTGCTAACACTGTTGTCGTGGATTCCGCAAAGTGATATTTGGGAGCCCATAGGGGCCAACGGTGAAAAAGGAAGTATCCTCACATAATAACTAAAGAGAAGCTTTCTGAGAGATTACTTGCCGATGTGTGACTTCATCACACAGAGTTCCACACTTCCCTTCTTCGAACAGTATGCTAACACTGTTATCGTGGATTCTGGAAAGTGATATTTGGGAGCTCATTGAGGGCTATTGTGAAAAAGGAAATATCCTCAGGTTAAAACTGGAAAGAAGCCTTCTTAGAAACTGCGTTGCCATGTGTCAATGCAACTCACAGTGTTACACGTTTCTATTCAGTGATCAGTTTGTTAACACAGTTTTCTGGACATCTGCAATTAGATACTTCATAGCGCAATGAAGCTTACGGTGACAAAGGAAATATCCTCAGATGAAAACTAGAAAGAAGCTTTCTTAGAAACTTCTTGGTGATGTGTGAATTCATCTCAAAGAGTTTTACGTATGTTTCGTGCTGCAGTGCATTAACACTATCTTTGAGGAACCTGAGAAGGGTTTCTTTAGATCACATTGAGGCCTACGCTGATAAAGGAAATTTCATCAGTTCAAAACGTGAAAGAAGCTTTCTGAGAATCTCCTTTCTGGTCAGTGAGTTCATCTCACAGACTTACAACTTAGACCGCAGGAAGCAGTTTGCTAACACTCTTTTCGTGGAAACTGCAAAGCGGTATTTGGGAACCCACAGGGGCCAATGATGGAAAAGGAAATATCCACACATAATAACTAAAGAGAAGCTTTCTGAGATTTTGCTTTCTGATGTGTGACTTCATCACACAGAGTACCACACTTCCCTTCTTGGAATAGTTTGCTCACACTGTTGTCGTGCATTCTGCAAAGTGATATTTGGGAGCCGATAGGGGCCCAGGGTGAAAAAGGAAGTATCCTCACATAAAAACTAGAGAGAAGCTTTCTGAGAGATTGCTTTCGGATATGTGACTTCATCACACAGAGTTCCACACTTCCCTTCTTGGAACAGTTTGCTAACACTGTTGTCGTCGATTCTGCAAATTGATGTTACGGAGCTCATTGAGGGCTATGGTGAAAAAGGAAATATCCTCAGATGAAAACTGGAAAGAAGCCTTCTGAGAAACTGCATTGCCGTGTGTGAATGCAACTCACAGAGTTACACGTTTCTCTTCAGTGATCAGTTTGTCAACACAGTTTTCTGGAAATCTGCAATTAGATACTTAATAGCCAAATGAAGCTTACGGTGACAAAGGAAATATCCTCAGATGAAAACTAGAAAGAAGCATTCTTCGAAACTTCTTGGTGATGTGTGAATTCATCTCACAGAGTTACACTTGTGTTTCATGGAGAAGTCCATTAACACTGTCTTTGAGGAACCTGAGAAGCGCTTCTTTGGATCGCATGGAGGCGTACGCTGATAAAGGAAATTTCATCAGCTCAAAACGTGAAAGAAGCTTCTGTGAAACTTCTTTCTGACGAGTCAGTTCATCTCACAGACTTACAACTTAGACCTCAGATAGCAGTTTGCTAACACTCTTTTCGTGGAAACTGCAAAGTGTTATTTGGGAGCCTATAGAGGCCCATGTTGAAAAAGGAAATAACCGCACATAATAACTAGAGAGAAGCTTTCTGAGAGATTGCTTTCTGATGTGTGATTTCGTCACACAGAGTTCCACCCTTCCCATCTTGGAACAGTTTGCTAACACTGTTGTCGTGGATTCTGCAAAGCGATATTTGGGAGCCCATACGGGGCCAGGGTGAAAAAGGAAGTATCCTCATATAAAAATTAGGCCGAAGCTTTCGGAGAGATTGGTTTCTGATGTGTGACTTCACCAAACAGAGTTAAAAACTTCCCTTCTTGGAACAGTTTGATAGCATTGTTGTCGTGGATTCTGCAAATTGATATTTGGGAGCCCATAGGGGCCCATGGTGAAAAAGGAAGTATCCTCACATTAAAACTTGAGAGAAGCTTTCTGAGAGGTTGCGTTCTGATGTGTGACTTCATCACTCAGAGTTCCACCCTTCCCATCTTGGGACAGCTTGCTTACACTGTTGTCGTGGATTCCGTAGAGTAATATTTGAGAGCCCTTATGGGCCCAATGTGAAAAAGGAAGTATCCTTACATGAAAACTAGAGAGAATCTTTCTGAGAGATTGCTTTCCGATATGTGACTTCATTACACAGAATGGCAACCTTCCCATCTTGGAACAGTTTGCTAACACTGGTGTCGTGGATTCTGCAAAGTGATATTTGGGAGCCCATAGGGGCCCATGGTGAAAAAGGAAGTATCCTCACATAATAACTAGAGAGAAGTTTTCTGAGACATTGCTTTCCTATATGTGACTTCATCACACAGAGTTCCACCCTTCCCTTCTTGGAACAGTTTGCTAACACTGTTGTCGTGTATTCTGCAAAGTGATATTTGGGAGCCCATAGGGGCCCATGGTGAAAAAGGAAGTATCGGGACCTAATAACTAGTGAGTAGATTTCTTAGAATTTGCTTTCGTATACGTGACTTCATCACACAGATTTCCACCCTTCCCTTCTTGGAACAGTTTGCTAACCCTGTTGTCGCGGATTCTGCAAAGTGATATTTTGGAGCCCATAGGGGCCAATGGTGAAAAAGGAAGTACCTTCACATAAAAACTAGAGAGAAGCCTTCTGAGAGATTGCTTTCTGATGTGTGACTTCATCACACAGAGTTCCACCCTTCCATTCTTGGAACAGTTTGCTAACACTGTTGTCATGGATTCTGCAAAGAGATATTTGGGAGCCCATAGGGACCCAAGGTGAAAAAGGAAATATCATCACATAATAAGTAGAGAGACGCTTTCTGAGAGATTGCTTTCGGATATGTGACTTCATCACACAGAGTTCCACCCTTCCCTACTTGGAAGTGTTTGTTAACAATGTTGTCGTGGATTCTGCAAAGTGATATTTGGGAGCTCATTGAGGGCTATGGTGAAAAAAGAAATAACCTCAGCTTAAAACTGGAAAGAAGCTTTCTGAGAAACTGCATTGCCATGTGTGAATGGAACTCACAGAGTTACACGTTTCTCTTCAGTGATCAGTTTGTTAACACAGTTTTCTGGAAATCAGCAATTAGATACTTCATAGCGCAATAAAGCTTACAGTGACAAAAGAAATTTCCTCAGATGAAAAATAGATAAACGCTTTCGTAGTAACTTCTTGGTGATGTGTAAATTCATCTGAAAGAGTTACACTTATGTATCATGGACCAGTCCATTAACACTGTCTTTGAGAGAACTGAGAAGGGCTTCTTTGGATCGCATTGAGACCTATGCTGATAACGAAATTTCATCAGTTCAAAACGTGAAAGAAGCTTTCTGAGAAACTTCTTTCTGATCAGTGAGTTCATCTCACAGACTTACACCTTAGACCTCAGGAAGCAGTTTGCTAACACTCTTTTCCTGGAAACTGCAAAGTGATATTTGGGAGCCCATAGGGAAACATGGTGAAAAAGGAATTATCCTCACATAATAACTAGGGAGAAGCTTTCTGAGAGATTGCTTTCTGATGTGTGACTTCATCACACAGAGTTTCACCCTTCCCTTCTTGGAACAGTTTGCTAACACTGTTGTCGCGGATTCTGCAAAGTGATATTTGGGAGCCATAGGGGCCCATGGTGAAAAAGGAAGTATCCTCACATAAAAATTAGTGAGAAGCTTTCTGAGAGATTGCTTTCGGATATGTGACTTCATCACACCGAGTTCCACCCTTCCTTTCTTGGAACAGTTTGCTAACACTGTTGTCGTGGATTCTGCAAAGTGATATTTGGGAGCTCATTGAGGGCTATGGTGAAAAAGGAAATATCCTCAGATTAAAAATGGAAAGAAGCCTTCTGAGACACGGCATTGCTATGGGTGAATGCAACTCACAGAGTTACACATTTCTCTTCAGTGATCAGTTTGTTAACACAGTTTTCTGGAAATCTGCAATTATATACTTCATATCGCAATGAAGCTTACGGTGAAAAAGGAAATATACTCAGATAACAACTAGAAAGAAACTTTCTGAGAAACTTCTTGGTGATGTGGGAAATCATCTCACAGAGTTACACATATGTTTGGTGGAGCATTCCTTTAACACAGTATTTTTGGAACCTGAGAACGGCTTCTTTGGATCGCATTGAGGCCTATGCTGATAAAGGAAATTTCATCAGTTCCAAACGTGAAAGAAGCTTTCTGAGAAACTTCTCTCTGATCAGTGAGTTCATCTCACAGACTTACAACTTAGACCTCAGGAAGCAGTTTGCTAACACTCTTTTCCTGGAAACTGCAAAGTGATATTTGGGAGCCCATAGGGAACCATGGTGGAAAAGGAAATATCCTCACATAATAACTAGGGAAAAGCTTTCTGAGAGATTGCTTTCTGATGTTTGACTTCATCACACAGATTTTCACCCTTCCCTTCTTGGAACAGTTTGCTAACACTGTTGTCACGGATTCTGCAAAGTGATATTTGGGAGCCTTAGTGGCCCATGGTGAAAAAGGAAGTATCCTCACATAAAAATTAGTGAGAAGCTTTCTGAGAGATTGCTTTCAGATATGTGACTTCATCACACCGAGTTCCACCCTTCCCTTCTTGGAAAAGTTTGCTAACACTGTTGTCGTGGATTCTGCAAAGTGATATTTGGGAGCTCATTGAGGGCTATGGTGAAAAAGGAAATATCCTCAGATTAAAAATGGAAAGAAGCCTTCTGAGTCACGGCATTGCCATGTGTGAATGCAACTCACAGAGTTACACATTTCTCTTCAGTGATCAGTTTGTTAACACAGTTTTCTGGAAATCTGCAATTAGATACTTCATATCGCAATGAAACTTACGGTGAGAAAGGAAATATCCTCAGATAAAAACTAGAAAGAAGCTTTCTGAGAAACTTCTTGGTGATGTGGTAAATCATCTCACAGAGTTACACATATGTTTGGTGGAGCTTTCCTTTAACACAGTATTTTTGGAACCTGAGAACGGCTTCTTTGGATCGCATTGAGGCCTTCGCTGATAATGTAAATTTCATCACTTCAAAACGTGAAAGAATCTTTCTGAGAAACTTCTTTCTGATCAGTGAGTTCATCTCACCGACTTACAACTTAGATCTCAGGAAGCAGTTTGCTAACGCTCTTTTCGTGGAAACTACAAAGTGATATTTGGGAGCCCATGGGGGCCCATGGTGAAAAAGCAAATATTCTTATATAATAACTAGAGAGAAACTTTCTGAGAGATTGGTTTCTGCTGAGTGACTTCATCACAAAGAATTCCACACTTCCATACTTTGAACAGTTTTCTAACACTGTTGTCGTGCATTCTGCAAAGTGATATTTGGGAACCCATAGGGGCCCATGATGAAAAAGGAAGTATCCTCACATAATAACTAGAGAAAAACTTTCTGAGAGATTGCTTTCTGATGTGTGACTTCATCACATAGAGTTCCACCCTTCCCTTCTTGGAACGGTGTGCTAACACTGTTGTCGTGAATTCTGCAAAGTGATATTTGGAGCTCATTGAGGGCTATGGTGAAAAAGGAAATATAATCAGATTAAAACTGGAAAGAAGCCTTCTGAGAAACTGCATTGCCGTGTCTGAATGCAACTCACAGAGTTACACTTTTTTCTTCAGTGATCTGTTTGTTAACACAGTTTTCTGGATATCTGCAATGAGATAATTCAGAGCACAATGAAGCTTACAGTGACAAAGAAAATATCCTCAGATGAAAACTAGAAAGAAGCTTTCTTAGAAACTTCTTGGTGATGTGTGAATTCATCTCACAGAGTTACACTTAATGTTTCATGGAACAGTCCATTAACACTGTCTTTGAGGAACCTGAGAAGGGCTTCTTTGGATCGCATTCAGGCCTACGCTGATAAAGGAAATTTCATCAGTTCAAGAGGTCAAAGAATCTTTCTGAGAAACTTCTTTTTGATCAGTGAGTTCGTCTCACAGACTTACAACTTAGACTTCAGGAAGCAGTTTGCTAAAAATCTTTTCGTGGAAGCTGCAAAGTGGTACTTGGGAGCCCATAGTGGCCCATGGTGAAAAAGGAAATATCCTCACATAATAACTAGAGAGAAGCTTTCTAAGAGATTGCTTTCTGATATGTGATTCATCACACAGAGTTCCATCTGACCCTTCTTGGAACAGTTTGCTTACATTTTTGTCGTGAATTCTGAAAATTGATATTTTGGAGTTCATTGAGGGCTATGGTGAAAAAGGAAATATCCTCAGATTAAAATTGGGAAGAAGCCTTCGGAGAAACTGCTTTGCCATGTGTGATTGCAACTCACAGAGTTACACGTTTCTCTTCAGTGATCAGTTTGTTAACACAGTTTTCTGGAAATCTGCAAATAGATACTTCGTAGCGCAATGAAGCTTACGGTGACAAAGGAAATATCGTCAGATGAAAACTAGAAAGAAGCGTTCTTAGAAATTTCTTGGTGATGTTTCAATTCATGTCACAGAGTTGCACTTATGTTTCCTGGAGCAGTCCATTAACACAGTCTTTGAGGAACCTGAGAAGGGCTTCTTTGGATCGCATTGAGGCCTACGCTGATAAATGAAATATCATCAGTTCAAAACGTGAAAGAAACTTTCTGAGAAACTTCTTTCTGATCAGTGAGTTCATTTCACAGACTTACAACTTAGATCTCAGGAAGCAGTTTGCTAACAATATTTTCGTGGAAACAGTGAAGTGATATATGGGAGCCCATAGTGGCCCATGGTGAAAAAGGAAACATCCTCACATAATAACTAGACAGAAGCTTTCTGAGAGATTGCTTTCCGATGTGTGACCTCATCACACAGACTTCCACCCTTCCCTTCTTGGAACAGTTTGCTAACATTGTTGGTGTGGATTCTGCAAAGTGATATTTGGGAGCCCATAGGGGCCCATGGTGAAAAAACAACTAACCTCACATAAGAACTAGAGAGAAGCCTTCTGAGAGATTGGTTTCCGATATGTGCCTTCATCACACAGAGTTCCAACCTTCCCTTGTTGGAACAGTTGGCAAGCACTGTTGTCGTGGATTCTGCAAAGTGATATGTGGGAGCCCATAGGGGCCCATGGTGAAAGAAGAAGTATCCTCACATAAGAACTAGAGAGAAGCGTTCTGAGAGATTGCTTTCTGATATGTGACTTCATCATACAGAGTTCCACCCTTCCCTACTTGGAACAGTTTGCTAACACTGTTGTCGAGGATTCTGCAAAGTGATATTTGGAAGCTCATTGAGGGCTATGGTGAAAAAGGAAATATCCTCAGATTAAAACTGGAAAGAAGCCTTCTGAGAAACTGCATTGCCATGTGTGAATGCAACTCACAGAGTTACACATTTCTCTTCAGTGATCAGTTTGTTAACACAGTTTTCTGGAAATGTGCAATTAGATACTTCATAGCGCAATGTAGCTTACCGTGACAAAGGAAATCTCCTCAGATGAAAACCAGAAAAAAGCTTTCTAGAAACTTCTAGGTGATCTGTGAATTCATCTCACAGAGTTACACTTATGTTTCGTGGAGCAGTCCATTAACACTGTCTTTGAGGAACCTTAGAAGGGCTTCTTTGGATCGCATTGAGGTCTACGCTGATAAAGGATGTTTCATCAGTTCAAAAAGTGAAAGAAGCTTTTTGAGAAACTTCTTTCTGATCAGTGAGTTCATCTCACAGACTTACAACGAGACCTCAGCAAGCAGTTTGCTAACACTCTTTTCGTGGAAACCGCAAAGTGATATTTGGAGCCCTTAGCGGCCCATGATGAAAAGGGAAATATCCTCACATAATAACTAGAGTGAAGCTTTCTGAGAGATTGCTTTCTGATGTGTGACTTTAGCACACAGAGTACCACCCTTCCCTTCTTGGAACAGTTTGCTAACTGTGTTTTCATGGATTCTGCAAAGTGATATTTGGGAGCCCGTAGGGGCCCATGGTGAAAAAGGAAGTATCCTCACATAATAACTAGAGAGAATCTTTCTGAAAGATTGCTTTCTGATATGAGACTTCATCACACAGAGTTCCACCCTTCCCTTCTTGGAACAGTTTGCTAACACTGTTGGCGTGCATTCTGCAAAGTGATATTTGGGAGCCCATATGGGTCCAGGTTGTAAAAGGAAGTATACTCACATAAATATTAGAGAGAAGCTTTCTGAGAGATTGCTTTCTGATGTGTGACTTCATCACACAGAGTCCCACCCTTCCCTTCTTGGAACAGTTTGCTAACACTGTTGTCGTGGATTCTGCAAAGTGATATTTGGGAGCTCATTGAGGCCTATGGTGAAAAAAGGATATAACCTGAGATTGAAACTGGAAAGAAGCCTTCTGAGAAACAGCATTGCCCTGTGTGAATGCAGCTCACAGAGTTACACGTTTCTCTTCAGTGATCAGTTTGTTAACACAGTTGTCTGGAAATCTGCAATTAGACATTTCATAGCGCAATGTAGCTTACAGTGACATAGGAAATATCCTCAGATGAAAAGTAGAAAGAAGCTTTCTTAGAATTTCTTGGTGATGTGTGAATTCATCTCACAGAGTTACACTTATGTTTCGTGGAGCAGTCCATTAACACTGTCTTTGAGGAACCTGAGAAGGGCTTCTTTGGATCGCATTGAGGCCTACGCTGATCAAGGAAATTTCATCAGTTCAAAACGTGAAAGAAGCTTTCTGAGAAACATCTTTCTGATCCGTGAGTTCATCTCAAAGACTCACAACTTAGACCTCAGGAAGCAGTTTGCCAACACTCTTTTTGTGGAAACTGCAAGTGATATTTGGGAGCCCTTAGGGGCCCATGGTGAAAAAGGAAATATCCTCACCTAATAACTAGAGAGAAGCTTTCTGAGAGATTGCTTTCTGATGTGTGACTACATCACAAAGAGTTCCACACTTACCTTCTTGGAACAGTTTCATCACACTGTTGTCATGGATTCTGCAAAGTGATATTTGGGAGCTCATTGAAGGCTATGGTGAAAAAGGATATATCCTCAGATTAAAACTGGAAAGAAGGCTTCTGAGAAACTGAATTGCCATGTGTGAATGCAACTCACAGAGATACACGCTTCTCTTCAGTGATCAGTTTGTTAACACCGTTTCCTGGAAATCTGCAATGAGATACTTCATAGCGCAATGAAGCTTTCGGTGACAAAGGAAATATCGTCAGATGAAAACTAGAAAGCAGCTTTCGTAGAAACTTCTTGGTGAAGTGTGAATTCATCTCACAGAGTTACACTTATGTTTCTTGGAGCAGTCCATTAACACTGACTTTGAGGAAACTGAGAAGGGCTTCTTTGGATCTCATTGAGGCCTACGCTGTTAAAGGAAATTTCATCAGTTCAAAACGTTAAAGAAACTTTCTGAGAAACTTCTTTCTGATCAGTGAGTTCGCCCCACACACTTACAATTTAGACCTCAGGAAGCAGGTTGCTAACACTCTTCGTGAAAACTGCAAAGTAATATTTGGGAATCCATAGGGGCCCATGGTGAAAAAGGAAATATCCTCACAGAACAACAAGAGAGAAGCTTTCTGAGAGATTGCTTTCTGATGTGTGACTTCATCAAACAGAGTTCTACCCTTCCCTTCTTGGAAGAGTTTGCTAACACTGTTGTCGTGGATTCTGCAAAGTGATACTTGGGAGCTTATTGAGGGCTATGGTGAAAAAGGAAATTTCCTCAGATTAAAACTGGAAAGAAGCCTTCTGAGAAACTGTATTGCCATGCGTGAATGCAACTCATAGAGTTACAGGTTTCTCTTCAGTGATCAGTTTGTTAACACAGTTTTCTGGAAATCTGCAATTAGATACTTCATAGCGCAATGAAGCTTACGGTGACAAAGGAAATATCCTTACATGAAAACTAGAAAGAAGCTTTCTGAGAAACTTCTTGGTGATTTGTGAATTCATCTCACAGAGTTACTCTTATGTTTCGTGGAGCAGTCCATTAACACTGTCTTTGAGGAACCTGAGAAGGGCTTCTTTGGATCGCATTGAGGCCGACGCTGATAAAGGAAATTTCATCAGTTCAAAACGTGAAAGAAGCTTTCCGAGAAACTTCTTTCTGATCAGTGAGTTCATCTCACAGACTTACAACTTAGACCTCATTAAGCAGTTCACTAACACTCTTTGCGTGGAAAGTGCAACATGATATTTGGGAGCCCATAGGGGCCAATGGTGAAAAAGGAAATATCCTCACATAATAACTAGAGAGAAGCTTTCTGAGAGATTGCTTTCTGATGTGTGACTTCATCACACAGAGTTCCACCCTTCCCTTCTTGGAACAGTTTGCTAACACTGTTGTCGTGTATTCTGCAAACTGATATTTGGGAGCCCTTAGGGACGCATTGTGAAAAAAGAGGTATCCTCACATAAGTACCTGAGAGAAGCTTTCTGAGAGATTGCTTTCGTATAGGTGACTTCAGCACACAGAGTTCCACGATATCCTTCCTGGAACAGTTTGCTAACTCTGTTGTCGTGGATTCTGCATTGTGATATTTGGGAGACCATGGGGGCCCAGGGTGAAAAAGGAAATATCCTCACATAAAAACTAGAGAGAAACTTTCTGAGAGATTGCTTTCTGATGTGTGACTTCATCACACAGATTTCCACCCTTCCCATCTTGGAACAGATTGCTAACACTGTTGTCGTGTATTCCTCAAAGTGATATTTGGGAGCCCATGGGGCCCACGGTGAAAAAGGAAGTATCCTCACATAATAACTAGAGAGAAGCTTTCTGAGAGATTGCTTTCTGATGTGTGACTTCATCACACTGAGTTCCACCCTCTTCTTCTTGGAACAGTTTGATAACACTTTTTTTTTTTTTATTATTATAGTTTAAGTTCTAGGTTACATGTGCATAACGTGCAGGTTTCTTACATATGTATGCTTATGCCATGTTGGTGTGCTGCACCCATCAACTCGTCAGCACCCATCAATACATCATTTACATCATGTATAACTCCAAAGTGCAATCCCTCCCTCCTCCCCCCTCCCCATGATAGCCCCCAGTGTGTGATATTCCCCTTCTGGAGTCCAAGTGATCTCATTGTTCAATTCCCACCTATGAGTGAGAAAGTGCGGTGTTTGGTTTTTTCTTCTTGTGATAGTTTGCTAAGAATGATGGTTTCCAGCTGCATCCATGTCCCAACAAATGATGCAAACTCATCCTTTTTTATGGCTGCATCGTATTGCATGGTGTATATGTGCCACATTTTCTTAATCCAGTCTGTCACAGATGGACATTTGGGTTGATTCCAAGTCTTTGCTATTGTGAATAGTGCCGCAATAAACATACGTGTGCATGTGTCCTTCTAGTAGACTAATTTATAATCCTTTGGGTATATACCCAGTAGTGGGATGGCTGGGTCTTATGGTACATCTAGTTCTAGATCTTTGAGGAATTGCCAAACTGTTTTCCGTAATGGTTGAACTAGTTTACAATCCCAACAGTGTAAAAGTGTTCCTATTTCTCCACATCCTCTACAACAACTGTTGTTTCCTGACTTCTTAATGATTGCCATTCTAACTGGTGTGAGATGGTATCTCATTGTGGTTTTGATTTGCATTTCTCTGATGGCGAGTGATGATGAGCATTTTTTCATGTGTCTGTTGGCTGTATGAATGTCTTCTTTTGAGAAATGTCTGTTCATATCCTTTGCCCACTTTTGGATGCGGTTGTTTGTTTTTTTCTTGTATATTTGTTTGAGTTCTTTGTAGATTCTGGATATTAGCCCTTTGTCAGATGAGTAGGTTGCAAAAATTTTCTGCCATTCTGTAGGTTGCCTGTTCACTCTGATGGTAGTTTCTTTTGCTGTGCAAAAGCTCTTTAGTTTAATTAGATCCCATTTGTCAATTTTGGCTTTTGCTGTCATTGCTTTTGGTGTTTTAGACATGAAGTCCTTGCCCATGCCTATGTCCTGAATGGTACTACCTAGATTTTCTTCTAGGATTTTTATGGTATTAGGTCTAACATTTAAGTCTCTAATCCATCTTGAATTAATCTTCGTATAAGGGGTAAGGAAAGGATCCAGTTTCAGCTTTCTACTTATGGCTAGCCAATTTTCCCAGCACCATTTATTAAATAGGGAATCCTTTCCCCATTTCTTGTTTCTCTCAGGTTTGTCAAAGATCAGATGGTTGTAGATGTGTGGTATTATTTCTGAGGACTCTGTTCTGTTCCATTGGTCTATATCTCTGTTTTGGTACCAGTACCATGCTGTTTTGGTTGCTGTAGCCTTGTAGTGTAGTTTGAAGTCAGGTAGCGTGACGCCTCCAGCTTTGTCCTTTTGACTTAGGATTATCTTGGCAATGCGGGCTCTTTTTTGGTTCCATATGAACTTTAAAGCAGTTTTTTCCAACTCTGTGAGTTGCATTGACACATGGCAATGCAGTTTCTCAGAAGGCTTCTTTCCAGTTTTAATCTGAGGATATTTCCTTTTTCACCGTAGCCCTCAATGGGCTCCCAAATATCACTTTGGAGAATCCACGATAACAGTGTTAGCAAACTATTCCAAGAAGGGAAGGGTGGAACTCTGTGTGATGAAGTCACATATCAGAAGGCAATCTCTCAGAAAGCTTATCTCTAGTTTTTATGTGAGGATACTTCCTTTTTCACCATGGGCCCCTATGGGCTGCCAAATATCACTTTGCAGAATCCACGACAACAGTGTTACCAAACTGTTCCAAGAAGGGAAGGGTGGAACTGTACGTGATGAAGTCACACATCAGAAAGCAATCTCTCAGAAAGCTTCTCCCTAGTTTTTATCTGAGGATATTTCCTTTTTCATCCTGGGCCCCTATCGGCTCCCAAATATCACTTTGCAGTTTCCACGAAAAGAGTGTTAGCAAACTGCTTCCTGAAGTGTAAGTTGTAGGTCGGTGAGATGAACTCACTGATCAGAAAGAAGTTTCTCAGAAAGCTTTTTTCAGGATTTGAACTGATGAAATTTCCTTTATCAGCGTAGGCCTCAATGCAATCCAAAGAAGCCCTTCTCAGGTTCCTCAAAGACAGTGTTAACGGACTGCTCCACGAAACATAACTGTAACTCTGTGAGATGAATTCACACGTCACCAAGAAGTTTCTACGAAAGCTTCTATCTAGTTTTCATCGGAGAATATTTCCTTTGTCACCGTAAGCTTCATTGCCCTATGAAGTATCTAATTGCAGATTTCTAGAAAACTGTGTTACCAATCTAATCACTGAAGAGAAACGTCTCACTGTCTGAGTTGCATTCACACATGACAATGCAGTTTCTCAGAAGACTTCTTTCCAGTTTTAATCTGAGAATATTTCCTTTCTCACTGTAGCCCTCAAAGAGCTCCCAAATATCACTTTGCAGAATCCACGACAACAGTGTTAACAAACTGTTCCAAGAAGGGAAGGGTGGAACTCTGTGTGATGAAGTCACACATCAGAAAGCAATCTCTCAGAAAGCTTCTCTCTAGTTTTTATGTGAGGATACTTCCTTTTTCACCTGCGGACCGTATGGCCTCCCAAATATCACGTTGCAGAATCCACGACAACAGTTTTAGCAAACTGTTCCAAGAAGGGAAGGGTGGAACTCTCTGTGATGAAGTCACGCATCAGAAAGCAGTCTCTCAGATAGCTTCTCTCTAGTTATTATGTGAGGATACTTCCTTTTTCATCATGGGCCCCTATGGGTTCCCAAATATCACTTTGCAGAATCCACGACGACAGTGTTAGCAAACTGTTCCAAGATTGGAAGTGTGGAATTATGTGTGATGAAGTCAGACATCAGAAAGCAATCTCTAAGAAAGCTTCTCAATAGTCATTATTTGAGAATACTTCCTTTTTCACCATTTGCCCCATGGGCTCCCAAATACCACTTTGCAGAATCCACGACAACAGTGTTAACAAACAGTTCCAAGAAGGGAAGGGTGGAACTCTGTGTGATGAAGTCACACATCAGAAAACAATCTCTCAGAAAGCTTCTCTCTAGTAATTCTGTGAGGATATTTCCTTTTGCACCATGGGCCCCGATAGGCTCACAAATATCACTCTCCAGATTCCACAAAAAGCGTGTTAGCAAACTGCTTCCTGAAGTCTCAGTTATAAGTCTGTGAGATGAAATCACAGGTCAGAAAGAAGTTTCTCAGAAAGCTTCTCTCTAGTTATTATGTGAGGATACATCCTTTTTCACCATAGCCCTCAATGAGCTCCCAAATATCACTTTGCAGAACCCACGACAACAGTGTTAGCAAAGTGTTCCAAGAAGGGAAGGGTGGAATTTTGTGTGATGAAGCCACACCTCAGAATGCAATCTCTCAGAAAGCTTCTCTCAAATTTTTATGTGAGGATACTTCTTTTTTCACCATGGGCCCCTATGGGCTCCCAAATATCTCTTTGCAGAATCCACGCAACAGTGTTAGCAAACTGTTCCAAGAAGACAATTGTGGAACTCTGTGTGATGAAGTCACACATCAGAAAGCAATCTCTCAGAAAGCTTCTCTCTAGTTTTTATGGGAGCATACTTCGTTTTTCACCCTGGGTCCCTAATTTCTCCCAAATATCACTTTGGAGAATCCACGACAACAGTGTTAGCAAACTGTTCCAAGAAGGGAAGGGTGGAACTCTCTGTGATGAAGTCACATATCAGAAAGCAATCTCTCAGAAAGCCTCTCTCTAGTTATTATGTGAGGATATTTCCTTTTTCACCATGGGCCCCTATGGGATCCCAAATATCACTTTGCAGTTTCCACGAGAAGAGTGTTAGCAAAGTGCATTCTCTAAGTTGTAAGTCTGTGGGATGAACTCACAGATCAGAAAGAAGTTTCTCAGAAAGCTTCTTTCACGTTTTGAACTGGTGAAATTTCCTTTATCAGCGTAGGCCTCAATGCGATCCAAAGACGCCCTTCTCAGGTTCCTCAACGACAGTGTTAATGGAGTGCTCCACGAAACATAAGTGTAACCCTGTGAGATGAATTCATACATAACCAAGAGGTTTCTAGGAAAGCTTATTTCTAGTTTTCATCTGAGGATATTTCCTTTCTCAAGGTAAGCTTCATCGCGCTATGAAGTATCTAATTGCAGATTTCCCGAAAACTGTGTTAATAAAATGAACACTGAAGAGAAACCTGTAACTCTGTGAGTTGCATTCCCACATGGCAATGCAGTTTCTCAGTATGCTTCTTTCCAGTTTTAATCTGAGGATATTTCCATTATCACCGTAGCCCTCAATGGGCTCCCAAATATCACTTTGCAGAATCCACGACAACAGTGTTAGCAAACTGTCCCAAGAAGTGAAGGGTGGAACTCTGTGTGATGAAGACCCATATCAGAAAGCAATCTCTGAGAAAGCTGCTCTCTAGTTCTTATGTGAGGATACTTCTTTTTTCACCATGGGCCGCTACGGGCTCCCAAATATCACTTTGCAGAATCCACGACCACAGTGTTAGCAAACTGTTCCAAGAAGGGAACGGTGGAACTCTGTGTGATGAAGTAACACAGCAGAAAGCAATCTCTCAGAAAGCTTCTCTCTAGTTATTATGTGAGGATATTTCCTTTTTCACCATGGGCCCATAAGGGCTCCCAAATATCACTTTGCAGTTTCCACGAAAAGAGTGTTAGCAAACGGCTTCCTGAGGTCTAAGCTGTAAGTCTGTGAGATGAACTCACTGATCAGAAAAAAGTTTCTCAGAAAGCTTCTTTCACGTTTTGAACTGATGAAATTTCCTTTATCAGCGTTATTCTCATTGTGATCCAAAGAAGCCCATCTCAGCTTCCTCAAGGGCAGTGTTAATGGCCTGCTCCACGAAACATAAGTGTAATTCTGTGATATGAATACACACATCACCAAGAAGTTTCTAAGAAAGCTTCTTTCTAATTTTCATCTGGGGACATTTCCTTTTTTCACCATAAGCTTCATTGCGCTATGAATTATCTAATTGCAGATTTCCAGAAAACTGTGGTAACAAACTGATTACTGAAGAGAAACGTGTAACTCTGTGAGTTGCATTCAAACATGGCAATGCTGTTTCTCAGAAGGCTTCTTTCCAGGTGTAATCTGAGGATATTTCCTTTTTCACCATAGCCCTCAATGATCTCCCAATTATCACTTTGCAGAATAGACGACAACAGTGTCAGCAAACTGTTCCAAGAAGGGGACGGTGGAACTCTGTGTGAAGAAGTCACACATCAGAGAGCAATCTCTCAGAAAGCTTCTCTCTAATTTTTATGTGAGGATATTTCCTTTTTCACCATGGGCCCCTATGGGCTAACAAATATCACTTTGCAGTTTCCACGAAAAGAGTGATAGCAAACTGCTTCCTGAGGTCTAAGTTGTAATTCTCTGAGATGAACTCACCGATCAGAAAGAAGTTTCTCAGAAAGCTTCTTTCAGGTTTTGAACAGATGAAATTTCCATTATCAGCGTAGGCCTCAATGCGTTAAAGGAAGACCTTCTCAGGTTCCTTAAAGACATTGTTATTGGACTACTCCACGAAACGTAAGTGTAACTCTGCGAGATGAATTCAAACATCACCAAGAAGTTTCTAAGAAAGCTTCTTTCTAGTTTTCATCCGAGGAAATTTCCTTTGTCACCGTAAGCTTCATTACGCTATGAAGTATCTAATTGCAGATTTCCAGAAAACTGTGTTAACAAACTGATGACTGAAGAGAAACGTGTAACTCTGTGCATTGCATTCACACATGGCAATGCAGTTTCTCAGAAGGCGTCTTTACAGTTTTAAGTCTGTGAGATGAACTCACAGTTCAGAAAGAAGTTTCTCAGAAAGCTTCGTTCACGTTTTGAACTGATGAAATTACCTTTATCAGTGTAGGCCTCAATGCAATCATAAGAATCCCTTCTCAGTTTCCTCAAAGGCAGTGTTAATGGACTCCTCCATGAAAGATAAGTGTAACTCTGTGAGATGAATTCACACATCACCAAGAAGTTTCTAAGAAAGCTTCTCTCTAGTTTTCATCTGAGGATATTACCTTTGTCAGCATAAGCTTCATTGCGCTATGAAGCATCTAATTGCAGATTTCCAGAAAATTGTGTTAACAAACTGATCACTGAAAAGAAACGTTTAACTCTGTGAGGTGCATTCACACATGGCAATGCAGTTCCTCAGAATTCTTCTTTCCAGTTTTAATCTGAGGATGTTTCCTTTCTCACCATAGCCCTCAATGAGCTCCCAAACATCTCTTTGCAGAATCCACGACAACAGTGTTAGCAAACTGTTCCAAGAAGGGAAGGGTGGAAATCTGTGTGATGAAGTCACATTTCCGACAGCAATCTCTCAGAAAGCTTCTCTCTAGTTTTTATGTGAGGATACTTCGTTTTTCACCATGGGCCAAAATGGGCTCCCAAATATCACTTTGCAGAATCCACGACAACAGTTTTAGCAAACTCTTCCAAGAAGGGAACAAGGGAACTCTTTGTGATGAAGTTACACATCTGAAAGCAATCTCTCTAAAACCTTCTCTCTACTTATTATGTGAGGATATTTCCTTTTTCACCATGGGCCCCCATGGGCTCCCAAATTTCACTTTGCATTTTCCACGAAAAGAGTGTTAGCAAACTGCTTCCTGAGGTCTAAGTTGTAAGTGTGTGAGATGAACTCACTGATCAGAAACAAGTTTATCAGAAAGCTTCTTTCACGTTTTGAACTGATGAAATTTCTTTTATCATTGAAGGCCTCAATGTGATTCAAAGAAGCCCTTCTCGGGTTCCTCAAAACAGTGTTAATGTATTCTTCCACGAAACGTATGTGTAACTCTGTGAGATGAATTCACACATCACCAAGAAGTTTCTCAGAAAGCTTCGTTCTACTTTTCATCTGAGGATATTTCCTTTGTCACCATAAGCTTCATTGTGCTATGAAGTATCTAATTGCAGATTTCCACAAAACTGTGTTAACAAACTGATCACTGAAGAAAAACGTGTAACTCTGTGAGTTGCATTCACACATGGCAATGCAGTTTCTCAGAATTCTTCTTTCCAGTTTTAATCTGAATATATTTCCTTTTTCACCATAGGCCTCAATGAGCTCCCAAATATCACTTTGCAGAATCCATGACAACAGCATTAGCAAGCTGTTCCAAGAAGGGAAGGGTGGAACTCTGTGTGATGAAGTCACACATCGGAAAGCAATGTCTCAGAAAGCTTCTCTCTAGTTATTATGTGAGGATACTTCTGTTTTCACCATGGGTCCCTATTGGCTCCCAAATATCACTTTGCAGAATCCACGACAACAGTGTTAGCAACTGTTCCAACAAGGGAAGGGTGGAATTCTGTGTGATGAAGTCACACATCAGAAAGCAATCTCTCAGAAGGCTTCTCTCTAGTTTTTATGTGAGGATACTTCCTTTTTCACCATGGGCCCTTATGGGCTCCGAAATATCACTTTGCAGAATGCACGACAACAGTGTTAGCAAACTATTCAAAGAAAGGAAGGGTGCTACTCTCTGTGATGAAGTCACACGTAAGAAAGGAATCTCTCAGGAAACTCTCTCTAGTTATTATGTGAGGATATTTCCTTTTTCACCATAGCCCTCAATGAGCTCCCAAATATCACTTTGCAGAATCCACGATAACAGTGTTATCAAACTATTCGAAGAAGGGAAGGGTGGAACTCTGTGTGATGATGTCACATACCAGAAAGCAATCTCTCAGAAAGCTTCTCTCTACTTTTTGTGTGAGGATACTTCCTTTTTCACCATGGGCCCCTAAGTTATCCCAAATATCACTTTGCAGAATCCATGACAACAGTGTTAGCAAACTGTTCCAAGAAGGGAAGGGTGGAACTCTGTGTGATGAATTCACATATCAGAAATCAGTCTCTCAGAAACCTTCTCTCTGGTTTTTATGGGAGGATACTTCCTTTTTCACATGGGCCCCTAAGGGCTCCCAAATATCATTTTGCAGTATCCATGACAACAGTGTTAGCAAACAGTTCCAAGAAGGGAAGGGTGGAACTCTGTGTGATGAAATCACACATCAGAAAGCCATCTCTCAGAAAGCTTCTCTCTAGTTATTATATGAGGATATTTCCTTTTTCAACATGGGCCCCAATGGGCTCCCAAATATCACTTTGCAGTTTCCACGAAAAGAGTGTTAGCAAACTGCTTCCTGAGTTCTAAGTTGTTAGTCTGTGAGAAGAACTCAATGATCAGAAAGAAGTTTTTCAGAAAGCTTCTTTCACGTTTTGAACTGATGAAATGTCCTTTATCATCGGAGGCCTCCATGCGATCCAAAGAAGCCCTCTTCAGGTTCCTCAAAGACAGTGTTAATGGACTGCTCAACGAAACATAAGTGTAACTCTGTGAGATGAATTCACAAATCATCAATAAGTTTCTATGAATGCCTCTTTCTAGTTTTCATCTGAGGATATTTCCTTTGTCACCGTAAGCTTCATTGCCCTATGAAGTATCTAATTACAGATTTCAAAAAAACTGTGTTAACGAACTGATCACTGAAGAGAAACATGTAACTCTCTGAGTTGCATTCACACATGGTAATGCAGTTTATCAGAAGGCTTCTTTCCAGTTTTAATATGAGGATATTTCCTTTTTCACCATAGCCCTCAATGAGCTCCGAAAGATCACTTTGCTGAATCCACGACAACAGTGCTGGAAAACTGCTCTAAGAATGGAAGGGTGGAACTCTGTTTGATGAAGTCACTTATCAGAAAGCAATCTCTCAGGAAGCTTCTCTTTAGTTTTTATGTGAGGATACTTCCTTTTTCAACATGGGCCCCTATGGGCTCCCAAATATCACTTTGCAGAATCCACGACAATAGTGTTAGCAAACTGTTCCAAGAAGGGAAGGGTGGAACTCTGTGTGATGAAGTCACATATCAGAAAGCAATCTCTCAGAAAGCTTCTCTCTAGTTATTATGTGAGGATATTTCCTTTTTCGCCGTGGGCCCCTGTGGGCTCCCAAATGGCACTTTGCAGTTTCCACGAAAAGAGTGTTAGGATACTGCTTCCTGAGGTCTAAGGTGTAAGTCTGTGAGATGAACCTACTGCTCAGAAAGAAGTTTCTCAGAAAGCTTCTTTCACGTTTTGAACTGATGAAATTTCCTTTATCAAGGAGAGCCTCAATGCGATCCAAAGAAGCCCTTCTCAGGTTCCTCAAAGACAGTGTTAATGAACTGCTCCACGAAACATAAGTGGAACTCTGTGAGATGAATTCACACATCACCAAGAAGTTTCTATGAAAGCATCTTTCTAGTTTTCATCTGAGGATATTTCCGTTGTCTCCGTAAGCTTCATTGCGCTATGAATTATCTCATAGCAGATTTCCAGAAAACTGTGTTAACAAACTCATCACTGAAGAGAAAAGTGTAACTCTGTGAGTTGCATTCACACATGGCAATGCAGTTTCCAGAAGGCTTCTTTCCAGTTTTAATCTGAGGATAATTCCTTTCTCACGATAGCCCTCAATGAGCTCCCAAATAACACTTTGCAGGACCAATGACAACAGTGTTAGCAAACTGTTCCAAGAAGGGAAGGGTGGAACTCTGTGTGGTGAAGTCACACATCAGAGAGCAATCTCTCAGAAAGCTCCTCTATAGTTACTATGTGAGGATATTTCCTTTTTCACCATGGGCCCTTATGGGCTACCAAATATCACTTTGTAGTTTCCACGAAAAGATTGTTAGCAAACTCCCTCCTGAGGTCTAAGTTGTAGGTCTGTGAGATGAACTCACTGATGAGAAAGAATTTTCTCAGAAAGCTTCTTTCACGTTTTGAACTGAAGAAAATTCCTTTATCAGCGTAGGCCTCAATGTGATCCAAAGAAGGCCTTCTCAGGTTCCTCAAAGACAGTGTTAATTGACTGCTCCAAGAAACATAAGTGTAACTCTGAGGTATGCATTCACACATCACTAAGAAGTGTCTAAGAAAGCTTCTTTCTAGTTTTCATCTGAGGATATTTCCTTTGTCACTGAAAGCTTCTTTGTGCATTGTATTATCTAATTGCAGATTTTCAGAAAACTATGTCAACAAACTGATCACTGAAGACAAACATGAAACTCTGTGAGTTGAGTTCACACACAGCAATGCAGTTTCTCAGAAGGCTTCTTTCCACTTTTAATCTGAGGATATTTCCTTTTTCACAACAGCCCTCAATGAGCTCCCACATATCACTTTGCAGAATCCACGACAACAGTGCTAGCAAACTGTTCCAAATAGGGAAGAGTGGAACTCTGTGTGATGAAGTCACATATCTGAAAGCAATCTCTCAGAAAGCTTCTCTCTAGTTATTATGTGAGGATACTTCCTTTTTCACCATGGGCCACTATGGGCTCCCAAATATCATTTTACAGAATCCAAGAAAACAGTGTTAGCAAAGAGTTCCCAGAAGGGACGTCTGGAACCCTGTGTGATGAAGTCACACATCAGAAAGCAATCTCTCAGAAAGCTTCTCTCTAGTTATTATGTGAGGATGCTTCCATTTCCACCGTGGGCCCCCATGGGCTCCCAGATATCACTTTGCAGAATTAAACCACAACTGTGTTAGCAAACTGTTTCAAGAAAGGAAAGGTGGAACTCTGTGTGATGAAGTCACATATTGGAAAGCAATCTCTCAGAAATCTTCCCTCTAGTTATTATTTGAGGATACTTCCTTTTTCAACATGGGCCCCATGGGCTCCCAAATATCACATGGGAGAATCCACGACAACAGTGTTAGCAAAATGTTCCAAGAAGGGAAGGGTGGAACGCTGTGTGATGAAGTCACACATCACAAAGCAACCTCTCAGAAAGCTTCTCTCTAGTTATTATGTGAGGATACTTCTTTTTTCACCCTGGGGCCCTACGGGCTCCCTAATATCACGTTGCAGAATCCACAACAGTGTTAGCATACTGTTCCAAGAAGGGAAGGGTGAAACTCTGTGTGATAAAGTCACACATTGGAAATCAATCTCTCAGAAAGCTTCTCCCTAGTTATTATGTGAGGATACTTCCTTTTTCACCATGGGCCCCTTTGGGCTCCCAAATATCACTTTGCATTTTCCACGAAAAGAGTGTTAGCAAACTGCTTCCTGAGATCTAATTTGTACGTCTGTGAAATGAACTCACTGATCAGAAAGAAGTTTCTCAGAAAGCTTACTTCACGTTTTGAACTGATGAAATGTCCTTTATCCGCGTAGGCCTCAATGCGATCCAAAAAAGCCCTTCACAGTTTCCTCAAAGACAGTGTTAATGGACTGCTTCACGAAAGATAAGTGTAACTCTGTGAGATGAATACACACATCACCAATAAGTTTCTAAGAAAGCTTCTTTCTAGTTTTCATCTGTGGATATTTCCTTTGTCACCGTAAGCTTCATTGCGCTATGAAGTATCTAATTGCAGATTTCCAGAAAACTGTGTTTAACAAACCAATCACTGAAGAGAAACGTGTTACTCTGTGAGTTGCATTCATACACGACAATGCAGTTTCTCAGAAGTCTTCTTTCCAGTAATAAAATGAGGATATTTCCTTTTTCACCACAGCCCTCAATGAGCTCCCGAATATCACTTTGCAGACTCCACAACAACAGTGTCAGCAAACTGTTCCAAGAAGGGAAGAGTGGAACGCTGTGTGATGAAGTCACACATCAGAAAGAAAACTCTCAGAAAGCTTCTCTCTATTTTTGATGTGAGGATACTTCCTTTTTCACCATGGGCCCCTAGGGGCTCCCAAATATCACTTTGCAGAACCCACGACAACAGTGTTAGCAAAGTGTTCCAAGAAGAGAAGGGTGGAACTCTGTGTGATGAAGTCACACATAAGAAAGCAATCTCTCAGAAAGGTTTTCTCTACTTATTATGTGAGGATATTGCCTTTTTCAACATGGTCCACTATGGGCTCCCAAATATCACTTTGCGGTTTCCGCGAAAAGACTGTTAGCAAACTGCTTCCTGAGATCTAAGTTGTAAGTCTGTGAGACGAACTCACTGATCAGAAAGATGTTTCTCAGAAAGATTCTTTCACGTCTTGAACTGACGAAGTTTCCTTTATCAGCGTAGGCCTCAAAGCGATCCAAAGAAGCCCTTCTCAGGTTTCAAAGAAAGTGTTAATGGACTGCTCCACGAAACATAAGTGTAACTCTGTGCGATGAATTCACGCATCACCAAGAAGTTTCTAAGAAAATTTCTTTCTAGTTTTCATCTGAGGATATTTCCTTTGCAACCGTAAGCTTCATTGTGCTATGAAGTATCTAATTGCAGATTTCCAGAAAACTGTGTTACCAAACTGATAACTGAAGGGAAACGTGTAACTCTGTGAGTTGCATTCACACATGGTAATGCCGTTTCTCAGAAGGCTTCTTTCCAGTTTTAATCTGAGGATATTTCCTTTTTCACCGTAGCCCTCAATTAGGTCCCAAATATCAATTCGCAGAATCCACGACAACAGTGTTAGTAAACTGTTCCAAGAAGTGAAGGGGGAAATTCTGTTTGATGATGTCACACATTAGAAAGAAATCTCTCAGAAAGCTTCTCTCTAGTTATTATGTGAGGATACTTCTTTTTTCACCATGGGCCCCTAAGGGCTCCCAAATATCACTTTGCAGAATCCACGACAACAGTGTTAGCATACTGTTTAAAGAAGGGAAGCGTGGAAATCTGTGTGTCGAAGTTCCACATCAGAAAGCAATCTCTCAGAATGCTTCTCTCTAGTTATTATGTGAGGGTATTTCCTTTTGAACCATGGGTCCCTATGGGCTCCCAAATATCACTTTGCAGGTTCCATGAAAAGAGTGTTAGCAAACTGCTTTCTGAGGTCTAAGTTGTAAGTGTGAAATGAACTCACTGATCAGAAAGAAGTTTCTCAGAAAGCTTCTTTCACGTTTTGAACTGATGATATTTCCTTTTTTCAGCGTAGGCCGCAGCGTGATCTAAAGAAGCCTTTCTTAGGATCCTCAAAGACAGTGTTAATGGACTGCTCCATGAAACATAAGTGTAACTCTGTGAGATGAATTCACACATCACCAAGAAGTTTCTAGGAAACCTTCTTTCTAGTTTTCATCTGAGGATATTTCCTTTGTCTCCGTCAGCTTCATTGCGCTATGAAATATCTAACAGCAGATTTCCAGAAACCTGTGTTAACAAACTGATCACTGAAGAGAAACGTGTAGCTCGGTGAGTTGCATTCACAAATGGCAATGCAGCTTCTCAGAAGGCTTCTTTCCAGTTTTAATCTGAGGATATTTCCTTTTTCACCATAGCGCTCAATGAGCTCCCAAATATCCCTTTGCAGAATCCTCGACAAAAGTCTTAGCAAACTGTTCCTAGAAAGGAAGGGTGTAACTCTGTGTGATGAAGTCATATATCACAAAGCAATCTCTCAGAAAGCTTCTCTCTAGTTCTTAGGTGAGGATATTTCATTTTTCACCGTGGGCCTATATGGGCTTCCAAATATCACTCTGCAGAATCCACGAGAACAGTGACAGCAAACTGTTGCAAGCAGGGTAGGGTGGAACGCTGTGTGATGAAGTTACACATCAGAAAGCAATCACTCAGAAATCTCTCTAGTTATTATGTGAGGATATTTCCTTTTTCACCATGGGCCCCTAAGGGCTCCCAAATATCACTTTGCAGTTTCCACGAAAAGAGTGTTCGCAAACTGCTTCCTTTGGTCTAAGTTGTAAGTTTGTTAGATGAACTCACTGTTCAGAAAGAAGTTTCTCAGAAAGTTTCTTTCACATTTTGAACTGATGAAATTTTCTTTATCAGCGTAGGCCTCAAAACGATCAAAAGAAGCCCTTGTCAGGATTCTCAAAGACAGTGTTAATGGACTGCTCCGCGAAACATAAGTGTAACTCTGTGAGATGAATTCACACATCACCAAGAAGTTTCTAAGAAAGCTTCCTTCTAGTTTTCATCTGAGGATATTTAATTTGTCACCGTAAGCTTCATTGCTCTATGAAGTATCTAATTGCAGAGTTCCAGAACACTGGGTTAAAAAACTGATAACTGAAGAGAAACGTGTAACTCTGTGAGATGCATTCACACATGGCAATGCAGTTTCTCAGAAGGCTTCTTTCCAGTTGTAATCTGAGGATATTCCTTTTTCACCATAGTCCTCAAAGAGCTCCCAAATATCACTATGCAAATTCCACAACAACAGTGTTAGCAAACTGTTCCAAGAAGGGACGGGTGGAACTCTGTGTGATGAAGTCACATATCAGAAAGCAATCTCTCAGAAAGCTTCTCTCTAATTTATATGTGAGGATATTTCCTTTTTCACCATGGGCCCCTTTGGGCACCCAAATATCACTTTGCAGAATTCACGAAAACAGTGTTAGCAAACTGTTCCAAGAAGGGAAGGGAGGAACTCTGTTTGATGAAGTCACACGTCCGAAAGCAATCTCTCAGAATGCTTCTCTCTAATTTTTATGTGAGTATACTTCCTTTTTCTCCATCGTCCCCTAAGTGCTCCCAAATATCACTTTGCAGAATCCACGACAACAGTGTTAGCAAATGTTCCAAGAAGGGAAGTTTGGAACTCTGTGTGATGAAGTCACACATCAGAAAGCAATCTCTCAGAAAGCTTCTCTCTTGTTATTATGTGAGGATATTTCCTTTTTCTCCATGGGCCCCTAGGGGCTCCCAAATATCACTTTCCAGTTTCAACAAAAAGAGTGTTAGCAAACTGCTTCCTGAGGTCTAAGGTGTAAGACTGTGAGATGAACTCACTGATCGAAAAGAAGTTTCTCAGACAGCTTCTTTCACGTTTTGAAGTAATGAAATGTCCTTTTTCAGCGTAGGCCTCAATGCGATCCAAAGTAGCCCTTCTCAGGTTCCCCAAAGACAGTGTTAACGGACTGCTCCACGAAACATAAGTTCAAATCTGTGAGATGAATTCACACATCACCAAGAAGTTTGTAAGAAAGCATCTTTCTACTTTTCATTTGAGGATATTTCCTTTGTCACCGTAAGGTTCATTGGGCTTTGATGTATCTAATTGCAGATTTCCAGAAAACTGTGTTAACAAACTGATCACTGAAGAGAAACGTGTAACTCTGTGAGTTGCATTCACACATGGCAATGTTGTTTCTCAGAAGGCTTCTTTCCAGTTTTAATCTGAGGATATTTCTTTTTTCACCATAGCCCTCAATGATCTCCCAAATATCAATTTGCAGAATCCACGACAACAGTGTTAGCAAACTGTTCCCAGAAGGGAAGCGTGGGACTCTGTTTGATGAAGTCACATATCAGAAAGCAATCTCTCAGAAAGCTTCTCTCTAGTTCTTATGTGAGGATACTTCATTTTTCACCATGGGACCATATAGGCTTCCAAATATCACTCTGCAGAATCCACGACAACAGTGTCAGCAAACTGTTCAAAGAAGGGAAGGGTGGAACTCTGTGTGATGAAGTCAACACCAGAAAGCAATCTCTCAGAAAGCTTCTCTCTTGTTATTATGTGAGGACATTTCCGTTTTCACCATGGGCCCTTATGGGCTCCCAAATATTACTTTGCATTTTCCACGAAACGAGTGTTAGCAAACTGCTTCCTGAGGTCTATGTTGTAAGTCTCTGACATAAACTCACTGATCAGAGATAAGTTTCTCAGAAAGCTTCTTTCACGTTTTGAACTGATGAAATTTCCTTTATCCCCGTAGGACTCAATGCGATCCAAAGAAGCCCTTCTCAGGTTCCTCAAAGACAGTGTTAATGGACTGCTCCACGAAACATAAGTGTAACTCTGTGAGATGAATTCACACATCCTCAAGAAGTTTCTCAGAAAGCCTCTTTCTTGTTTTCATCTGAGAATATTTCCTTTGTCACCGTAAGCTTCATTGGGCTATGAAGTATCTAATTGCAGATTTCCAGAAAACTGTGTTAAAAAATGATAACTGAAGAGAAACGAGTAACTCTGTGAGTTGCATTCACACATGGCAATGCAGTTTCTCAGAAGGCTTCCTTCCACTTTTCATCTGAAGATATTTTCTTTTTCAGCAGAGCCCTTAATGAGCTCCCAAATATCATTTTGCGGAATCCATGACAAGAGTGTTAGTAAATTGTTCCAAGAAGTGAAGGGTGGAACTCTGTGTGATGAAGTCACACATCAGAAAGCAATCTCTCAGAAAGCTTCTCTCTAGTTATTATGTAAGGATATTTCCTTTTTCAGCATGTTCCCCCATGGGCTCCCAAATATCACTTTGCAGTTTCCAAGAAAAGAGTGTTAGGAAACTGCTTCCTGAGGTCTAAGTTGTAAGTCTGTGAGATGAACTCACTGATCAGAACGAAGCTTCTCAAAAAGCTTCTTTCACGTTGTGAAATGATGAAATTTCCTTTATCAGCCGAGGTCTCATTGCGATCCAAAGAAGCCATTCTCAGGTTCCCCAAAGACAGTGTTAATGGACTCCCCCACGAAACATAAGTGTAACCCTGTGAGATGAATTCACACATCACCAAGAAGTTTCTAAGAAAGTTTCTTTATAGTTTTCATCCGAGGATATTTCCTTTCTCACCGTAAGTTTCATTGCGCTCTGAAGAATCTAAATGCATATTTCCAGAAAACTGTATTAACAAACTGATCACTGAAGAGAAAGGGGTATCTCTGTGAGTTGCATTCAGACAAGGCAATGCAGTTTCTCAGAAAGCTTCTTTCCAGTTTTTATCTGAGGATATTTCCTTTTTCACCATAGGCCTCAATGAGCTCCCAAATATAACTTTGCACAATCCACGACAACAGTTTTAGCAAACTGTTCCAAGAAGGGAAGGGTGGAACACAGTGTGATGAGGTCACACATCAGAAAACCATCTCTCAGAAAGCTTCTCTCTAGTTTTTATGTGAGGATACTTCTTTTTTCACCATGGGCCCCTATGGGCTCCCAAATATCACATTGCAGAATCCACAACAACAGTGTTAGCAATCTGTTCCAAGAAGGGAAGGGTGGAACTCTGTGTGATGAAGTCACATATCGGAAACCAATCTCTCAGAAAGCTTCTCTCTAGTTGTTATGTGAGGATATTTCCTTTTTCACCATGGGCCCCTAAGGGCTACAAAATATCACTTTGCAGTTTCCACGAAATAGTGTTAGCAAACTGCTTCCTGAGGTCTAAGTTGCAAGTCTGTGAGATGAACTCACTGATCAAAAAGAGGTTTCTCAGAAAGCTTCTTTCACGTTTTGAACTGATGAAATTTCTATTATCAGCGTAGGCCTCAATGCGATCCAAAGAAGCCCTTCTCAGGTTCGTCAAAGACAATGTTAATGGACTGCTCCACGAAACATAAGTGTAACTATATGAGTTGAATTCAAATATCTCCAAGAAGTTTCTAAGAAAGCTTCTTTGTAGTTTTCATCTGAGGATATTTCCTTTGTCACCGTAAGCTTCATTGCGCTATGAAGTATCTAATTGCAGATTTCCAGAAAACTGTGGTAACATACTGATCACTGAAGAGAAACGTGTAACACTGTGAGTTGCATTCACACATGGCAATGCAGTTTCTCAGAGGCTTCTTTCCCCTTTTATCTGAGGATATTTCCTTTTTCACCATAGCCCTCAATGAGCTTCCAAATATCACTTTGCAGAGTCCACGACAACAGTGTTAGCAAACTGTTATAAGAAGGGAAGGGTGGAACTCTGTGTGATGAAGTCACACATCAGAAATCAATCTCTCAGAAAACTTCTCTCTAGTTTTTATAGGAGGATAGTTCCGTTTTCACCATGGGCCCCTAAGAGATCCCCAATATAACTTTGCAGAATCCACAACAGTGTTAGCAAACTGTTCCAAGAAGGGAAGGGTGGAACTCTGTGTGATGAAGTCACACATCAGAAAGCAATCTCTCAGAAAGCTTCTCTCTAGTTATTCTGTGAGGATATTTCCTTTTTCACCATGGGCCCCTATGGGCTCCCCAATATCACTTTGCAGTTTTACAGAAAAGAGTGTTAGCAAACTGCTTCCTGAGGTCTAAGTTGTACGTCTGTGAGATGAACTCACTGATCAGAAAGAAGTTTCTCAGAAAGCTTCTTTCACGTTTTGAACTGATGAAATTTCCTTTATCATCGTAGGCCTCAATGCGATCCAAAGAAGCCCTTCTCAGGTTCCTCAAAGACAGTGATAATGGACTGCTCCACGAAACATAAGTGTAACTCTGTGAAATGAATTCACACGTCACCAAGAAGTTTTTCAGAAAGCATCTTTGTAGTTTTCATCTGCGGTTATTTCTTGTGTCACCGTAAGCTTCATTGCACTATGAAGTATCTCATTGCACATTTCTAGAAAACTGTGTTAACAAACTGGTCACTGAAGAGAAACTTGTAACTCTGTGAGTCGCATTCACACACGGCAATGCAGTTTCTCAGAAGGCTTCTTTCCAGTTTTAATCTGAGGATATTTCTCTTTCACCATAGCCCTCAATGAGCTCCCAAATATCACTTTGCAGAATCCATGACAACAGTGTTAGCAAACTGTTCCAAGAAGGGAAGGGTGGAACCCTGTGTGGTGAAGTCACATATCAGAAAGCAATCTCTCAGAAACCTTCTCTCTACTTCTTATGTGAGGATACTTCTTTTTTCACCCTGGGACCCTATCGGCTCCCAAATATCACTTTGCAGAATCCAGGACAATAGTGTGAGCAAACTGTTTCAAGAGGGGAAGGGTGGAACTCTGTGTAATAAAATCACACATCAGAAAGCAATCTCTCAGAAAGCTTCTCTCTAGTTATTATGTGAAGATATTTCCTTTTTCACCATGGTCCCTATGGGCTCCCAAATATCACTTTGCAGTTTCCATGAAAAGAGTGTTAGCAAACTGCTTATTGAGGTCTAATTTGTAAGTCTGTGAGATGAACTCACTGATCAGAAAGAGGTTTCTCAGAAAGCTTCTCTCACGTTTTGAACCGATGAAATTTCCATTATCAGCGTACGTCTCAATGCGATCCAAGAAGCCCTTCTCAGGATCCTCAGAGACAGTGTTAATGGACTGCTCCACGAAACATAAGTGTAACTCTGTGAGATGAATTCACACATCGCCAAGAAGTTTCTAGGAAAGCTTCTTTCTAGTTTTCATCTGAGGATATTTCCTTTGTCACCGTAAGCTTCATTGCGCTATGAAGTATCTAATTGCAGATTTCCAGAAAACTGTGTTACCAAACTGATAACTGAAGGGAAACGTGTAACTCTGTGAGTTGCATTCACACATGGTAATGCCGTTTCTCAGAAGGCTTCTTTCCAGTTTTAATCTGAGGATATTTCCTTTTTCACCATAACCCTCAAGGACCTCCCAAATATCACTTTGCAGAATCCACGACAACAGTGTTAGCAAACTGTTTCAAGAAGGGAAGGGTGGAACTCTGTGTGATGAAGTCACAAGTCAGAAAACAATCTCTCAGAAAGCTTCTCTCTAGTTTTTATGTGAGTATACTTCCTTTTTCACCTTGGGCGTCTATGGGCTCCCAATTATCACTTTGCAGTTTCCACGAAATGAGTGTTAGCAAACGCCTTCCTGGGTCTAAGTTGTAAATCTGTGAGATGAACTCACTGATCAGAAAGAATTTTCTCAGAAAGCTTCTTTCACGTTTTGAACTGATGAAATTTCCTTTATCAGCGGAGGCGTCAATGAAATCCAAAGAAGCCCTTCTCAGGTTCCTCAAAGACAGTGTTAATGGACTGCTCCACGAAACATGAGTGTAACTCTGTGAGATGAATTCACACATCACCAAGAAGTTTCGAAGAAAGCTTCCTTCTCGTTTTCATCTGAGGATATTTCCTTTGTCACCGTAAGCTTCATTGCGCTATCAAGTATCTAATTGTAGTTTTCCAGAAAACTGTGTTAACAAACTGATCACTGAAGAGAAATGTGTAACTCTGTGAGTTGCATTCACACATGGCAATGCAGTTTCTCATAAGGCTTCTTTCCAGTTTTCATCTGAGGGTATTTCCTTTTTCAGCACAGCCCTCAATGAGTTCCCAAATATCCCTTTGCAGAATCCACAACAACAGTGTTAGCAAAGTGTTCCAGGAAGGGAAAGGTGGAACTCTGTGTGATGAAGTCACATATCAGAAAGCAATCTCTCAGAAAGCTTCTCTCTAGTTATTATGTGAGGATACTTCTTTTCTCACCATGGGCCCCTATGGCCTCCCGAATATCACTTCTCAGACTCCACGACAACAGTGTTAGCAAACTGTTCCAAAAAGGGAAATGTGGAACTCTGTATGATAAAGTCACACATCAGAAAGCAATCTCTCAGAAACCCTCTCTCTAGTTATTATGTGAGGATATTTCCTTTTCCACCATGGGCCCCTGGTGGCTCCCAAATATCACTTTGCAGTTTCCACGAAAAGAGTGTTACCAAACTGCTTCCTGAAGACTAAGTTGTAAGTCTGTGAGAAGAACTCACTGATCAGAAAGAAGTTTCTCAAAAAGCTTCTTTCACGTTTTGAAATGATGAAATTTCCTTTATCAGCCTAGTACTCAATGCGATCCAAAGAAGCCCTTCTGAAGTTCCCCAAAGACATTGTTGATGGACTCCTCCACGAAACATACGTTTAACCCTGTGAGATGAATTCACACATCACCAAGAAGTTTCTAAGAAAGCGTCTTTATAATTTCATCTGAGTATATTTCCTTTCTCACCGTAAGCTTCATTGCACTCTGAAGAATCTAAATGCATATTTCCAGAAAACTGTGTTAACAAACTGATCACTGAAGAGAAAGGTGTATCTCTGTGAGTTGCATTCAGACAAGGCAATGCAGTTTCTCAGAAAGCTTCTTTCCAGTTTTTATCTGAGGATATTTCCTTTTTCACCATAGGCGTCAATGAGCTCCCAAATATAACTTTGCACAATCGACGACAACACTTTTAGCAAACTGTTTCAAGAGGGGAAGGGTGGAACACTGTGTGATGAAGTCACACATCAGACAACCATCTGTCAGAAAGCTTCTCTCTAGTTTTTATGTGAGGATACTTCTTTATTCACCATGGGCCCCTATGGGCTCCCAAATATCACTTTGAAGAATTCACGACAACAGTGTTAGCAAACTGTTCCAAGAAGGGAAGGGTTGAACTCTGTGTGATGAAGTCACACATGAGAAAGCAATCTCTCAGAAAGCTTCTCTCTAGTTATTCTGTGAGGATATTTCCTTTTTCAACATGGCCCGTATGGGCTCCCCAATATCACTTTGCAGTTTCCACGAAAAGAGTGTTAGCAAACTGCTTCCTGAGGTCTAAGTTGTACGTCTGTGAGATGAACTCACTCATCAGAAATAAGTTTCTCAGAAAGCTTCTTTCACGTTTTGAACTGATGAAATTTCCTTTATCACCGTAGGCCTCAATGAGATCCAAAGAATCCTTTCTCAGTTTCCTCAAAGACAGTGTTAATGGACTGCTCCACGAAACATAAGTGTAACTATGTGAGTTGAATTCACACATCTCCAAGAAGTTTCTAAGAAAGCTTCTTTGTAGTTTTCATCTGAGGATATTTCCTTTGTCACCGTAAGCTTCATTGCGCTATGAAGTATCTAATTGCAGATTTCCAGAAAACTGTGGTAACAAACTGATCACTGAAGAGAAACGTGTAACACTGTGAGTTGCATTCACACATGGCAATGCAGTTTCTCAGAGGCTTCTTTCCCCTTTTATCTGAGGATATTTCCTTTTTCACCATAGCCCTCAATGAGCTTCCAAATATCACTTTTAGAGTCCACGACAACAGTGTTAGCAAACTGTTATAAGAAGGGAAGGGTGGAACTCTGTGTGATGAAATCACACATCAGAAATCAATCTCTCAGAAAACTTCTCTCTAGTTTTTATAGGAGGATAGTTCCGTTTTCACCATGGGCCCTTAAGAGATCCCCAATATCACTTTGCAGAATCCACAACAGTGTTATCAAACTGTTCCAAGAAGGGAAGGGTGGAACTCTGTGTGATGAAGTCACATATCCGAAAGCAATCTCTCAGAAAGCTTCTCTCTAGTTTTTATGTGAGGATACTTCCTTTTTCACCATCGGCCCCTATGTGCTCCCAAATACCACTTTGCAGAATCCACGACAACAGTGTTAGCAAACTGTTCCAAGAAGGGAAGGGTGGAACTCTGTGTGATGAAGTCACACATCAGAAAGCAATCTCTCAGAAAGCTTCTCTCTAGTTATTCTGTGAGGATATTTCCTTTTTCACCATGGGCCCCTATGGGCTCCCCAATATCACTTTGCATTTTCCACGAAGAGAGTGTTAGCAAACTGCTTCCTGAGGTCTAAGTTGTACGTCTGTGAGATGTACTCACTGATCAGAAAGAAGTTTCTCAGAAAGCTTCTTTCACGTTTTGAACTGATGAAATTTCCTTTATCATCGTAGGCCTCAATGCGAACGAAAGAAGCCCTTCTCAGGTTCCTCAAAGACAGTGTTAATGGACTGCTCCATGAAACATAAGTGTAACTCTGTGAGGTAAATTCACACATCACCAAGAAGTTTCGAAGAAAGCTTCCTTCTAATTTTCATCTGAGGATCACTCCTTTGTCACCGTAGGCTTCATTGCGCTTTGAAATATCTAATAGCAGATTTCCAGAAAACTGTGTTAACAAACAGATCACTGAAGGGAAACGTGTATCTCTGTGAGTTGCTTTCACACATGGCAATGCAGTTTCTCAGAAGGCTTCTTTCCAGTTTTATTCTGAGGATATATCCTTTTACACCGTAGCCCTCAATGAGCTCCCAAATATCACTTTGCAGAGTTCACGACAACAGTGTTATCAAACTGTTCCAAGAATGTCGGGGTGGAACTGTGTTTGATGAAGTCACACATCAGAAAGCAATCTCTCAGAAAGCTTCTCTCTAGTTTGTATGTGAGGATACTTCCTTTTTCACCATGGGCCCCTATGGGATCCAAATATCATTTTGCAGAATCCGCGACAACAGTTTTAGCAAACTGTTTCAAGAAGGGAAGGGTGGAACTCGGTGCGATGAAGTCACACATCAGAAAGCAATCTCTCAGAAAGCTTCTCTCTAGTTATTCTGTGAGGATATTTCCTTTTTCACCAAGGGCCCCTATGGGCTCCCAAATATCACTTTGCAATTTCCACGAAAAGAGTGTTAGCAAACTGCTTCCTGACGTCTAAGTTGTACGTCTGTGAGATGAACTCACTGATCAGAATGAAGTTTCTCAGAATACTTGTTTCACGTTTTGAACTGATGAAATTTCCTTTTTCAACATAGGCCTCACTGCGTTCCGAAGAAGCCCTTCTCAGATTCCTTAAAGACAGTGTTAATGGACTGCTCCATGAAACATAAGTGTAACTCTGTGAGATGAATTCACACATCACCAAGAAATTTCTCAGAAAGCTTCTTTCTAGTTTTCCTCTGAGGATATTTCCTTTGTCACCATAAGCTTCATTGCGCTTTGAAGTATCTAATTGCAGATTTCCAGAAAATTGTCTTAACAAACTAATCAGTGAAGAGAAACGTGTAACTCTGTGAGTTGCATTCAGACATGGCAATGCAGTTTCTCAGAAGGCATCTTTCCAGTTTTAATCTTAGGATATTTCCTTTTTCACTATAACCCTCAGTGAGCTCCCAAATATCACATTTCAGAATCCACCACAACAGTGTTATCAAACTGTTCCAAGAAGGGTAGGTTGGAACTCTGTGTGATGAAGTAACACATCAGAAAGCAATCTCTCAGAAATCTGCTCTCTAGTTTTTATGTGAGGATACTTCCTTTTTCACCATGGGCCCCTATGGGCTCCCACATATCACATTGCAGAATCCACGACAACAGTGTTAGCAATCTGTTCCAAGAAGGGAAGGGTGGAACTCTGTGTGATGAAGTCACATATCGGAAACCATTCTCTCAGAAAGCTTCTCTCTAGTTGTTATGTGAGGATATTTCCTTTTTCACCATGGGCCCCTAAGGGCTACAAAATATCACTTTGCAGTTTCCACGAAATAGTGTTAGCAAACTGCTTCCTGAGGTCTAAGGTGCAAGTCTGTGAGATGAACTCTGATCAAAAAGAGGTTTCTCAGAAAGCTTCTTTCACGTTTTGAGCTGATGAAATTTCCTTTATCAGTGTAGGCCTCAATGCGATCCAAAGAAGCCCTTCTCAGGTTCGTCAAAGACAATGTTAATGGACTGCTCCAAGAAACATAAGTGTAACTCTGTGAGATGAATTCACATATCACCAAGAAGTTTCTAGGAAAGCCTCTTTCTAGTTTTCATCTGAGAATGTTTCCTTTGTCACCGTAAGCTTCATTGCGCTATGAAGTATCTAATTACGGATTTCCAGAAAACTGTGTTAACAAACTGATCACTGAAGAGAAACGTGTAACTCTGTGAGTTGCATTGGCACATGGCAATGCAGTTTCTCAGAAGGCTTCCTTCCAGTTTTAATCTGAGGATATATCCTTTTTCACCAGTGCACTCAAAGAGCTCCCAAATATCACTTTGCAGAATCCACGACAACAGTGTTAGCAAACTGTCACACGAAGGGAAGGTGGAACTCTGTGTGAGGAATCCCCATATCAGAAAGCAATCTCTCAGAAAGCTTCTTTCTAGTTTTTATGTGAGGTTACTTCCCTTTTCACCATAGGCCCCTATGGGCTCCCAAATATCACTTTGCAGTTTCCACGAAAAGAGTGTTAGCAAACTGCTTCCAGACATCTAAGTTGTACGTCTGTGAGATGAACTCACTGATCAGAAAGAAGTTTCTCAGAAAGCTTGTTTCACGTTTTGAACTGATGAAATTTCCTTTATCAACATAGGCCTCAACGCGTTCCAAAGAAGCCCTTCTCAGATTCCTCAAAGACAGTGTTAATGGACTGCTCCATGAAACATAAGTGTAACTGTGTGAGATGAATTCACACATCACCAAGAAGTTTCTCAGAAAGCTTCTTTCTAGTTTTCCTCTGAGGATATTTCCTTTGTCACCATAAGCTTCATTGCGCTATGAAGTATCTAATTGCAGATTTCCAGAAAATTGTCTTAACAAACTAATCAGTGAAGAGAAACGTGTAACTCTGTGAGTTGCATTCAGACATGGCAATGCAGTTTCTCAGAAGGCATCTTTCCAGTTTTAATCTTAGGATATTTCCTTTTTCACTATACCCCTCAGTGAGTTCCCAATATCACTTTTCGGAATCCACCACAACAGTGTTATCAAACTGTTCCAAGAAGGGTAGGTTGGAACTCTGTGTGATGAAGTAACACATCAGAAAGCAATCTCTCAGAAATCTGCTCTCTAGTTTGTATGTGAGGATACTTCCTTTTTCACCATGGGCCCCTATGGGCTCCAAATATCAGTTTGCAGAATCCACAACAACAGTGTTAGCAATCTGTTCCAAGAAGGGAAGGTTGGAACTCAGTGTGATGAAGTCACACATCAGAAAGCAATCTCGCACAAAGCTTCTCTCTAGTTATTCTGTGAGGAAATTTCCTTTTCAACCATGGGCCCCTAGGGCGTCCCAAATATCACTTTGCAGTTTCCACGAAAAGAGTTTTAGCAAACTGCTTCCTGAGGTCTAAGTTGTAAGTCTTTGAGATGAACTCACAGATCAGAAAGAAGTTTCTCAGAAAGTTTCTTTCACGTTTTGAACTGATGAAATTTCCTTTTTCAGCGTAATCCTCAATGCGATCCAAAGAAGCCTTTCTCAGGTTCCTCAAAGACAGTGTGAATGGACTGCTCCACGAAACATAAGTGTAACTCTGTGAGATGAATTCACACATCACCAAGAAGTTTCTAAGAAAGCTTTCTAGTTTTCATCTCAGGATATTTCCTTTGTCACCGTAAGCTTCTTTGCGCTATGAAGTATCTAATTGCAGATTTCCAGAAAACTGTGTTAACACGCTGATTACTGAAGAGAAACGTGTAACTCTGTGAGTTGCATTCAGGCATGGCAATGCAGTTTCTCAGAAGGCTTCTTTCCAGTTGTAATCTGAGTATGTTTCTTTTTTCACCATAGCCCTCAATGAGCTCCCAAATATCACGTGGCAGAATCCAAGACAACTGTGTTATCAAACTGTTCCAAGAAGGGAAGGGTGGAACTCTGTGTGATGAAGTCACACATCAGAAAGCAATCTCTCAGAAAGCTTCTCTCTAGTTTTTATGGGAGGATACTTCCTTTTTCACCATGGGCCTCTATGGGCTCCAAATATCAATTTGCAGAATCCGCGACAACAGTGTTAGCAAACTGTTCCAAGAAGGGAAGGGTGTAACTTTGTATGATGAATTCACACATCAGAAAGCAATCTCTCAGAAAGTTTCTCTCTATTTATTATGTGAGGATATTTCCTTTTTCACCATGGGCCCCTATGAGATCCCAAATATCACTTTGCAGTTTCCACGAAAAGAGTTTTAGCAAACTGCTTCCTGAAGGCGAAGTTGTAAGTCTGTGAGATGAACTCACTGATCAGAAAGAAGTGTCTCAGAAACCTTCTTTCACGTTTTGAACTAATGTACTTTCCTTTATCAGCGTAGGCCTTAATGCGATGCAAAGAAACCTTTCTCAGATTCCTCAAAGACAGTGATAATGGACTGCTCCACGAAACATAAGTGTAACTCTGTGAGATGAATTCACACATCACCAAGAAGTTTCTAAGAAAGCTTCTTTCTAGTTCTCATCTGAGGATATGTCCTTTGTCACCGTATACTTCATTGCGCTACGAAGTATCTAACTGCAGGTTTCCAGAAACTGTGTTAACAAACTGATGTGTGAAGAGAAACATGTAACTCTGTGAGCTGCATTCAGAAATAGCAATGCAGTTTCTCAGAAGGCTTCTTTCCTGTGTTAATCTGAGCATATTTCCTTTTCACCATAGCCCTCAATGAGCTCCCAAATATCACTTTGCAGAATCCACGACAACAGTGTTAGCAAATTGTTCCAAGAAGGGAAGGGTGGAACTCTGTGTGATGAAGTCACACATCAGAAAGCAATCTCTCAGAAAGGTTCTCTCTAGTTATTCTGTGAGGATACTTCCTTTTTCACCATGGTCCCCTATAGGCTCCCAATATCACTTTGCAGTTTCCACGAAAAGAGTGTTAGGAAACTTCTTCCTGAGGTGTACGTTGTAAGTCTCTGAGATGAACTCACTGATCAGAAAGAAGTTCCTCAGAAAGCATATTTCACGTTTAGAACTGACGAAATTGCCTTTATCAGCGTAGGCCTCAATGTGTTCCAAAGAAGCCCTTCTCAGGTTCCTCAAAGACAGTGATAATGGACTGCTCCACGAAACATAAGTGTAACTCTGTGAAATGAATTCACACGTCACCAAGACGTTTTTCAGAAAGCTTCTTTGTAGTTTTCATCTGAGGTTATTTCCTGTGTCACCGTAAGCTTCATTGTGCTATTAATTATCTCATTGCACATTTCCAGAAAACTGTGTTAACAAACTGGTCACTGAAGAGAAACTTGTAACTCTGTGAGTCGCATTCAGACACGGCAATGCAGTTTCTCAGAAGGCTTCTTTCCAGTTTTAATCTGAGGATATTTCCCTTTCACCATAGCCCTTAGTGAGCTCCCAAATATCACTTTGCAGAATCCACGACAACAGTGTTAGCAAACTGTTCCAGGAAGGGAAGGGTGGAACCCTGTGTGGTGAAGTCACATATCAGAAAGCAATCTCTCAGAAACCTTCTCTCTACTTCTTATGTGAGGATACTTCTTTTTTCCCCCTGGGACCCTATCGGCTCCTAAATATCACTTTGCAGAATCCAGGAAAATAGTGCGAGCCAACTGTTTCAAGAGGGGAAGGGTGGAACTCTGTGTGATGAAATCACACATCAGAAAGCAATCTCTCAGAAAGCTTCTCTCTAGTTATTATGTGAGGATATTTCCTTTTTCACCATGGTCCCTATGGGCTCCCAAATATCACTTTGCAGTTTCCATGAAAAGAGTGTTACCAAACTGCTTAATGGGGTCTAAGTTGTAAGTCTGTGAGATGAACTCACTGATCAGAAAGAGGTTTCTCAGAAAGTTTCTCTCACGTTTTGAACTGATGAAATTTCCTTTATCAGCGTATGTCTCAATGCGATCCAAGAAGCCCTTCTCAGGATCCTCAAAGACAGTGTTAATGGACTGCTCCACGAAACATAAGTGTAACTCTGTGAGATGAATTCACACATCGCCAAGAAGTTTCTAGGGAAGCTTCTTTCTAGTTTTCATCTGAGGATATTTCCTTTGTCACCGTAAGCTTCATTGTGCTATGAAGTATCTAATTGCAGATTTCCAGAAAACTGTGTTACCAAACTGATGACTGAAGAGAAACGTGTAACTCTGTGAGTTGCATTCACACATGATAATGCCGTTTCTCAGAAGGCTTCTTTCCAGTTTTAATCTGAGGATATTTCCTTTTTCACCATAACCCTCAAGGACCTCCCAAATATCACTTTGCAGAATCCACGACAACAGTGTTAGCAAACTGTTCCAAGAACGGAAGGGCAGAACTCTGTGTGATGAAGTCACACATCAGAAAGCAATGTCTCAGAAAGCTTCTCTCCAGTTTTTATGTGAGGATACTTCCTTTTTCACCCTAGGCCCCTATGGCCTCCGAAATATCACTTTTTAGAATCCACGACAATAGTGTTAGCAAACTGTTCCAAGAAGGGAAGGGTGGAACTCTGTGTGATGAAGTCACAAGTCAGAAAACAATCTCTCAGAAAGATTCTCTCTAGTTTTTATGTGAGGATACTTACTTTTTCACCTTGGGCATCTATGGGCTCCCAATTATCACTTTACAGTTTCCACGAAAAGAGTGTTAGCAAACGGCTTCCTGGGTATAAGTTGTAAACCTCTGAGATGAACACACTGATCAGAAAGAAGATTCTCAGAAAGCTTCTTTCACGTTTTGAACTGATGAAATTTCCTTTATCAGCTTAGGCCTCAATGCGATCCAAAGATGCACTTCTCAGGTCCCTCAAAGACAGTGTTAACGGACTGCACCGCAAAACGTAAGTGTAACTCTGTGAGTTGAATTCACACATCACCAAGAAGTTTCTCAGAAAGCTTCTTTCTAGTTTTCATCTGAGGATATTTCCTTTGTCACCGTAAGCTTCATTGCGCAATGAAGTATCTAATTGCAGATTTCCAGAAAACTGTGTTAACAACCTGATCACTGAAAAGAAACGTGTAACTCTGTGTGTTGCATTTATACATGGGAAGGCAGTATCTCAGAAGGCTTCTTTCCAGTTTTAATCTGAGTATATATCCTTTTTCACCATAGCCCTCAATGAGCTCCCAAATATCACTTTGCAGAATCCACGACAACAGTGTTATCAAACTGTTCGAGAAGGGAAGGGTGGAACTCTGTGCGATGAAGTCACACATCAGAAAGCAATCTTGCAGAAAGCTTCTCTCTAGTTATGATGTGAGGATACTTCCTTTTACACCATGGGCCCCTATGGGCTCCCGAATATAACTTCGCAGTTTCCACGAAAAGAGTATTAGCAAACTGCTTCCTGAGGTCTGAGTTGTAAGTCTGTGAGATGAACTCACGGATCAAAAAGAAGATTCTCAGAAAGCTTCTTTCACGTTTTGAACTGATGAAATTTCCTTTATCAGCTTAGGCCTCTATGAGATCCAAAGAAGCACTTCTCAGGTCCCTCAAAGACAGTGTTAACGGACTGCACCGCAAAACGTAAGTGTAACTCTGTGAGTTGAATTCACACATCACCAAGAAGTTTCCAAGAAAGCTTCTTTCTAGTTTTCATCTGAGGATATTTCCTTTGTCACCGTAAGCTTCATTGCGCAATGAAGTATCTAATTGCAGATTTCCAGAAAACTGTGTTAACAACCTGATCACTGAAAAGAAACGTGTAACTCTGTGAGTTGCATTCACACATGGCAAGGCAGTATCACAGAAGGCTTCTTTCCAGTTTTAATCTGAGAATATATCCTTTTTCACCATAGCCCTCAATGAGCTCCCAAATATCACTTTGCAGAATCCACGACAACAGTGTTATCAAACTGTTCGAGAAGGGAAGGGTGGAACTCTGTGCGATGAAGTCACACATCAGAAAGCAATCTTGCAGAAAGCTTCTCTCTAGTTATGATGTGAGGATACTTCCTTTTACACCATGGGCCCCTATGGGCTCCCGAATATAACTTCGCAGTTTCCACGAAAAGAGTATTAGCAAACTGCTTCCTGAGGTCTGAGTTGTAAGTCTGTGAGATGAACTCACGGATCAGAAAGAAGTTTCTCAGAAAGCTTCTTTCACGTTTTGAACTGATGAAATTTCCTTTATCAGCGTAGGCGTCAATGAAATCCAAAGAAGCCCTTCTCAGGTTCCTCAAAGACAGTGTTAATGGACTGCTCCACGAAACATGAGTGTAACTCTGTGAGATGAATTCACACATCACCAAGAAGTTTCGAAGAAAGCTTCCTTCTCGTTTTCATCTGAGGATATTTCCTTTGTCACCATAAGCTTCATTGCGCTATCAAGTATCTAATTGTAGTTTTCCAGAAAACTGTGTTAACAAACTGATCACTGAAGAGAAATGTGTAACTCTGTGTGTTGCATTCACACATGGCAATGCAGTTTCACATAAGGCTTCTTTCCGTTTTTCATCTGAGGGTATTTCCTTTTTCAGCACAGCCCTCAATGAGTTCCCAAATATCCCTTTGCAGAATCCACGACAACAGTGTTAGGAAAGTGTTCCAAGAAGGGAAGGGTGGAACTCTGTGTGATGAAGTCACATATCAGAAAGCAATCTTTCAGAAAGCTTCTCTCTAGTTATTATGTGAGGATACTTCTTTTCTCACCATGGGCCCCTATGGGCTCCCAAATATCACTTCTCAGACTCCACGACAACAGTGTTAGCAAACTGTTCCAAAAAGGGAAAAGTGGAACTCTGTGTGATAAAGTCACACATCAGAAAGCAATCTCTCAGAAACCCTCTCTCTAGTTATTATGTGAGGATATTTCCTTTTTCACCATGGGCCCCTGGTGGCTCCCAAATATCACTTTGCATTTTCCACGAAAAGAGTGTTACCAAACTGCTTCCTGATGACTAAGTTGTAAGTCTGTGAGAAGAACTCACTGATCAGAAAGAAGTTTCTCAAAAAGCTTCTTTCACGTTTTGAAATGATGAAATTTCCTTTATCAGCCTAGTACTCAATGCGATCCAAAGAAGCCCTTCTGAAGATCCCCAAACACAGTGTTAATGGACTCCTCCACGAAACATACGTGTAACCCTGTGAGATGAATTCACACATCACCAAGAAGTTTCTAAGAAAGCTTCTTTATACTTTTCATCTGAGTATATTTCCTTTCTCACCGTAAGCTTCATTGCACTCTGAAGAATCTAAATGCATATTTCCAGAAAACTGTGTTAACAAACTGATCACTGAAGAGAAAGGTGTATCTCTGTGAGTTGCAATCAGACAAGGCAATGCAGTTTCTCAGAAAGCTTCTTTCCAGTTTTTATCTGAGGATATTTCCTTTTTCACCATAGGCCTCAATCAGCTCCCAAATATAACTTTGCACAATCGACGACAACAGGTTTAGCAAACTGTTTCAAGAGGGGAAGGGTGGAACACTGTGTGATGAAGTCACACATCAGAAAACCATCTGTCAGAAAGCTTCTCTCTAGTTTTTATGTGAGGATACTTCTTTTTTCACCATGGGCCCCTATGGGCTCCCAAATATCACTTTGCAGAATTCACGACAACAGTGTTAGCAAACTGTTCCAAGAAGGGAAGGGTGGAACTCTGTGTGATGAAGTCACACATGAGAAGGTAATCTCTCAGAAAGTTTCTCTCTAGTTATTCTCTGAGGATATTTCCTTTTTCACCATGGGCCCCTATGTGCTCCCAAATACCACTTTGCAGAATCCACGACAACAGTGTTAGCAAACTGTTCCAAGAACGGAAAGGTGGAATTCTGTGTGATGAAGTCACACATCACAAAGCAATCTCTCAGAAAGCTTCTCTCTCCTTATTATGTGAGGATATTTCCTTTTTCACCATGAGCCCCTATGGGCTCCCAAATATCAATTTGCACTTTCCACGAAAAGAGTGTTAGCAAATTGCTTCCTGAGGTCTAATTTGTAAGCCTGTGAGAGGAACTCACTGATCAGAAAGAAGTTTCTCAGAAAGCTTCTTTCACGTTTTGACGTGATGAAATTTCCTTTATCAGCGTAGGCCTCATTGCGATCCATAGAAGCCCTTCTCAGGTTCCTGAAAGATAGTGTTAATGGACTGCTCCACGAAACATAAGTGTAATTCTGTAAGATGAATTCACACATCACCAAGAAGTTTCTGGAATACTATGCAGCCATAAAAAAGGATGAGTTTGCGTGCTTTGTAGGGACATGGATGCAGCTGGAAACCATCATTCTTAGCAAACTATCACAAGAACAGAAAACCAAACACCGCATGTTCTCACTCATGGTTGGGAACTGAACAATGAGATCACTTGGACTCGGGAAGGGGAACATCACGCACTGGGGCCTATCATGGGGAGGGGGGAGGAGGTAGGAGGGAGGGATTGCATTGGGGAGTTATACATGATATAAATGATGAATTGATGGGTGCTGACGAGTTGATGGGTGCAGCACACCAACATGACATAAGTATACATATGTAACAAACCTGCACGTTATGCATATGTACCCTAGAACTTAAAGTATAATAAAAAAAATATATATTAAAAAAAAGGAAGTTTCTAAGAAAGCTTCTTTCTAGTTTCACCTGAGGATATTTCCTTTGTCACCGTAAGCTTCATTGCACCATGAAGTATCTAATTGCCGATTTCCAGAAACAGTGTTAACAAACTGATCACTGAAGAGAAACGTGTAACTCTGTGAGTTGCATTCACACATGGCAATGCAGTTTCTCAGAATTCTTCTTTCCAGTTTTAATCTGAGGATGTATCCTTTTTCACCATAGCCCTCAATGAGCTCCCAAATATCACTTTGCAGAATCCACCACAATAGTGTTAGCAAACTGTTACGAAAAGGGAAGGGTGGAACTATGTGTGATGAAGTCACACAGTGGAATGCAAGCTCTCAGAAAGGTTCACTCTAGTTTTTATGTGAAGAAACTTCCTTTTTCACCCTGGGCCCCTATGGGCTCCCAAATATCACTTTGCAGAATCCACGACAACAGTGTTAGCAAACTGTTCCAAGAAGGGAACGGTGGAACGCTGTGTGATGAATTCACATATAGGAAAGCAACCTCTCAGAAAGGTTCTCTCTAGTTATTATGTGAGGATACTTCTTTTTCACCATGGGCCCCTATGGGCTCCGAAATATCACTTTGCAGAATCCCTGACAACAGTGTTAGCAAACTGTTCCAAGAAGGGAAGGGTGGAAATCTCTGTGATGAAGTCACATATCCGAAAGCAAATTCTAAGAAAGCTACTCTCTAGTTATTAGGTGAGGATACTTCCTTTTTCACCATGGGCACCTATGGGCTGTCAAATATCACTTTGCAGAATCCACGACATCAGTGTTAGCAAACTGCTCTAACAAGGGAAGGGTGGAACTCTGTGTGATGAAGTCACACATCAGAAAGCAATCTCTCAGAAGGCTTCTCTCTAGTTATTAGGTGAGGATTCTTCCTTTTTCACCATGGGCCCCTATGGGCTCCCAAATATCACTTTGCAGTTTCCACGAAAAGAGTGTGAGCAAACTGCTTCCTGAGGTCTAAGTTGTAAGTCTGTGACATGAACTCATTGATCAGAAAGAAGTTTCTCAGAAAGCTTCTTTCACGTTTTGAACTGATGAAATTTCCTGTATCAGCGAAGGCCTCAATGCGATCCAAAGAAGCCCTTCTCAGGTTCCTCAAAGACAGTGTCAATGGACTGCTCCACGAAAGATAAGTGTAACACTGTGAGGTGAATTCAAACATCACCAAGAAATTTCTAATAAAGCTTCTTTCTAGTTGTCACCTGAGGATATTTCCTTTGTAACTGTAAGCTTCATTGAGCTGTGAAGTATCTAATTGCAGATTTCCAGAAAACTGTGTTAGCAAACTGATCACTGAAGAGAAACGTGTAACTCTGAGAGGTGCATTCACACATGGCAAAGCAGTTTATCAGAAGGCTTCTTTCCAGTTTTAATCTGAGGATATTTCCCTTTTCACCATAGCCCTCAATGAGCTCCCAAATATCACTTTACAGAATCCACGACAACAGTGTTAGCAAACTCTTCCAACAAGGGAAGGGTGGAACTCTGTGTGATGAAGGCACACATCGGAAAGCAATCTCTCAGAAAGCTTCTCCTTAGTTTTTCTGTGTGGATACTTCGTTTTTCACCACGGGCCCCTATGGGCTCTCAAATATCACTTTGCAGAATCCACGAAAACAGTGTTATCAAACTGTTCCAAGAAGGGAAGGGTGGAACTCTGTGTGATGAAGTCACATATCAGAAAGCAATCTCTCAGAAAGTTTCTCTCTAATTCTTATGTGAGGATACTTGCTTTTTCACGATGGGCCCCTATGGGTTCCCAAATACCACTTTGCAGTTTCCATGAAAAGAGTGTTAGCAAACTGTTTCCTGAGGTCTAAGTTGTAAGTCTGTGAGAAAAACTCACTGATCAGAAAGATATTTCTCAGAAAGCTTCTTTCACGTTTTGAACTGATGAAATTTCCTTTATCAGCGTCCGCCTCAGTGCGATCCAAAGAAGCCCTTCACAGGTTCCTCAAAGACACTGTTAATTGACTGCTCCACGAAACATAAGTGTAACTCTGTGAGATGAATTCCCACATCACCAAGAAGTTTCTAAGAAACCTTCTTTCTAGTTTTCATCTGAGGATGTTTCATTTGTCACGGTAAGCTTCATTCCTCTACGAAGAATCTCATTGCAGATTTCCAGAAAACTGTGTTAACAAACTGATCACTGAAGAGAAACGTGCAACTCCGTGAGTTGCATTCACACATGGCAATGTAGTTTCTCAGAAGGCTTCTTTCCACTTTTAATCTGAGGATATTTCCTTTTTCACCATAGGCCTCAATTAGCTCCCAAATATCACTTTGCAGAATCCACGACAACAGTGTTAGCAAACTGTTCCAAGAAGGGAAGGGTGGAACTCTGTGTGATGAAGTCACACATCAGAAAGCAATCTCTCAGAAAGCTTCTCTCTAGTATTTATGTGAGTATACTTCCTTTTTCACCATGGGTCCCTATGGGATACCAAATATCACTTTGCAGTTTCCACGAAAAGAGTGTTAGCAAACTCACACAATAACTCGAGAGAATCTTTCTGAGAAACTGTATTGTCATGTGTGAATGCATCTCACAGGGTTACAGGTTTCCCTTCAGTGATCAGTTTGTTCACACATTTTTCTGGAAATCTGCAATTAGATGCTTCATAGCGCAATGAAGCTTACGGTGACAAAGGAAATATCCTCAGATGAAAAGTAGGAATAAGCTTTCTTAAAAACTTCCTGCTGATGTGTGAATTCATCTCACAGAGTTACACTTATGTATCGTGGAGCAGTCCATTAACACTGTTTTGAGGAACCTGAGATGGGCTTCTTTGGATCGCGTTGAGCCTAGGCTGATAAAGGAAATTTCTTCAGTTCAAAACGTGAAAAAAGCTTTCTGAGAAACTTCTTTCTGGTCAGTGAGTTTATCCCATAGACTTACACCTTTGTCCTCGGGAAGCAGTTTCCTAAAACTTTTCGTGCAAACTGCAAAGTGATGTTTGGGAGCCCATAGGCCCCATGGTGAAAAAGGAAATATCCTCTCATAATAACTAGAGAGAAGCTCTCTGAGAGATTGCTTTCTGATGTGTGACTTCATCACACAGAGTTCCACCCTACCCTTCTTGGAACAGTTTGCTAACACTGTTGTCGTGGATGCTGCAAAGTGATATTTGGGAGCCCTTAGGGGCCCATGGTGAAAAAGGAAGTATCCTCACATAAAAACTAGAGAGAAGCTTTCTGACAGATTGCTTTGTGATATGTGACTTCATCCCAAAGAGTTCCACCCTTCCCTTGTTGGAACAGTTTGCTAACACTGTTGTCATGCCTTCTGCAAAGTGGTATTTGGGAGCACATTGAGGACTATTGTGAAAAAGGAAATATCCTCTGATTAAAAATGGAAAGAAGCCTTCTTTGAAACTGGATTGCCATGTGGGAATGCAACTCACAGAGTTACACGTTTCTCTTCAGTGATCAGTTGGTTAACACAGTTTTCTGGAAAACTGCAATTGCATACTTCATTGCGCAATGAAGCTTATGGTGTCAAATGAAATATCCTCAGATGAAAACTAGAAAGAAGCTTTCTTAGAAACTTCTTGGTGATGTGTGAATTCATCTCACATTTACACTTATGTTTCGTGGAGCAGTCCATTAACACTGTCTTTGAGGAACCTGTGAAGGGCTTCTTTGGATCGCATTGATGCGTACGCTGATAAAGGATATTTCATCACTTCAAAACGTGAAAGAAGCTTTCTGAGGAACTTCTTTCTGCTCAGTGAGTTCATCTCACAGACTTACAACTTGGATCTCACGAAGCAGTTTGCTGACATTTTTCATGGAAACTGCAAAGTGATATTTGGGAACCCCTAGGGGCCCATTGTGAAAAAGGAGATATCCTCAAATAATAACCAAAGAGAAGCTTTCTGAGAGATTGCTTTTTGATATGTGACTTCATCACACAGAGTTCCACCCTTCCCATCCTGTAACAGTTTGCTAACACTGTTGTCGTGGATTCTGCAAAGTGATATATGGGAGCTCCTTGAGGGCTATGGTGAAAAAGGAAACATCCTCAGACTAAAACTGTAAAGAAGCCTTCTGAGAAACTGCATTGCCATGTGTGAATGCAACTCACAGAGTTACACGTTTCTCTTCAGTGATCAGTTTGTTAACACAGTTTTCTCTAAATCTGCAATTAGATACTTCATAGAGCAATGAAGCTTAGCTTGACAAAGGAAATATGCTCAGATGAAAACTAGAAAGAAGCTTTCTGAGAAAGTTCTTGGTGATGTGTGAATTCATCTCACAGAGTTACACTTACGTTTCGTGGAGCAGTCCATTAACACTGTCTTTGAGGAACCTGAGAAGGGCTTCTGTGGATCGCATTGAGGCCGACGCTGATAAAGCAATTTCATCAGTTCAAAACGTGAAAGAAGCTTTCTAAGAAAAGTCTTTCTGATCAGTGAGTTCATCTCACAGACTTACAACTTAGACCTCAGGAATCAGATTGCTAACACTCTTTTCTTGGAAACTTGTAAGTGATATTTGGGAGCCCATAGGGGGCCATGATGAAAAAGGAAATATCCAAATATAATAGTTAGAGAGAAGCTTTCTGAGACATTGCTTTCTGATGTGTGACTTCATCACACAGAGTTCCACCCTTCCCTTCTTGGAAAAGTTTTCTAACACTGTTGTCGTGGATTCTGCAAACTAATATTTAGGAGCCCACAGGGGCCCATGGTGAAAAGGAAGTATTCTCACACAATAACTAGAGAGAAGCTTTCGGAAAGATTGCTTTCTGATGGGTGACTTCTTCACACGGAGTTCCACCCTTCTCTTCTTGGAACAGTTTGCTAACACTGTTGTCGTGGATCCTGCAAAGTGATATTTGTCAGTTCCTTGAGGGCTATGGTGAAAAAGGACACATCCTCAGATTAAAACTGGAAAGAAGAATTCTGAGAAACTGCATTGCCATGCGTGAATGCAACTGACAGAGTTAAACGTTTCTTTTCAGTAATCAGTTTGTTAACACAGTTTTCTGGAAATCTGGAATAAGATACTTCATAGCGCTATGAAGCTTATATTGACAATGGAAATATACTCAGATGAAAACTGGCAAGAAGCTTTCTTAGAAACTTCTTGTTGACATGTGAATTCATCTCTCAGATTTACCCTTACGTTTCATTGAGCAGTCCATTAACACCGTGTTTGAGGAACCTGAGAAAGGCTTCCTTGGATCGCATTGAGGCCTACGCTGATAAAGGAAATTTCATCAGTTCAAAACGTGAAAGAAGCTTTCTCAGAAACTTCTTTCAGATCAGTGAGTTCATCTCACAGACTTACAAATTAGACCTCAGGAATCAGTTTGCTAACACTCTTTTCGTAGAAACTGCAAAGTGATATTTGGAAAGCCGTAGCGGCCCCTGGTGAAAAAGGAAATATCCTCACATAATAACTAGAGAGAAGCTTTCTGAGAGACTGCTTTCTGATGTGTGACTTCATCACACAGTGTTCCACGCTTTTCTTCTTGGAACAGTTTGCTAACACTGTTGTAGTGGATTCTGCAAAGTGATATTTGGGAGCCCATACGGGCCCATAGTGAAAAAGGAAGTATCCTCACATAAAAACTAGAGAGGAGCTTTCTGAGAGATTGCTTTCGGATATGTGACTTCATCACACAGAGTTCCACCCTTCCCTTCTTGGAACAGTTTTCTAACAATGTTCTCGTGGATACTGCAATGTGATATTTGGGAGCTCATTGAGGGCTAAGGTGAAAAAGGAAGTATCCTTAGATTAAAACTGTAAAAAAGCCTTCTGATAAACTGCATTGCCATGTGTGAATGCAACTCACAGATTTACACGTTTCTATTCAGAGATCAGTTTGTTAACACAGTTTTCTGGAAATCTGCAATTAGATCATTCATAGCGCAGTGAAGCTTATGGTGACAAAGGAAATATCCTCAGATGAAAACTAGAACGAAGCTTTCTTAGAAACTTCTTGGTGATGTGTGAATTCATCTCACAAAGTTACATTTATGTTTCGTGGAGCAGTCCATTAACACTGTCTTTGAGGAAACTGAGAAGGGCTTTTTGGATCGCATTGAGGCCTATGCTGATAAAGGAAATTTCATCAGTTCAAAACGTGAAAGAAGCTTTCTGAGAAACTTCTATCTGATCAGGGAGTTCATCTCACAGACTTAAAACTTAGACCTCAGGAAGCAGTTTCTGACACTCTTTATGTGGAAGTTGCAAAGTGATATTTGGGAGAACATAGGGACCCATGGTGAAAAATGAAGTATCCTCACATAACAACCTGAGAGAAGCTTTCTGAGAGATTGCTTTCTGATGTGTGACTTCATCACACAGAATTCCACCCTCCCCTTCTTGGAACGGTTTGCTAATACTGTTGTTGAGGATTCTGCAATATGACCTTTGGGAGCCCATAGCGGCCCATGGTGAAAAAGGAAGTATCCTCACATAAAAACTAGAGAGAAACATTCTGAGAGATTGCTTTCTGATGCGTGACTTCATCACACAGAGTTCCACCCTTCCCTTCTTGGAACAGTTTGCTGACACTCTTGTCGTGGATTCTGCAAACTGATATTTTGAGCTCATTGAGGGCTCTGGTGAAAAAGGAAATATGCTCAGATTAAAACTGGAAAGAAGCCTTCTGAGAAACTGCATTGCCATGTGTGAATGCAACTCACAGAGTTATACGTTTCTCTTCAGTAATCAGTTTGTTAACACAGTTTTCTGGAAATCTGCCATTAGATACTTCATAGCGCAATGAAGCTTACGGTGACAAAGGAAATATATTCAGAGGAAAACTAGAACGAAGCTTTCATAGAAACTTCTTGGTGATATGTGAATTCATCTCACAGATTTACACTTATATTTCGTGGCGCAGTCCATTAACACTGTCTTTGAGGAACCTGAGAAGGGCTTCTTTGGATCGCATTGAGGCCGACGCTGATAAAGGAAATTTCATCAGTTCAAAACGTGAAAGAAGCTTTCTGGGAAAGTTCTTTCTAATCAGTGAGTTCATCTCACAGACTTACCACTTAGAACTAAGGAAGCAATTTGCTAACACTCTTTTCGTGGAAATTGCAAGGTGATATTTGGGAGCCCTTAGGGGCCCATGGTGAAAAAGGAAATATCCTCCCATAAAAACTAGAGAGAAGTTTTCTGAGAGATTGCTTTGTAATGTGTGACTTCATCGCAGAGAGTTCCACCGTTTCCTTCTTGGAACACTTTGCTAACACTGTTTTCGTGGATTCTGCAAAGTGATATATGGGAGCCCTTTGAGGGCTATGGTGAAAAAGGAAATACCCTCAGATTAAAACTGGAAAGAAGCCTTCTGAAAAACTGCATTGCCATGTGTGAATGCAACTCACAGAGTTACACGTTTCTCTTCAGTGATCAGTTTGTTAACACCGTTTTCTGGAAATCTGCAATTAGATACGTCATAGCGCAAGGAAGCTTACGGTGACAAAGGACTTATCCTCCGATGAAAACTAGAGAGAAGCGTTATTAGAAACTTCTTGGTGATGTGTGAATTCATCTCAGAGAGTTACACTTATGTTTCGTGGGGCAGTCCATTAACACTGTCTTTGAGGAACCTTGGAAGGGCTTCTTTGGATCACTTTGAGGCCTACGCTGATAACGGAAATTTCAGCAGTGCAAAACGTGAAAGAAGCTTTCTGAGAAACTTCTTTCTGCTCAGTGAGTTCATCTCACAGACTTGCAACTTAGACCTCAGGAAGCAGTTTGCTAACACTCTTTTCGTGGAATCTACAAAGTGATATTTGGGAGCCCATAGGGGCCCATGCTGAAAAAGGAAATATCCTCACATAATAACTAGAGAGAAGCTTTCTGAGAGATTGCTTTCTGATGTGTGACTTCATCACACAGAGTTCCACCCTTCCCTTCTTGGAACAGTTTGCTAGCACTGTTGTCGTTGTTTCTGCAAAGTGATATTTGGGAGCCCATAAGGACCCAAGGTGGAAAAGGAAGTATCCTCAGATAAAAACTGGAAAGAAGCCTTCTTAGAAACTGCATTGCCATGTGTGAATGCAACTCACAGAATTACACGTTTCTCTTCAGTGATCAGTTTCTTAAAACAGTTTTCTGGAAACCTGCAATTAGATACTTCATAGCACAATGAAGCTTACGATGACAAAGGAAATATCCTCAGATGAAAACTAGAAAGAAGCTTTCATAGAAATTTCTTGGTGATGTGTGAATTCATCTCACAGAGTTAAAGTTATGTTTCCTGCAGCAGTCCGTTAACACTGTCTTTGACGAACCTGAGAAGGGATTCTTTGGATCGCATTGAGGCCTACACTGACAAAAGAAATTTCATCAGTTCAAAACGTGAAAGAAGCTTTCTGAGAAACTTCTTTCTGATCAGTGAGTTCATCTCACAGACCTACAACTTAGACCTCGGTAAGCAGTTTGCTAACACGCTTTTCGTGGAAAATGAAAAGTGATATTTGGGAGCCCATAGGGGCCCATAGTGAGAAAGGAAGTATTGTCAAATAAAAATTAGAGAGAAGGTTTCGGATAGATTGCTTTCTGAATTGTGACTTCATCACACAGAGTTCCACCCTTCTTTCTTGGAACAGTTTGCTAACACTGTTGTCCTTTATTCTGCAAAGTGATATTTGAGAGCTCATTGAGGGCTATGATGAAAAGGGAAGTATCCGCACATAATAACTAGACAGAAGCTTTCTGAGAGATTGCTTACTGATATGTGACTTCATCACAGAGAATTCCACCCTTCCTTTCTTGGAACAGTTTGCTAACACTGTTGTCGTGGATTCTGCAAAGTGATATTTGGGAGCCATTATGGGACCATGGTGAAAAAGGAAGTATCCTCACATAAAAACTAGGGAGAAGGTTTCTGAGACATTGCTTTCGGATATGTGACTTCATCACACAGAGTTCCACCCTTCCCTTCTTGGAACAGTTTGCTAAAACTCTTGTCGTGGATTCTGCAAAGTGATATTTGGGAGCTCTTTGAGGGCTATTGTGAGAAAGGAAATGTCCTCAGATTAAAACTGGAAAGAAGCCTTCTGAGAAACTGCATTGCCATGTGTGAATGCAATTCACAGATTTACACGTTTCTTTTCAGAGATCAGTTTGTTAACACAGTTTTCTGGAAATCTGCAATTAGATCCTTCATAGCGCAATGAAGCTTACGGTGACAAAGGAAATATCCTCAGATGAAAACTACAACGAAGCTTTCTTAGAAACTTCTTGGTGATGTGTGAAATCATCTCACAGAGTTACATTTATGTTTCGTGGAGGAGTACATTAACACTGTCTTTGAGGAACCTGAAAAGGGCTTTTTGGATCCCACTTAGGCCTATGCTGATACAGGAAATTTCATCAGTTCAAAACGTGAAAGAAGCTTTCTGAGAAACTTCTTTCTGCTCAGTGAGTTCATCCCACAGACTTGCAACTTAGACCTCAGGAAGCAGTTTGCTAACACTGTTTTCGTGGAAACTGCAAAGTGATATTAGGGAGCCTATACGGCCCATGGTGAAAATCGAAAGATCCTCACATAATAACTAGAGAAAAGCTTTTTGAGATATTGCTTTCTGGCGTGTGACTTCATCACACAGAGTTTCACCCTTCCCTTCTTGGAACAGTTTGCTAACACTGTTGTCGTGGATTCTGCAAAGTGATATTTGGGAGCCATAGGGGCCCACGTGAAAAAGGAAGTATCCTCACATAAAAACTAGAAGGAAGGTTTCTGAGAGATTGCTTTCTGATATGTGACTTCATCACATAGTTCCACCCTTCCCTTCTTGTAACAGTTTGCTAACACTGTTGTCGTGGATTCTGTAAGGTGATATTTGGGAGAACTTAGGGGACCATGGTGAAAAAGGAAGTATCCTCACATGAAAAGTAGAGAGTAGGTTTCTGAGAGATTGCTTTCTGGTATGTGACTTCATCACACAGAGTTCCACCCTTCCCTTCTTGGAATAGTTTGATAACACTGTTGTCGTGGTTTCTGCAAAGTGATATTTGGGAGCTCATTGAGGGCTATGGTGAAAAAGGAAATATCCTCACGTAATCACTAGAGAGAAGCTTCCTGAGACATTACTTTCTTACGTGTGTCTTCATCACAGAGAGTTCCACACTTCCCTTCTTGTAACAGTTTGCTAACACTGTTGTCGTGGATTCTGCAAAGTCATATTTGGGAGCTCATTGAGGGCTATGGTGAAAAAGGAAATATCCTCAGAATAAAACTGGAAAGAAGCCTTCTGAGAAACTGCATTGTCATGTGTGAATGCAACTCACAGAGTTACACGTTTCTATTCAGTGATCAGTTTGTTAACACACTTTTCTTGAAATCTACAATTAGATACTTCATAGCGCAATGATGCTTTCGGTGACAAAGGAAATATCCTCAGATGAAAACTAGAAAGAAGCTTTCGTTGAAACTGCTTGGTAATGCGTGAATTCATCTCTCAGAGTTACACTTACAAATCTTGGAGCAGTCCATTAACACTGTCTTTGAGGAACCTGAGAAGGGTTTCTTTGGATCGCTTTGAGGTCTACGCTGATAAAGGAAATTTCATCAGTCCAAAACGTGAAAGAAGCTTTTTGAGAAACTACTTTCTGAACAGTGAGTTCATTAAAGACACTTAAAACTTAGACCTCAGGAAACAGTGTGCGAACACTATTTTCGTGGAAACTGCAAAGTGATATTTGGGAGCTAATAGGGGGCAATGATGAAAAAGGAAATATATTACATAATAACTAGAGAGAAGCCTTCTGATAGATTGCTTTCTGATGTGTGACTTCATCACACAGAGTTCCACCCTTCCCTTCTTGGAACAGTTGCTAACACTGTTGTCTTGTATTCTGCAAATTGATATTTGGGAGCCAATAGGGTCCCATGGTGAAAACGGAAGTATCCTCACAGAATAACTAGAGAGAAGCTTTCTGAGAGATTGCTTTCCGATGTGTGACTTCATCACAAAGAGTTCCACACTTCCCTTCTTGGAACAGTTTGCTAACGCTGTTTTCGTGGATTCTGCAAAGTGATATTTGGGAGCCCATAGGGTCCCATGGTGAAAACGGAAGTATCCTCAGATAATAATTAGAGAGAAGCTTTCTGAGAGATTGCTTTCTGATGTGTGACTTCATCACACAGATTTCATCACTTCCCTTCTTGGTACAGTTTGCTAACACTGTTGTCTTGGATTCTGCAACGTGATATTTGGGAGACCATAGTGGCCCATGGTGAAAAAGGAAGTATCCTCACATAATAACTAGAGAGAAGCTTTCTGAGAAAATGCTTTCTTATATGTGACTTCATCACACAGAATTCCACCCTTCCCTTTTTGGAACAGTTTGCTAACACTGTTGCCGTGGATTCTGCAAAGTGATATTTGGGAGCTCATTGTGGCCTATGGTGAAAAAGGAAATATCCTCACATTAAAACTGGAAAGAAGAATTCTGAGAAACTGCATTGCCATTTGTGAATGCAACACACAGAGTTACACGTTTTTCTTCAGTGATCAGTTTGTTAACACAGTTTTCTGGAAATCTGCAATTAGATAATTCATAGCGCAATGAAGCTTACGGAGACAAAGGAAATATCCTCAGATGAAAACTAGAAAGAAGCTTTCTTAGAAACTTCTTGGTGATGTGTGAATTCATCTCAAAGAGTTACACCTATGTTTCGTGGAGCAGTCCGTTAACACTGTCTTTGAGGAACCTGAGAAGGCCTTCTTTGGATCGCATTGAAGCCTACGCTGATAAAGGAAATTTCATCAGTTCAAAACGTGAAAGAAGCTATCTGAGAAACTCTTTCTGATCACTGAGTTCATCTCACAGTCTTACAACTTAGACCTCAGGAAGCAGTTTCCTAACACTTTTTTCGTGGAAACTGCAAAGTGATATTTGAGAGCCCGTAGGGGCTCATGGTGAAAAAGGAAATATCCTCACATAATAACTAGAGAGAAGCTTTCTGAGAGATTGCTTTGTGATCTGTGACTTCGACACACAGAGTTCCACACTTCCCTTCTTGGAACAGTTTGCTGATACTGTTGTCCTGGATTCTGCAAAGTGATATTTGGAAGCCCTTAGGGGCCCATGGTGGAAAAGGAAGTATCTTCACATAAAAACTAGAGAGAAGCTTTCTGAGAGATTCCTTTCTGATGTGTGACTTCATCACACAGAGTTCCACCCTTCCCTTCTTGGAACAGTTTGCAAACACTGTTGTCGTGGATTCTGCAAAGCGATATTTGGGAGCCCATAGGGGCCCATGGTGAAAGAAGAAGGATCCTCACATGAGAACCAGAGAGAAGCTTTCTGAGAGATTGCTTTCTGATATGAGAATTCATCACACAGAATTCCACCTTTCCCTTCTTGGAACAGTTTGCTAACACTGTTGTCGTTGATTCTGCAAAGTGATATTTGGGAGCCCGTAGGGAACCATGGTGAAAAAGAGAATATCCTCACATAATAACTTGAAAGAAGCTTTCTGAGAGATTGCTTCCTGATGTGTGTCTTCATCACACTGAGTTCCAAACTTCCCTTCTTGGAACAGTTTGATAACACTGTTGTCGTGGATTCTCCAAAGTGATATTTCGGAGCTCATTGAGGGATATGGTGAAAAAGGAAACATACTCAGATTAAAAGTGGAAAGAAGCCTTCTGAGAAACTGCATTGCCATGTGTGAATGCAACTCACAGAGTTACACGTTTCTCTTAAGTGATCAGTTTGTTAACACAGTTTTCTGGAAATCTGCAATTAGATACTTAATAGCGCAATGAAGCTTATGGTGACGAAGGAAATATCCTCAGATGAAAACTAGAAAGAAGTTTTCTTAGAAACTTCTTGGTGATGTGTGAATTCGTCTCACAGAGTTACACTTATGTATCGTGGAGCAGTCCATTAACACTGCCTTTGAGGAACCTGAGAAGGGCTTCTTTGGATCGCATTTAGGCCTATGTTGATAAAGGAAATTTCATAAGTTCGAAAAGTGAAAGAAGCTTTCTGAGAAACTTCTTTCTGATCAGTGAGGTCATCTCACAGACTTACATCTTAGACCTCAGGAAGCAGTTTTCTCACACTCTTCGTGGAAACTGCAAAATGATATTTGTGTACCTATAGGGGCCCATGGTGAAAAAGGTAATATTCTCACCTAATAACTAGAGAGAAGCTTTCTGAGAGATTGCTTTCTGATGTGTGACTTCATCACACAGAGTTCCACCCTTCCCTTCTTGGAACAGTTTGCTCACACTGTTGTCGTGGATTCTGCAAAGCGATATTTGGGATCCCATAGGGACCCAGGGTGAAAAAGGAAGTATCCTCACATAAAAACTAGAGAGAAGCTTTCTGAGAGATTGCTTTCTGATGTGTGACTTCATTACACCGAGTTCCACCCTTCCCTCTTGGAACAGTTTGCTAACACTGTTGTCTTGTATTCTGCAAAGTGATATTTGGGAGCCCTTAGGGGCCCATTTTGAAAAGGAAGTATCCTTACATATAAACTGGAGAAAAGCTTTCTGAGAGATTGCTTTCCGATATGTTACTTCATCACACAGAGTTCCACCCTTCCCTTCTTGGAACAGTTTGCTAACACTGTTATCGTGGATTCTGCAAAGTGGTATTTGGAAGCTCATTGAGACCTATGGTGAAAAAGGAAATATCGTCAGATTAAAACGGGAAGGAAGGCTTCTGAGAAACTGCATTGCCATGTGTGAATGCAACTCACAGAGTTACACGTTTCCCTTCAGTGATCAGTTTGTTAACACACTTTTCTGGAAATCTGCAATTAGATACTTCATAGCACAATGAAGCTTACGGTGACAAAGGAGTATCCCCACATGAAAACTAGAAGGAAGCTTTCTTAGAAACTTCTTGGTGATGTGTGAATTCATCTCACAGAGTTACACTTATTTTTCGTGGAGCAGTCCATTAACACTGTCTTTGACGAACCTGAGAAGGGCTGCTTCGGATCGCCATGAGACCTACGCTGATAAAGGAAACTTCATCAGTTTGAAACTTGAAAGAAGGTTTCTGAGAAACTTCTTTCTGATCTGTGATTTCATCTCACAGACTTATAACCGAGACTTCAGGAAGCAGTTTGCTAGCACTCTTTAGGTGGAATCTGGAAAGTGACATTTGGGAGCCCATAGGGGCCCATGGTGAAAAAGGAAATATCCTCACAGAATAACTAGAGAGAAGCTTTCTGAGAGATTTCTTTCTGATGTGTGACTTCATCACACAGAGTTCCACCCTTCCCTTCCTGGAACACTTTGCTAACACTGTTGTCCTGGATTCTGCAATTGATATTTGGGAGCCCTTTGGGGCCCAGGGAGAAAAAGGAAGCATCCTCACATAAAAACTAGAGAGAAGATTTCTGAGAGATTGCTTTCTGATGTGTGACTTCATCACACCGAGTTCCGTCCTTCTCTCTTGGTACAGTTTGCTAACACTGTTGTCTTGTATTCTGCAAAGTGATATTTGGGAGCCCTTAGGGGCCCATGGAGAAAAGGAAGTATCCTTACATATAAACTGGAGAAAAGCTTTCTGAGAGATTGCTTTCTGATATGTTACTTCATCACACAGAGTTCCACCCTTCCCTTCTTGGAACAGTTTGCTAACACTGTTGTCCTTTATTCTGCAAAGTGATATTTGAGAGCTCGTTGAGGGCTATGGTGAAAAGGGAAGTATCCTCAGATAATAACTAGAGAGAAGCTTTCTGAAAGATTGCTTTCAGTTGTGTGACTTCATCACACAGAGTTCCACCCTTCCCTTCTTGGAACAGATTGCTAACACTGTTTTCGTGGAGTTTGCAAACTGATATTTCGGAGCCCATAGAGTCCCATGCTGAAATAGGAAGAATCCTCACATAGTAAATAGAGAGAAGCTTTCTGAGAGATTGCTTTCTGCTATGTGACTTCATCACACAATGTTCCACCCTTCCTTCTTGGAACAGTTTGCTAACACTGTTGTCGTGGATTCTGCAAAGTGATATTTTGGAGCCCATAGGGGTCCATGGTGAAAAAGGAAATATCCTCACACATTAACTAGGGAGAAGCTTTCTGAGAGATTGCTTTCTGATGTGTGGCTTCATCACAGAGAGTTCCACACTGCTCTTCTAGGAACAGTTTGCTCAAACTGTTGTCGTGGACTCTGCAAAGTGATATTTTCGAGCTCACTAAGGGCTACGGTCAAACAGGAAATAACCTCAGATTGAAACTGGTAAGAAGCCTTCTGAGAAACTGCATTGCCATGTGTGAATACAGCTCACAGAGTTACACGTTTCTCTTCAGTCATCAGTTTGTTAACACAGTTTTCTGTAAATCAGCAATTCGATACTTCATAGCGCAATGAATCTTACACTGGCAAAGGAAATATTCTCAGATGAAAACTAGAAAGCAGCTTTCTTCCAAACTTCTTGGCGATGTGTGAATTAATCTCACAGAGTTACACTTATATTTCTGGAAATCTGCAATGAGATACTTCATCACAAAGAGTTCCACCCTTCCCTTCTTGGAACAGTTTGCTAATACTGTTGTCGTGGATTCTGCAATGTGATATTTGGGAGCCCATAGGGGCCAATGGTGAAAATAGATGTATCCTCACATAAGAACTAGAGAGAAACTTTCTGAGACATTGCTTTCTGATATGTGACTTCATCACACAGAGGTCCACCCTTCCCTTCTTGGATCAGTTTGCTAACGCTGTTGTCGTGGATTCTGCAAAGTGATATTTGGGAGCTCATTGATGGCTTTGGTGAAAAAAGAAATATCCTCAGATTAAAACTGGAAAGAAGCCTTCTGGGAAACTGCATTGCCATGTGTGAATGCAACTCACAGAGTTACACGTTTCCCTTCAGTGATCAATTTGTTAACACAGTTTTCTGGAAATCTGCAATGAGATACTTCATAGCACAATGAAGCTTATGGTAACAAAGGATATATCCTCAGATGAAAATTAGAAAAAAGTTTTCTTAGAAACTTCTTGGTGATGGGTGAAGTAATCTCACAGAGTTACACTTATGTTTCGTGGAGCAGTCCATTAACTCTCTCTTTGAGGAACCGGTGAATGGCTTCTTTGGATCGCATTGAGGCCTAGGCTGATAAAGTAAATTTCATCAGTTCAAAACGTGAAAGAAGCTTTCTGGAAAACGTCTTTCTGATCAGTGAGTTCATCTCACAACTTACAAATTAGACCGCAGGAAGCAGTTTGCTAACACTCTTTTCGTGGAAACTGCAGAGTGATATTTGGGAGCCCACAGTTGCCCATGGTGAAATAGGAAATAACCTCAGATAATAACTAGAGAGCAGCTTTCTGAGAGATTGCTTTCTGATGTGTGACTTCAGCACACAGAATTCCACCCTTCCCTTCTTGGAAGAGTTTGCTAACACTGTTGTCCTGGATTCTGCAAAGTGATATTTGGGAGCCCATTGGGGCCCATGGTGAAAAAAGAAGTATCCTCACATAACAACTAGAAAGAAGCTTTCTGAGAGTTTGCTTTCTGATGTGTGACTTCAACACACATAGTTCCACCCTTCCTTTCTTGGAACAGTTTGCTAACACTGTTGTCGTGGATTCTGCAAAGTGATATTTGGGAGCCCATAAGGCCCATGGTGAAAATGCAAGTATCCTCACATAAAAACTAGAGAGAAGCTTTCTGACAGATTGTTTACTGTTATGTGACTTCATCACACAGAGTTCCACCCTTCCCTTCTTGGAACAGTTTGCTATCACTGTTGTCGTGGATTCTGCAAAGTGATATTTGGGAGCTCATTGAGGGCTATGGTGAAAAAGGAAATATTCTCTGATTAAAACTCTAAAGAAGCCTTCTGAGAAACTGCATTACCATGTGTGAATGCAACTCAGACAGTGAGACGTTTCTCTTCAGTGATCAGTTTGTTAACACAGTTTTCTGGAAATCTGCAATTACATACTTCATAGTGCAATGAAACTTACGGCAACAAGGAAATATCCTCAGATGAAAACTAAAAAGAAGCTTTCTTAGAAACTTCTTGGTGATGTGTGAATTCATCTCACTGAGTTACACTTATGTTTCATGGAGCCGTCCATTAACACAGTCTTTGAGGATTCCTAGAAGAGCTTCTTTGGATCGCATTGAAGCCTACGCTAATAATGGAAATTTCATCGGTTCAAAACGTGAAAGAAGCTTTCTGAGAAACTTCTTTCTGATCAGTGAATTCATCTCACAGACTTACAACTCAGACATCAGGAAGCAGTTTCCTAACACTCTTTTCGTGGAAACTGCAAATTGATATTTGGGAGCCCATAGGGGCCCATGGTGACAAAGGAATTATCCTCACATAAAAACTAGAGAGAAGCTTTCTGAGAGATTGCTTTCTGATGTGAGACTTCATCACACGGAGTTCCACCCTTCCCTTCTTGGAACAGTTTGCTAACACTGTTGTCGTGGATTCTGCAAAGTGATATTTCGGAGCCCATAGTGGCTCAGGGTGAAAAAGGAAGTATCCTCACATAAAAACTAGAGAGAAGCTTTCAGAGAGATTGCTTTCGCATATGTGACTTCATCACACAGAGTTGCACCCTTCCCTTCTCGGAACAGTTTGCTAACACAATTATCTTGGATTCTGCAAAGTAATATTTGGGAGCTCACTGAGGGCTATGGTGAAAAAGGAAATATCCTCAGATTAAAAGTGGAAGGAAGCCTTCTGAGAAACTGCATTGCCATGTGTGAATGAAACTCACAGTGTTACACGTTTCTCTTCAGTGATCAGTTTGTTAACACAGTTTTCTGGAAATCTGCAGTTAGACACTTCATAGCGCAATGAAGCTTACGGTGACAAAGGAAATATCCTCAGATGAAAACCAGAAAGAAGCTTTCTTACAAACTTCTTGGTGATGTGTGAATTCATCTCACAGAGTTACACTTATGTTTCGTGGAGCAGTCCATTAACACTCTGAGGAATCTGGAAGGGCTTCTTTGGATCGCATTGTTGCCTACGCTGATAAAGGTAATTTCATCTGTTCAAAACGTGAAAGAAGCTTTCTGAGAAACTTCTTTCTGATCATTGAGTTCATCTCACAGACTTACAACTTAGACCTCAGGAAGCAGTTTGCTAACACTCCTTTCGTGGAAACTGCAAAGTGATATTTGAGAGCCCCTAGGGGCCCATGGTTAAAACGGAAATATTTTCACATAATAACTAGAGAGAAGCTTTCTGAGCGATTGCTTTCTGATGTGTGACTTCATCACACAGAGTTCCACACTTCCCTTCTTGGAACAGTTTTCTAACACTGTTGTCGTGGATTCTGCAAAGTGATAATTGGGAGCCCATAGCGGCCCATGGTGACAAAAGCAGTATCCTCACATAAGAACTAGAGAGAAGCTTTCTGAGAGATTGCTTTCCGATAAGTGACTTCATCACAAAGAGTTCCACCCTCCCCTTCTTAGAACAGTTTGCTAACACTGCTGTCGTGGACTCTGAAAAGTGATTTTGGGAGCCCATATGGGACCATGGAGACAAAACAAGTATCGTAACATAATAACAATGGAGAAAGTTTCTGAGAGATTGCTTTCCGATATGTGAATTCACCACACAGAGTTCCACCCTTCCCTTCTTGGAACAATTTGCTAACAATGTTGTCGTGGACTTTGAAAAGTGAGTTTTGGGAGCTCATTGAGGGCTATGGTGAAAAAGGAAATATCCTCAGATAAAAGGGGAAAGAAGCTTCTGAGAAACTGCATTGCCATGTGTGAATGCAACTCACAGTGTTACACGTTTCTCGGCAGTGATCAATTTGTTAACACAGTTTTCTGGAAATCTGCAATTTGATACTTCATAGCGCAATGAAGCTTACGCTGAAAAAGGAAATATCCTCAGATGAAAACTAGAAAGAAACTTTCTAAGAAACTTCTTGGTGATGTGTGAATTCGTCTCACAGTGGTACACTTATGTTTCATGGCGCAGTCCCTTAACACTGTCTTTGAGGAACCTGAGAAGGGCTTCTTTGGATCGCATTGAGGCCTACGCTGATAAAGGAAATTTCATCAGTTGAAAACGTGAAAGAAGCTTTCTGAGAAACTTCCTTCTGATCAGTGAGTTCATCTCACAGTCTTACAACTTAGACGTCAGGAAGCAGTTTGCTAACACTCTTTTCGTGGAAACCGCAAAGTGATATTTGGGAGACCATAGGGGCCCCTAGTGACAAAAGAAGTATCCTCACATAAGAACTAGAGAGAAGCTTTCTGAGAGATTGCTTTCTGATGTGTGACTCCATCTAACAGAGTTCCACACTTCCCTTTTTGGAACAGTTTGCTCAAACTGTTGTCATGGATTCTGCAAAGTGATATTGGGGAGCCCATAGGGGCCAATGGTGAAAGACGAAATATCCTCACATAATAACTAGAGAGAAGCTGTCTGAGAGATTGCTTTCTGATGTGTGAGTTCATCACACAGAATTCCAACCTTCCCTTCTTGGAACAGTTTGCTAACACTGTTGTCGTGGATACTGCAAAGTGATATCTGGGAGCCCATAGGGGCCCATGGTGAAAAAAGAAGCATCCTCACATAAGAACAAGAGAGAAGCTTTCTGAGAGATTGCTTTCGGATATGTGACTATATCACACAGAGTTCCACCCTACCTTCCTGGAAGAGTTTGCGGACACTGTTGTCGTGGATTCTGCAAAGTGATATTTGGGAGCTCATGGAGGGCTATGATGGAAAAGGAAATATCCTCAGATTAAAACTGGAAAGAAGCCTTCTGAGAAGCTGCATTGCCATGTGTGAATGCAACTCACAGAGTTACACGTTTCTCTTCAGTGATCAGTTTGTTAACACAGTTTTCTTTAAATCTGCAATTAGATACTTCATAGCCCAATGAAGCTTACGGTGACAAAGGAAATATCCTCAGATGAAAACTAGAAAGAAGCTTTCTTAGAAACTTCTTGGTGATGTGTGAATTTCTCTCACAGAATTACACTTATGTTTCGTGGAGCGGTCCATTAACACTGCCTTTGAGGAACCTGAGAAGGGCTTCTTTGGATCACATTGAGGACAATGCTGATAAAGGAAATTTCATCAGTTCAAAACGTGCAGGAAGCTTTCTGAGAAACTTCTTTGTGATCAGTGAGTTCATCTGGCAGACTTACAAGTTAGACCTCAGGAAACAGTTTGCTAATACTCTTTTCGTGGTAAATGCAAAGTGATATTGGGAGCCCATTTGGGCCCATGTTGAAAAAGGAAATATCCTCTCATAATAAATATAGAGAAGCTGTCTGAGAGATTGCTTTCTGATGTGTGACTTCATCACACAGAGTTCCACCCTTCCCTTCTTGGAACAGTTTGCTAACACTGTTGTCGTCGATTCTGCAAAGTGATATTTGGGAGCCCATAGGGACCCATGGTGAAAAAGGAAGTGTCCACACATAAAAACTAGAGAGAAGCTTTCTGAGAGATTGCATTCTGATGTGTGACTTCATCACACAGAGTTCCACCCTTCCCTTCTTGGAACAGATTGCTAACACTGTTATCGTGGATTTTGCAAAGTGATATTTGGGAGCTCATTGAGGGCTATGGTCAAACAGGAAATAACCTCAGATTGAAACTAGTAAGAAGCCTTCTGAGAAACTGCATTGCCATGTATGAATGCAACTCACAGACTTACACGTTACTCTTCAGTCATCAGTTTGTTAACACAGTTTTCCGGAAATCTGCAATTAGATAATTCATTGTGAGATGAAGCTTACGGTGACAAAGGAAATATCCTCAGATGAATACCAGAAAGAAGCTTTCTTAGAAACTTCTTGGTGATGTGCGCATTCATCTCACAGAGTTACACTTACGTGTCGTGGGGCAGTGCATTAACACTGTCTTTGAGGAACCTGAGAAGGGCTTCTTTGGATCGCATTGTGGCCTACGCTGATAAAGGAAATTTCATCAGTTAAAAACGTGAAAGAAGATTTCTGAGACACTTCTTTCTGATAAGTGAGTTCATCTAACAGACTTACAACTTAGACCTCAGGAAGCAGTTTGCTAACACGCTTTGCGTGGAAACTGCAATGTGATATTAGGGAGCCCATAGGGGACCGTGGTGAAAAAGGATCAGTGATTAGTGAACATCCTCACATAATAACTAGAGAGAAGCTTTCTGAGAGATTGCTTTCTGATGTGAGACTTCATCACAGCGAATTCCTCCCTTCCCTTCTTAAAACAGTTTGCTAACACTGTTGTCGTGGATTCTGCACGGTGATATTTGGGATCCCATAGGGACCCATGGTGGAAAAGGAAGTATCCTCACATAAAAACTAGAGAGAAGCTTTCTGAGAGATTGCTTTCTGATGTGTGACTTCATCACACAGAATTCCACACTTCCCTTCTTGGAACAGTTTGCTAAAACTGTTGTCATGGATTCTGCAAAGTGACACATGGGAGCACATAGGGGCCCAATGTGAAAAAGGAAATATCCTCAGATTAAAACTTTAAGGAGCCTTCTGAGAAGCTGCATTGCCATGTGTGAATGCAACTCACAGAGTTACATGTTTCTCTGCAGTGATCAGTTTGTTAACACAGGTTTCTGGAAATCTGCCATTAGATACTTCATAGTGCTATGAAGCTAACGGTGACAAAGGAAATATCCGCAGATGAAAACTAGAAAGAAGCTTGCTTAGAAACTTCTTCGTGATGTGTGAATTCATCTCACACAGTTACATTTATGTTTCATGGAGTAGTCCATGAACACTGTCTTTGAGGAACCTGAGAAAAGCATCTTTTGATCGTATTGAGCTCTCCGCTGATAAAGGAAATTTCATCAGTACAAAACGTGAAGGAAGCTTTCTGAGAAACTTCTTTCTTATCAGTGTGCTCATCTCTGAGACTTACAACTTAGACCTCAGGGAGCAGTTTGCTTACACTCTTTTCGTGTATTCTGCAAAGTGATATTGGGTAGCCCGTAGGGGCCCATGGTGAAAAAAGAAGTATCCTCACATAAGAACCATAGAGAAGCTTTTTGAGAGATTGCTTTCTGATATGTGACTTCATCACACAGAGTTCCACCCTTCCCTTCTTGAAACAGTATGCTAAAACTGTTGTCGTTGATTCTGCAAAGTGATATTTGGGAGCTCATTTTGTGCTCTGGTGAAAAAGGAAATATGCTTTGATTAAAACTGGAAAGAAGCCTTCTGAGAAACTGCATTGCCATGTGTGAATGCAACCCACAGAGGTACACGTTTCACTTCAGTGATCAGTATGTTAACACAGTTTTCTGGAAATCTGAAATGAGATCTTTTATAGCGTAATTAAGCTTACGGTGACAAAGGAAATATCCTCAGATGAAAACTAGAAAGAAGCTTTCTGAGAAACTTCTTGGTGATGTGTGAATTCATCTCACAGAGTTACACTTAAGTGTCGTGGAGCAGTCCGTTAACACTGTCTTTGAGGAACCTGAGAAGGGCTTCTTTGGATCGCATTGAGGCCTACGCTGATAAAGGAAATTTCATCAGTTCAAAACGTGAAAGAAGATTTCTGAGAAACTTCTTTCTGATCAGTGAGTTCATCTCAGAGAGTTACTTCGTAGGGCAATGAAGCTTACGGTGACAAAGGAAATATCCTCTGATGAAAACTATAAAGAAGCTTTCGTAGAAAGTTCTTGGTGATGTGTAAATTGATCTCACAGAGTTGCACTTGTGTTTCGTGGAGCCGTCCATAACCACTGTCTTTGAGGAAGCTGAGAAGGGCTTCCTTGGATCACCTGGAGGTCTACGCTGATAAAGGACATTTCATCAGTTCAAAACGTGAAAGAAGTTGTCTGAGAAACTTCTTACTGATCAGTGAGTTCATCTCAGAGAGTTACAACTTCGACCTCAATAAGCAGTTTGCTAACACTCTTTTCGTGGAAACTACAAAGTGATATTTGGGAGCCCATAGGGGCCCACGGTGAAAAAGGAAGTATCCTCACATAAAAACTAGAGAGAAGCTTTCTTAGAGATTGCTTTCTGATGTGTGACTTCATCACACAGAGTTCCACCCTTCCCTTCTTGGAACAGTTTGCTAACACTGTTGTCGTGGATTCTGCTAAGTGATATTTGGGGGCCCAGAGGGGCCCATGGTGAAAAAGGAAGTATCCTCACATAAAAACTAGAGAGAAGCTTTCTGAGAGATTGCTTTCTGATGTGTGGCTTCATCAAACAAAGTTCCCCCCATCTCTTCTTGGGACAGTTTGGTAACACTGTTGTCGTGGATTCCGCAAAGTGATGCTTGGGAGCCCTTTGAGGGCTATGTTGAAAAAGGAAATATCCTCGGATTAAAACTGGAAAGAAGCCTTCTGAGAGACTGCATTGCCATATGTGAATGCATATCACAGAGTTACACCTTTCTCTTCAGTGATCAGTGTGCTAACACAGTTTTCTGGAAATCTGCAATTAGATATTTCATAGTGTAATGAAGCTTACGGTGACAAAGGACATAACCTCAGATGAAAACTGGAAAGAAGCTTTATTAGAAACTTCCTGGTGATGTCTGAATTCATCTCACAGAGTCACACTTATGTGTCGTGGAGCAGTCCAATAACACTGTCTTTGAGGAACCTGAGAAGGGCCTCTTTGGATCGCATTGAGACCTACGCTGATAAAGGAAATTTCATCAGTTCAAAACGTGAAAGAAGTTTTCTGAGAAACTTCTTTCTGATCAGTGAGTTCATCTCACAGACTTACAACTTAGACCTCAGGAAGGAATTTGCTAACACTCTTTTCGTGGAAAGTGCAAAGTGATATTTGGGAGCCCATAGGGGCACATGGTGAAAAAGGAAATATACTCACATAATAACTAGGGAGAAGCTTTCTGAGAGATTGCTTTCTGATGTGTGACTTCATCAAACAGAGTTCCACCCTTCGATTCTTAGAACAGTTTGCTGACACTGTTGTCGTGGATTCTGCAAAGTGATATTTGGGAGAACTTAGGGGCCCATGGTGAAAAAGGAATTATCCTCACATAAAAACTAGAGAACGGCTTTCTGAGATATTGCTTGTTGATGTGTGACTTCATCACACAGAGTTCCACCCTTCCCTTCTTGGAACAGTTTGCTAACACTGTTGTCGTGGATTCTGCAAAGTGATATTTGGGAGCCCTTAGGGGCCCATGGTAAGAAAAGAAGTATCCTCACATAAAAACTAGACAAAAGCTTTCTGAGAGATTGCTTTCCGATATGTGACTTCATCACACAGATTTCCACCCATCCCTTCTTCGAACAGTTTGCTAACACTCTTGTCGTGGATTCTGCAAAGTGATATTTGGGAGATCATTCAGGGCTATGGTGAAAAAGGAAATATCCTTTGATTAAAAGTGGAAAGAAGCTTTCTGAGAAACTGCATTGCCATTTGTGAATGCAACTCACAGAGTTACACGTTTCTCCTCAGTGATCAGTTTGTTAAAACAGTTTTCTTGAAATCTGCAATTAGATACTTCATATCGCAATGAAGCTTATGGTGACGAAGGAAATATCCTCAGATGAAAACTAGAAAGACGGTTTCTGAGAAACTTCTTGGTGATGTGTGAATTCATCTCACAGGGTTACACTTATGTGTCATGGAGCAGTCCACTAACACTGTCTTTGAGGAACCTGAGAAGGGCTTCTTTGGATCGCATTGAGGCATACGCTGATAGGGGAAATTTCATCCGTTCAAAACGTGAAAGAAGCTTTCTGAGAAACTTCTTTCTGATCAGTGAGTTCATCTCACAGACTTACATCTTGGACCTCAGGAAGCTGTTTGCTAACACTCTTTTCGTGGAAACTGCAAAGTTATATTTGGGAGCGCATAGCGGCCCATGGTGAAAAAGGAAATATCCTCACATAATAACTAGGGAAAAGCTTTCTGAGTGATTGCTTTCTGATGTGTGACATCATGACACAGATTTTGACCCTTCCATTCTTGGAACAGTTTGCTAACACTGTTGTCGTAGATTCTGTAAAGTGATATTTGGAAGACCATAGGGGCCCATGGTGAAAAATGAAGTATCCTCACATAATCACTAGAGAGAAGCTTTCTGAGAGATTGCTTTCTGATGTGTGACTTCATCACACAGAGTTCCACACTTCCCCTCTTGGAACAGTTTGCTAACAGTGTTGTCGTGGATTCTGCAAAGTGATATTTGGGAACCCATAGGGTCCCAGGGTGAAAGAGGAAGTATCCTCACATAAATACTAGAGAGAAGCTTTCTGAGAGATTGCTTTCAGATGTGTGACTCTATCAAACAGACTTCCACCCTTCCCTTCTTGGAACAGTTTGCTAACACTGTTGTCGTGGATTCTGCAAAGTGATATTTAGGAGCTCATTAAGGGCTACAGTGAAAAAGGAAATATCCTCAGATTAAAACTGGAAAGAAGCCTTCTGAGAAACTGCACTGCCATGCGTGAATGCAACTCATAGAGTTACAGGTTTCTCTTTAGTGATCAGTTTGTTAACACAGTTTTCTGGAAATCTGCAATTAGATACTTCATAGTGCAATGAAGCTGACGGTGACAAAGGAAATATCCTCAGATGAAAACTAAAAAGAAGCTTTCTTAGAAACTTTTTCTTGATGTGTGAATTCATCTCACAGAGTTACACTTATGTTTCGTGGAGCAGTCCATTAACACTGTCTTTGAGGAACCTGAGAAGGGCATCTTTGGATGGCATTGACGACTATGCTGATACAGGAAATTTCACCAGTTCCAAACGTGAAAGAACTTTTTCAGAAACTTCTTTCCGATCAGTGAATTCATCTCACAGACTTACCACTTAGACCTCAGGAAGCAGTTTGCTAACACTCTTTTCGTGGAACCTGCAAAGTGATATTTGGGAGCCCATAGGGGCCTATGGTGAGAAAGCAAGTATCTGCACATAAAAAGTAGAGAGAAGCTTACTGAGAGATTGCTTTCTCATGTGTGACTTCATCACACAGAGTTCCACCTTCCCTTCTTGGAACAGTTTGCTAACACTGTGTGGATTCTGCAACGTGATATTTGGGAGCTCATTGAGGGCTATGGTGAAAAAGGATATATCCTCAGATTACAACTGGAAAGAAGCTTTCTGAGAAACTGCATTGCCATGTGTGAATGCAACTCACAGAGTTACACGTTTCTCTTCAGTGATCAGTTTGTTAACCCACTTTTCTGGAAATCTGCAATTAGATCCTTCATAGCGCAATGAAGCTTACGGTGACAAGGGAAATATCCTCAGATGAATACTAGAAAGAAGCTATCTGAGAAACTTCTTCGTGATGTGTGAATTCATCTCACAGAGTTACACTTATGTTTACACTGTCTTTGAGGAACCTGAGAAGGGCTTCTTTGGATCGCATTGAGGCCTACACTGATAAAGGAAATTTCATCCGTTCCAAAGGTGAAAGAAGCTTTCTGAGAAACTTCTTCTGATCAGTGAGTTCATCTCACAGACTTACAAATTAGACCTCAGGAGGCAGATCGCTAACACTCTTTGCGTGGAGAGTGCAAAGTGATATTGGGGAGCCCATAGGGTCCAATGGTGAAAAAGGAAATATCCTCCCATAATGACTAGAGAGAAGCTTTCTGAGAGATTGCTTTCTGATGTGTGACTTCATCACACAGAATTCCACCCTTCCCTTCTTGGAACAGTTTGCTAACACTGTTGTCGTGTATTCTGCAAACTGATATTTGGGAACCCTTACGGGCACATTGTGAACAAAGAAAGATCCTCACATAAGAACCTGAGAGAAGCTCTCTGAGAGATTGCTTTCGTATAGGTGACTTCAGCACACAGAGTTCCACGATACCCTTCTTGGAACAGTTTGCTAACACTGTAGTTGTGGATCCTGCAAAATGATATTTCGAAGCACATAGGGGCCCATGGTGAAAAAGGAAATATCCTCACATAATAACTAGAGAGAAGCTTTCTGAGAGATTGCTTTCTGATGTGTGACTTCATCACATAGAGTTCCACCCTTCCCTTCTTGGAACAGTTTGCTAACACTGTTGTCGTGGATTCTGCAAAGTGATTTTTGGGATCTCATTGAGGGCTATGGTGAAAAAGGAAATTTTCTCAGGTTAAAACTGGAAAGGAGCCCTGTGAGAAACTGCATTGCCCTCTGTGAATGTAACTCACAGAGTTACACGTTTCTCTTCAGTGATCAGTTTGTTAACACAGTTTTCTGGAAATCTGCAATTAGATACTTCAGAGTGCAATGAAGCTTACGGTGACAAAGGAAATATCCTCAGATGAAATCTAGAAAGAAGCGCTCGTAGAAACTTCTTGGTGATGTGTGAATTCATCTCACAGAGTTACACTTATGTTTCGTGGAGCAGTCCATTAACACTGTCTTTGAGGAACCTGAGAAGGTCTTCTTTGGATCGCATTGAGGCCTACGCTGATAAAGGAAATTTCATCAGTTCAATACGTGAAAGAAGCTTTCTGAGAAACTGCTTTCTGATCAGTGAGTTCATCTCACAGACTTACACCTTAGACCTCAGGAAGCAGTTTGCTGACACTCTTTTCGTGGATTCTGCAAAGTGATATTTGGAAGCCCATAGGGCCCATGGTGAAAAAAGAAGTATCCTCACATAAGAACCATAGAGAAGCTTCCTGAGAGATTGCTTTCTGATATGTGACTTCATCACACAGAGTTACACCCTTCCCGTCTTGGAACAATTATGCTAACACTGTTGTCGTGCATTCTGCAAAGTGATATTTGGGAGATCATTTTGCGCTATGGTCAAAAACGAAATATCCTTAGATTAAAACTGGAAGGAAGGCTTCTGAGAAACTGCATTGCCATGTGTGAATGCAATCCACAGTGTTACACGTTTCTATTCAGTGATCAGTTGGTTAACACAGTTTTCTGGAAATCTGCCATTAGATACTTCGTAGCGCAATGAACCTTACGGTGACAAAGGAAATATCCTCAGATGAAAACAAGAAAGAAGTTTTCTTAGAAACTTCTTTCTGATGTGTGAATTCATCTCATATATTTGAACTTATGTTTCGTGGAGCAGTCCGTTAACACTGTCTTTGAGTAACCTGTGAAGGGCTTCTTTGGATCGCATTGAGGCCTACGTTGATAAAGGAAATTTCATCAGTTCAAAACGTGAAAGAAGCTTTCTGAGAAACTTCTTTCTGATCAGTGAGTTCATCTCACAGACTTACAACTTAGAATTCAAGAAGCAGTTTGCTAAAACTCTTTTCCTGGAAACTGCAAAGTGATATTTGGGAGCCCATAGGGGCCCATGGTGAAAAAGGAAGTATCCTCACATAAAAACTAGAAAGAAGCTTTTTGAGAGACTGCTTTCTGATATGTGACTTCATCACACAGAGTTCCATCCTTCCCTTCTTGGAACAGATTGCTAACACTGTTTTCGTGAATTCTGCATATTGATATTTCAGAGATCTTTGAGGGATATGGTGAAAATGGAAATATCCTCAGGTTAAAACTGGAAAGAAGCCTTCTGGGAAACTGCATTGCCATGTGTGAATGCAACTCACAGATTACAGGTTTCTCTTCAGTGATCAGTTTGTTAACACAGTTTTCTGGAAATCTGCAATTAGATACTTCATAGCGCAATGAAGCTTACGGTGACAACGGAAATATCCTCAGATGAAAACTAGAAAGAAGCTTTCTGAGAAACTTATTGGTGATGTGTGAATTCATCTCACAGAGTTCCACTTATGGTTCGTGGAGTAGTCCATTTACACTGTCTTTGGGGAACCTGAGCAGGGCTTCTTTGGATTCCATTGAGGCCTGCGCTAATAAAGGAAATTTCATCAGTTCAAAACGTGAAAGAAGCTTTCTGAGATAATCCTTTCTGATCACTGAGTGCATCTCACAGGCTTACAACTTAGACCTAGGAAGCAGTTTTCTAACACTCTTTTCGTGGAAACTGCAAAGTGATATTTGGGAGCCCATAGTGGCCCATGCTGAAAAAGGAAATATCCTCACATAATAACTAGAGAGAAACTTTCTGAGAGATTGCTTTCTGATGTGTGACTTCATCACACAGAATTTAACCCTTCCCTTCTTGGAACAGTTTGCTAACACAGTTGTCGTGGATTCTGTAAAGAGATATTTGGGAGCCGATAGGGGCCCAGGGTGAAAAAGGAAGTATAGTCACATAAAAACTAGAGAGAACCTTTCTGAGAGATTACTTTCGGATATGTGACTTCATCATACAGAGTTCCACCCTTCCTTTCTTGGAACAGTTTGCTAACATTGTTGTCGTGGATTCTCCAAAGTGATATTTGGGAGCCCACTGAGGGCTAAGGTGAAAAAGGATATATCCCCAGATTAAAACTGGAAAGAAGCCTTCTGAGAAACTGCATTGCCATGTGTGAATGCAACTCACAGAGTTACACGTTTCTCTACAGTGATCAGTTTCTTAACTCAGTTTTCTGGAAATCTGCAATTAGATACTTTATAGCGCAATGAAGCTTACGTTGACAAAGGAAATATCCTCAGATGAATACTAGGTAGAAGCGTTCTTTGAAACTTCTTGGTGATGTGTGAATTCATCTCACAGAGTTATACTTATGTTTCATGGAGCAGTCCATTAACACTGTCTTTGAGGAACCTGAGAAGGCATTCTATGTATCCCATTGAGACCTACGTTGATAAAGTAAATTTCATCACTTCAAAACGTGAAAGAAGCTTTCTGAGAAACTTCGTTCTGATCACTGAGTTCCTCTCACAGACTTACAACTTAGACGTCAGGAAGCAGTTTGCTAACACTCTTTTCGTGCAAACTGCAAAGTGATATTTGGGAGCCCATCGGGGCCCATGGTGAAAAAGGAAATATTCTCATATAATAACTACAGAGATGCTTTCTGAGAAATTGCTTTCTGATGTCTGACTTCATCACACAGAGTTCCACCGTTCCCTTCTTGGAACAGTTTGCTAACATTGTTGTCGTGGATTCTGCAAAGTGATATTTGGGAGCCCATGGGGCAACTGGTGAAAAACGAAGTATTCTCAAATAATAACTAGAGAGAAGCTTTCTGAGAGATTGCTTTCTGATGTGTGACTTCATCACACAGAATTCCACACTTCCCTTTTTGGAACAGTGTGCTAACACTGTCGTCGTGGATTCTGCAAAGTGATATTTGGGAACCCATAGGGGCCCATGATGAAAAAGGAAGTATCCTCACATAATAACTAGAGAGAAACTATCTGAGAGACTGCTTTCTGATGTGTGACTTCATCACACAGAGTTCCACCCTTCCCTTCTTGGAACAGTTTGCTAACACCGTTGTCGAGGATTCTGCAAAGTGATATTTGGAATCCCATTGGGGACCAGGGTGAAAAAGGAAGTATCCTCACATAAAAACTAGAGAGAAACATTCTGAGAGATTGCTTTCTGATGTGTGACTTCATCCGACAGAGTTCCACCCTTCCCATCTTGTAACAGTTTGCTAACACTGTTGTCGTAGATTCTGCGAAGTGATACTTGGGAGCTCATTGAGGGCTACGATGAAAATAGAAATATCCTCAGATTAAAACTGGGAAGAAGCCTTCTGAGAAACTGAATTGCCATGTGTGAATGCAACTCACAGAGTTACACGTTTCTCTCCAGTGTTCATTTTATTAACACAGTTTTCTAGAAATCTGCAATGAGATACTTCATAGTGCAAAGAAGCTTACGGTGACAAAGGACATATCCTCAGATGAAAACTAGAAAGAATCTTTCTTAGAAACTTCTTGGTGATGTGTGAATTCATCTCACAGTGTTCCACTTATGTTTCGTGGAGCAGTCAATTAACACTGTCTTTGAGGAACCTGAGAAGGGCTTCTTTGGATCGCATTGAGGCCTACGCTGATAAAGGAAATTCCATCAGTTCAAAACGTGAAAGAAGCTTTCTTAGAAACTTCTTTCTAATCAGTGAGGTCATCTCACAGACTTACAACTTAGACCTCAGGAAGCAGTTTGCTAACACTCTTTTTGTGGAAACTGCAAAGTGATATTTGGGAGCCCAAAGGGGCCCACGGTGAAAAAGGAAATATCCTCACATAATAACTAGAGAGATGTTTTCTGAGAGATTGCTTTCTGATGTGTGACTTCAGCACACAGAGTTCCACCCTTCCCTTCTTGGAACAGTTTGCTAACACTGTTGTCGTGGATTCTGCAAAGTGATATTTGGGAGGCCATACGGTCCCAGGGTGAAAAAGGAAGTATTCTCACATAAAAACTAGAGAGAAGCTTTCTGAGAGATTGCTTTCTGATGTGTGACTTCATCAAACAAAGTTCCACCCATCTCTTCTTGGGACAGTTTGGTAACACTGTTGTCGTGGATTCTGCAAAGTGATGCTTGGGAGCCCTTTGAGGGCTATGTTGAAAAAGGAAATATCCTCGGATTAAAACTGGAAAGAAGCCTTCTGAGAGACTGCATTGCCATATGTGAATGCATATCACAGAGTTACACCTTTCTCTTCAGTGATCAGTGTGCTAACACAGTTTTCTGGAAATCTGCAATTAGATATTTCATAGTGTAATGAAGCTTACGGTGACAAAGGACATAACCTCAGATGAAAACTGGAAAGAAGCTTTATTAGAAACTTCCTGGTGATGTCTGAATTCATCTCACAGAGTTACACTTATGTGTCGTGGAGCAGTCCAATAACACTGTCTTTGAGGAACCTGAGAAGGGCCTCTTTGGATCGCATTGAGACCTACGCTGATAAAGGAAATTTCATCAGTTCAAAACGTGAAAGAAGTTTTCTGAGAAACTTCTTTCTGATCAGTGAGTTCATCTCACAGACTTACAACTTAGACCTCAGGAAGGAATTTGCTAACACTCTTTTCGTGGAAAGTGCAAAGTGATATTTGGGAGCCCATAGGGGCACATGGTGAAAAAGGAAATATACTCACATAATAACTAGGGAGAAGCTTTCTGAGAGATTGCTTTCTGATGTGTGACTTCATCAAACAGAGTTCCACCCTTCGATTCTTAGAACAGTTTGCTGACACTGTTGTCGTGGATTCTGCAAAGTGATATTTGGGAGAACTTAGGGGCCCATGGTGAAAAAGGAATTATCCTCACATAAAAACTAGAGAACGGCTTTCTGAGATATTGCTTGTTGATGTGTGACTTCATCACACAGAGTTCCACCCTTCCCTTCTTGGAACAGTTTGCTAACACTGTTGTCGTGGATTCTGCAAAGTGATATTTGGGAGCCCTTAGGGGCCCATGGTAAGAAAAGAAGTATCCTCACATAAAAACTAGACAAAAGCTTTCTGAGAGATTGCTTTCCGATATGTGACTTCATCACACAGATTTCCACCCATCCCTTCTTCGAACAGTTTGCTAACACTCTTGTCGTGGATTCTGCAAAGTGATATTTGGGAGATCATTCAGGGCTATGGTGAAAAAGGAAATATCCTTTGATTAAAAGTGGAAAGAAGCTTTCTGAGAAACTGCATTGCCATTTGTGAATGCAACTCACAGAGTTACACGTTTCTCCTCAGTGATCAGTTTGTTAAAACAGTTTTCTTGAAATCTGCAATTAGATACTTCATATCGCAATGAAGCTTATGGTGACGAAGGAAATATCCTCAGATGAAAACTAGAAAGACGGTTTCTGAGAAACTTCTTGGTGATGTGTGAATTCATCTCACAGGGTTACACTTATGTGTCATGGAGCAGTCCACTAACACTGTCTTTGAGGAACCTGAGAAGGGCTTCTTTGGATCGCATTGAGGCATACGCTGATAGGGGAAATTTCATCCGTTCAAAACGTGAAAGAAGCTTTCTGAGAAACTTCTTTCTGATCAGTGAGTTCATCTCACAGACTTACATCTTGGACCTCAGGAAGCTGTTTGCTAACACTCTTTTCGTGGAAACTGCAAAGTTATATTTGGGAGCGCATAGCGGCCCATGGTGAAAAAGGAAATATCCTCACATAATAACTAGGGAAAAGCTTTCTGAGTGATTGCTTTCTGATGTGTGACATCATGACACAGATTTTGACCCTTCCATTCTTGGAACAGTTTGCTAACACTGTTGTCGTAGATTCTGTAAAGTGATATTTGGAAGACCATAGGGGCCCATGGTGAAAAATGAAGTATCCTCACATAATCACTAGAGAGAAGCTTTCTGAGAGATTGCTTTCTGATGTGTGACTTCATCACACAGAGTTCCACACTTCCCCTCTTGGAACAGTTTGCTAACAGTGTTGTCGTGGATTCTGCAAAGTGATATTTGGGAACCCATAGGGTCCCAGGGTGAAAGAGGAAGTATCCTCACATAAATACTAGAGAGAAGCTTTCTGAGAGATTGCTTTCAGATGTGTGACTCTATCAAACAGACTTCCACCCTTCCCTTCTTGGAACAGTTTGCTAACACTGTTGTCGTGGATTCTGCAAAGTGATATTTAGGAGCTCATTAAGGGCTACAGTGAAAAAGGAAATATCCTCAGATTAAAACTGGAAAGAAGCCTTCTGAGAAACTGCACTGCCATGCGTGAATGCAACTCATAGAGTTACAGGTTTCTCTTTAGTGATCAGTTTGTTAACACAGTTTTCTGGAAATCTGCAATTAGATACTTCATAGTGCAATGAAGCTGACGGTGACAAAGGAAATATCCTCAGATGAAAACTAAAAAGAAGCTTTCTTAGAAACTTTTTCTTGATGTGTGAATTCATCTCACAGAGTTACACTTATGTTTCGTGGAGCAGTCCATTAACACTGTCTTTGAGGAACCTGAGAAGGGCATCTTTGGATGGCATTGACGACTATGCTGATACAGGAAATTTCACCAGTTCCAAACGTGAAAGAACTTTTTCAGAAACTTCTTTCCGATCAGTGAATTCATCTCACAGACTTACCACTTAGACCTCAGGAAGCAGTTTGCTAACACTCTTTTCGTGGAACCTGCAAAGTGATATTTGGGAGCCCATAGGGGCCTATGGTGAGAAAGCAAGTATCCGCACATAAAAAGTAGAGAGAAGCTTACTGAGAGATTGCTTTCTCATGTGTGACTTCATCACACAGAGTTCCACCTTCCCTTCTTGGAACAGTTTGCTAACACTGTGTGGATTCTGCAACGTGATATTTGGGAGCTCATTGAGGGCTATGGTGAAAAAGGATATATCCTCAGATTACAACTGGAAAGAAGCTTTCTGAGAAACTGCATTGCCATGTGTGAATGCAACTCACAGAGTTACACGTTTCTCTTCAGTGATCAGTTTGTTAACCCACTTTTCTGGAAATCTGCAATTAGATCCTTCATAGCGCAATGAAGCTTACGGTGACAAGGGAAATATCCTCAGATGAATACTAGAAAGAAGCTATCTGAGAAACTTCTTCGTGATGTGTGAATTCATCTCACAGAGTTACACTTATGTTTACACTGTCTTTGAGGAACCTGAGAAGGGCTTCTTTGGATCGCATTGAGGCCTACACTGATAAAGGAAATTTCATCCGTTCCAAAGGTGAAAGAAGCTTTCTGAGAAACTTCTTCTGATCAGTGAGTTCATCTCACAGACTTACAAATTAGACCTCAGGAGGCAGATCGCTAACACTCTTTGCGTGGAGAGTGCAAAGTGATATTGGGGAGCCCATAGGGTCCAATGGTGAAAAAGGAAATATCCTCCCATAATGACTAGAGAGAAGCTTTCTGAGAGATTGCTTTCTGATGTGTGACTTCATCACACAGAATTCCACCCTTCCCTTCTTGGAACAGTTTGCTAACACTGTTGTCGTGTATTCTGCAAACTGATATTTGGGAACCCTTACGGGCACATTGTGAACAAAGAAAGATCCTCACATAAGAACCTGAGAGAAGCTCTCTGAGAGATTGCTTTCGTATAGGTGACTTCAGCACACAGAGTTCCACGATACCCTTCTTGGAACAGTTTGCTAACACTGTAGTTGTGGATTCTGCAAAATGATATTTCGAAGCACATAGGGGCCCATGGTGAAAAAGGAAATATCCTCACATAATAACTAGAGAGAAGCTTTCTGAGAGATTGCTTTCTGATGTGTGACTTCATCACATAGAGTTCCACCCTTCCCTTCTTGGAACAGTTTGCTAACACTGTTGTCGTGGATTCTGCAAAGTGATTTTTGGGATCTCATTGAGGGCTATGGTGAAAAAGGAAATTTTCTCAGGTTAAAACTGGAAAGGAGCCCTGTGAGAAACTGCATTGCCCTCTGTGAATGTAACTCACAGAGTTACACGTTTCTCTTCAGTGATCAGTTTGTTAACACAGTTTTCTGGAAATCTGCAATTAGATACTTCATAGTGCAATGAAGCTTACGGTGACAAAGGAAATATCCTCAGATGAAATCTAGAAAGAAGCGTTCGTAGAAACTTCTTGGTGATGTGTGAATTCATCTCACAGAGTTACACTTATGTTTCGTGGAGCAGTCCATTAACACTGTCTTTGAGGAACCTGAGAAGGTCTTCTTTGGATCGCATTGAGGCCTACGCTGATAAAGGAAATTTCATCAGTTCAATACGTGAAAGAAGCTTTCTGAGAAACTGCTTTCTGATCAGTGAGTTCATCTCACAGACTTACACCTTAGACCTCAGGAAGCAGTTTGCTGACACTCTTTTCGTGGATTCTGCAAAGTGATATTTGGAAGCCCATAGGGCCCATGGTGAAAAAAGAAGTATCCTCACATAAGAACCATAGAGAAGCTTCCTGAGAGATTGCTTTCTGATATGTGACTTCATCACACAGAGTTACACCCTTCCCGTCTTGGAACAATTATGCTAACACTGTTGTCGTGCATTCTGCAAAGTGATATTTGGGAGATCATTTTGCGCTATGGTCAAAAACGAAATATCCTTAGATTAAAACTGGAAGGAAGGCTTCTGAGAAACTGCATTGCCATGTGTGAATGCAATCCACAGTGTTACACGTTTCTATTCAGTGATCAGTTGGTTAACACAGTTTTCTGGAAATCTGCCATTAGATACTTCGTAGCGCAATGAACCTTACGGTGACAAAGGAAATATCCTCAGATGAAAACAAGAAAGAAGTTTTCTTAGAAACTTCTTTCTGATGTGTGAATTCATCTCATATATTTGAACTTATGTTTCGTGGAGCAGTCCGTTAACACTGTCTTTGAGTAACCTGTGAAGGGCTTCTTTGGATCGCATTGAGGCCTACGTTGATAAAGGAAATTTCATCAGTTCAAAACGTGAAAGAAGCTTTCTGAGAAACTTCTTTCTGATCAGTGAGTTCATCTCACAGACTTACAACTTAGAATTCAAGAAGCAGTTTGCTAAAACTCTTTTCCTGGAAACTGCAAAGTGATATTTGGGAGCCCATAGGGGCCCATGGTGAAAAAGGAAGTATCCTCACATAAAAACTAGAAAGAAGCTTTTTGAGAGACTGCTTTCTGATATGTGACTTCATCACACAGAGTTCCATCCTTCCCTTCTTGGAACAGATTGCTAACACTGTTTTCGTGAATTCTGCATATTGATATTTCAGAGATCTTTGAGGGATATGGTGAAAATGGAAATATCCTCAGGTTAAAACTGGAAAGAAGCCTTCTGGGAAACTGCATTGCCATGTGTGAATGCAACTCACAGATTACAGGTTTCTCTTCAGTGATCAGTTTGTTAACACAGTTTTCTGGAAATCTGCAATTAGATACTTCATAGCGCAATGAAGCTTACGGTGACAACGGAAATATCCTCAGATGAAAACTAGAAAGAAGCTTTCTGAGAAACTTATTGGTGATGTGTGAATTCATCTCACAGAGTTCCACTTATGGTTCGTGGAGTAGTCCATTTACACTGTCTTTGGGGAACCTGAGCAGGGCTTCTTTGGATTCCATTGAGGCCTGCGCTAATAAAGGAAATTTCATCAGTTCAAAACGTGAAAGAAGCTTTCTGAGATAATCCTTTCTGATCACTGAGTGCATCTCACAGGCTTACAACTTAGACCTAGGAAGCAGTTTTCTAACACTCTTTTCGTGGAAACTGCAAAGTGATATTTGGGAGCCCATAGTGGCCCATGCTGAAAAAGGAAATATCCTCACATAATAACTAGAGAGAAACTTTCTGAGAGATTGCTTTCTGATGTGTGACTTCATCACACAGAATTTAACCCTTCCCTTCTTGGAACAGTTTGCTAACACAGTTGTCGTGGATTCTGTAAAGAGATATTTGGGAGCCGATAGGGGCCCAGGGTGAAAAAGGAAGTATAGTCACATAAAAACTAGAGAGAACCTTTCTGAGAGATTACTTTCGGATATGTGACTTCATCATACAGAGTTCCACCCTTCCTTTCTTGGAACAGTTTGCTAACATTGTTGTCGTGGATTCTCCAAAGTGATATTTGGGAGCCCACTGAGGGCTAAGGTGAAAAAGGATATATCCCCAGATTAAAACTGGAAAGAAGCCTTCTGAGAAACTGCATTGCCATGTGTGAATGCAACTCACAGAGTTACACGTTTCTCTACAGTGATCAGTTTCTTAACTCAGTTTTCTGGAAATCTGCAATTAGATACTTTATAGCGCAATGAAGCTTACGTTGACAAAGGAAATATCCTCAGATGAATACTAGGTAGAAGCGTTCTTTGAAACTTCTTGGTGATGTGTGAATTCATCTCACAGAGTTATACTTATGTTTCATGGAGCAGTCCATTAACACTGTCTTTGAGGAACCTGAGAAGGCATTCTATGTATCCCTTTGAGACCTACGTTGATAAAGTAAATTTCATCACTTCAAAACGTGAAAGAAGCTTTCTGAGAAACTTCGTTCTGATCACTGAGTTCCTCTCACAGACTTACAACTTAGACGTCAGGAAGCAGTTTGCTAACACTCTTTTCGTGCAAACTGCAAAGTGATATTTGGGAGCCCATCGGGGCCCATGGTGAAAAAGGAAATATTCTCATATAATAACTACAGAGATGCTTTCTGAGAAATTGCTTTCTGATGTCTGACTTCATCACACAGAGTTCCACCGTTCCCTTCTTGGAACAGTTTGCTAACATTGTTGTCGTGGATTCTGCAAAGTGATATTTGGGAGCCCATGGGGCAACTGGTGAAAAACGAAGTATTCTCAAATAATAACTAGAGAGAAGCTTTCTGAGAGATTGCTTTCTGATGTGTGACTTCATCACACAGAATTCCACACTTCCCTTTTTGGAACAGTGTGCTAACACTGTCGTCGTGGATTCTGCAAAGTGATATTTGGGAACCCATAGGGGCCCATGATGAAAAAGGAAGTATCCTCACATAATAACTAGAGAGAAACTATCTGAGAGACTGCTTTCTGATGTGTGACTTCATCACACAGAGTTCCACCCTTCCCTTCTTGGAACAGTTTGCTAACACCGTTGTCGAGGATTCTGCAAAGTGATATTTGGGATCCCATTGGGGACCAGGGTGAAAAAGGAAGTATCCTCACATAAAAACTAGAGAGAAACATTCTGAGAGATTGCTTTCTGATGTGTGACTTCATCCGACAGAGTTCCACCCTTCCCATCTTGTAACAGTTTGCTAACACTGTTGTCGTAGATTCTGCGAAGTGATACTTGGGAGCTCATTGAGGGCTACGATGAAAATAGAAATATCCTCAGATTAAAACTGGGAAGAAGCCTTCTGAGAAACTGAATTGCCATGTGTGAATGCAACTCACAGAGTTACACGTTTCTCTCCAGTGTTCATTTTATTAACACAGTTTTCTAGAAATCTGCAATGAGATACTTCATAGTGCAAAGAAGCTTACGGTGACAAAGGACATATCCTCAGATGAAAACTAGAAAGAATCTTTCTTAGAAACTTCTTGGTGATGTGTGAATTCATCTCACAGTGTTCCACTTATGTTTCGTGGAGCAGTCAATTAACACTGTCTTTGAGGAACCTGAGAAGGGCTTCTTTGGATCGCATTGAGGCCTACGCTGATAAAGGAAATTCCATCAGTTCAAAACGTGAAAGAAGCTTTCTTAGAAACTTCTTTCTAATCAGTGAGGTCATCTCACAGACTTACAACTTAGACCTCAGGAAGCAGTTTGCTAACACTCTTTTCGTGGAAACTGCAAAGTGATATTTGGGAGCCCAAAGGGGCCCACGGTGAAAAAGGAAATATCCTCACATAATAACTAGAGAGATGTTTTCTGAGAGATTGCTTTCTGATGTGTGACTTCATCACACAGAGTTCCAACCTTCCCTTCTTGGAACAGTTTGCTAACACTGTTGTCGTGGATTCTGCAAAGTGATATTTGGGAGGCCATACGGTCCCAGGGTGAAAAAGGAAGTATTCTCACATAAAAACTAGAGAGAAGCTTTCTGAGAGATTGCTTTCTGATGTGTGACTTCATCAAACAAAGTTCCACCCATCTCTTCTTGGGACAGTTTGGTAACACTGTTGTCGTGGATTCTGCAAAGTGATGCTTGGGAGCCCTTTGAGGGCTATGTTGAAAAAGGAAATATCCTCGGATTAAAACTGGAAAGAAGCCTTCTGAGAGACTGCATTGCCATATGTGAATGCATATCACAGAGTTACACCTTTCTCTTCAGTGATCAGTGTGCTAACACAGTTTTCTGGAAATCTGCAATTAGATATTTCATAGTGTAATGAAGCTTACGGTGACAAAGGACATAACCTCAGATGAAAACTGGAAAGAAGCTTTATTAGAAACTTCCTGGTGATGTCTGAATTCATCTCACAGAGTTACACTTATGTGTCGTGGAGCAGTCCAATAACACTGTCTTTGAGGAACCTGAGAAGGGCCTCTTTGGATCGCATTGAGACCTACGCTGATAAAGGAAATTTCATCAGTTCAAAACGTGAAAGAAGTTTTCTGAGAAACTTCTTTCTGATCAGTGAGTTCATCTCACAGACTTACAACTTAGACCTCAGGAAGGAATTTGCTAACACTCTTTTCGTGGAAAGTGCAAAGTGATATTTGGGAGCCCATAGGGGCACATGGTGAAAAAGGAAATATACTCACATAATAACTAGGGAGAAGCTTTCTGAGAGATTGCTTTCTGATGTGTGACTTCATCAAACAGAGTTCCACCCTTCGATTCTTAGAACAGTTTGCTGACACTGTTGTCGTGGATTCTGCAAAGTGATATTTGGGAGAACTTAGGGGCCCATGGTGAAAAAGGAATTATCCTCACATAAAAACTAGAGAACGGCTTTCTGAGATATTGCTTGTTGATGTGTGACTTCATCACACAGAGTTCCACCCTTCCCTTCTTGGAACAGTTTGCTAACACTGTTGTCGTGGATTCTGCAAAGTGATATTTGGGAGCCCTTAGGGGCCCATGGTAAGAAAAGAAGTATCCTCACATAAAAACTAGACAAAAGCTTTCTGAGAGATTGCTTTCCGATATGTGACTTCATCACACAGATTTCCACCCATCCCTTCTTCGAACAGTTTGCTAACACTCTTGTCGTGGATTCTGCAAAGTGATATTTGGGAGATCATTCAGGGCTATGGTGAAAAAGGAAATATCCTTTGATTAAAAGTGGAAAGAAGCTTTCTGAGAAACTGCATTGCCATTTGTGAATGCAACTCACAGAGTTACACGTTTCTCCTCAGTGATCAGTTTGTTAAAACAGTTTTCTTGAAATCTGCAATTAGATACTTCATATCGCAATGAAGCTTATGGTGACGAAGGAAATATCCTCAGATGAAAACTAGAAAGACGGTTTCTGAGAAACTTCTTGGTGATGTGTGAATTCATCTCACAGGGTTACACTTATGTGTCATGGAGCAGTCCACTAACACTGTCTTTGAGGAACCTGAGAAGGGCTTCTTTGGATCGCATTGAGGCATACGCTGATAGGGGAAATTTCATCCGTTCAAAACGTGAAAGAAGCTTTCTGAGAAACTTCTTTCTGATCAGTGAGTTCATCTCACAGACTTACATCTTGGACCTCAGGAAGCTGTTTGCTAACACTCTTTTCGTGGAAACTGCAAAGTTATATTTGGGAGCGCATAGCGGCCCATGGTGAAAAAGGAAATATCCTCACATAATAACTAGGGAAAAGCTTTCTGAGTGATTGCTTTCTGATGTGTGACATCATGACACAGATTTTGACCCTTCCATTCTTGGAACAGTTTGCTAACACTGTTGTCGTAGATTCTGTAAAGTGATATTTGGAAGACCATAGGGGCCCATGGTGAAAAATGAAGTATCCTCACATAATCACTAGAGAGAAGCTTTCTGAGAGATTGCTTTCTGATGTGTGACTTCATCACACAGAGTTCCACACTTCCCCTCTTGGAACAGTTTGCTAACAGTGTTGTCGTGGATTCTGCAAAGTGATATTTGGGAACCCATAGGGTCCCAGGGTGAAAGAGGAAGTATCCTCACATAAATACTAGAGAGAAGCTTTCTGAGAGATTGCTTTCAGATGTGTGACTCTATCAAACAGACTTCCACCCTTCCCTTCTTGGAACAGTTTGCTAACACTGTTGTCGTGGATTCTGCAAAGTGATATTTAGGAGCTCATTAAGGGCTACAGTGAAAAAGGAAATATCCTCAGATTAAAACTGGAAAGAAGCCTTCTGAGAAACTGCACTGCCATGCGTGAATGCAACTCATAGAGTTACAGGTTTCTCTTTAGTGATCAGTTTGTTAACACAGTTTTCTGGAAATCTGCAATTAGTTACTTCATAGTGCAATGAAGCTGACGGTGACAAAGGAAATATCCTCAGATGAAAACTAAAAGGAAGCTTTCTTAGAAACTTTTTCTTGATGTGTGAATTCATCTCACAGAGTTACACTTATGTTTCGTGGAGCAGTCCATTAACACTGTCTTTGAGGAACCTGAGAAGGGCATCTTTGGATGGCATTGACGACTATGCTGATACAGGAAATTTCACCAGTTCCAAACGTGAAAGAACTTTTTCAGAAACTTCTTTCCGATCAGTGAATTCATCTCACAGACTTACCACTTAGACCTCAGGAAGCAGTTTGCTAACACTCTTTTCGTGGAACCTGCAAAGTGATATTTGGGAGCCCATAGGGGCCTATGGTGAGAAAGCAAGTATCCGCACATAAAAAGTAGAGAGAAGCTTACTGAGAGATTGCTTTCTCATGTGTGACTTCATCACACAGAGTTCCACCTTCCCTTCTTGGAACAGTTTGCTAACACTGTGTGGATTCTGCAACGTGATATTTGGGAGCTCATTGAGGGCTATGGTGAAAAAGGATATATCCTCAGATTACAACTGGAAAGAAGCTTTCTGAGAAACTGCATTGCCATGTGTGAATGCAACTCACAGAGTTACACGTTTCTCTTCAGTGATCAGTTTGTTAACCCACTTTTCTGGAAATCTGCAATTAGATCCTTCATAGCGCAATGAAGCTTACGGTGACAAGGGAAATATCCTCAGATGAATACTAGAAAGAAGCTATCTGAGAAACTTCTTCGTGATGTGTGAATTCATCTCACAGAGTTACACTTATGTTTACACTGTCTTTGAGGAACCTGAGAAGGGCTTCTTTGGATCGCATTGAGGCCTACACTGATAAAGGAAATTTCATCCGTTCCAAAGGTGAAAGAAGCTTTCTGAGAAACTTCTTCTGATCAGTGAGTTCATCTCACAGACTTACAAATTAGACCTCAGGAGGCAGATCGCTAACACTCTTTGCGTGGAGAGTGCAAAGTGATATTGGGGAGCCCATAGGGTCCAATGGTGAAAAAGGAAATATCCTCCCATAATGACTAGAGAGAAGCTTTCTGAGAGATTGCTTTCTGATGTGTGACTTCATCACACAGAATTCCACCCTTCCCTTCTTGGAACAGTTTGCTAACACTGTTGTCGTGTATTCTGCAAACTGATATTTGGGAACCCTTACGGGCACATTGTGAACAAAGAAAGATCCTCACATAAGAACCTGAGAGAAGCTCTCTGAGAGATTGCTTTCGTATAGGTGACTTCAGCACACAGAGTTCCACGATACCCTTCTTGGAACAGTTTGCTAACACTGTAGTTGTGGATTCTGCAAAATGATATTTCGAAGCACATAGGGGCCCATGGTGAAAAAGGAAATATCCTCACATAATAACTAGAGAGAAGCTTTCTGAGAGATTGCTTTCTGATGTGTGACTTCATCACATAGAGTTCCACCCTTCCCTTCTTGGAACAGTTTGCTAACACTGTTGTCGTGGATTCTGCAAAGTGATTTTTGGGATCTCATTGAGGGCTATGGTGAAAAAGGAAATTTTCTCAGGTTAAAACTGGAAAGGAGCCCTGTGAGAAACTGCATTGCCCTCTGTGAATGTAACTCACAGAGTTACACGTTTCTCTTCAGTGATCAGTTTGTTAACACAGTTTTCTGGAAATCTGCAATTAGATACTTCATAGTGCAATGAAGCTTACGGTGACAAAGGAAATATCCTCAGATGAAATCTAGAAAGAAGCGTTCGTAGAAACTTCTTGGTGATGTGTGAATTCATCTCACAGAGTTACACTTATGTTTCGTGGAGCAGTCCATTAACACTGTCTTTGAGGAACCTGAGAAGGTCTTCTTTGGATCGCATTGAGGCCTACGCTGATAAAGGAAATTTCATCAGTTCAATACGTGAAAGAAGCTTTCTGAGAAACTGCTTTCTGATCAGTGAGTTCATCTCACAGACTTACACCTTAGACCTCAGGAAGCAGTTTGCTGACACTCTTTTCGTGGATTCTGCAAAGTGATATTTGGAAGCCCATAGGGCCCATGGTGAAAAAAGAAGTATCCTCACATAAGAACCATAGAGAAGCTTCCTGAGAGATTGCTTTCTGATATGTGACTTCATCACACAGAGTTACACCCTTCCCGTCTTGGAACAATTATGCTAACACTGTTGTCGTGCATTCTGCAAAGTGATATTTGGGAGATCATTTTGCGCTATGGTCAAAAACGAAATATCCTTAGATTAAAACTGGAAGGAAGGCTTCTGAGAAACTGCATTGCCATGTGTGAATGCAATCCACAGTGTTACACGTTTCTATTCAGTGATCAGTTGGTTAACACAGTTTTCTGGAAATCTGCCATTAGATACTTCGTAGCGCAATGAACCTTACGGTGACAAAGGAAATATCCTCAGATGAAAACAAGAAAGAAGTTTTCTTAGAAACTTCTTTCTGATGTGTGAATTCATCTCATATATTTGAACTTATGTTTCGTGGAGCAGTCCGTTAACACTGTCTTTGAGTAACCTGTGAAGGGCTTCTTTGGATCGCATTGAGGCCTACGTTGATAAAGGAAATTTCATCAGTTCAAAACGTGAAAGAAGCTTTCTGAGAAACTTCTTTCTGATCAGTGAGTTCATCTCACAGACTTACAACTTAGAATTCAAGAAGCAGTTTGCTAAAACTCTTTTCCTGGAAACTGCAAAGTGATATTTGGGAGCCCATAGGGGCCCATGGTGAAAAAGGAAGTATCCTCACATAAAAACTAGAAAGAAGCTTTTTGAGAGACTGCTTTCTGATATGTGACTTCATCACACAGAGTTCCATCCTTCCCTTCTTGGAACAGATTGCTAACACTGTTTTCGTGAATTCTGCATATTGATATTTCAGAGATCTTTGAGGGATATGGTGAAAATGGAAATATCCTCAGGTTAAAACTGGAAAGAAGCCTTCTGGGAAACTGCATTGCCATGTGTGAATGCAACTCACAGATTACAGGTTTCTCTTCAGTGATCAGTTTGTTAACACAGTTTTCTGGAAATCTGCAATTAGATACTTCATAGCGCAATGAAGCTTACGGTGACAACGGAAATATCCTCAGATGAAAACTAGAAAGAAGCTTTCTGAGAAACTTATTGGTGATGTGTGAATTCATCTCACAGAGTTCCACTTATGGTTCGTGGAGTAGTCCATTTACACTGTCTTTGGGGAACCTGAGCAGGGCTTCTTTGGATTCCATTGAGGCCTGCGCTAATAAAGGAAATTTCATCAGTTCAAAACGTGAAAGAAGCTTTCTGAGATAATCCTTTCTGATCACTGAGTGCATCTCACAGGCTTACAACTTAGACCTAGGAAGCAGTTTTCTAACACTCTTTTCGTGGAAACTGCAAAGTGATATTTGGGAGCCCATAGTGGCCCATGCTGAAAAAGGAAATATCCTCACATAATAACTAGAGAGAAACTTTCTGAGAGATTGCTTTCTGATGTGTGACTTCATCACACAGAATTTAACCCTTCCCTTCTTGGAACAGTTTGCTAACACAGTTGTCGTGGATTCTGTAAAGAGATATTTGGGAGCCGATAGGGGCCCAGGGTGAAAAAGGAAGTATAGTCACATAAAAACTAGAGAGAACCTTTCTGAGAGATTACTTTCGGATATGTGACTTCATCATACAGAGTTCCACCCTTCCTTTCTTGGAACAGTTTGCTAACATTGTTGTCGTGGATTCTCCAAAGTGATATTTGGGAGCCCACTGAGGGCTAAGGTGAAAAAGGATATATCCCCAGATTAAAACTGGAAAGAAGCCTTCTGAGAAACTGCATTGCCATGTGTGAATGCAACTCACAGAGTTACACGTTTCTCTACAGTGATCAGTTTCTTAACTCAGTTTTCTGGAAATCTGCAATTAGATACTTTATAGCGCAATGAAGCTTACGTTGACAAAGGAAATATCCTCAGATGAATACTAGGTAGAAGCGTTCTTTGAAACTTCTTGGTGATGTGTGAATTCATCTCACAGAGTTATACTTATGTTTCATGGAGCAGTCCATTAACACTGTCTTTGAGGAACCTGAGAAGGCATTCTATGTATCCCTTTGAGACCTACGTTGATAAAGTAAATTTCATCACTTCAAAACGTGAAAGAAGCTTTCTGAGAAACTTCGTTCTGATCACTGAGTTCCTCTCACAGACTTACAACTTAGACGTCAGGAAGCAGTTTGCTAACACTCTTTTCGTGCAAACTGCAAAGTGATATTTGGGAGCCCATCGGGGCCCATGGTGAAAAAGGAAATATTCTCATATAATAACTACAGAGATGCTTTCTGAGAAATTGCTTTCTGATGTCTGACTTCATCACACAGAGTTCCACCGTTCCCTTCTTGGAACAGTTTGCTAACATTGTTGTCGTGGATTCTGCAAAGTGATATTTGGGAGCCCATGGGGCAACTGGTGAAAAACGAAGTATTCTCAAATAATAACTAGAGAGAAGCTTTCTGAGAGATTGCTTTCTGATGTGTGACTTCATCACACAGAATTCCACACTTCCCTTTTTGGAACAGTGTGCTAACACTGTCGTCGTGGATTCTGCAAAGTGATATTTGGGAACCCATAGGGGCCCATGATGAAAAAGGAAGTATCCTCACATAATAACTAGAGAGAAACTATCTGAGAGACTGCTTTCTGATGTGTGACTTCATCACACAGAGTTCCACCCTTCCCTTCTTGGAACAGTTTGCTAACACCGTTGTCGAGGATTCTGCAAAGTGATATTTGGGATCCCATTGGGGACCAGGGTGAAAAAGGAAGTATCCTCACATAAAAACTAGAGAGAAACATTCTGAGAGATTGCTTTCTGATGTGTGACTTCATCCGACAGAGTTCCACCCTTCCCATCTTGTAACAGTTTGCTAACACTGTTGTCGTAGATTCTGCGAAGTGATACTTGGGAGCTCATTGAGGGCTACGATGAAAATAGAAATATCCTCAGATTAAAACTGGGAAGAAGCCTTCTGAGAAACTGAATTGCCATGTGTGAATGCAACTCCCAGAATTACACGTTTTTCTCCAGTGTTCATTTTATTAACACAGTTTTCTAGAAATCTGCAATGAGATATTTCATAGTGCAAAGAAGCTTACGGTGACAAAGGACTTATCCTCAGATGAAAACTAGAAAGAATCTTTCTTAGCAACTTCTTGGTGATGTGTGAATTCATCTCACAGAGTTCCACTTATGTTTCGTGGAGCAGTCAATTAACACTGTCTTTGAGGAAACTGAGAAGGGCTTCTTTGGATCGCATTGAGGCCTACGCTGATAAAGGAAATTCCATCAGTTCAAAACGTGAAAGAAGCTTTCTTAGAAACTTCTTTCTAATCAGTGAGGTCATCTCACAGACTTACAACTTAGACCTCAGGAAGCAGTTTGCTAACACTCTTTTCGTGGAAACTGCAAAGTGATATTTGGGAGCCCAAAGGGGCCCACGGTGAAAAAGGAAATATCCTCACATAATAACTAGAGAGATGTTTTCTGAGAGATTGCTTTCTGATGTGTGACTTCAGCACACAGAGTTCCACCCTTCCCTTCTTGGAACAGTTTGCTAACACTGTTGTCGTGGATTCTGCAAAGTGATATTTGGGAGGCCATACGGTCCCAGGGTGAAAAAGGAAGTATTCTCACATAAAAACTAGAGAGAAGCTTTCTGAGAGATTGCTTTCTGATGTGTGACTTCATCAAACAAAGTTCCACCCATCTCTTCTTGGGACAGTTTGGTAACACTGTTGTCGTGGATTCTGCAAAGTGATGCTTGGGAGCCCTTTGAGGGCTATGTTGAAAAAGGAAATATCCTCGGATTAAAACTGGAAAGAAGCCTTCTGAGAGACTGCATTGCCATATGTGAATGCATATCACAGAGTTACACCTTTCTCTTCAGTGATCAGTGTGCTAACACAGTTTTCTGGAAATCTGCAATTAGATATTTCATAGTGTAATGAAGCTTACGGTGACAAAGGACATAACCTCAGATGAAAACTGGAAAGAAGCTTTATTAGAAACTTCCTGGTGATGTCTGAATTCATCTCACAGAGTTACACTTATGTGTCGTGGAGCAGTCCAATAACACTGTCTTTGAGGAACCTGAGAAGGCATTCTATGTATCCCATTGAGACCTACGTTGATAAAGTAAATTTCATCATTTCAAAACGTGAAAGAAGCTTTCTGAGAAACTTCGTTCTGATCACTGAGTTCCTCTCACAGACTTACAACTTAGACTTCAGGAAGCAGTTTGCTAACACTCTTTTCGTGCAAACTGCAAAGTGATACTTGGGAGCCCATCGGGGCCTATGGTGAAAAAGGAAATATCCTCACATAATAACTAGAGAGAAGGTTTCTGAGAGATTGCTTTCTGATGTGTGACTTCATCACACAGAATTCCACACTTCCCTTTTTGGAACAGTGTGCTAACACTGTCGTCATGGTTTCTGCAAGGTGATATTTGGGAACCCATAGGGGCCCATGATGAAAAAGGAAGTATCCTCACATAATAACTAGAGAGAAACTATCTGAGAGACTGCTTGTTGATGTGTGACTTCATCACACAGAGTTCCACCCGTCCCTTCTTGGAACAGTTTGCTAACACCGTTGTCGAGGATTCTGCAAAGTGATATTTGGGAGCTCATTGAGGGCTATGGTGAAATAGGATATATCCTCAGTGTAAAACTGGAAAGAAGCCTTCTGAGATACTGCATTGCCATGTGTCAATGTAACTCACAGAGTTACACGTTTCTCTTCAGTGATCAGTTTGTTTACACAGTTTTCTCGAAATCTGCAATTAGATACTTCATAGCTCAATGAAGCTTACAGTTACAAAGGAAATATCCTCAGATGAAAATTAGATAGAAGCTTTCTGAGAAACTTCTTGGTGATGTGTGAATTCATCTCACAGAGTTACAATTATGTTTCTTTAAGTAGTCCATTATCACTGTCTTTGAGGAACCTAAGAAGGGCTTCTTTGGATCGCATTGAGGCCTACGCTGATAAAGGAAATTTCATCAGTTCAATACGTGAAAGAAGCTTTCTGAGAAACTTCTTTCTTATCAGTGAGTTCATCTCACAGACTTACACCTTTGACCTCAGGAAGCATTTTGCTTACCCTCTCTTCGTGGAAACTGAAAAGTGATATTTGGGAGCCCATAGGGCCCCATGATGAAATGGAAATATCCTCACATATTAAATAGAGAGAAGCTTTCTGAGAGTTTAGTTTCTGATGTGTGACTTCATCACACAGAGATCCACCCTTCCCTTCTTGGAACAGTTTGCTAACACTCTTTTTTTTTTGTTCTGTTTTTTTTTTTGTTTGTTGTTTTGTTTTGTTTTGTTTTTTGTTTTTTTTTATTATACTTTAAGTTCTAGGGTACATGTGCATAACGTGCAGGTTTGTTACATATGTATACTTATGCCATGTTGGTGTGCTGCACCCATCAACTCGTCAGCACCCATCAATTCATCATTTATATCATGTATAACTCCCCAATGCAATCCCTCCCTCCTCCCTCCTCCCCATGAAAGGCCCCAGTGTGTGATGATCACCTTCCCGAGTCCAAGTGATCTCATTGTTCAGTTCCCACCTCTGAGTGAGAACATGCGGTGTTTGGTTTTCTGTTCTTGTGATAGTTTGCTAAGAATGATGGTTTCCAGCTGCATCCATGTCCCTACAAAGGACGCAAACTCATCCTTTTTTATGGCTGCATAGTATTCCATGGTGTATATGTGCCACATTTTCTTAATCCAGTCTGTCACAGATGGACATTTGGGTTGATTCCAAGTCTTTGCTATTGTGAATAGTGCCGCAATAAACATACATGTGCATGTGTCTTTGTAGTAGAATAATTTATAATCCTTTGGGTATATACCCAGTAGTGGGATGGCTGGGTCATATGGTACATCTAGTTCTCGATCCTTGAGGAATTGCCATACTGTTTTCCATAATGGTTGAACTAGTTTACAATCCCACCAACCGTGTAAAAGCGTTCCTATTTCTCCACATCCTCTCCAACACCTGTTGTTTCCTGACTTCTTAATGATTGCCATTCTAACTGGTGTGAGATGGTATCTCATTGTGGTTTTGATTTGCATTTCTCTGATGGCGAGTGATGATGATCATTTTTTCATGTGTCTGTTGGCTGTATGAATGTCTTCTTTTGAGAAATGTCTGTTCATATCCTTTGCCCACTTTTGGATGGGGTTGTTTGTTTTTTTCTTGTATATTTGTTTGAGTTCTTTGTAGATTCTGGATATTAGCCCTTTGTCAGATGAGTAGGTTGCAAAAATTTTCTCCCATTCTGTAGGTTGCCTATTCACTCTGATGGTAGTTTCTTTTGCTGTGCAAAAGCTCTTTAGTTTAATTAGATCCCATTTGTCAATTTTGGCTTTTGCTGCCGTTGTTTTTGGTGTTTTAGACATGAAGTCCTTGCCCATGCCTATGTCCTGAATGGTGCTACCTAGATTTTCTTCTAGGGTTTTTAAGGTATTAGGTCTAACATTTAAGTCTCTAATCCATCTTGAATTAATCTTCGTATAAGGGGTAAGGAAAGGATCCAGTTTCAGCTTTCTACTTATGGCTAGCCAATATTCCCAGCACCATTTATTGAATAGGGAATCCTTTCCCCATTTCTTGTTTCTCTCAGGTTTGTCAAAGATCAGATGGCTGTAGATGTGTGGTATTATTTCTGAGTACTCTGTTCTGTTCCATTGGTCTATATCTCTGTTTTGGTACCAGTACCATGCTGTTTTGGTTACTGTAGCCTTGTAGTATAGTTTGAAGTCAGGTAGCGTGACGCCTCCAGCTTTGTCCTTTTGACTTAGGATTGTCTTGGCAATGCGGGCTCTTTTTTGGTTCCATATGAACTTTAAAGCAGTTTTTTCCAATTCTGTGAAGAAACTCATTGGTAGCTTGATGGGGATGGCATTGAATCTATAAATAACCTTGGGGAGTATGGCCATTTTCACGATATTGATTCTTCCTATCCATGAGCATGGTATGTTCTTCCATTTGTTTGTGTCCTCTTTGATTTCACTGAGCAGTGGTTTGTAGTTCTCCTTGAAGAGGTCCTTTACATCACTTGTAAGCTGGATTCCTAGGTATTTGATTCTCTTTGAAGCAATTGTGAATGGAAGTTCATTCCTGATTTGGCTCTCTGCTTGTCTGTTACGGGTGTATAAGAATGCTTGTGATTTTTGCACATTAATTTTGTATCCTGAGACTTTGCTGAAGTTGCTTATCAGCTTAAGGAGATTTGGGGCTGAGACAATGGGGTTTTCTCAATATACAATCATGTCATCTGCAAACAGGGACAATTTGACTTCTTCATTTCCTAACTGGATACCCTTGATTTCTTCCTCTTGCCTGATTGCCCTAGCCAGAACTTCCAAGACTATGTTGAATAGGAGTGGTGAGAGAGGGCATCCCTGTCTTGTGCCAGTTTTCAAGGGAATTTTTCCAGTTTTTGCCCATTCAGTATGATATTAGCTGTGGGTTTGTCATAAATAGCTCTTATCATTTTGAGGTACGTTCCACCAATACCGAATTTATTGAGGGTTTGTAGCATGAAGGGCTGTTGAATTTTGTCAAAAGCCTTTTCTGCATCTATTGAGATAATCATGTGGTTCTTGTCTCTGGTTCTGTTTGTATGCTAGATTACGTTTATTGATTTGCGAATGCTGAACCAGCCTTGCATCCCGGGGATGAAGCCCACTTGATCATGGTGGATAAGCTTTGTGATGTGCTGCTGAATCCGGTTTGCCAGTATTTTATTGAGAATTTTTGCATCGATGTTCATCAGGGATATTGGTCTAAAATTCTCTTTTTTTGTTGTGTCTCTGCCAGGCTTTGGTATCAGGATGATGTTGGCCTCATAAAATGAGTTCGGGAGGATTCCCTCTTTTTCTATTGATTGGAATAGTTTCAGAAGGAATGGTACCATCTCCTCCTTGTACCTCTGGTAGAATTCAGCTGTGAATCCATCTGTTCCTGGACTTTTTTTGGTGGGTAGGCTATTAATTGTTGCCTCAATTTCAGAGCCTGCTATTGGTCTATTCAGGGATTCAACATCTTCCTGGTTTAGTCTTGGTAGAGTGTAAGTGTCCAGGAAATTATCCATTTCTTCTAGATTTTCTAGTTGATTTGCGTAGAGGCGTTTATAGTATTCTCTGATGGTTGTTTGTATTTCTGTGGGGTCGGTGGTGATATCCCCTTTATCATTTTTTATTGCGTCTATTTGATTCCTCTCTCTTTTCTTCTTTATTAGTCTTGCTAGCGGTCTGTCAATTTTGTTGATCTTTTCAAAAAACCAAATCCTGGATTCATTGATTTTTTAGAGGGTTTTTTGTGTCTCTATCTCCTTCAGTTCTGCTCTGATCTTAGTTATTTCTTGCCTTCTGCTAGCTTTTGAATGTGTTTGCTCTTGCCTCTCTAGTTCTTTTAATTGTGATGTTAGAGTGTCAATTTTAGATCTTTCCTGCTTTCTCTTGTGGGCATTTAGTGCTATAAATTTCCCTCTACACACTGCTTTAAATGTGTCCCAGAGATTCTGGTATGTTGTATCTTTGTTCTCATTTGTTTCAAATAACATCTTTATTTCCGCTTTCATTTCGTCATGTACCCAGTAGTCATTCAGGAGCAGGTTGTTCAGTTTCCATGTAGTTGAGCGGTTTTGATTGAGTTTCTTAGTCCTGAGTTCTAGTTTGATTGCACTGTGGTCTGAGAGAGAGTTTGTTATAATTTCTGTTCTTTTACATTTGCTGAGGAGTGCTTTACTTCCAATTATGTGGTCGATTTTGGAATAAGTGCGATGTGGTGCTGAGAAGAATGTATATTCTGTTGATTTGGGGTGGAGAGTTCTTTTTTTTTTTTTTTAATTTATAAAGGAAAGTTTAATTGGCTCGTGGTTTTTATTTATTTATTTATTTATTTTTATTATACTTTAAGTTCTAGGGTACATGTGCATAACGTGCAGGTTTGTTACATATGTATACTTATGCCATGTTGGTGTGTTGCACCCATCAACTCCTCAGCACCCATCAATTCATCATTTATATCATGTATAACTCCCCAATGCAATCCCTCCCTCCTCCCCCCTCCCCCCTCCCCATGATAGGCCCCAGTGCGTGATGTTCCCCTTCCCGAGTCCAAGTGATCTCATTGTTCAGTTCCCACCTATGAGTGAGAACATGCGGTGTTTGGTTTTCTCTTCTTGTGATAGTTTGCTAAGAATGATGGTTTCCAGCTGCATCCATGTCCCTACAAAGGACGCAAACTCATCCTTTTTTATGGCTGCATAGTATTCCATGGTGTATATGTGCCACATTTTCTTAATCCAGTCTGTGACAGATGGATATTTGGGTTGATTCCAAGTCTTTGCTATTGTGAATAGTGCCGCAATAAACATACGTGTGCATGTGTCTTTGTAGTAGAATAATTTATAATCCTTTGGGTATATACCCAGTAGTGGGATGGCTGGGTCATATGGTACATCTAGTTCTAGACCCTTGAGGAATTGCCATACTGTTTTCCATAATGGTTGAACTAGTTTACAATCCCAGCAACAGTGTAAAAGTGTTCCTATTTCTCCACATCCTCTCCAACACCTGCTGTTTCCTGACTTCTTAATGATTGCCATTCTAACTGGTGTGAGATGGTATCTCATTGTGGTTTTGATTTGCATTTCTCTGATGGCGAGTGACGAAGAGCATTTTTTCATGTGTCTGTTGGCTGTATGAATATCTTCTTTTGAGAAATGTCTGTTCATATCCTTTCCCCACTTTTTGATGGGGTTGTTTGTTTTTTTCTCGTATATTTGTTTGAGTTCTTTGTAGATTCTGGATATTAGCCCTTTGTCAGATGAGTAGGTTGCAAAAATTTTCTCCCATTCTGTAGGTTGCCTGTTCTCTCTGATGGTAGTTTCTTTTGCTGTGCAAAAGCTCTTTAGTTTAATTAGATCCCATTTGTCAATTTTGGCTTTTGCTGCCGTTGCTTTTGGTGTTTTAGACATGAAGTCCTTGCCCATGCATATGTCCTGAATGGTACTACCTAGATTTTCTTCTAGGGTTTTTATGGTATTAGGTCTAACATTTAAGTCTCTAATCCATCTTGAATTAATCTTCGTATAAGGGGTAAGGAAAGGATCCAGTTTCAGCTTTCTACTTATGGCTAGCCAATTTTCCCAGCACCATTTATTAAATAGGGAATCCTTTCCCCATTTCTTGTTTCTCTCAGGTTTGTCAAAGATCAGATGGCTGTAGATGTGCGGTATTATTTCTGAGGACTCTGTTCTGTTCCATTGGTCTATAGCTCTGTTTTGGTACCAGTACCATGCTGTTTCGGTTACTGTAGCCTTGTAGTATAGTTTGAAGTCAGGTAGCGTGACGCCTCCAGCTTTGTCCTTTTGACTTAGGATTGTCTTGGCAATGCGGGCTCTTTTTTGGTTCCATATGAACTTTAAAGCAGTTTTTTCCAATTCTGTGAAGAAACTCATTGGTAGCTTGATGGGGATGGCATTGAATCTATAAATAACCTTGGGGAGTATGGCCATTTTCACGATATTGATTCTTCCTATCCATGAGCATGGTATGTTCTTCCATTTGTTTGTGTCCTCTTTGATTTCACTAAGCAGTGGTTTGTAGTTCTCCTTGAAGAGGTCCTTTACATCCCTTGTAAGCTGGATTCCTAGGTATTTTATTCTCTTTGAAGCAATTGTGAATGGAAGTTCATTCCTGATTTGGCTCTCTGCTTCTCTGTTACTGGTGTATAAGAATGCTTGTGATTTTTGCACATTAATTTTGTATCCTGAGACTTTGCTGAAGTTGCTTATCAGCTTAAGGAGATTTTGGGCTGAGACGATGGGGTTTTCTAAATATACAATCATGTCATCTGCAAACAGGGACAATTTGACTTCTTCTTTTCCTAACTGGATACCCTTGATTTCTTTCTCTTGCCTGATTGCCCTAGCCAGAACTTCCAACACTATGTTGAATAGGAGTGGTGAGAGAGGGCATCCCTGTCTTGTGCCAGTTTTCAAAGGGAATTTTTCCAGTTTTTGCCCATTCAGTATGATATTAGCTGTGGGTTTGTCATAAATGGCTCTTATTATTTTGAGATACGTTCCATCAATACCGAATTTATTGAGCGTTTTTAGCATGAAGGGCTGTTGAATTTTGTCAAAAGCCTATTCTGCATCTATTGAGACAATCATGTGGTTCTTGTCTTTGGTTCTGTTTATATGCTGGATTACGTTTATTGATTTGCGAATGTTGAACCAGCCTTGCATCCCAGGGATGAAGCCCACTTGATCATGGTGGATAAGCTTTTTGATGTGCTGCTGAATCCGGTTTGCCAGTATTTTATTGAGAATTTTTGCATCAATGTTCATCAGGGATATTGGTCTAAAATTCTCTTTTTTTGTTGTGTCTCTGCCAGGCTTTGGTATCAGGATGATGTTGGCCTCATAAAATGAGTTAGGGAGGATTCCCTCTTTTTCTATTGATTGGAATAGTTTCAGAAGGAATGGTACCAGCTCCTCCTTGTACCTCTGGTAGAATTCAGCTGTGAATCCATCTGGTCCTGGACTTTTTTTGGTGGGTAGGCTATTAATTGTTGCCTCAATTTCAGAGCCTGCTATTGGTCTATTCAGGGATTCAACTTCTTCCTGGTTTAGCCTTGGGAGAGTGTAAGTGTCCAGGAAATTATCCATTTCTTCTAGATTTTCTAGTTGATTTGCGTAGAGGCGTTTATAGTATTCTCTGATGGTAGTTTGTATTTCTGTGGGGTCAGTGGTGATATCCCCTTTATCATTTTATTGCATCTATTTGATTCCTCTCTCTTTTCTTCTTTATTAGCCTTGCTAGCAGTCTGTCAATTTTGTTGATCTTTTCAAAAAACCAACTCCTGGATTCATTGATTTTTTGGAGGGTTTTTTGTGTCTCTATCTCCTTCAGTTCGGCTCTGATCTTAGTTATTTCTTGCCTTCTGCTAGCTTTTGAATGTGTTTGCTCTTGCCTCTCTAGTTCTTTTAATTGTGATGTTAGAGTGTCAATTTTAGATCTTTCCTGCTTTCTCTTGTGGGCATTTAGTGCTATAAATTTCCCTCTACACACTGCTTTAAATGTGTCCCAGAGATTCTGGTATGTTGTATCTTTGTTCTCATTGGTTTCAAAGAACATCTTTATTTCCGCTTTCATTTCGTTATGTACCCAGTAGTCATTCAGGAGCAGGTTGTTCAGTTTCCATGTAGTTGAGCGGTTTTGATTGAGTTTCTTAGTCCTGACTTCTAGTTTGATTGCACTGTGGTCTGAGAGACAGTTTGTTATAATTTCTGTTCTTTTACATTTGCTGAGGAGTGCTTTACTTCCAATGATGTGGTCAATTTTGGAATAAGTGCGATGTGGTGCTGAGAATAATGTATATTCTGTTGATTTGGGGTGGAGGGTTCTATAGATGTCTATTAGGTCCGCTTGGTGCAGAGATGAGTTCAATTCCTGGATATCCTTGTTAACTTTCTGTCTCGTTGATCTGTCTAATGTTGACAGCGGAGTGTTGAAGTCTCCCATTATTATTGTATGGGAGTCTAAGTCTCTTTGTAAGTCCCTAAGGACTTGCTTTATGAATCTGGGTGCTCCTGTATTGGGTGCATATATATTTAGGAGCGTTAGCTCTTCCTGTTGAATTGATCCCTTTACCATTATGTAATGGCCTTCTTTGTCTCTTTTGATCTTTGATGGTTTAAAGTCTGTTTTATCAGAGACAAGGATTGCAACCCCTGCTTTTTTGTGTTCTCCATTTGCTTGGTAGATCTTCCTCCATCCCTTTATTTTGAGCCTATGTATGTCTCTGCATGTGAGATGGGTCTCCTGAATACAGCAGACTGATGGGTCTTGACTCTTTATCCAGTTTGCCAGTCTGTGTCTTTTAATTGGAGCATTTAGTCCATTAACATTTAAGGTTAATATTGTTATGTGTGAACTTGACCCTGCCATTAGATATTAACTGGTTATTTTGCTCGTTAGTTGATGCAGTTTCTTCCTAGCCTCGATGGTCTTTACATTTTGGCATGTTTTTGCGATGGCTGGTACCGGTTGTTCCTTTCCATGTTTAGGGCTTCCTTCAGGATCTCTTGTAAGGCAGGCCTGGTGGTGACAAAATCTCTAAGCATTTGCTTATCTGTAAAGGATTTTATTTCTCCTTCACTTATGAAACTTAGTTTGGCTGGATATGAAATTCTGGGTTGAAAATTCTTTTCTTTAAGAATGTTGAATATTGGCCCCCACTCTCTTCTGGCTTGTAGAGTTTCTGCCGAGAGATCTGCTGTTAGTCTGATGGGCTTCCCTTTGTGGGTAACCCGACCTTTCTCTCTGGCTGCCCTTAAGATTTTTTCCTTCATTTCAACTTTGGTGAATCTGGCAATTATGTGTCTTGGAGTTGCTCTTCTGGAGGAGTATCTTTGTGGCGTTCTCTGTATTTCCTGAATTTGAATGTTGGCCTGCCCTACTAGGTTGGGGAAGTTCTCCTGGATGATTTCCTGAAGAGTGTTTTCCAACTTGGTTCCATTTTCCCCCTCACTTTCAGGCACCCCAATCAGGCGTAGATTTGGTCTTTTTACATAATCCCATACTTCTTGCAGGCTTTGCTCATTTCTTTTTCTTCTTTTTTCTTTTGGTTTCTCTTCTCGCTTCATTTCATTCATTTGATCTTCAACCGTTGATACTCTTTCTTCCAGTTGATCGAGTCGGTTACTGAAGCTTGTGCATTTGTCACGTATTTCTCGTGTCATGGTTTTCATCTCTGTCATTTCGTTTATGATCTTCTCTGCATTAATTAGTCTAGCTGTCAATTCTTCCACTCTTTTTTCAAGATTTTTAGTTTCTTTGCGCTGGGTACGTAATTCCTCCTTTAGCTCTGATAAGTTTGAAGGACTGAAGCCTTCTTCTCTCCTCTCGTCCAAGTCATTCTCTGACCAGCTTTGATCCGTTGCTGTCGATGGGCTGCGCTCCTTTGCAGGGGGAGATGCGCTCTTATTTTTTGAATTTCCAGCTTTTCTGCCCTGCTTCTTCCCCATCTTTGTGGTTTTATCTGTCTCTGGTCTTTGATGGTGGTGACGTACTGATGGGGTTTTGGTATAGGTGTCCTTCCTGTTTGATAGTTTTCCTTCTGACAGTCAGAAGGACTGTCTGTTGGTCTGTTGGAGATTGCTTGAGGTCCACTCCAGACCCTGTTTGCCTGGGTATCAGCAGCAGAGGTTGCCGAAGATAGAATATTGCTGAACAGCGAGTGTACCTGTCTGATTCTTCCTTTGGAAGTTTCCTCTCAGGGGTGTACTCCACCCTGTGAGGTGTGGGGTGTCAGACTGCCCCTAGTGGGGGATTTCTCCCAGCTAGGCTACTCAGGGGTCAGGGACACACCTGAGCAGGCAGTCTGTCCGTTCTCAGATCTCAACCTCCGCGTTGGGAGATCCACGGCTCTCCCCAAAGCTGTCAGACAGAGTCGTTCGCGTCTGCACCTGGCTCCTGCTACTTCCCCTGTTGGTCTTCAGCTGTGCGCTGTCCCCAGAGGTGGAGACTACAGAGACAGGCAGGCTTCCTTGAGCTGCTGTGAGCTCCACCCAGTTCGAGCTTCCCAGCGGCTTTGTTTACCTACTTAAGCCTCAGCAATGGCGGGCACCCCTCCCCCAGCCTCGCTGCTGCCTTGCGGATAGATCGCGGCAGACTGCTGTGTTAGCAGTGAGGGAGGCTTCGTGGGCGTGGGACCCTCCCGGCCAGGTGTGGGATATATTCTGGTGTGCCTGTATGCTTACAGCGCAGTATTGGGGTGGGAGTTACCCGATTTTCCAGGTGTTGTGTGTCTCAGTTCCCCTGGCTAGGAAAACGGATCCCCTTCCCCCTTGCGCTTCCAGGTGAGGCGATGCCTCGCCCTGCTTCAGCTCTCGCTGGTCAGGCTGCAGCAGCTGACCAGCACCGATTGTCCGGCACTCCCTAGTGAGATGACCCCAGTACCTCAGTTGAAAATGCAGAAATCACCGGTCTTCTGTGTCGCTCGCGCTGGGAGTTGGAGACTGGAGCTGTTCCTATTCGGCCATCTTGCTCCGCCCCCCCGGGGTGGAGAGTTCTATAGATGTCTATTAGGTCCGCTTGGTGCAGAGATGAGTTCAATTCCTGGATATCCTTTTAACTTTCTGTCTCGTTGATCTAATGTTGACAGTGGAGTGTTGAAGTCTCCCATTATTATTGTATGGGAGTCTAAGTCTCTTTGTACGTCTCTAAGGACTTGCTTTATGAATCTGGGTGCTCCTTTATTGGGTGCATATATATTTAGGAGGGTTAGCTCTTCCTGTTGAATTGATCCCTTTACCATTATGTAATGGCCTTCTTTGTCTCTTTTGATCTTTGATGGTTTAAAGTCTGTTTTTTCCGAGACTAGGGTTGCAACCCCTGCTTTTTTTTGTTCTCCATTTGCTTGGTAGATCTTCCTCCATCCCTTTATTTTGAGCCTATGTATGTCTCTGCATGTGAGATGGGTCTCCTGAATACAGCAGACTGATGGGTCTTGACTCTTTATCCAGTTTGCCAGTCTGAGTCTTTTAATTGGAGCATTTAGTCCATTTACATTTAAGGTTAATATTGTTATGTGTGAACTTGATCCTGTCATTATGATATTAACTGGTTATTTTGCTCGTTAGTTGATGCAGTTTCTTCCTAGCCTCGATGGTCTTTACATTTTGGCATGTTTTTGCAATGGCTGGTACCGGTTGTTCCTTTCCATGTTTAGGGCTTCTTTCAGGGTCTCTTGTAAGGCAGGCCTGGTGTTGACAAAATCTCTAAGCATTTGCTTATCTGTAAAGGATTTTATTTCTCCTTCACTGATGAAACTTAGTTTGGCTGGATATGAAATTCTGGGTTGAAAATTCTTTTCTTTAAGAACGTTGAATATTGGCCCCCACTCTCTTCTGGCTTGGAGAGTTTCTGCCGAGAGATCTGCTGTTAGTCTGATTGGCTTCCCTTTGTGGGTAACCCGACCTTTCTCTCTGGCTGCCCTTAAGATTTTTTCCTTCATTTCAACTTTGGTGAATCTGCCAATTATGTGTCTTGGAGTTGCTCTTCTGGAGGAGTATCTTTTTGGCGTTCTCTGTATTTCCTGAATTTGAATGTTGGCCTGCCCTACTAGGTTGAGGAAGTTCTCCTGGATGATATCCTGAATAGTGTTTTCCAACTTGGTTCCATTTTCCCCCTCACTTTCAGGCACCCCAATCAGACGTAGATTTGGTCTTTTTACATAATCCCATACTTCTTGCAGGCTTTGCTCATTTCTTTGTCTTCTTTTTTCTTTTGGTTTCTCTTCTCGCTTCATTTCATTCATTTGATCCTCAATCGCTGATACTCTTTCTTCCAGTTGATCGAGTCGGTTACTGAAGCTTGTGCATTTGTCACGTATTTCTCGTGTCATGGTTTTCATCTCTGCCATTTCGTTTATGATCTTCTCTGCATTAATTAGTCTAGCTGTCAATTCTTCCACTCCTTTTTCAAGATTTTTAGTTTCTTTGCGCTGGGTACGTAATTCCTCCTTTAGCTCTGAGAAGTTTGATGGACTGAAGACTTCTTCTCTCCTCTCGTCCAAGTCATTCTCTGACCAGCTTTGATCCGTTGCTGGCGATGGGCTGCGCTCCTTTGCAGGGGGAGATGCGCTCTTATTTTTTGAATTTCCAGCTTTTCTGCCCTGCTTCTTCCCCATCTTTGTGGTTTTATCTGTCTCTGGTCTTTGATGATGGTGACGTACTGATGGGGTTTTGGTATAGGTGTCCTTCCTGTTTGATAGTTTTGCTTCCGACAGTCAGAAGGACTGTCTGTTGGTCTGTTGGAGATTGCTTGAGGTCCACTCCTAGACCCTGTTTGCCTGGGTATCAGCAGCAGAGGTTGCCGAAGATAGAATATTGCTGAACAGCGAGTGTACCTGTCTGACTCCTCCTTTGGAAGTTTCCTCTCAGGGGTGTACTCCACCCTGTGAGGTGTGGGGTGTCAGACTGCCCCTAGTGGGGGATGTCTCCCAGCTAGGCTACTCAGGGGTCAGGGACCCACCTGAGCAGGCAGTCTGTCCGTTCTCAGATCTCAACCTCCACGTTGGGAGATCCACGGCTCTCCCCAAAGCTGTCAGACAGAGTTGTTCGTGTCTGCACCGGCCCCCGCTGCTTCCCCTGTTGGTCGTCAGCTGTGCCCTGTCCCCAGAGGTGGAGACTACAGAGACAGGAAGGCTTCCTTGAGTTGCTGTGAGCCCCACCCAGTTCGAGCTTCCCAGCGGCTTTGTTTACCTACTTAAGCCTCAGCAATGGCGGGTGCCCCTCCCCCAGCCTAGCTGCTGCCTTGCGGATAGATCGCCGCAGACTGCTGTGTTAGCAGTGAGGGAGGCTCCGTGGGCGTGGAACCGTCCCGGCCAGGTGTGGGATATATTCTCCGGGTGTGCCTGTCTGCTTAAAGCACAGTATTGGGGTGGGAGTTACCCGATTTTCTAGGTGTTGTGTGTCTCAGTTCCCCTGGCTAGGAAAACGGATTCCCTTCCTCCCTGGCTTCCAGGGGAGGCAATGCTTCGCCCTGCTTCAGCTCACGCTGGTCAGGCTGCAGCAGCTGACCAGCACCGAATTTCTGGCACTCCCTAGTGAGATGACCCCAGTACCTCAGTTAAAAATGCAGAAATCACCGGTCTTCTGTGTCGCTCGCGCTGGGAGTTGGAGACTGGAGCTGTTCCTATTCAGCCATCTTGCTCCGCCCCAAGAAGTTTCTAAGCAAGTTTCTTTCTAGTTTTCATCTGAGGATAGTTCCTTTGTCACCGTAAGCTTCATTGCGCTATGAAGTATCTAAATGCAGATTTAGCAAACTGTTCAAAGAAGGGAAGGGTGGAACTCTGTGTGATGAAGTCACAGATCAGAAAGCAACCTCTCAGAAAGCTTCTCTCTAGTTTGTATGTAAGGATACTTCATTTTTCACCCTGGGACCGTATGGCCTCCCAAATATCACTTTGCAGAATCCACGACAACAGTGTCAGCAAACTGTTCCAAGAAGGGAAGGGTGGAACTCTCTGTGATGAAGTCACACATCAGAAAGCAGTCCCTCAGATAGCTTCTCTGCAGTTATTATGTGAGGATACTTCCTTTTTCATCATCGGCCCCTATGGGTTCCCAAATATCACTTTGCAGAATCCACGACGACAGTGTTAGCAATCTGTTCCAAGAAGGGAAGGGTGGAATTATGTGTGATGAAGTCAGACATCAGAAAGCAATCTCTCAGAAAGCTTCTCTCTAGTTATTATTTGAGAATACTTCCTTTTTCACCATTTGCCGCATGGGCTCCCAAATATCACTTTGCAGAATCCACGACAACAGTGTTAGCAAACTGTTCCAAGAAGGGAAGGCTGGAATTCTGTGTGATGAAGTCACACATCAGAAAGCAATCTCTCAGAAAGCTTCTCTCTAGTTATTATGTGAGGATATTTCCTTTTTCACCATGGGCCCCTATGGGCTCCCAAATATCACTTTACAGTTTGCACGAAAAGAGTGTTAGCAAACTGCTTCCTGACATCTAATTTGTAAGTCTGTGAGATGCACACACTGATCAGAAAGGAGTATCTCAGAAAGCTTCTTTCACGTTTTGAACTGACGAAATTTCCGTTATAGCGTAGGCGTCAATGCGATCCAAAGAAGCTCTGCTCAGGTTCCCCAAAGACAGTGTTAACGGACTGCTCCATGAAACAGAAATGTAACACTCTGAGTTGAATTCACACATCACCAAGAAGATTCTAAGAAAGGTTCTTTCTAGTATTCATCTGAGGATATTTCCTTTGTCACTGTAAGCTTCATTGCGCTATGAAGTATCTAATTGCAGATTTCCAGAAAACTGTGTTAACAAATTGATCACTGAAGAGAAACATGTAACTCTGTAGTTATATTCACACACGGCAATGCACTTTCTCAGAAGGCTTCTTTCCAATTTTATTCTGTGGATATTTCTTTTTTCACCATAGCTCTCAATGAGCTCCCAAATATCACTTTGCAGAATCCACGAAAACAGTGTTAGCAAACTTTTCCAAGAAGGGAGGGTGGAACTCTCTGTGATGAACCCATACATCAGAAAGCAATCTCTCAGAAAACTTCTCTCTGGTTATTGTGTGAGGATATTTCCTTTTTCACCATGGGCCCCTAGGGGCTCCCAAATATCACTTTGCAGTTTCCACGAAAAGACTGTTAGCAAACTGCTTCCTGAGGTCTAAGTTGCAAGCCTGTGAGATGAACTCACTGATCAGAGAGAAGTTTCTCAGAAAGCTTCTTTCACGTTGCGAACTGATGAAATTTCCTTTATCAGCGTCGGCCTCAGTGCGATCCAAAGAAGCCCTTCTCAGTTTCCTCAAAGACAGTGTTAACGGACTGCTCCACGAAATATAAGTTTAACTGTGTGAGATGAATTCACACATCACCAAGAAGTTTCTAAGAAAGCTTCTTTCTAGTTTTTATCTGAGGATATTTCCTTTGTCACCGTAAGCTTCATTGCGCTATGAGGGATCTAACTGCAGATTTCCAGAATACTGTGTTAACAAACTGATCAATGAAGAGAAACGTGTAACTCTGTGAGTTGCATTCACACAGGGCAATGCAGATTCTCAGAAGGCTTCTTTCCAGTTTTAACCTTAGGATATTTCCTTTCTCACCATAGCCCTCAAAGAGCTCCCAAATAGCACTTTGCGGAATCCACGACAACAGTGTTAGCAAACTGTTTCAAGAAGGGAAGGGTAGAACTCTGTATGATGAAGTCACACATCAGAAAGCAATCTCTCAGAAAGCTTCTCTCTAGTTATTGTGTGAGGATATTTCCTTTTTCACCATGGGCCCCTAAGGGCTCCCAAATATCACTTTGCAGTTCTCCCGAAAATAGTGTTAGTAAACTGCTTCCTGAGGTGTAAGTTGTAAGTCTGTGAGATGAACTCACTGATCACAAAAAAGTTTCTCAGAAAGCTCCTTTCCCGTTTTGAACTGAAGAAATTTCCTTTATCAGCGTAGGCCTCATAGCCATCCAAGGAAGCCCTTCTCAGGTTCCTGAAAGACAGCGTTAATGGACTGCTCCATGAAACATAAGTGTAACTCTGTGAGATGAATTCACACATCACCAAGAAGATTCAACGAAATCTTCTTTCTAGTTTTCATCTGAGGATATTTCCTTTGTCACCGTAAGCTTCATGGCACTTTGAAGGATCTTACTGCATATTTCCATAAAACTGTGTTAACGAACTGAACACTGAAGAGAAATGTGTAACTCTGTGAGTTGCATTCACACAGAGCAATGGAGATAATCAGAAGGCTTCTTTCCAGTTTTAATCTGAGATATTTCCATTCTCACCATAGCCCTCAATGAGCTCCCAAATATCACTTTCAGAATCCAGGACAACAGTGTTAGCAAACTGTTCCAAGAAAGGAACGGTGGAACTCTGTGTGATGAAATCCCACATCAGAAAGAAATCTCTCAGAAAGCTTTCCTCTAGCTTTTATGTGAGGATATTTCCTTTTTCACCATGAGCCGCTATGGGCTCCCAAATATCACTTTGCAGTTTCCACGAAAAGAGTGTTAGCAAACAGCTTCCTGAGGTATAAGATGTAAGTCTGTGAGATGAACTCATTGATCAGAAAGAAGTTTCCAGAAACGTTTCTTTCACGTTTTGAACTGATGAAATTTCTTTTATCAGCGTAGGCCTCAATGCGATCCAAAGTAGCCCTTCTCAGGTTCCTCAAAGACAGTGTTAATGGACTGCTCCAAGTCACATAAGTATAACTCTTTGAGATGAATTCACACATCACCAAGAAGTTTCTCAGAAAGCTTCTTTCTAGTTCTCATCTGAGGGTATTTCCTTTGTCACAGTAAGGTTCATTGCACTATGAAGTGTCTAATTGCAGATTTCCAGAAAACTGTGTTAAAAAACTGATCACTGAAGAGAAACGTGTAACTCTGTGAGTTGCATTCACACATGGCAATGCAGTTTCTCAGAAGGCTTCTGTCCACTTTTAATCTGAGGATATTTCCTTGTTCACCATAGCCCTCAATGAGCTCCCAAACATCACTTTGCAGAATCCACAACAACAGTGTTAGCAAACTGTTCCAAGAAGGGAAGGGTGGAACTCTTTGTGATGAAGTCACATATCACCAAGCAATCTCTTAGAAAGCTTCTCTCTAGTTCTTATGTGAGGGTACTTCTTTTTTCTCCCTGGGGCCCCAAGGGCTCCCAAATATCACTTTGCAGAATACACGACAAGAGTTTTATCAAACTCTTCCAAAAGGGAAGGGTGGAACTCTGTGTGATGAAGTCACACATCGGAAAGAAATCTCTGAGAAAGTTTCTCTCTAGTTTTTATTGTGAGGATACTTCCTTTTTGACCATGGGCCCCTATGGGCTCCCAAATATCACTTTGCAGAATCCACGACAACAGTGTTAGCAAACTGTTCCAGAAGGGAAGGGTGGAACTCAGTCTGATGAAGTCACACATCAGAAAGCAATCTCTCAGAAAGCTTCTCTCTAGGTATTATGTGAGGATAATTCAGGAGAACCATCTCACATGCAGAGACATACATAGGCTCAAAACAAAGGGATGGAGGAAGATCTACCAAGCAAATGGGAACAAAAAAAAGCAGGGGTTGCAGTCCTATTCTCTGATAAAACAGACTTTAAACCATCAAAGATCAAAAGAGAAACAGAAGGCCATTACATAATGCTAAAGGGATCAATTCAACAGGAAGAGCTAACCCTCCTAAATATATATGCACCCAATACAGGAGCACCCAGATTCATAAAGCAAGTCCTTGCAGACTTACAAAGAGACTTAGACTCCCATACAATAATAATGGGAGACTTCAACACTCCACTGTCAACATTAGACAGATCAACGAGACAGAAAGTTAACAAGGATATCCAGGAATTGAACTCATCTCTGCACCAAGCGGACCTAATAGACATCTATAGAACTCTCCACCCCAAATCAACAGCATATACATTCTTCTCAGCACCACATCGCACTTATTCCAAAATCGACCACATAATTGGAAGTAAAGAACTCCTCAGCAAATGTACAAGAACAGAAATTATAACAAACTGTCTCTCAGACCACAGTGCAATCAAACTAGAACTCAGGACTAAGAAACTCAATCAAAACCGCTCAACTACATGGAAACTGAACAACCTGCTCCTGAATGACTACTGGGTACATAACGAAATGAAAGCAGAAATAAAGATGTTCTTTGAAACCAATGAGAACAAAGATACAACATACCAGAATCTCTGGGACACATTTAAAGCAGTGTGTAGAGGGAAATTTATAGCACTAAATGCCCACAAGAGAAAGCAGGAAAGATCTAGAATTGACACTCTAACATCACAATTAAAAGAACTAGAGAGGCAAGAGCAAACACATTCAAAAGCTAGCAGAAGGCAAGAAATAACTAAGATCAGAGCAGAACTGAAGGAGATAGAGACACAAAAAACCCTCCAAAAAATCAATGAATCCAGGAGTTGGTTTTTTGAAAAGATCAACAAAATTGAGAGACCGCTAGCAAGGCTAATAAAGAAGAAAGGAGAGAGGAATGAAATAGACGCAATGAAAAATGATAAAGGGTATATCACCATCGACCCGAAAGAAATACAAACAACCATCAGAGAATACTATAAACGCCTTCACGCAAATCAACTAGAAAATCTAGAAGAAATGGATAAATTCCTGGACACTTACACTCTTCCAAGACTAAACCAGGAAGAAGTGGAATTCCTGAATAGACCAATAGCAGGCTATGAAATTGAGGCAACAATTAATAGCCTACCACCAAAAAAAGTCCCCGACCAGATGGATTCACAGCTGAATTCTACCAGAGGTACAAGGAGGAGCTGGTACCATTCCTTCTGAAACTATTCCAAGGAATAGAAAAAGAGGGAATCCTCCCGAACTCATTTTATGAGGCCAACATCATCCTGATACCAAAGCCTGGCAGAGACACAACAAAAAAAGAGAATTTTAGACCAATATCCCTGATGAACATTGATGCAAAAATTCTCAATAAAATACTGGCAAACCGGATTCAGCAGCACATCAAAAAGCTTATCCACCATGATCAAGTGGGCTTCATCCCTGGGATGCAAGGCTGGTTCAACATTCGCAAATCAATAAACGTAATCCAGCATATAAACAGAACCAAAGACAAGAACCACATGATTATCTCAATAGATGCAGAAAAGGCTTTTGACAAAATTCAACAGCCCTTCATGCTAAAAACGCTCAATAAATTCGGTATTGATGGAACGTACCTCAAAATAATAAGAGCTATTTATGACAAACCCACAGCTAATATCATACTGAATGGGCAAAAACTGGAAAAATTCCCTTTGAAAACTGGCACAAGACAGGGATGCCCTCTCTCACCACTCCTGTTCAACATAGTGTTGGAAGTTCTGGCTAGGGCAATCAGGCAAGAGAAAGAAATCAAGGGTATCCAGTTAGGAAAAGAAGAAGTCAAATTGTCCCTGTTTGCAGATGACATGATTGTATATTTAGAAAACCCCATCGTCTCAGCCCAAAATCTCCTTAAGCTGATAAGCAACTTCAGCAAAGTCTCAGGATACAAAATTAATGTGCAAAAATCACAAGCATTCTTATACACCAGTAACAGACAAGCAGAGAGCCAAATCAGGAATGAACTTCCATTCACAATTGCTTCAAAGAGAATCAAATACCTAGGAATCCAGCTTACAAGGGATGTCAAGGACCTCTTCAAGGAGAACTACAAACCACTGCTCAGTGAAATCAAAGAGGACACAAACAAATGGAAGAACATACCATGCTCATGGATAGGAAGAATCAATATCGTGAAAATGGCCATACTCCCCAAGGTTATTTATAGATTCAATGCCATCCCCATCAAGCTACCAATGAGTTTCTTCACAGAATTGGAAAAAACTGCTTTAAAGTTCATATGGAACCAAAAAAGAGCCCGCATTGCCAAGACAATCCTAAGTCAAAAGGACAAAGCTGGAGGTGTCACTCTACCTGACTTCAAACTACACTACAAGGCTACAGTAACCAAAACAGCATGGTACTGGTACCAAAACGGAGATATAGACCAATGGAACAGAACAGAGTCCTCAGAAATAATACCACACATCTACAACCATCTGAACTTTGACAAACCTGAGAGAAACAAGAACTGGGGAAAGGATTCCCTATTTAATAAATGGTGCTGGGAAAATTTCTAGCCATAAGTGGAAAGCTGAAACTGGATCCTTTCCTTACCCCTTATACGAAGATTAATTCAAGATGGATTAGAGACTTAAATGTTAGACCTAATACCATAAAAACCCTAGAAGAAAATCTAGGTAGTACCATTCAGGACATAGGCATGGGCAAGGACTTCATGTCTAAAACACCAAAAGCAACGGCAGCAAAAGCCAAAATTGACAAATGGGATCTAATTAAACTAAAGAGCTTTTGCACAGCAAAAGAAACTACCATCAGAGTGAACAGGCAACCTACAGAATGGGAGAAAATTTTTGCAACCTATTCATCTGACAAAGGGCTAATATCCAGAATCTACAAAGAACGCAAACAAATATATGAGAAAAAAACAAACAATCCCATCCAAAAGTGGGCAAAGGATATGAACAGACATTTCTCAAAAGAAGACATTCATACAGCCAACAGACACATGAAAAAATACTCATCATCACTCACCATCAGAGAAATGCAAATCAAAACCACAATGAGATACCATCTCACACCTGTTAGAATGGCAATCATTAAGAAGTCAGGAAACAACAGTTGTTGGAGAGGATGTGGAGAAATAGGAACACTTTTACACTGTTGGTGGTTTTGTAAACCAGATCAACCATTATGGAAAACAGTGTGGCAATTCCTCAAGGATCTAGAACTAGATGTACCATAAGACCCAGCCATCCCACTACTGGGTACATACCCAAAGGATTATAAATTAGTCTACTACAAAGCCACATGCACACATATGTTTATTGCGGCACTATTCACAATAGCAAAGACTTGGAATCAACCCAAATGTCCATCTGTGACAGACTGGATTAAGAAAATGTGGCACATATACACCATGGAATACTATGCAGCCATAAAAAAGGATGAGTTTGCGTCCTTTGTAGGGACATGGATGCAGCTGGAAACCATCATTCTTAGCAAACTATCACAAGAAGAGAAAACCAAACACCGCATGTTCTCACTCATAGGTGGGAACGGAACAATGAGATCACTTGGACTCGGGAAGGGGAATATCACACACGGGGGCCTATCATGGGGAGGGGGGAGGAGGGAGGGATTGCAATGGGGAGTTATACATGATATAAATGGTGTACTGGTGGGTGCTGACGAGTTGATGGGTGCAGCACACCAACATGGCATAAGTATACATATGTAAGAAACCTGCACGTTATTCACATGTACCCTAGAACTTAAAGTATAATAAAAAAAAAAAAAAAAACAGTGTTAGCAAACTGTTCCAAGAAGAGAAGGGTGGAACTATGTGTGATGAAGTCACACATCAGAAAGCAATCTCTCAGAAACCTTCATCTGAGGATATTTCCTATGTCACCGTAGGCCTCATTGCGCTATGAAATGTCTAATTGCAGTTTTCCAGAAAACTGTGTTAACAAACTGATCACTGAACAGAAACGTGTAACACGGTGAGCTGCATTCACACAGAGCAATGCTGTTTCTCAGAAGGCTTCTTTCCAGTTTCATTCTCAGGTTATATCCTTTTTCACCATAGGCCTCAGTGAGCACCCAAATATCACTTTGCAGAATCCACGACAACAGTGTTAGCAAACTGTTCCGTGAAGGGAAGGGTGGAACTCTGTGTGATGAAGTCACACATCAGAAAGCAATCTATCAGAAGGCTTCTCTCTAGTTAATATGTGAGGATATTTCCTTTTTCACCATGGGCCCCTATGGACTCCCAAATATCACTTTGCAATATATACAACAAGAGTGTTAGCAAACTGATTCCTGACGTCTAAGTTGTAAGTGTGTGAGATGAACTCACTGATCAGAAAGAAGTTACCTAGAAAGTTTCTTTCACGTATTGAACTGAAGAAATTTCCTTTATCAGTGTAGGCTTCAATGCGATCCAAAGAAGCCCTTATCAGATGCCTCCAAGACAGTGTTAATGGATTGCTCCACGAAACATAAGTGAAACTCTGAGAGATGAATTCACACATCACCAAGAAGTTTCTTAGAATGCCTCTTTCTAGTTTTCATCTGAGGATATTTCCTTTGTCACCGTAAGCTTCATTGTGCTATGAAGTATCTAATTGCAGATTTTCAGAAAACTGTGTTAACAAACTGATCACTGAAGAGAAACGTGTAACTCTGTGAGTTGCATTCACACAAGGTAATGCATCTTCTCAAAAGGGTTCTTTCCAGTTTTTATTTGAGGATATTTCCTTTTTCACCATAGCCGTCAATGAGCTCCCAAATATCACTTTGCAGAATCCACGAAAACAGTGTTACCAAACTGTTCCAAGAAGGGAAGGGTGGAACTCTGTGTTGAAGTTACATATCCGAAAGCAATCTCTCAGAAAGCTTCTTTCTAGTTTTTATGTGAGGATACTTCCTTTTTCACCATGGGCCCCTATGTTCTCCCAAATATCACTTTGCAGAATCCACGACAACAGTGTTAGCAAACTGTTCCAAGAAGGGAAGTGTGGAACTATGTGTGATGAAGTCACACATCAGAAAGTAATCTCTCAGAAAGCTTCTCTCTAGTTATTATGTGAGGATACATCCTTTTTTACTATGGGCTCCTATGGGCTCCCAAATATCACTTTGCAGAATCCACGACAACAGTGTTAGCAAACTGTTCCAAGACGGGAAGGGTGGAACTCTGTGTGATGAAGTCACACATCAGAAAGCAATCTCTCAGAAAACTTCCTTCTAGTTACTATGTGAGGGTATTTCCTTTTTCACCATGGGCCCCTATGGGCTCCCAAATAGCACTTTGCAGTTTCTACAAAAAGAGTGTTAGCAAACTGCTTCCTGAGGTCTAAGTTGTAAGTCTGTGAGATAAACTCACTGATCAGAAAGTAGTTTCTCAGAAAGATCCTTTCAAGTTTTGAACTGATGAAATTTCCTTTATCAGCGTAGGCCTCAATGCGATGCAAACAAGGCCTTCTCGGGTTCCTCAAAGACAGTCTTAATGGACTGCTCCACGAAACATAAGTATAACTCTGTGAGATGAATTCACACATCACCAAGAAGTTTCTCAGAAAGCTTTTTTCTAGTTTTCACCTGAGGATACTTCCTTTGTCACCGGAAGCTTCATTGCGCTATGAAGTATCTAATTGCAGATTTCCATAAAACTGTGTTAACAAACTGATCACTGAAGAGAAACGTGTAAATCTGTGAGTTGCATTCACACATGGCAATGCAGTTTCTCAGAAGGCTTCTTTCCAGTTTTAATCTGAGGATATTTCCTTTTTCGCTATAGCCCTCAATGAGCTCCCAAATATCACTATGCAGAATTCACGACAACAGTTTTAGCAAACTGTTCCAAGAAGGGAAGGGTGGAACTCTGTGTGATGAAGTCACATATCCAAAAGAAATCCCTCAGAAAGCTTCTCTCTAGTTTTTATGTGAGGATACTTCCTTTTTCACCATGGGCCCCTATGGGCTCCGAAATACCACTTTGCAGAATCCATGACAACCGTGTTAGCAAACTGTTCCAAGAAGGGAAGGTTGGAAATCTGGAACTCTGTGTTATGAAATCACACATCAGAAAGCAATCTCTCAGAAAGCTTCTCTCTAGTTATTATGTGAGGATATTTCCTTTTTCACCATTGACCCCTAAGGGCACCCAAATATCACTTTGCAGTTTCCACAAAAAAGTGTTGGTAAACTCCTACTTGAGCTCCAAGTTGTAAGTCTGTGATATGAACTCACTGATCAGAATGACGTTTCTCAGAAAGCTTCTTTCACGTTTTGAACTGATGAAAGTGCCTTTATCAGCGTAGGCTTCAATGCGATCCAAAGAAGCCCTTCTCAGGTTCCTCAAAGACAGTGTTAATGGATTACTCCATGATACATAAGTGTAACGCTATGAGATGAATCACACATTTCCAAGAAGTTTCTAAGAAAGCTTCTTTCTAGTTTTCATCTGAGGATATTTCCTTTGTCACCGTAAGCTTCATTACGCTATGAAGTATCTAATTGCAGATTTCCAGAAAACTGTGTTAACAAACTGATCACTGAAGAGAAAAGTGTCACTCTGTGAGTTGCATTCACACATAACAATGCAGTTTCTCAGAAGGCTTCGTTCCAGTTTTTTTCTGAGGATATTTCCTTTTTCACCATAACACTCAAAGAGCTCCCAAATATCACTATGCAGAATTCACGACAACATTGTTAGCAAACTGTTCCAAGAAGGGAAGGGTGGAACTCTGTGTGATGAAGTCACACAACAGAAAGCAATCTCTCAGAAAGCTTCTCTGTAGTTTTTATGTGAGGATACTTCTTTTTTCACCATGGACATTAAGGTCTCCCAAATACCACTTTGCAGAATACACGACAACAGTGTTAGGAAACTGTCCCAAGAAGGGAAGGGTGGAACTCTGTGTGATGAAGTCACACAACGGAAAGCAATCTCTCAGAAAGCTTCTCTGTGGTCATTATGTGAGGATATTTCCTTTTTCACCATGGGTCCCTAGGGCTCCCAAATATCACTTTGCAGTTTCCACGAAAAGAGAGCAAACTGCTTCCTGAGGTCAAAGGTGTAAGTCTTTGAGATGAACTCACTGATCAGAAAGGAGATTCTCAGAAAGTTTCCTTCCCGTTTTGAACTGATGAAATTTCCTTTATCAGCGTAGGCCTCAATGCGATCCAAAGAAGCCTTTCTCAGGTTCCTAAAGACAGTGTTAATGCACTGCTCCACGTAACATAAGTGTAACTCTGTGAGGTGAATTCAAACATTACCAAGTAGTTTCTAACAAAGCTTTCAAGTTTTCATCTGAGGATATTTCCTTTGTCACCATAAGCTTCATTGCACTATGAAGTATCTAATTGCAGATTTCCAGAAAACTGCGTTAAACTGATCACTGAAGAGAAACGTGTTTCTCTGTGAGTTGCATTCACACATGGCAATGCAGTTTCTCAGAAGGTTTCTTTCCAGTTTTAATCTGATTATAATTCCTTTTTCACCATAGCCCTCACAGAGCTCTCAAATATCAGTTTGCAGAATCCACGACAACAGTGTTATCAAAGTGTTCCAAGAATGGAAGGGTGGAACCCTGTGTGACGAAGTCACACATCAGAGAGCAATCTCTCAGAAAGCTTCTCTCTAGTTTTTGTGTGAGGATACTTCTTCTTTCACCATCGGCCCCTACGGGCTCCCAAATATCACTTTGCACTATACACGACAACAGTGTTAGCAAACTGTTCCAAGAAGGGAAGGGTGGAACCCTGTGTGATGAAGTCACACATCAGAAAGCAATCTCAAAGAAAGCTTCTCTCTAGTTATTATGTGAGGATACTCCCAATTCCACCATGGGCCCCATGGGGTACCAAATATCACCTTGCAGAATCCACGACAAGAGTGTTAGCAAAATATTCCAAGAAAGGAAGGGAGGAACTCTGTGTGATTAAGTCACACATCAGGGAGCAATCGGTCAGAAAGCTTCTCTCGAGTCATTATGTGAGGATATTTCCTTTTCCAACGTAGACCCCTATGGGCTCCCAAATATCACTTTGCAGAATACACGACAATAGTGTTAGCAAACTGTTCCAAGAAGGGAAGGTTGGAACTCTGTGTGATGACGTCACACATGAGAAAGCAATCTCTCAGAAAGCTTCTCTCTAGTTATTCTGTGAGGATATTTCCTTTTTCACCAGATGCCCCTATGGGCTCCCAAATATCACTTTGCAGTTTCTACGAAAAGAGTGTTAGCAAATTGCTTCCTGAGGTCTAAGTTGTAAGTCTGTGAGATGAACTCACTGATCAGAAAGAAGTTTCTCAGAAAGCTTCTTTCACGTTTTGAACTGATGAAATTTCTTTATCAGCATAGGCCCCAATGCAATCCACAAAAGCCCTTCTCAGATTCCTCAAAGACAGTGTTAATGGACTGCTCCACGAAACATAAGTGTAACTCTGTGAGATGAATTCACACATTACCAAGAAGTTTCTAAGAAAGCTTCTTTCTAGTTTTCATCTGAGGATATTTCCTTTGTCAAAGTAAGCTTCATTGGGTTACGAAGTATGTAATTGCAGATTTCCAGAAAACTGTGTTAACAAACTGATCACTGAAGAGAAACGTTTAACTATGTGACGTGCATTCACGCTTGGCAATGCAGTTTCTCAGAAGGCTTCTTTCCAGTTTTTATCTGAAGATATTTCCGTTTTCACCGTAGCCCTCAATGAGCTCCCAAATGTCACTTTGCAGAATCCAGGACAACAGTGTTAGCAAACTGTTCCAAGAAGACGAAGGTGGCACTCTGTGTGGTGAGGTCGCTTATCGGAAAGCAGTCTCTCAGAAAGATTCTCTGTAGATTTTATGTGAGGATAATTCTCTTTTCACCACGGGCCCCTATGGGCTCCCAAATATCACTTTTCAGAATCCTCGACAACAGTATTAGCAAACTGTTCCAAGATGGGAAGGGAGGAACTCTGTGTGATTAAGTCACAGATCAGAAAGCAATCTCTCAGAAAGCTTCTCTCTAGTTATTATGTGAGGATACTTCCTTTTCCACTATGGGGGCCCATGGGCTCCCAAATATCACTTTACAGAATCCACCACAACAGTGTTAGCAAACTGTTCCAAGAAGGGAAAGGTGGAACTCTGTGTGATGAAGTCACACATCAGAGAGCAATCTCTCAGTGAGCTTCTCTCTATTTACTATATGAGGATACTTCCTTTTCCACCAACGGCACCCATGGTTCCCCAATTATAAGTTTGCAGAATCCACGACTACGGGGTGAGCAAACTGTTCCAAGAAGGGAAGGGTGGAACTCAGTGTGAAGAAGTCACACATCCGAAAGCAATCTCTCAGAAAGCTTCTCTCTATTTATTATGTGAGGATATTTCCTTTTTCACCATCCGCCACTATGTGCTCCCAAATATCACTTCTCAGTTTCCACGAAAAGAGTGTTAGCACACTGCTTCCTGATGTCTAAGTTGTAAGTCGGTGAGATGAACTCACTGATCAGAAAGAAGTTTCTCAGAAAGCTTCTGTCACGTTTTGAACAGATGATATTTCCTTTATCAGCGTAGGCCTCAATGTGATCCAAAGAAGCCCTTCTCAGGTTCCTCAAAGACTGTGTTAATTGACTGCTCCACGAAACATAAGTGTAACTCTGTGAGATGAATTCACACATCATCAAGAAGTTTCTAAGAAAGCTTCTTTCTAGTTTTCATCTGAGGATATTTCCTTTGCAACCATAAGCTTCATGGCGCTATGAAGTATCTCATTTCAGATTTACATAAAACTGTGTTAACAAACTGATCACTGAAGAGAAACGTGTAACTCTGTGAGTTGCATTCACACATGGCAATGCAGTTTCTCAGAAGGCTTCTTTGCAATATTAATCTGAAGATATTTCCTTTTTCACCATAGCCCTCAATGAGCTCCAAAATATCACTTTGCAAAATCCACGACAACAGTGTCAGCAAACTTTTCCAAGAAGTGAAGGGTGGAACTCGGTGTGATGAAGTCACACATCAGAAAGCAATGTCTCAGAAAGCTTCTCTCTAGTTATTATGTGAGGATAGTTCCTTTTTCACAATGGGCCCTTATGGTCTCCTAAATATCACTTTTCAGGATCCACGACAACAGTGTTAGCAAACTGTTCCAAGAAGGGAAGGGTGGAACTCTGTGTGATGAAGTCACACTTCAGAAAGCAATCTCTCAGAAAGCTTCTCTCTAGTTATTATGTGAGGATATTTCCTTTTTCACCATAGCCCTCAATGAGCTCCCAAATATCACTTTGCAGAATCCACTACAACAGTGTTAGCAAACTGATCCTAGAAGGGAAGGGTGGAACTCTGTGTGATGAAATCACATATCAGAAAGCAATCTTTCAGAAAGCTTCTCTCTAGTTTTATGTGAGGATACTTCCATTTCCACCATGGCCCCCCATGGGCTTCCAAATATCACTTTGCAGAATTAAACCACAACAGTGTTAGCAAACTGCTCCAAGAAGGGAAGGGTGGAACTCTGTGTGATGAAGTCACACATCAGAAAGCAATCTCTCAGAAATCTTCTCTCTAGTTATAATGAGGATATTTGTTTTTCACCTTGGGCCCCTATGGGCTCCCAAATATCACTTTGCAGTTTCCACGAAGAGAGTGATAGCAAACTGCTTCCTGAGGTCTTAGTTGGAAGTTTGTGAGAAGAACTCACTGATCAGAAAGAAGTTCGTCAGAAAGCTTCCTTCTGTTTTGAACAGATGAAATTTCCTTTATCAGCGAATGCGTCAATGCGATCCAAAGAAGCCCTTCTCAGTTTCCTCAAACAGAGTGTTAATGGACTACTGCACGAAACATAAGTGTAAATCTGTGAGATGAATTCACACATCACCAAGTAGTTTCTAAGAAAACTTCTTTCTAGTTTTCATCTGAGGATATTTCCTTTGTCACCTTAAGCTTCATTGCGCTATGAAGTATCCAATTGCAGGAGAAACGTGTATCTCTGTGAGTTGCTATCACACATGGCAATGCAGTTTCTCAGAAGGCTTCTTTCCAGTTTTAATCTGAGGATATTTACTTTTTCACCATAGCCCTCAATGTGCTCCCAAATATCACTTTGCAGAATTCACGACAACAGTGTTAACAAACTGTTCCAAGAAGGGAAGGGTGGAACTCTGTGTGATGAAGTCACACATCAGAAAACAATCTCTCAGAAAGCTTCTCTCTAGTTATTATGTGAGGATATTTCCTTTTTCACCATGGGCCCTTATGGGCTCCCAAATATCAATTTGCAGTTTCCATGAAAAGAGGGTTAGCAAACTCCTTAATGAGGTCTAAGTTGTAAGTCTGTGAGATGAACTCACTGATCAGAAAGAAGTTTCTCAGAAAGCTGCTTTCAGGTTTTCAACTGATGAAATTTCCTTTATCAGCCTAGGCCTCAATGTGATCCAAGAAGCCCTTCTCAGGTTCCTCAAAGACAGTGTTAATGGACTGCTCCACGAAACATAAGTGTAACTCTGTGAGATGAATTCACACATCGCTAAGAAGATTCTTGGAAAGCTTCCTTCGAGTTTTCATCTGAGGATGTTTCCTTTGTCACCGTAAGCTTCATTGCCCTATGAAGTATCTAATTGCAGATTTCCAGAATTCTGTGTTAACAAACTGATCACTGAAGAGAAACGTGTGACTCTGTGGGTTGCATTCACACATGGCAATGCAGTTTCTCAGAAGGCTTCTTTCCAGTTTTAATCTGAGGAGATATCCTTTTTCACCATAGCCCTCAATGAGCTTCCAAATGTCACTTTGCAGAATCCACGACAACAGTGTTAGCAAACAATTCCAAGAAGGGAAGGGTGGAACTCTGTGTGAGGAAGTCACATATCACAAAGCAATTTCTCAGAAAGCTTCTCTCTAGTTTTCATGTGAGGATACTTCCTTTTTTCCCTGGGCCCCTATGGGCTCCGAAATATCACTTTGCAGTATCCTCGACAACAGACTTAGCAAACTGTTCCAAGAAAGGAAGGGTGGATCTCAGTGTGATGAAGTGACACATCACAAAGCAATCTCTCAGAAAGCTTCTCTCTAGTTATTATGTGAGGATATTTCCTTTTTCACCATCTCCCCTATGGGCTCCGAAATATCACTTTGCAGTTTCCACGAAAAGAGTGTTAGCAAACTGCTTCCAGAGGTCTACATTGTAAATCTGGGAGGTGAACTCAGTGATCAGAAAGAAGATTCTCAGAAAGCTTCTTTCACGTTTTGAACTGATGAAATTTCCTTTATCAACGTAGGCCTCAATGCGATCCACAGAAGCCCTTCTCAGGTGCCTCAAAGACAGTGTTAATGGACTGCTCCACGAAACATTAGTGTAACTCTTTGAGATGAATTCACACATTGCCAAGAAGTTTCTAGGAAAGCTTCGTTCTACTTTTCATCTGAGGATATTTCCTTTGTCACCGCAAGCTTCTTTGCGCCATGAAGTATCTAATTGCAGATTTCCAGAAAACTGTGTTAACAAACTGATCACTCAATAGAAACGTGTAACTCTGTGAGTTGCATTCACACATGGTAGTGCAGTTTCTCAGAAGGCTTCTTCCCAGTTTTAATTAGGGGATATTTCCTTTTTCACCATAGCCCTCAATGAGTTCCAAAATATCAGTTTGCAGAATCCAAGACAATAGTGTTATCAAACTGTTCCAAGAAGGGAAGGGTGGAACTCTGTGTGATGAAGTTACACATGAGAATGCAATCTCTCAGAAAGCTTCTCTCTAGTTTTTATCTCAGGATACTTCCTTTTTCACCATGGGCCCCAAAGGGCTACCAAATATCACTTTGCAGAATGCACGACAACAGTGTTACCAAACTGTTTCATTACTGGGAACATGGATCGCTGTGTGATGAAGTCACACATCAGAAAGCAATCTCTGGGAAAGCTTCTCTCTAGTTTTTATGTGAGGATACTTCCTTTTTCACCATGGGCCCCTACGGGCTTCCAAATATCACTTTGCGGAATCCCCCACAACAGTGCTAGCAAACTGTCCCAAGAAGGGAAGTGTGGAACTCTGTGTGATGAAGTCACACATCGGAAAGCAATGTCTCAGAAAGCTTCTCTCTAGTTATAATGTGAGGATATTTCCTTCTTCACCATGGGCCCCTGTGGTCTCCCAAATATCACTTTGCACTTTCCTTGAAAAGATTGTTAGCAAACTGCTTCCTGAGGTCTAATTTGTAAGTCTGTGAGATGTGCTCACTGATCAGAAAGAAGTTTCTCAGAAAGCTTCTGTCACGTTTTGAATTGATGAAATTTCCTTTGTCTGCGTATGCCTCAATGCGATCCAAAGAAGCCCTTCTCAGGTTCCACAAAGACAGTGTTAATGGACTGCTCCACGAAACATAAGTATAACTCTATGAGATGAATTCACACATCACCAAGAAGTTTCTAAGAAAGCTTCTTTCTAGTTTTCATCTGAGGATATTTCCTTTGTCACAGTAAGCTTCATTGCGCTATGAAGTATCTAATTGCAGTTTTCCAGAAAACTGTGTTAGCAAACTGATCACTGAGGAGAAACGCGTAACTCTGTGAGGTGCATTCACACATGGCAATGCAGCTTCTCATAAGGCTTCTTTCCAGTTTTAATCGGAGGATATTTCCTTTTTCACCATAGCCCTCAATGAGCTCCCAAATATCACTTTGCAGAATCCACGACAACAGTGTTAGCAAACTGTTCCAAGAAGGGAAGGGTGGAACTCTGTGTGATGAAGTCACATATCCGAAAGCAATCCCTCAGAAAGCTTCTCTCTAGTTATTATGTGAGGATACATCCTTTTTGACTATGGGCCCCTATGGGCTACCAAATATCACTCTGCAGAATCCACGACAACAATGTTAGCAAACTGTTTCAAGAAGGGAAGGGTGGAACTCTGTGTGATGAAGTCACACATCAGAAAGCAATCTCTCAGAAAGCTTCTCTCTAGTTATTATGTGAGGATTTTTCCTTCTTCACCATGGGCCCCTATGGGCTCCCAAATATCACTTTGCAGTATCCATAAAAAGCGTGTTAGCAAACTGCTTCCAGAGGTCTACGGTGTAAGTCTGTGAGATGAACTCACTGATCAGAAAGACGTTTCTCAGAAAGCATCTTTCACGTATTGAACTGATGAAATTTCCTTTATCACCGTAGGCCTCAATGCGATCCAAAGAAGCCCTTCTCAGGTCCCTCAAAGACAGTCATAATGGACTGCTCCACGAAACATAAGTGTAACTCTGTGAGATGAATTCACACATCACCAAGAAGGTTCTCAGAAAGCTTCTGTCTACAATTCATCTGAGGATATTTCCTTTGTCACCAAAAGCTTCATTGCTCTATGAAGTATCTAATTGTAGATTTCCAGAAATCTGTGTTAACAAACCGATCACTGAAGAGAAACGTGTAACTCTGTGAGTTGCATTCACCCATCCAATGAAGTTTCTCAGAAGGCTTCTTTCCAGTTTTAATCTGAGGATATTTCCTTTTTCACCATAGCCCTCAATGAGCTCCCAAATATCACTTTGCAGAATCCACGACAACAGTGTTAGCAAACTGTTCCAAGAAGGGAAGGGTTGAACTCTGTGTCATGAAGTCACACATCAGAAAGCAATCTCTCAGAAAGTTTCTCTCTAGTTTTTATGTGAAGATACTTCCATTTTCAACATGCGCCCCTAAGGGCTCCGAAATATCCCATTGCAGGATCCACGACAACAGTGTTAGGGAACTGTTCCAAGAAGGGAAGGGTGGAACTCTGTGTGATGAACTCACACATCAGAAAGCATTCTCTCAGAATGCTTCTCTCTAGTTATTATGTGAGGATATTTCCTTTTTCACCATGGGACCCTATGGGCTCCCAAGTATCACTTTGCAGTTTCCACGACAACATTGTTAGCAAAGTGTTCCAAGAAGGGAAGGGTGGAACTCTGTGTGATGAAGTCACACATCACAAAGCAATCTCTCAGAAAGCTTCTCTCTAGGTATTATGTGAGGATATGTCCTTTTCCACCATGGAACCCTAAGGGCTCCCAAATATCACTTTGCAGAATACACGAAAGGAGTGTTAGTAAACTGCTTCCTGAGGTCTAACTTGTAAGTCTGTGAGATGAACTCACTGATCAGAAAGAAGTTTCTCAGAAAGCTTCTTTCACGTTTTGAACTGATGAAATTTCCTTTATCAATGTAGGCCTCAATGCTATCCAAAGAAGCCCTTCTCAGGTTCCTCAAAGACACTGTTAATGGACTGCTCCACTAAAAATAAGTGTAACTCTGTGATATGAATTCACACATCACCTAGAAGTTTCAAAGAAAGCTTCTTTCTAGTTTTCATCTGAGCGTATTCCCTTTGTCACCGTAAGCTTCATTGCGCTATGAAATATCTAATAGCAGATTTCCAGAAAACTGTGTTAACAAAATGATCACTGAAGAGAAACGTGTAACTCTGTGAGTTGCATTCACACATGGAAATGCAGTGTCTCAGAAGGCTTCTTTCCACTTTTAATCTGAGTATATTTCCATTTTCACCATAGCCCACAAAGAGCTCCCAAATATCACTTTGCAGAATCCACGACGACAGTGTTAGCAAACTGTTCCATGAAAGGAGGGTGGAACTCTGTGTGATGAAGTCTCATATAAGAAAGCAATCTCTCAGAAAGCTTCTCTCTAGTTATTATGTGAGGATACGTCCTTTTTCACCATGGGCCCCTAGGGGCTACCAAATATCACTTAGCAGTTTCCACGAAAAGAGTGTTAGCAAAGTGCATTCTCTAAGTTGTAAGTCTGTGGGATGAACTCACTGATCAGAAAGAAGTTTCTCAGAAAGCTTCTTTCAAGTTTCGAACTGATGAAATTTCCTTTATCAGCCTAGGCCTCAATGCGATCCAAGGAAGCCCTTCTCAGGTTCCTCAAAGACAGTGTTAATGGATGCTCCACGAAACAGAAGTGTAACTCTGAGAGATGAATTCACACATAACCAAGAAGTTTCTAAGAAAGCTTCTTTCTAGTTTTCATCAGAGGATATTTCCTTTGTCACCGTAAGCTTCATTGCGAAATGAAGTATACAATTACAGATTTCCAGAAAACTGTGTTAACAAACTGATCACTGAAGAGAAACGTGTAACTCTGTGAATTGCATTCACACATGGCAATGCAGTTTCTCAGAAGGCTTCTTTCCAGTTTTAATCTGACGATATTTGCTTTTTAACCGTACCCCTCAATGAGATCCCAAGTATCACTTTGCAGAATCCACGACAACAGTGTTATCAAACTGTTCCAAGAAGGGAAGGGGGGATCTCGGTGTGATGAATTCATACATCGGAAAGCAATCTCTCAGAAACCTTCTCTCTAGTTTTGTGTGAGTATACTTCTTTTTTCACCATGGTCCCCTATGGGCTCCCAAATATCACTTTGCAGAATCCCTGACAACAGTGTTAGCAAACTGTTCCAAGAAGGGAAAGGTGGAACTCTGTGTGATGAAGTAACACGTCACAAAGCAATCTCTCAGAAAGTTTCTCTCTAGTTATTATGTGAGGATATTTCCTTTTTCACCATGGGCCCCTGTGGGCTCCGAAATATCACTTTGCATTTTCCACCAAAAGAGTGTTAGCAAACTGCTTCCTGAGGTCTAAGTTTTAAGTCTGTGAGGTGAACTCACTGATCAGAAAGAAGTTTCTCAGAAAGCTTCTTTCACGTTTTGAACTGTGGAAATTTCCTTTATCAGCGTAGGCCTCAATGCGATCCTAAGAAGCCCTCCTCAGGTTCCACAAAGACAGTGTTAATGGACTGCTCCACGAAACATAAGTGTAACTCTGTTAGATGAATTCACACATCACGAAGAAGTTTCTCAGAAAGCTTCTTTCTCGTTTCCATGTAAGGATATTTCCATTGTCACCGTAAGCTTCATTGCGCTATGAATTATCTAATTGCGGATATCCAGAAAACTGTGTTAAGAAAGTGATCACTGAAGAGAAAAGTGTAACTCTGTGAGTTGCATTCACAAATGGCAATGCAGTTTCTCAGAAGGCTTCTTTCCAGTTTTAATCTGAGGATATTTCCATTTTCACCATAGCCCTCAGTGAGCTCCCAAATATCACTTTGCAGAATCCGCGACAACAGTGTTAGCAAACTGTTCCAAGAAGGGAAGGCTGGAACTCTGTGTGATGAAGTCACACATCAGAAAGCAATCTCTCAGAAAGCTTCTCTCTAGTTTTTATGTGAGGATACTTCCTTTTTCACCATGGGCTCCATGGGCTCCCGAATATCACTTTGCAGAATCCACGACGACAGTGTTAGCAAACTGTTCCATGAAAGGAGGGTGGAACTCTGTGTGATGAAGTCTCATATAAGAAAGCAATCTCTCAGAAAGCTTCTCTCTAGTTATTATGTGAGGATACGTCCTTTTTCACCATGGGCCCCTATGGGCTCCCAAATATCACTTTGCAGAATCCACGACAACAGTGTGAGCAAACTGTGACAAGAAGGGAAGTGTGGAACTCTGTGTGAAGAAGTCACACATCAGAAAGCAATCTCTCTGAAAGCTTCTCTCAAGTTACTATGTGAGGATATTTCCTTTTTCCCCATGGGCCCCTAGGGGCTACCAAATATCACTTTGCAGTTTCCACGAAAAGAGTGTTAGCAAACTGCTTCCTGAGGTCAACGTTGTACGTCTGTGAGATGAACTCACTGATCAGAAAGAAGTTTGTCGGATGGCTTCTTTCACGTTTTGAACTGATTAAATTTCCTTTATCAGCGTACGCCTCAATGCGATCCAAAGAAGCCCTTCTCAGTTTCCTCAAGGAGAGTGTTAATGCACTTCTCCAGGAAACATAAGTGTAACTCTGTGAGATGAATTCACACATCACCAAGAAGTTTCTAAGAACGTTTCTGTCTAGTTTTCGTTTGAGGATATTTCCTTTGTCACAGTAAGCTTCATTGCGCTATGAAGTATCTCATTGCAGATTTCCAGAAAACTGTGTTAACAAACCGATCACTGAAGAGAAAAGTGTAACTCTGTGAGTTGCATTCACACATGGCAATGCAGTTTCTCAGAAGGCTTCTTTCCAGTTTTAATCTGAAGATATTTCCTTTTTCACCATAACACTCAACGAGCTCCCAAATATCACTTTGCAGAATACATGACAACAGTGTTAGCAAACTGTTCCAAGAAGGGAAGGGTGGAATTCTGTGTGATGAAGTCACACATCAGAAAGCAATCTCTCAGAAAGCTTCTCTCTAGTTATTCTGTGAGGATACTTCCTTTTTCACAATGGGCCCCTATGGGCTCCCAAATATCACCTTGCAGAATCCACGACAACACTGTTAGCAAACTGTTCCAAGTAGGGAAGTGTGGAATTCTGTGTGATGAAGTCACACATCAGAAAGCAATCTCTCAGAAAACTTCTGTCTAGTTATTATGTAAGAAAAATTTCTTTTTCAGCATTTGCCCCATGCGCTCCCAAATATCACTTTGCAGAATCCACGACAACAGGGTGAGCAAACTGTTCCAAGAAGGGAAGGGGGGAACTCTGTGTGATGAAGTCACACATCAGAAAGCAATCTCTCCGAAAGCTTCTCTCTAGTTATTATGTGAGGATATTTCCTTTTTCACCATTGGCCCCAATGGACTCCCAAATATCACTTTGCAGTTTCCACGAAAAGTGTGTTAGCAAACTGCTTCCTGAGGTCTAATTTGTAAGTCTGTGAGATGAACTCACTGATCAGAAAGAAGTTTCTCAGAAAGCTTCTTTTACGTTTTGAACTGAGGAAATTTATTTATCAGCGTAGGCCTCAATGTGATCCAAAGAATGCCTTCTCAGGTTCCTCAAAGACATTGTTAATGGACTGCTCCATGAAACTTAAGTATAACTCGGTGACATGAATTCACACATCACCAAGAAGTTTCTATGAACGCTTCTATCTAATATTCATGTGAGGATATTTCCTATGTCAACGTAAGTTTCATTGCGCTACGAAGTATCTATTTGCTGCTTTCCAGAAAACTGTGTTAACAAACTGATCACTGAAGAGAAACGCGTAACTCTGTGTGTTGCATTCACACATGGCAATGCAGTTTCTCAGAAGGCTTCTTTCCACTTTTAATCTGAGGATATTTCCTTTTTCACTATAGTCCTCAATGAGTCTCAAATATCACTTTGCAGAATCCACGACATCAGTGTTAGCAAACTGTTCAAAGAAGGGAAGGGTGGAACTCTGTGCGATGAAGTCACATATCGGAAAGCAATCTCTCAGAAAGCTTCTCTCTAGTTCTTATGTGAGGATACTTCTTTTTTCACCATGTGCCCCTATGGGCTCCCAAATATCACTTTGTAGAATCCACGACAACAGTGTTAGCAAACTGTTCCAAGAAGGGAAGTGTGGAACTCTGTGTGATGAAGTCCCATATCAGAAAGCAATCTCTCAGAAAGCTTCTCCGTAGTTTTTATGTGAGGATACTTCCTTTTTCATTCTGGGCCCCTATGGGCTCCAAAATATCACTTTGCAGAATCCAGGACAACAGTGTTACCAAACTGTTCCAAAAAGGGAAGGGTGGAATTCTGTGTGATGAAGTCACACATCAGAAAACAATCTCTCAGAAAGGTTCTCACTACTTATTATGTGAGGATATTTCCTTTTTCACCATGGGGAAACCTATAGGTTCCCAAATAAGACTTTGCAGTTTGCACGAATAGATTGTTAGCAAACTGCTTCCTGAGGTCTAAGTTGTAAGTCTGTGAGATGACCTCACTGATCAGAAAGACGTTTCTCAGAAAGCTTCTTCACGTTTTGAACTGATGAAATTTCCTTTATCAACGTAGGCCTCAATGCGATCCAAAGAAGCCCTTCTGAGGTTACTCAAAGACAGTGTTAATGGACTGCTCCACGAAACGTAAGTGTAACTCTGTGAGAGGAATTCACACATCACAAAGATGTTTGTAAGAAAGTTCTTTCCACTTTTATTCTGAGGATATTTCCTTTGTCACCGTAAGCTTCATTGCGCTATGAAGTATCTAATAGCAGATTTCCAGAAAACTGTGTTAACAAACTGATCACTGAAGAGAAACGTGTAACAATGTGAGTTGCATTCACATATGGCAATGCAGTTTCTCAGAAGTCTTCTTTCCAGTTTTAATCTGAGGATATTTCCTTTTTCACCATAGCCCTCAATGAGCACCCAAATATAAATTTGCAGAATCCACCACAACAGTGTTATCAAACTGTTCCAAGAAGGGAAGGGTGGAACTCTGTGTGATGAAGTCACACATCAGAAAGCAATCCCTCAGAAAGCTTCTCTCTAGTTTTTATGTCAGGATACTTCCTTTTTCACCATGGGCCCCTCTGGGCTCCCAAATATCACTTTGCAGAATCCACGACAACAGTGTTAGCAAGCTGTTCCAGAAAGGAAGAGTGGAACTCTGTGGGATGAAATCCCACATCAGAAAGCAATCTCTCAGAAAGCTTCTTTCTAGTTATTATGTGAGGATATATCCTTTTTCACATGGGCTCCTATGGGCTCCCAAATATCACTTTGCAGTTTCCACGAAAAGAGTATTAGCAAACTGCTTCCTGAAGTCTAATTTGTAAGCCTGTGAGATGCACTCACTGATCAGAAAGAAGTTTCTCAGAAAGCTGCTTTCACGTTTTGAACTGATGAAATTTCCATTATCATTGCAGGCCTCAATGCATTCCAAGGAAGCCCTTCTAAGGTTCCTCAAAGACAGTGTTAATGGACTGCTCCATGAACCGTAAGTGTAACTCTGTGAGATGAATTCACACATCACCAAGAAGTTTCTAAGAAAGCTTCTTTCTAGTTTTCATCTGAGGATATTTCCTTTGTCACCGTAAGCTTCATTGCGCTATGAAGTATCTCATTGCAGATTTCCAGAAAACTGTTTACAAACTGATCACTGAAGAGAAACGTTTAACGCTGTGAGTTGCATTCACAAATGGCAATCCACTATCTCAGAAGGCTTCTTCCAGGTTTAATCTGAGGATATTTCCTTTTTCACCATAGCCCTCAATGAGCTCCCAAATATCACTTTGCAGAAACCACGACAACAGTGTTAACAAAATGTTCCAAGAAGGGAAGGCTGGAACTCTGTGTGATGAAGTCACATTTCAGAAAGCAATCTCTCAGAAAGCTTCTCTCTGCTTATTATGTGAGGATACTTGCTTTTTCACCATCGGCCCGTATGGGCTCCCAAATATCACTTTGCAGAATCCACGACAACAGGGTTAGCAAACTCTTCCAAGAAGGGAAGGGTGGAACTCAGGGTGATGAAGTCACACATCAGAAAGCAATCTCTCAGAAAGCTTCTCTCTAGTTATTATGTGAGGATAATTCAAGAGAACCATCTCACATGCAGAGACATACATAGGCTCAAAATAAAGGGATGGAGGAGGATCTACCAAGTAAATGGAGAACAAAAAAAAGCAGGGGTTGCAATCCTAGTCTCTGATAAAACAGACTTTAAACCATCAAAGATCAAAAGAGACAAAGAAGGCCATTACATAATGGTAAAGGGATCAATTCAACAGGAAGAGCTAACCCGCCTAAATATATATGCACCCAGTACAGGAGCACCCAGATTCATAAAGCAAGTCCTTGCAGACTTACAAAGAGACTTAGACTCCCATACAATAATAATGGGAGACTTCAATACTCCACTGTCAACATTAGACAGATCAACCGGACAGAAAGTTAACAAGGATATCCAGGAATTGAACTCAGCTCTGCACCAAGCGGACCTAATAGACATCTATAGAACTCTCCACCCCAAATCAACAGAATATACATTCTTCTCAGCCCCACATCGCACTTATTCCAAAATCGACCACATAATTGGAAGTAAAGCACTCCTCAGCAAATGTACAAGAACAGAAATTATAACAAACTGTCTCTCAGACCACAGTGCAATCAAACTAGAACTCAGGACTAAGAAACTCAATCAAAACCGCTCAACTGCATGGAAACTGAACAACCTGCTCCTGAATGACTACTGGGTACATAAGGAAATGAAAGCAGAAATAAAGATGTTCTTTGAAACCATGAGAACAAAGATACAATATACCAGAATCTCTGGGACACATTTAAAGCAGTGTGTAGAGGGAAATTTATAGCACTAAATGCCCACAAGAGAAAGCAGGAAAGATCTAAAATTGACACTCTAACATCACAATTAAAAGAACTAGAGAGGCAAGAGCAAACACATTCAAAAGCTAGCAGAAGGCAAGAAATAACTAAGATCAGAGCAGAACTGAAAGAGATAGAGACACAAAAAACCCTCTAAAAAATCAATGAATCCAGGAGTTGGTTTTTTGAAAAGATCAACAAAATTGACAGACCGCTAGCAAGACTAATAAAGAAGAAAAGAGAGAGGAATCAAATAGACGCAATGAAAAATGATAAAGGGTATATCACCACCGACCCCACAGAAATACAAACTACCATCAGAGAATACTATAAACGCCTTTACGCAAATCAACTAGAAAATCTAGAAGAAATGGATAATTTCCTGGACACTTACACTCTCCCAAGACTAAACCAGGAAGAAGTGGAATCCCTGAATAGACCAATAGCAGGTTATGAAATTGAGGCAACAATTAATAGCCTACCCACCAAAAAAGTCCAGGACCAGATGGATTCACAGCTGAATTCTACCAGAGGTACAAGGAGGAGCTGGTACCATTCCTTCTGAAACTATTCTAAGCAATATAAATAGAGGGAATCCTCCCGAACTCATTTTATGAGGCCAACATCATCCTGATACCAAAGCCTGGCAGAGACACAACAAAAAAAGAGAATTTTAGACCAATATCCCTGATGAACATCGATGCAAAAATTCTCAATAAAATACTGGCAAACCGGATTCAGCAGCACATCAAAAACTTATCCACCATGATCAAGTGGGCTTCATCCCTGGGATGCAAGGCTGGTTCAACATTCGCAAATCAATAAACGTAATCAAGCATATAAACAGAACCAAAGACAAGAACCACATGATTATCTCAATAGATGCAGAAAAGGCTTTTGACAAAATTCAACAGCCCTTCATGCTAAAAACGATCAATAAATTCGGTATTGATGGAACGTACCTCAAAATAATAAGAGTTATTTATGACAAACCCACAGGTAATATCATTCTGAATGGGCAAAAACTGGAAAAATTCCCTTTGAAAACTGGCACAAGACAGGGATGCCCTCTCTCACCACTCCTATTCAACATAGTGTTGGAAGTTCTGGCTAGGGCAATCAGGCAAGAGAAAGAAATCAAGGGTATCCAGTTAGGAAAAGAAGAAGTCAAATTGTGCCTGTTTGCAGATGACATGATTGTATATTGAGAAAACCCCATCGTCTCAGCCCAAAATCTCCTTAAGCTGATAAGCAACTTCAGCAAAGTCTCAGGATACAAAATTAATGTGCAAAAATCACAAGCATTCTTATACACCAGTAACAGAGAAGCAGAGAGCCGAATCAGGAATGAACTTCCATTCACAATTGCTTCAAAGAGAAACAAATACCTAGGAATCCAGCTTACAAGGGATGTCAAGGACCTCTTCAAGGAGAACTACAAACCACTGCTGAGTGAAATCAAAGAGGACACAAACAAATGGAAGAACATACCATGCTCATGGATAGGAAGAATCAATATCGTGAAAATGGCCATACTACCCAAGGTTATTTATAGATTCAATGCCATCCCCATCAAGCTACCAATGAGTTTCTTCACAGAATTGGAAAAAACTGCTTTAAAGTTCATATGGAACCAAAAAAGAGCCCGCATTGCCAAGACAATCCTAAGTCAAAAGGACAAAGCTGGAGGCGTCACGATACCTGACTTCAAACTACACTACAAGGCTACAGTAACCAAAACAGCATGGTACTGGTACCAAAACGGAGATATAGACCAATGGAACAGAACAGAGTCCTCAGAAATAATACCACACATCTACAACCATCTGAACTTTGACAAACCTGAGAGAAACGAGAAATGGGCAAAGGATTCTCTATTTAATAAATGGTGCTGGGAAAATTGGCTAGCCATAAGTAGAAAGCTGAAACTGGATCCTTTCCTTACCCCTTATACGAAGATTAATTCAAGATGGATTAGAGACTTAAATTTAGACCTAATACCATAAAAACCCTAGTAGAAAATCTAGGCAGTACCATTCAGGACATAGGCATGGGCAAGGACTTCATGTATAAAACACCAAAAGCAACAGCAGCAAAAGCCAAAATGGACAAATGGGATCTAATTAAACTAAAGAGCTTTTGCACAGCAAAAGAAACTACCATCAGAGTGAAGAGGCAACCTACAGAATGGGAGAAAATTTTTGCAACCTACTCATCTGACAAAGGGCTAAAATCCAGAATCTACAAAGAACTCAAACAAATATACAATAAAAAAGCAAACAACCCCATCCAAAAGTGGGCAAAGGATATGAACAGACATTTCTCAAAAGAATACATTCATACAGCCAACAGACACATGAAAAAATGCTCATCATCACTCGCCATCAGAGAAATGCAAATCAAAACCACAATGAGATACCATCTCACACCAGTTAGAATGGCAATCATTAAGATGTCAGGAAACAACAGTTGTTGGAGAGGATGTGGAGAAATAGGAACACTTTTACACTGTTGGTGGGATTGTAAACTAGTTCAACCATTATGGAAAACAGTATGGCAATTCCCAAGGATCTAGAACTAGGTGTACCATATGACCCAGCCATCCCACTACTGGGTATATACCCAAAGGATTATAAATTAGTCTACTACAAAGACACATGCACACGTATGTTTATTGCGGCACTATTCACAATAGCAAAGACTTGGAATCAACCCAAATGTCCATCTGTGACAGACTGGATTAAGAAAATGTGGCACATATACAGCATGGAATACTATGCAGCCATAAAAAGGGATGAGTTTGCGTCCTTTGTAGGGACATGGATGCAGCTGAAAACCATCATTCTTAGCAAACTATCACAAGAAGAGAAAACCAAACACCGCATGTTCTCACTCATAGGTGGGAACTGAACAATGAGATCAAGTGGACTCGGGAAGGGGCATATCACACACTGGGGCCTATCATGTGGTTGGGGGGAGGAAGGAGGGATTGCACTGGGGAGTTATACATGATATAAATGATGAATTGATGGGAGCTGACGAGTTGATGGGGGCAGCACACCAACGTGGCATAAGTATACATATGTAACAAACCTGCACATTATGCACATGTACCCTAGAACTCAAAGTATAATAAAAAAAAAAAAGAAAAAAAAAAAGAAACTTCTTAGTGATGTGTGAATTCATCTCACCAAGTTACACTTTTGTTTCATGGAGCAGTCAATTAACACTGTCTTTGAGGAACCTGAGAAGGGCTTCTTTGGATCGCATTGAGGCCTACCCTGATAAAGGAAACTTTTTCAGTTCAAAACGTTGAAGAAGCTTTCTGAGAAACTTCTTTCTGATCAGTGAGTACATCTCACAGACTTACAAACTTAGACCTCAGGAAGCAGTTTGCTAACACTCTTTCCGTGGAAACTGCAAAGTGATATTTGGGAGCCCATAGGGGCCCATGGTGAAAAAGGAAGTATCCTCACATAAAAACTAGAGAGAAGCTTTCTGAGAGATTGCTTTCAGATATGTGACATCATCATGCGGATTTCCACCCTTCCTTTCTTGGAACAGTTTGCTAACACTGTTGTCGTGGATTCTGCAAAGTGATATTTGGGAGCTCATTGAGGGCTATGGTGAAAAAGGAAATATCCTCCGATTAAAATTGGAAAGAAGCCTTATGAGAAGCTGCATTGCCATGTGTGAATGCACCTCACAGAGTTACGCGTTTCTCTTCAGTGATCAGTTTGCTAACACAGTTTTCTGGAAAACTGCAATTAGATACTTCATAGCGCAATGAAGCTTACTGTGACAAAGGAAATATCCTCAGATGAAAACTAGAAAGAAGCTTTCGTAGAAACTTCTTGGTGATGTGTGAATTCATCTCACAGAGTTATACTTATGTTTCGTGGAGCAGTCCATTAACACTGTCTTTGTGGAACCTGAGAAGGGCTTCTTTGGATCGCATTGAGGCATACGCAGACAAAGGAAATTTCATCAATTCAAAACGTGACAGAAGCTTTCTGAGAAACTTCTTTCTGATCAGTGAGCTCATCTCACAGACTTACAAAGTAGACCTCAGGAAGCAGTTTGCTAACACTCTTTCCGTGGAAACTGCAAAGTGATATTTGGGAGCCCATAGGGGCCCATGGTGAAAAAGGAAGTATCCTCACATAAAAACTAGAGAGAAGCTTTCTGAGAGATTGCTTTCAGATATGTGACATCATCATGTGGATTTCCACCCTTCCTTTCTTGGAACAGTTTGCTAACACTGTTGTCGTGGATTCTGCAAAGTGATATTTGGGAGCTCATTGAGGGCTATGGTGAAAAAGGAAATATCCTCCGATTAAAACTGGAAAGAAGCCTTATGAGAAGCTGCATTGCCATGTGTGAATGCACCTCACAGAGTTACGCGTTTCTCTTCAGTGATCAGTTTGCTAACACAGTTTTCTGGAAAACTGCAATTAGATACTTCATAGCGCAATGAAGCTTACTGTGACAAAGGAAATATCCTCAGATGAAAACTAGAAAGAAGCTTTCTTAGAAACTTCTTGGTGATGTGTGAATTCATCTCATAGACTTATACTTATGTTTCGTGGAGCAGTCCATTAACACTGTCTTTGTGGAACCTGAGAAGGGCTTCTTTGGATCGCATTGAGGCATACGCACACAAAGGAAATTTCATCAATTCAAAACGTGACAGAAGCTTTCTGAGAAACTTCTTTCTGATCAGTGAGCTCATCTCACAGACTTACAAATTAGACCTCAGGAAGCAGTTTGCTAACAATCTTTTCAAGGAAAGTGCAAAGTGATATTTGGGAGACCACAGGGGCCCATGGTGAAGAAGGAAATATCCTCACATTATAACTAGAGAGAAGCTTTCTGAGACATTGCTTTCCGATGTGTGACTTCATCACACAGAGTTCCACACTTCCCTTCTTGGGACAGTTTGCTAGCACTGTTGTGGGGGATTCCGCAAAGTGATATTTGGAAGCCCATAGGGGCCCATGGTGAAAAAGGAAGTATCCTCACATAAAAACTAGAGAGAAGCTTTCCCAGAGATTGCTTTCTGATGTGTGACTTCATCACACAGCGATCCATGTTCCCAGTAATGAAACAGTTTGGTAACACTGTTGTCGTGCATTCTGCAAAGTGATATTTGGTAGCCCTTTGGGGCCCATGGTGAAAAAGGAAGTATCCTGAGATAAAAACTAGAGAGAAGCTTTCTGAGAGATTGCATTCTCATGTGTAACTTCATCACACAGAGTTCCACCCTTCCCTTCTTGGAACAGTTTGATAACACTATTGTCTTGGATTCTGCAAACTGATATTTTGGAACTCATTGAGGGCTATGGTGAAAAAGGAAATATCCCCTAATTAAAACTGGGAAGAAGCCTTCTGAGAAACTGCACTACCATGTGTGAATGCAACTCACAGAGTTACACGTTTCTATTGAGTGATCAGTTTGTTAACACAGTTTTCTGGAAATCTGCAATTAGATACTTCATGGCGCAAAGAAGCTTGCGGTGACAAAGGAAATATCCTCAGATGAAAAGTAGAACGAAGCTTTCCTAGAAACTTCTTGGCAATGTGTGAATTCATCTCAAAGAGTTACACTTATGTTTCGTGGAGCAGTCCATTAACACTGTCTTTGAGGCACCTGAGAAGGGCTTCTTTGGATCGCATTGAGGACTACGTTGATAAAGGAAATTTCATCAGTTCAAAACGTGAAAGAAGCTTTCTGAGAATCTTCTTTCTGATCACTGAGTTCACCTCCCAGATTTACAATGTAGACCTCTGGAAGCAGTTTGCTAACACTCTTTTCGTGGAAACTGCAAAGTGATATTTCGGAGCCCATAGGGGAGATGGTGAAAAAGGAAATATCCTCACATAATAACTAGAGAGAAGCTTTCTGAGAGATTGCTTTGTGATGTGTCACTTCATCACACTGAGATCCACCCTTCCTTTCTTGGAACAGTTTGCTAAGTCTGTTGTCGAGGATACTGCAAAGTGATATTTCGGAGCCCATAGGGGCCCAGGGAAAAAAGGAAGTATCCTCACATGAAAACTAGAGAGAAGCTTTCTGAGAAATTGCTTTGTGATATGTGACTTCCTCACACAGAGTTCCACCCTTCCCTTCTTGGAATTGTTTGCTAACACTGTTGTCGTGGATTCTGCAAAGTGACATTTGGAAGCTCATTGAGGGCTATGGTGAAAAAGGATATCTCCTCAGATTAAAACTGGAAAGAAGCCTTCTGAGAAACTGCATTGCCATGTGTGAATGCAACCCACAGAGTCACACGTTTCTCTTCAGTGATCAGTTTGTTAACACAGAATTCTGGAAATCTGCAATTTGGTATTTCATAGCGCAATGAACCTGACGGTGACAAAGGAGATATCCAGAGATGAAAACTAGAAAGAAGCTTTCTTAGAAAATTCTTGGTGATGTGTGAATTCATCTCACAGAGTTACACTTATGTTTCGTGGAGCAGTCCATTAACACTGTCTTTGAGGAACCTGAGAAGGGCTTCTTGGATCACATTGAGGCCTAGGCTGATAAAGGAAATTTCATCAGTTGAAAACCTGAAAGCAGCTTTCTGAGAAACTTCTTTCTGATCAGTGAGTTCATCTCACAGACTTACAACTTAGACCTCATTAAGGAGTTTGCTAACCCTCTTTTCATGGAAACTGCAAATTGATATTTGGGAGCCCATAAGGGCCCATGGTGAAAAAGGAAATATCCTCACATAATAACTAGAGACAAGCTTTCTGAGAGATTGCTTTCAGATGTTTGACTTCATCAAACAGACTTCCACCCTTTCCTTCTTGGAACAGTTTGATAACATTGTTGTCGTGGATTCTGCAAAGTGATATTTGGGTGCTCATTGACGGCTATGGTGAAAAATGAAATATCCTCAGATTAAAACTGGATAGAAGCCTTCTGGGAAACTGCATTGCCATTTGTGAATGCATCTCACAGAATTACACGTTTCTCTTCACTGATCACTTTGTTAATACAGTTTTCTGTAAATCTGCAATTAGATACTTCATAGCTCAATGAAGCTTACGTTGACAAAGGAAATATCCTCAGATGAAAAAGAGAAGGAAGCTTTCTTAGAAACATCTTGTGATGTGTGAATTCATCTCACAGAGTTACACTTATGTTTCGTGTAGCAGTCCATTAACACTGTCTTTGATGTACCTGAGAAGGGCTTCTTTGTATCGTATTGAGGCCTATGCTGATAAAGGAACTTTCATCCGTTCAAAACGTGAAAGAAGCTTCCTGAGAAACTTCTTTCTGATCAGTGAGTTCATCTCACAGACGTACAAGTTAGACCACAGGAAGCACTTTGGTAACACTCTTTCCGTGGAAACTGCTAAGTGATATTTGGGAGCCCACGGGGGCCCATGGTGAAAAAGGAAGTATCCTCACATAAAAACTAGAGACAAGCTATCTGAGAGATTGCTTTCAGATATGTGACTTCATCAGAGACAGTTCCACCCTTCCCTTCTTGAAACAGTTTGCTTACACTGTTGTAGTGGATTCTGCAAAGTGATATTTGGGAGCCCATAGGGGCCACGGTGAAAAAGGAAGTGTCCTCACATAATGACTAGAGAGAAGATATCTGAGAGATTGCGTTCTGATGTGTGGCTTCATCACACAGAGTTCCACCGTTCCCTACTTGGAGCAGTTTGCTAACACTGTTTTCATGGATTCTGCAAAGTGATATTTGGGAGCCCTTAGGGGCCCAGGGTGAAAAAGGAAATTTCCTCACATAAAAACGAGAGAGAAGCTGTCTGAGAGATTGCCCTCCGTTGTGTGACTTCATCACACAGAGTTCCACCCTTCTCTTCTTGGAACAGCTTTCTAACACTGTTGTCGTGGATTTTGCAAAGTGATATTTGGGAGCTCATTGAGGCCTATGGTGAAAAAGGAAATATCCTCAGAGAAAAACTGGAAAGAAGCTTTCTGAAAAACTGCATTGCCATGTGTGAATGCAACTGACAGAGATACACCTTTCTCTTCAGTGATCAGTTTGTTAACACAGTTTTCTGGAAATATGCATTTAGATTCTTCATAGCGCAATGAAGCTTACGGTGAGAAAGGAAATATCCTCAGATGAAAACTATAAAGAATCTTTCCTAGAAACTTCTTGGTGATGTGTGAATTCATCTCACAGTGTTACACTTATGTTTCGTGGAGGAGTCCATTAACACTGTCTTTGGGGAACCTGAGAAGGGCTTCTTTGGATCGCATTGAGTCCTATGCTGATAAAGGAAATTTCATCATTTCAAAACGTGAAAGAAGCTTTTTGAGAAACTTCTTTCTGATCAGTGAGTTCATCTCTCAGACTTACAACTTCGACCTCAGGAAGCAGTTTGCTAACACTTTTTCGTGGAAACTACAAAGTGATATTTAGGAGCTCCCAGGGGCCCATGGTGAATAAGGAAATATCCTCACATAATAACTAGAGAGAAGGTGTCTGAGAGACAGCTTTCTGATGTGTGACTTCATCACAGAGAGTTCCAAACTTATCTTTTTGGAACAGTTTGCTAACACTGTTGTTGTGGAGTCAGAGAAGTGATATTTGGTAGCCCACAGGGGTCCATGGGGAGAAAAGAAATATCCTCACATCATAACCAGAGAGAAGGTTTCTGAGAGATTGCTTTATGATATGTGACTTCATCACACAGAATTCCACCCTACACTTCTTGGAACACTTTGCTAACACTGTTGTCGTGGATTCTGCAAAGGGATAGTTGGGAACTCATTGAGGGCTGTGGTGAAAATGGAAATCTCCTCAGATTAAAACTGGAAAGAAGCCTTCTGAGAAACTGCATTGCCATGTGTGAATGCAAATCACAGAATTACACATTTGTCTTCAGTGATCAGTTTGTTAACACAGTTTTCTGGAAATCTGCAATTAGATACTTGATAGCGCACAGAAGCTTACGGTGACAAAGGAAATATCCTCAGATGAAAACTAGAAGGAAGCTTTCTGAGAAACTTCTTGGTGATGTGTGAATTCATCTCACAGAGTTACACTTATGTTTCGTAGAGCAGTCCGTTAACACTGTCATTGAGGAAACTGAGAAGGGCTTCTTTGGATCGCATTGAGGCCTACGTTGATAAAGGAAATTTCAACAGTTCAAAACGTGAAAGAAGCTTTCTGAGAAACTTCTTTCTGATCAGTGAGTTCATCTCCCAGACTTACACCTTAGACCTCAGAAAGCAGTTTGCTAACACTCTTTTCGTGGAAACTGCAAAGTGATATTTGGAAGTCCAAAGGGGAACATGGTGAAAAAGGAAATGTCCTGACATAATAACTAGAGACAAGCGTTTTGAGAGATTGATTTCTGATGTGTGACTTCATCACACAGAGTTCCACCCATCCCCTCTTGGAACAGTCTGCTAACACTGTTTTCGTGGATTCTGCAAACTGATATTTGGGAGTCCCTTGAGGGCGATTTTGAAAAAGGAAATATCCTCAGATTAAAACTGGAAAGAAGCCTTCTGAGAAACTGCACTGCCATGTGTGAATGCAACTAACAGAGTTACACGTTTCTCTTCAGTGATCAGTTTGTTAACACAGTTTTCTGGAAATCTGTAATTAGACACTTCATAGCGCAATGATGCTTACGGTGACAAAGGATATATCCACAGATGAAAACTAGAAAGAAGCTTTCTTAGAAACTGCCTGGTGATGTGTGAATTCATCTCACAGAGTTACACTTATGTTTCGTGGAGCAGTCCATTAACACTGTCTTTGAGGAACCTGAGAAGGGCTTCTTTGGATCGCATTGAGGCCTACACAGAAAAAGGAAATTTCATCAGTTCAAAACGTGAAAGAACCTTTCTGAGAAACTTCTTTGTGATCAGTGAGTTCATCTCACAGACTCACCACTCAGAACTCAGGAAGCAGTTTGCTAACACTCTTTTCGGGGAAACTGCAAAGTGATATTTGGGAGCCTATAGGGGCCCATGGTAAAAAAGGAAATACCCTCACCTAATAACTAGAGAGAAGCTTTCTGAGAGATTGCTTTCTGATGTGTGACTTCATCAGACAGAGTTCCACCCTTCACTTCTTGGAACAGTTTGCTAACACTGTTGTAGTGGATTCTGCAAAGTGATATTTGGGACCTCATTGAGGACTATAGTGAAAAAGGAAATATCCACAGATTAAAACTGGAAAGAAGCCTTCTGAGAAACTGCGTTGCCATGTTGAATGCAACTCAGAGAGTTACACGTTTCTCTTCAGTGATCAGTTTGTTAACACAGTTTTCTGGAAATCTGCAATTAGATACTTCATAGCCCAATGAAACTTACGGTGAGAAAGGAAATATACTCAGATGAAAACTAGAAAGAAGCGTTCTTAGAAACTTCTTGGTGATGTGTGAATTCATCTCACAGAGTTTCTCTTATGTTTCGTGGAGCAGTGCATTAACACTATCTTTGAGGAACCTGAGAAGGGCTTCTTTGGATCGCATTGAGGCCTATGCTGATAAAGGAAACTTCATCAGTTCAAAACGTGAAAGAAGTTTTCTGAGAAACTCCTTTCTGGTCAGTGAGTTCATCTCAGAGACTTACAATTTGACCTCAGGAAGCAGTTGGATAACACTCTTTCCGTGGAAACTGCACAGTGGTATTTCGGAACCCATAGGGGCCAATGATGGAAAAGGAATTATCCACAAATAGTAACTAAAGAGAAGCTTTCTGAGAGATTACTTTCTGATGTGTGACTTCATCACACAGAGTTCAACCCTTCCCTTCTTGGAACAGTTTGCTAACACTGTTGTCGTGGATTCTGCAAAGTGATATTTGGGAGCTCATTGAGGGCTATGGTGAAAAAGGAAATACCCTCAGATTAAAACTGGAAAGAAGCCTTCTGAGAAACTGCATTGCCATGTGTGAATGCAACTCACAGAGTTACACATTTCTCTTCAGTGATTCAGTTTGTTAACACAGTTTTCTGGAAATCTGCAATTAGATACTTCATCGCCAAATGAATCTTACGGTGATAAAGGAAATATCTTCAGATGAAAACTAGAAAGAAGCTTTCTTCGAAACTTTTTGGTGATGTGTGAATTCACCTCACAGAGTTACACTTATGTTTCGTGGAGCAGTCCATTAACACTGTCTTTGAGGAACCTGAGAAGGGCTTCTTTGGATCGCATTAAGGCCTATGCTGATAAAGGTAAATTCATCAGTTCAAAACGTGAAAGAAGCTTTCTGAGAAACTTCTTTCTCATCAATGTGTTCATCTCACAGACTTACAACTTAGACCTCAGGAAGCAGTTTGCTAACACTCTTTTCGTGGAAAATGCAAAGTGATATTTGGGAGCCCATAGGGGCCCATGGTGAAAAAGGAAATATCCTCACATTATAACTAGAGAAAAGCTTTCTGAGAGATTGCTTTCTGATGTGTGATATCATCACACAGATTTCGACCCTTCCATTCTTGGAACAGTTTGCAATACTATTGTCGTGGATTCTGCAAAGTGATATTTCGGAGCCATAGGGGCCCATGGTGAAAGAGGAAGTATCCTCTCATAAAAAAAAAGAGAGAAGCTTCTGAGAGATTGCTTTCGGATATGTGACTTCATCACACCGAGTTCCACCCTTCCCTTCTTGGAACAGTTTGCTAACACTCTTGTTGTGGATTCGCAAAGTGATATTTGGGAGCTCAGTGAGGGCTATTATAAAGAAAGAAATATCCTCAGATTAAAAGTGGAAAGAAGCCTTCTGAGAAACGGCATTACCATGTGTAAATGCAACTCACAGAGTTACACGTTTCTCTTCAGTCATCAGTTTTGTACCACAGTTTTCTGGATATCTGCAATTAGATACTTCATAGTGCAATGAAGCTTACGGTGACAAAGGAAATATCCTGTGATGAAAACTAGAAAGAAGCTTTCTAAGAAACTTCTTGGTGATGTGTGAATTCATCTCACAGAGTTACACTTATGTGTCGTGGAGCAGTCCATTAACACTGTCTTTGAGGAACCTGAGAAGGGCTTCCTTGGATCGCATTGAGGCCTACGCTGATAAAAAAATTTAATCAGTTCCAAACGTGAAAGAAACGTTCTGGAAACTTCTTTCTGATCAGTGAGTTCATCTCACAGACTTACATCTTATAGCTCAGGAAGCTGTTTGCTAACACTTTTTTCGTGGAATATGCAACGTGATGTTTGTGGGCCCATAGTGGCCCATGGTGAAAAAGGAAATATCCTCACATAATAACTAGAGAGAAGCTTTCTGAGAGATTGCTTTCTGATCTGTGAGTTCATCTCACAGACTTATAACTTAGACTTCAGGTAGCAGTTTGCTAACACTCTTTTCGGGAAATCTGGAAAGTGATATTTGGGAGCCCATAGGGGCCCATGGTGAAAAAGGAAGCATCCTCATATAATAACTGGAGAGAAGTTTTCTGAAGGATTGCTCTCCAATATGTGACTTCACCACACAGAGTTCCAACCTTCCCTTCTTGGAACAGTTTGCTAACACTGTTGTCGTGGATGCTGCAAAGTGATATTTGGGAGCTCATTGAGGGCTATGCTGAAAAAATAAATATCCTCCAATTAAAACTGGAAAGAAGCCTTCTGAGAAACGGCATTGCCATTTGTGAATGCAACTCACAGAGTTACACGTTTGTCGTCAGTGATCCGTTTGTTAACAGAGTTTTCTTGAAATTGCAATTATATGCTTCATAGCGCAATGAAGCTTACGGTGACAAAGGAAATATCCTCAGTTGAAAACTAGAAAGAAGCTTTCTGAGATAGTTCTTGGTGATGTGTGAATTCATCTCACAGAGTTACACTTATGTTTCGTGGAGCAGTCCATTAACACTGCCTTTGAGGAAACTGAGAAATGCTTCTTTGGATCGCATTGAGGCCTACGCTGATAAAGGAAATTTCACCAGTTCAAAACGTGAACGAAGCTTTCTGAGAAACTTCTTTCTGTACAGTGAGTTCATCTCACAGATTTACAACTTAGACCTCAGCAAGCAGTTTGCTAATGCTCTTTTCGTGGAAACTGCAAAGTGATATTTGGGAGCCCATAGGGTCCCATGGCGAAAAAGCAAATAACCTCACATAATATCTAGAGAGAAGCTTTCTGAGAGATTGCTTTCTGATGTGTGACTTCGTCACACAGAGTTCCACACTTCCCTTCTTGGAACAGTTGACTAACACTGTTGTCATGTATTCTGCAAAGTGATATTTGGGAGCCCATAGGGGCCCATGGTGAAAAAAGAAGTATCCTCACATAAGAACTAGAGAGAGGGTTTCTGAGAGATTGCTTTCCGATATGTGACTTTATCAAACAGAGTTCCACCCTTCCCTTCTTGGAACAGTTTGTTAACACTGTTGTCGTGGATACTGCAAAGTGATATTTGGGAGCCCATTGAGGGCTATGGTGAAAAAGGAAACATCCTCAGATTTAAACTGGAAAGAAGCCCTCTGAGAAAGTGCATTGCCGTGGGTTAATGCAACTCACAGAGTTACACGTTTCTCTTCAGTGATCAGTTAGTTAACACAGTTTTCTGGAAATCTGCAGATAGATAATCCATAGCGCAATGAATCTTATGGTGACAAAGGGAATATCCTCAAAAGAAAACGAGAAAGAAACTTTCCTAGAAATTTCTAGGTGATGTATGAATTCATCTCACAGAGTTACACTTATGTTTCGTGGAGCAGTCCATTTTCACTGTCTTTTAAGAAACTGAGAAGGGCTTCTTTGGATCGCAATGAGGCTGACGTTGATAAAGGAAGTTTCATCAGTTCAAAACCTGAAAGAAGCTTTCTGAGAAACTTCTTCTGATCAGTGAGTTCATCTCACAGACCTACAACTTAAAACTCAGTAAGCAGATTGCTAACACTCTTTTCGTGGAAACTGCAAAGTGATATTTGGGAGCCCATAGGGGCCCATGGTGAAAAAGGAAATATCCTTACATAATAACTAGAGAGAAGCATTCTGAGAGATTGCTTTCTGATGTGTGAGTTCATCACACGGAGTTCCACCCTTCCCTTCTTGGAAGAGTTTGCTCACCCTGTTGTCGTGGATTCTGCAAAGTGATATATGGGAGCTCATTAAGGGCTCTGGTGAAAAAGGAAATATCTTCAGATTAAAAGTGGAAAGAAGCCTTCTGAGAAACTGCATTGCCATGTGTGAATGCAACCCACAGTTACTCGTTTCTCTTCAGTGATCCGTTTTTTAACACAGTTTTCTGGAAATCTGCAATTAGATACTTCATAGGGCAATGAAGCTTACGGTGACAAAGGAAATATCCTCAGATGAAAACTAGAAAGAAGCTTTCCTAGAAATTTCTTGATGATGTGTGAATTCATCTCAAAGAGTTACACTTATGTTTCTTGGAGCAGTCCATTACCACTGTCTTTGAGGAAGCTGAGAAGGGCTTCCTTGGATTACATTGACCCCTACCCTGATAAAGGAAATTTCAACAGTTCAAAACGTGAAAGAAGCTTTCTGAGAAACTTCTTTCTGATCAGTGAGTTCACGTCACAGACCTACATCTTAGACCTCAGGAAGCAGTTTCCTAACACTCTTTTCGTGGAAACTTCAACGGGATATTTGGGAGCCAAGAGGGTCCCAAGGTGATAAATGAAGTATCCTCACATAAAAACCACAGAGAAGCTTTCGGAGAGATTGCTTTCTGATGTGTGACTTCATCAAAGAGAGTTCCAACCTTCCCTTCTTGGAACAGTTTGCTAACACTATTGTCGTGGATTCTGCAAAGTGATATTTGGGAGCTCACTGAGGGCTATGTTGAAAAAGGAAATATCCTCAGATTAAAACTGGAAAGACGCCTTCTGAGAAGCTGCATTGCCATGTTCGAATGCAACTCACAGTGTTACACGTTTCTTTTCAGGTATCAGTTTGTTAACACAGTTTACTGGAAATCTGCAATTAGATCCTTCATAGAGCAATGAAGCTTATGGTGACAATGGAAATATCCTCAGATGAAAACTAGAAAGAAGCTTTCTGAGAAACGTCTTGGTAATGTGTGAATTCATCTCACAGAGTTACACTTATGTTTCGTGGAACAATCCATTAACACTGTCTTTGAGGAACCTGAGAAGGGCTTCTTTGGATCGCATTGAGGCCTACGCTGATAAAGGAAATTTCATCAGTTGAAAACCTGAAAGAAGCATTCTGAGAAACTTCTTTCTGATCAGTGAGTTCATCTAGCAGACTTACAACGTAGACGTCAAGAAGCAGTTTGCTGACAATCTTTTCGTGGAAAATGCAAAGAGATATTTGGGAGCCCATAGGGGCCCATGGTGAAAAAGGAAATATCTTCACATAAGAACTAGGGAGAAGCTTTCTGAGAGATTGCTTTCTGATGTGTGACTTCATCACACAGAGTTCCACCCTTCCCTTTTGGAACAGTTTGCTAATACTGTTGTCGTGGATTCTGCAAAGTGATATTTGGGAGCCCATAGGGGCCCAAGGTGAAAAAGCAAGTATCCTCAAATAAAAACTAGAGAGAAGTTTTCTGAGTCATTGCTTTCGGATATGTGACTTCATCTCACAAAGTTCCACCCTACCCTTCTTGGAACAGTTTGCTAACACTGCTGTCGTGGATTTTGCAAAGTGATATTTGGGAGCCAATAGGGGCCCACGGTGAAAAAGGAAGTATCCTCACATAAAAACTAGAGAGAAGCTTTCGGAGATATTGCTTTCTGATATGTGACTTCATCACACAGAGTTCCACCCTCCCATCTTGGAACAGTTTGCTAACACTGTTTTCATGGATTCTTCAAAGTGATATTTGGGAGCTCATTGAGGCCTATGGTGAAAAAGGAAATATCCTCAGATTAAAAGTGGAAAGAAGCCTTCTGAGAAATTGCATTGCCATGTGTGAATGCAATTGACAGAGTTAAACGTTTCTCTTCAGTGATCAGTTTGTTAACACAGTTTTCTGTAAATCTGCAATTAGATACTTCATAGCGCAATGAAGCTTACGGTGACAAAGGAAATATCCACAAATGAAAACTAGAAAGAAGCTTTACTAGAAACTTCTTGGCGATGTCTGAATTCATCTCACAGAGTTACACTTATGCTTCGTGGAGCAGTCCACTAACACTGTCTTTCAGGAACCTGAGAAGGGCTTCTTTGGATCGCATTGAGGCCTACGCTGATAAAGGAAATTTCATCAGTTCAAAACGTGAAAGAACCTTTCTGAGAAACTTCTTTCTGTTCAGTGAGTTCATCTCACAGGCTTATAATTTAGACCTCAGGAAGCAGTTTGCTAACACTCTTTTCGTGGAAACTGCAAAGTGATATTTGGGAGCCCATAGGGGCCCACGGTGAAAAAGGAAATATCCTCAAATAATAACTAGAGAGAAGCTTTCTTAGAGATTGCTTTCTGATGTGTGACTTCATCACACAGAGTTCCACCCTTCCCTTCTTGGACCTGTTTGCTAGCACTGTTGTTGTGGATTCTGCAAATTGATATTTGGGAGCCCATAGGGGCCCATTGTGAAAAAGGAACTATGCTCACAAAAAAATTAGAGAGAAGCTTTCTGAGAGATTGCTTTCTGATGTGTGACTTCATCACACAGAAATTCACCATTCCCTTCTTGGAACAGTTTGATAACACTGTTGTCGTGGATTTTGCAAAGTGATATTTGGGAGCTGATTGAGTTTTATGTTGAAAAAGGAAACATTCTCAGATTAAACCTGGAAAGAAGCCTTCTGAGAAACTGCATTGCCATTGTGAATGCAACTCACAGAGTAACACATTTGTCTTCAGTGATCAGTTTGTTAACACAGTTCTCTGGAAATCTGCAATTAGATACTCCATAGCGCAATGAAGCTTAGGGTGAAAAAGGAGTATCCTCACATGAAAACTAGAAAGATGCTTTCTTAGAGACTTCGTCGTGATGTGTGAATTCATCTCACAGAGTTACACTTATGTTTCGTGGAGCAGTCCATTAACACTGTCTTTGAGGAACCTGAGAAGGGCTTCTTTGGATGGCCTTGAGAAATACGCTGATAAAGGAAATTTCAATAGTTTAAAAAGTGAAAGAAGGCATCAGAGATAATTCTTTCTGATCAGTGAGGTCACCTCACAGAATTACAATTTAGACCTCAGGAAGCAGTTTGCTAACACTCTTTTCGTGGAAACCGTCAAGTGATGTTTGCGAGCCCATAGGGGCCCATGGTGAAAAAGGAAGTATCCTCACATAATATCTGGACAGAAGCTTTCTGAGAGATTGCGTTGGGATGTGTGACTTCATCACACAGAGTTCAACCCTTCACTTCTTGGAACAGTTTGCTAACACTGTTGTCGTGGTTTCTGCAAAGTGATATTTGGGAGCCCATAGGGGCCCAGGGTGTATAGGACGTATCCTCACTTAAAAATTGGAGAGAAGCTTTCTGAGAGACTGCTTTCTGATGTGTGACTTCATCACACATAGTTCCACCTTTGCCTTCTTGGAACAGTTTGCGAACACTGTTTTCTGGTTTCTGTAAAGTTATATTTGGGAGCTCATTGAGGGCAATGGTGAAAAAGGAAGTATCCTCTGATTGAAATTGGAAAGAAGCCTTCTGATGAACTGCATTGCCATTTGCGAATGCAACTCACAGAATTACACGTTTCTCTTCAGTGATCAGGTTGTTAACACAGTTTTCTGGAAATCTGCAATTAGATACTTCATAGCGCAATGAAGCTTACGGTGACAAAGGAAATATCCTCAGATGAAAACTAGAAAGAAGCTTTCTTAGAACCTTCTTGGTGATGTGTGAATTCATTTCACAGAGTTACACTTATGTTTCGTGGAGCAGTCCATTAACACTGTCTTTAAGGAACCTGAGAAGGGCTACTTTCGATCGCGTTGACGCCTACTCTGATAAAGGAAATTTCTTCAGTTCAAAATGTGAAAAAAGCTTTCTGAGAAACTTCTTTCTAATCAGTGAGTTCATCTCACAGACCTACAACTTACAACTCTTGAAGCAGATTGCTAACACTCTTTTCGTGGAAACTGCAATGTGATATTTGGGAGCCCACAGGGGCCCATGGTGAAAAAGGAAATATCCTCACATAATAACTAGAGGGAAGCTTTCTGAGAGATTACTTTCTGAAGTTTGACTTCATCACACAGATTTCCACCCTTCCCTTCTTGGACCAGTTTGCTAACACTGTTGTCGTGGATTCTGCAAAGTGATATTTAGGAGCTCATTGAGGGCTATGGTGAAAAATGAAATATTCTCAGATTAAAACTAGAAAGAAGCCTTCTGAGAAACTGCATTGCCATGTGTGAATGCAACTCACAGAGTTACACGTTTCTCTTCCGTGATCAGTTTGTTCACACAGTTTTCTGGAAATCTGCAATTAGATACTTCATAGCGCAATGAAGCTTACGGTGACAAAGGAAATATCCTCACATGGAAACTAGAAAGAAGCTTTCGCAGAAACTCTTTGGTGATGTGTGAATTCATCTCACAGACTTACACTTATGTTTCGTGTAGCAGTCCATTAACACTGTCTTTGAGGAACCTGAGAAGGGCTTCTTTGGATCACATTGAGGCCTACGCTGATAAAGGAAATTTCCACAGCTTACTATGTGAAAGAAGTTCTCTGAGAAACTTCCTTCTGATCAGTGAGTTCATCTCACAGACTTACAACTTATTATTATGTGAGGATATTTCCTTTTTCACCATTGGCCCGCCTTGGCTCCCAAATGTCACTTTGCAGTTTCCACGAAAAGAGTGTTAGCACACTACTTCCCGAGGTCTATGTTGTAAGTCTGTGAGATGAACTCACTGATCAGAAACAAGTTTCTCAGGAAGCTTCTTTCACGTTTTGAACTGATGAAATTTCCTTTATCTGTGTAGCCTCAATGCAATCCAAAAAGCCCTTCTCGGGTTCCTCAAAAACAGTGTTAATGGACTGCTCCAGGATACATAAGTGTAACTCTGTGAGATGAATTCACACATCACCAAGAAGTTTCTAGGTAAGCTTATTTCTACTTTTCATCTGAGGATATTACCTTTGACACCATAAGCTTCATTGCGCTGTGAAGTATCTAATTGCAGATTTCCAGAAAAGTGTGTTAACAAACTGATCACTGAAGAGAAACGTGTAACTCTGTGAGTTGCATTCACTCATGGCAATGCAGTTTCTAAAAAGGCTTCTTTTCAGTTTTAAAATAGAATATTTCCTTTTTCACCATAGCCCTCAATGAGCTCCCAAAGATCACTTTGCACAATCCACGACAACAGTGTTAGCAAACTCCTCCAAGAAGGGAAGGGTGGAACTCTGTGTGATGAAGTCACATATCCAAAAGCAATCTCTCAAAAAGCTTGTCTCTAGTTATTATGTGAGGATATTTCCTTTTTCACCCTGGGCCTCTATGGGCTCCCAAATATCACTTTGCAGAATCCACGACAACAGTGTTAGCAAACTTTACCAAGAAGGGAAGGGTGGAACTGTGTGTGATGAAGTCACATATCGGAAAGCAATCTCTCAGAATGCTTCTCTCTGGTTTTTATGTGAGGATACTTCCTTTCTCACCATGGGCCCCTATGGGCTCCCAAATATCACTTTGCAGAATCCACTACAACAGTGTTAGCAAACTGTTCCAAGAAGGGAAGAGGGGAACCCTGTGTGCTGAAGTCACATATCAGAAAGCAATATCTCAGAAAGCTTCTCTTTACTTATTATGTGAGGATATTTTCTATTTCACCATGGGCCCCTATGGGTTTCCAAATACCACTTTGCAGTTTCCACGAAAAGAGTGTTAGCAAACTGCTTACTGAGGTCTACGTTGTAAGTGTGTGCGATGAACTCACTCATCAGAAAGAAGTTTCTCAGAAAGCTTCTTTCACGTTTTGAGCTGTGGAAATTTCCTTTATCAGCGTAGGCCTCAATGCGATCCAAAGAAGCACTTCTCATGTTCCTCAAAGACAGTGTTAATGGACTGCTCCATGAAACATAAGTGTAACTCTGGGAGATGAATTCACAAATCAACAAGAAGTTTCTAAGAAAGCTTCTTTCTAGTTTTCATCTGAGGATATTTCCTTTGTCACCGTAAGCTTCATTGTGCTATGAAGTTTCTATTTGCAGATTTACAGAAAGCTGTGTTAACAAACTGATCACTGAAGAGAAATGTGTAAGTCTGTGAGTTGCATTCACACATGGCAATGCAGTTTCTCAGAAGGCTTCTTTCCATTTTTAATCTGAGGATATTTCCTTTCTCACCATAGCACTCAATGTATTTCCTTTCTCACCATAGCCCTCAATGAGCTTCCAAATATCACTTTGCAGAATCCACGACGACACTATTAACAAACTGTTCCAGGAAGGGAAGGGTGGAACTCTGTGTGTTGAAGTCACACATCAGAAAGCAGTCTCTCAGAAAGCTTCTCTCTAGTCCTTATGTGAGGACACTTCTTTTCTCACCAAGGGCCCCTATGGGCTCAAAATATCACTTTGCAGAAACCACTTCAACAGTGTTAGCAAACTGTTCCAATCCGGGAAGTGTGGAATTCTGTGAGATGAAGTCACACATCGTAAGCAATCTCTCAGAAAGCTTCTCTATAGTTATTTTGTGAGGATATATCCTTTTTCACCATGGGCCCCTATGGGTTCCCAAATATCATTTTGCAGTTTCCATGAAAAGAGTGTTAGCAAACTGCTTCCTTAGGTCTAAGTTGAAAGTGTGTGAGATGAACTCACTGATCAGAAAGAAGTTTCTCAGAAAGATTCTTTCACGTTTTGAACTGATGAAAATTCCCTTTTCAACGTAGGCCTCAATGCGATCCAAAGATGCCCTTCTCACGTTCCTCAAAGACAGTGTTAATGGACTGATCCACGAAACATAAGTGTAACTTTGTGAGATGAATTCACACATCACGAAGAAGTTTCTAAGAAAGCTTCTTTCTAGTTTTCATCTCAGGATATTTCCTTTGTCGCCGTAAGCTTCATTGCGCTATGAAGTATCTAATTGCAGATTTTGAGAAAACTGGGTAAACAAACTGATCACTGAAGAGAAACGTGTAACTCAGTGAGTTGCATTCACAGATGGCAATGCAGTTTCTCAGAAGGCTTCTTTGCAGTTTTAATCTGAGGATATTTCCTTTTTCACCATAGCCCTCAATGAGCTCCCAAATATCACTTTGCAGAATCCACAACAACAGTGTTATCAAACTGTTCCAAGAAGGGAAGGGTGGAACTCTGTGTGATGAAACCACACATCGGAAAGCAATCTATCAGAAAGCTTCTCTCTAGTTTTCATGTGAGGATACTTCCTTTTGCACCGTGGGCCCCTATGGGCTCCTAAATATCACTTTGCAGAATCCACGACAACAGTGTTATCAAACTGTTCCAAGAAGGGAAGGGTGGAACTCTGTGTGATGAAACCACACATCGGAAAGCAATCTATCAGAAAGCTTCTCTCTAGTTTTTATGTGAGGATACTTCCTTTTTCACCATGGGCCCCTATGGGCTCCTAAATATCACTTTGCAGAATCCACGACAACAGTGTTAGGAAACTGTTCCAAGAAGGGAAGGGTGGAACTCTGTGTGATGAAGTCTCATATCAGAAGGCAATCTATCAGAAAGCTTCTCTCTAATTTTTATGTGAGGATACTTCCTTTTACACCCTGGGTCCGTATGGGCTCCCAAATATCACTTTGCAGAATGCACGCCAACAGTGTTAGCAATCTGTTCCAAGAAGGGAAGGGTGGAACTCTGTGTGATGAAGTCTCATATCAGAAAGCAATCTCTCAGAAAGCTTCTCTCTAGTTCTCATGTTAGGATAGTTCTTTTTTCACCATGGGCCCCTATGCACTCCCAAATATCACTTTGCAGAATGCACGCCAACAGTGTTAGCAAACAGCTCCAAGAAGGGAAGTGTGGAACTCAGTGTGTCGAAGTCACACATCAGAAAGCAATCTCTCAGAATGCTTTTCTCTAGTTTTATGTGAGGATATTTCCTTTTTCACCATGGGCCCCCATGGGCTCCCAAATATCACTTTGCAGTTTCCATGAAAACAGTGTTAGCAAACTGCTTCCTGAGGTCTACGTTGTAAGTCTGTGAGATGAACTCACTGATCAGAAAGAAGTTTCTCAGAAAGTTTCTTTCACGTTTTGATCTGATGAAATTTCCTTTATCAGCATCGGCCTCCATGCGATCAAAAGAAGCCCTTCTCAGGTGCCTCCAAGAAAGTGTTAATGGACTGCTCCATGAAACATACGTGTAACTCTGTGAGATGAATTCACACATCACCAAGAAGTTTCTAAGAATTCCTCTTTCTAGATTTCATCTGAGGATATATCCTTTGTCACCGGAAGCTTCACTGCGCTATGAAGTATCTAATTGCAGGTTTCCAGAAAATTGTGTTAACAGACTGATCACTGAAGAGAAACGTGTAACTCTGTAAGTTGAATTCACGCATGGCAATGCAGTTTCTCAGAAGGCTTCTTCCACTTTTAATCTGAGGATATTTCATTTTTCACCATAGCCCTCAATGAGCTCCGAAATATCACTTTGCAGAATCCACGACAACAGTGTTAGCAAACTGTTCCAAGAAGGGAAGAGTGGAACTCTGTGTGATGAGGTCACATATCAGAAAGCAATCTCTCAGAAAGCTTTTCTCTAATTCCAATGTGAGGATACTTCTTTTTTCACCATGGGCCCCTACGGGCTCCCAAATACCACTTTGCAGAATCCATGAAAACAGTGTTAGCAAACTGTTCCAAGAATTGAAGGGTGGAACTCTGTGATGAAGTCACACATCAGAAACAATCTCTCTGAAAGCTTCTCTCTAGTTATTTTGGGAGGATATTTCGTTTTTCATCATAGCCCTCAAAGAGCTCCCAAATATCACTTTGCAGAATCCACGACAACAGTGTTAGCAAACTGTTCGAAGAAGGGAAGGGTGGAACGCTGTGTGATGAAGTCACACATCAGAAAGCAATCTCTCAGAAAGCTTCTCTCTAGTTATTATTTGAGGTTATTTCCCTTTTCATCATGGGCCACTACGGGCTCCAAATATCACTTTGCGGTTCGCATGAAAAGAGTGTTAGGAAACTGCTTCCTGAGGTCTAAGTTGTAAGTCTGTGAGATGAACTCACTGATCAGTAAGAAGTTTCTCAAAAATTTTCACGTTTTGAACTGATGAAACATCCTTTATCAGCGAAGACCTCAATGCGATGCAAAGAAGCCCTTCTACGGTTCCTCAAAGACAGTGTTAATGGACTGCTCCATGAAACATAAGTGTAACTCTGTGAGATGAATTCACACATCACCAAGAAGTTTCTAGAAATCTTCTTTCTAGTTTTCATCTAAGGATATGTCCTTTGTCACGGTAAGCTACATTGCGCTATGAAGTATCTAATTGCAGATTTCCGGAAAACTGTGTTAACAAACTGATCACTGAATAGAAATGTGTAACTCTGTGAGTTGCATTCACACATGGCAATGCAGTTTCTCAGAAGGGTTCTTTCCAGTTTTAATCTGAGGATATTTCCCTTTTCACCATAGCCCTCAATGAGCTCCCAAATATCACTTCACAGAATCCACGACAACAGTGTTAGCAAACTCTTCCAACAATGGAAGCTTGGAACTCTGTGTGATGAAGGCACATATGGGAAAGCAATCTCTCAGAAAGCTTCTCTCTAGTTCTTATGTGAGGTTACTAGTTTTTTCAACATGGGCCCCTATGGGCTCCCAAATATCACTTTGCAGAATCCACACCAACAATGTTGGCAAACTGTTCCAAGAAGGGAAGGGTGGAACTCTGTGTGATGAAGTCACACATCAGAAAGCAATCTCTCCGAAAGCTTCTCTCTTGTTATTATGTTATTATATTTCCTTTTTCACCATGGGCCCCTATGGGATCCCAAAAATCACTTTGCAGTATCCAGGACAGCAGTGTTAGGAAACTGTTCCAAGACGGGAAGGGTGGAACTGCGTGTCATGAAGTCACACATAAGTAAGCAATCTGTCTGAAAGCTTCTGTCTAGTTATTATGTGAGGATATTTCCTTTTTCACCATGGGCCCCTATAGGCTCCCAAATAACAGTTTGCAGTTTCCACGAAAAGAGTGTTAGAAACCTGCTTAATTAGTTCTAACTTGTAAGTCTGTGAGATGAACTCACTGATCAGAAAGAAGTTTCTCAGAAAGTTCTTTCACGTTTTGAACAGATGAAATTACCTTTATCAGCGTAGCCCTCAATGCGATCCAAAGAAGCCCTTCCAGGTTCCTCAAACAGAGTGTTAATGGACTGCTCCAAGAAACATAAGTGTAACCCTATGAGATGAATTCACACATCACCAAGAAGATCCTAAGAAAGCTTCTTTCTAGTTTTCATCTGAGGATATATCCTTTCTCACCGTAATCTTCATTGCGCTACGAAGTGTCTAACTGCAGGTTTCCAGAAACTGTGTTAACAAACTGATCTGTGAAGAGAAACGTGTAACTCTGTGAGTTGCATTCAGACATGGCAATGCAGTTTCTCAGAAGGCTTCTTTCCTGTTTTAATGTGAGGATATTTCCTTTTAACCATAGCCCTCAATGAGTTCCCAAATATCACTTTGCAGAATGCACGACAACAGTGTTAGCAAAGTGTTCCAAGAAGGGAAGGGTGGAACTCTGTGTGATGAAGTCACATATCGGAAAGCAATCTCTCAGAAAGCTTCTCTCTCGTTATTATGTTAGGAGAATTCCTTTTTCACCATGGGTCCCTATGGGCTCCCAAATATCACTTTGCAGAATCCACGACAACAGTGTTAGCAAACTGCTCCAAGAAGGGAAGGGTGGAACTCTGTGTGATGAAGTCACTCATCAGAAAGCAGTCTCTCAGAAAGCTTCGCTATAGTTATTATGTGAGGATATTTCCTTTTTCACCATGGGCCCCTATGGGCTCCAAAATATCAGTTTGCACTTTCCACGAAAAGAGTGTTAGCAAACTGCTTCCTGAGGTCTAAATTGTAAGTCTGTGAGATGAACTCACTGATGAGAAAGAAGTTTCTCAGAAAGCTTCTTTCATGTTTTGAACTGATGAAATTTCCTTTATGAGCGTATGCCTCAAAGCGATCCAAAGAAGCCCTTCTCAGGTTCCTAAAAGACAGTGATAATGGACTGCTCCAATAAACATAAGTGTAACTCTGTGAGATGAATTCACACACCACCAAGAAGTTTCTCAGAAAGCTTCTTTCTATTTTACATATGAGGATATTTCCTTTCTCACGGTCGACTTCATTGCGCTATGAAGTATCTAATTGCGGATTTCCAGAAAACTGTGTTAACAAACTGATCACTGAAGAGAAATTTGTAAGTCTGTGAGTTGAATTCACATATGGCAATGCATCTTCTCAGAAGGCTTCTTTCCATTTTTAATCTGAGGATATTTCCTTTTTCACCATAGCCCTCAATGAGCTCCCAAATATCACTTTGCAGAATCCACGACAACAGTGTTAGCAAAGTGTTCCAAGAAGGGAAGGGGGGAACTCTGTGTGATGAAGTCACACATCAGAAAGCAATCTCTCAGAAAGATTCTCTCCAGTTATTATGTGAGGATATTTCCTTTTTCACCATGGGCCCCTATGGGCTCAAAAATATCACTTTGCACTTTCCACGAAAAGAGTGTTAGCAAACCGCTTCCTGAGGTCTAAATTGTAAGTCTGTGAGGTGAACTCACTGATCAGAAAGAAGTTTCTCAGAAAGCTTCATTCACGTTTTGAACTGATGAAATTTCCTTTATCAGCATAGGCTTCAATGCAATCCAAAGAAGCCCTTCTCAGTTTTCTCAAAGACAATGTCAATGGACTGCTCTATGAAACATAAGTGTAACTGTGTTAGATGAATTCACGCATCACCAAGAAGTTTCTACGGAAGCTTCTTTCTAGTTTTCATCTGAGGATATTTCCTTTGTCACCGTAAGCTTCATTGCGCTTTGAAGTATCTAATTGCAGGTTTGCAGAAAACTGTGTTAACAACCTGATCACTGAAGAGAAACGTGTAACTCAGTGAGTTGTACAGAAACCTTTCAATGTAGTTTCATAGAAGGCTACTTTCCGGTTTTTATCTGAGGATATTACCTTTTTCACCAGGCCCTCAATGAGCTCCCAAATATCACTTTGCAGAACCCACGACAACAGTGTTAGCAAACTATTCCAAGAAGGGAACGGTGGAACTCTGTGTGATGAAGTCACAAGTCAGAAAGCAATCTCTCAGAAAGATTCTCTCTAGTTATTATGTGAGGATATGACCTTTTTCACCATGGGCCCCTATGGGCTCCCAAATATCACTTTGCAGTTTCCACGAAATGAGTGTTAGCAAACTGCTTCCTGAGGTCTACGTTGTAAGTCAGTGAGATGAACTCACTGATCAGAAAGCAGTTTCTCAGAAAGCTTCTTTCACGTTTCGTACTGATGAAATTTCCTTTATCAGCGTAGGGCTCACTGCGATCCAAAGAAACCCTTCTCAGGTTCCTCAAAGACAGTGTTAATGGACTGCTCCATGAAAAATAAGTGTAACTCTGTGAGATGAATTCACACATCACCACGAAGTTTCTCAGAAAGCTCCTTTCCAGTTTTCGTCTGAGGATATTTCCTTTGTTGCCGTAAGCTTCATGGAGCTATGAAGTATCAACGTGCAGATTTCCAGAAAACTGTGTTAACAAACTGATCACTGAAGAGAAACGTGTAACTGTGAGTTGCATTCACACATGGCAATCCAGATTCTCAAAAGGCTTCTTTCCAGTTTTAATCTGAGGATATTTCCTTTTTCACCATAGCCCTAAATGAGCTCCCAAATATCACTTTCCAGAATCCACGACAACAGTGTTAGCAAACTGTTCCAAGAAGGGAAGCGTGCAACTCTGTGTGATGTTGTCACATATCGGAAAGCAATCCCTCAGAAATATTCTCTCTAGTTTTTATGTGAGGATACTTCCTTTTTCACATTGGACCCCAAAGAGCTCTCAAATATCACTTTACAGAATCCACGACAACAGTGTAAGCAAGCTGTACCAAGAAGGGAAGGGTGGCACTCTGTGTGATGAAGTCACACTTCAGAAAGCAATCTCTCAGAAAGCTTCTCTCTAGTTATTATGTGAGGATATTTCCTTTTTCACCTTGGGCCCCTATGGGCTCCCAAATATCACTTTGCAGTTTCCACGAAAAGAATGTTAGCAAACTGCTTACTGAGGTCTAAGTTGTAAGTCTGTGAGATGAACTCCCGGATCAGAAAGAACTTTCTCAGAAAGCTTCTTTCACCTTTTGAACTGATGAAATTTCCTTTATCAGCGTCGGCCACAATGAGATCCAAAGAGCCCTTCTCAGGTTCCTCAAAGACAGTGTTAATGGAATGTTCCACGAAACATGAGTGTAACTCTGTGAGATGAATTCACACATCACCAAGAAGTTTCTATGAAAGCTTCTTTCTAATTTTCATCTGAGGTTAGTTCCTTTGTCACCGTCATCTTCATTGCGCTATTAAGTATCTAATTGCAGATTTCCAGAAAACTGGGTTAACAACCTTATCACTGAAGACAAATGTGTAACTCTGTGAGTTACACTCACACATGGCAATGCAGTTTCTCAGAAGGCTTCTTTCCAGTTTTAATCTGAGGATATTTCCTTTTTCACCACAGCCCTCAATGAGCTCCCAAATATCCCTTTGCAGAGTCCACGACAACAGTGATAGCAAAGTGTTCCAAGAAGGGAAGGGAGGAATTCTATGTGATGAACTCACATATCAGAAAGCAATCTCTAAGAAAGCTTCTCTCTAGTTATTATGTGAGGATACTTCTTTTCTCACCATGGGCCCCTATGGGCTCCCAAATATCACTTCGCAGTATCCACGACAACAGTGTTAGCAAACTGTTCCAAGAAGGGAAGGGTGGAACTGTGTGTGATGAAGTCACACATCAGAAAGCAATCTCTCAGAAAGCTTCTCTCAAGTTATTATATGAGGTTATTTGGTTTTCACAATGGGCCCCTATGGTCTCCCAATTATCACTTTGCAGTTTCCACGAAAAGAGTGCTAGCAAACTGCTTCCTGAGGTCTAAATTGCAAGTCTGTGAGATGAATTCACACATCACCAAGAAGATTCTCAGAAAGTTTCTTTCAGGTTTTCATCTGAGGATATTTCCTTTGTCACCATAAGCTTCATTGCACTATGAAGTATCTAATTGCAGATTTCCGAAAAACTGTGTTATAAAACTGATCACTGAAGAGAAACTTGTAACTCGGTGAGTTACATTAACACATGGCAATGCAGTTTCTCAGAAGGCTTCTTTTCAGTTTTAATCTGAGGGTATTTCCTTTTTCACCATAGCCTTCAATGACCTCCCAAATATCACATTTCAGAATCAACGACAACAGTGTTAGTAAACTGTTCCAAGAAGGGAAGGGTGGAACTCTCTGTGATGAAGCCATACATCAGAAAGCAATCTCTCTGAAAACTTCTCTCTAATTTTTATGTGAGGATACTTCCTTTTTCACCATGGGCCCCTATGGGCTCCCAAATATCAATTTGCAGAATCCCCGAAAATAGTGTTAGCAAACTGCTTCCTGAGGTGTAAGTTGTTGGTCTGTGAGATAAACTCACTTATCAGACAGAAGATTTTCAGAAAGCTTCTTTCGCGTTTTGAACCAGTGAAATTTCCTTTATCAGCGTAGGCCTCAATGCGAGCCAAAGAAGCCCTTCTCAGGTTCCTCAAAGACAGTGTTAATGGACTGCTCCAGGAAACATAAGTGTAACACCGTGAGATGAATTCACACATCACCAAGAAATTCTAAGAAAGCTTCTTTCTAGTTTTCAGCTGAGGATATTTTCTTTGTCACCGTAAGCTTCATTGCTCTATGAAGTATCTAATTGCAGATTTGCAGAAAAATGTGTTAACAAAATGATCACTGAAGAGAAACGAGTAACTCTGTGAGTTGCATTCACACATGGCAATATAGCTTCTCAGAAGGCTTCTTTCCAGTTATTATGTGAGGAAATTTCCTTTTTCACCATAGCCCTCAATGAGCTCCCAAATATCACTTTGCAGGATCCACGAAAACAGTGTTACCAAACTGTTCCAAGAAGGGAATGGTGGAACTCTGTGTTGAAGTTACATATCCGAAAGCAATCTCTCAGAAAGCTTCTCTGTAGGTTTTATGTGAGGATACTTTCTTTTTCACCATGGGCCCCTATGTTCTCCCAAATATCACTTTGCAGAATCCACGACAACAGTGTTACCAAACTGTTCCAAGAAGGGAAGGGTGGAAGTCTATTTGATGAAGTTACACGTCAGAAAGCAATCTCTCAGAAAGCTTCTCTCTAGTTATTATGTCAGGATACTTCCTTTTTCACCATGGGCCCTTATGGGCTCCCAAATATCTCTTTGCAGAATCCACGACGTCAGTGTTAGCAAACTGTTCCAAGAAGGGAAGGTTGGAACTCTGTGTGATGAAGTCACATATCCGAAAGCAAATTCTAAGAAAGCTAATCTCTAGTTTTTACCTGAGGATACTTCATTGTTCACCATGGGCCCCTCTGGGCTCCCAAATATCACTTTGCACAATCCAGGATATCAGTGTTAGCAAACGGTTCCAAGAGGGAAGGATGGAACTTTGTGTGATGAAGTCACATATCGGAAAGCAATCTCTCAGAAAACTTCTCTGTAGTTATTATGTGAATACACTTCCTTTTAACTATGGGGACCTATGTGCTCCCAAATATCTCTTTGTAGAATCCGCGACAACAGTGTTAGTAATCTGCTCCAAGAAGGGAAGGGTGGAATTCTGTGTGATGAAGTCACACATCAGAAATCAATTTCTCAGAAAGCTTCTGTCGAGTTATTATGTGAGGATATTTCCTTATTCACCATGGGCCCCTATGGGCTCCCAAATATCACATTGCAGTTTCTACAACAAGAGTGTTAGCAAACTGATTCATGACGTCTAAGTTGTGAGTCTGTGAGATGAACTCGCTGATCAGAAAGAAGTTACCTAGAAAGCTTTTTTCACGTTTTGAACTGATGAAATTTCCTTTATCAGTGTACGCTTCAATGCAATCCAAAGAAGCCCTTCTCAGGTTCCTCAAAGACAGTGTTAATGGACTGCTCCACGAAACATAATGTGTAACTCTGTGAGATGCATTCACACATCTTCTAGAAGTTTCTAAGAACGTTTCTTTCTAGTTTTCTTTTGAGGATGTTTCCTATGTCACCGTAAGCTTCATTGCGCTATGAAATGTCTAATTGCAGATTTCCAGAAAACTGTGTTATCAAACTGATCACTGAAGAGAAACGTGTAACTCTGTAAGTTGCATTCACACCGGGCAATGCAGTTTCTCAGAAGGCTTCTTTCCAGTTTCAATCTCAGGTTATATCCTTTTTCACCATAGGCCTCAATGAGCTCCCAAATATCACTTTGCAGAATCCACGACAACAGTGTTAGAAAACTGTTCCAAGAAGTGAAGGGTGGAACTCTGTGTGATGAAATCACACATCAGAAAGTAATCTCTCAGAAAGCTTCTCTCTAATATTTATGTGAGGATACTTCCTTTTACACCCTGGGCAAATATGGGCTCCCAAATATCACTTCACAGAATGCATACCAACAGTGTTAGCAAACTGTTCCAACAAGGGAAGGGTGGAACTCTGTGTGATGTAGTCTCATATCGGAAAGCAATCTCTCAGAAAGCTTCTCTCTAGTTCTCATGTGAGAATACTTCTTTTTTCACCATGGGCCCTTATGGGCTCTCAAATATCACTTTGCAGAATGCACGCCATCAGTTTTAGCAAACTCTTCCAAGAAGGGAAGTGTGGAACACTGTGTGTCGAAGTCACACATCAGAAAGCAATCTCTCAGAATGCTTCTCTCTAGTTATTATGTGAGGATATTTCATTTTTCACCATGGGCCCCTATGGGCTCCCAAATATCACTTTGCATTTTCCAGGAAAACAGTGTTAGCAAACTGCTTCCAGAGGTCTAATTTGTAAGTCTGTGAGATGAACTCACTGATCAGAAAGAAGTTTCTCAGAAAGCTTCTTTCACGTTTTTTTGTGATGAAATTTCCTTTATCAGCGTAGGCCTCAATGCGATCAAAAGTAGGCCTTCTCAGGTGCCTCCCAGACAGTGTTAATGGACTGCTCCACGAAAAAAAAGTGTAACTCTGTGAGATGAATTCACACATCACCAAGAAGTTTCTAAGAATGCCTCTTTCTAATTTTCATCTGAGGATATTTCCTTTCTCACCGTAAGCTTCATCGCACTATGAAGTATCTAATTGCAGATTTCCAGAAAACTGTGTAAACAAACTGATCACTGAAGAGAAACGTGTAACTCTGTGAGTTGCATTCACACATGGCAATGTAGCTTCTCAGAAGGCTTCTTTCCAGTTTTTATCTGAGGATATTTACTTCTTAACCATAGCCGTCAATGAGCTCCCTAATATCACTACCAGAATCCACGAAAACAGTGTTACCAAACTGTTCCAAGAAGGGAATGGTGGAACTCTGTGTTGAAGTTACATATCCGAAAGCAATCTCTCAGAAAGCTTCTCTTTAGGTTTTATGTGAGGATACTTCCTTTTTCACCATGGGCCCCTATGTTCTCTCAAATATCACTTTGCAGAATCCACGACAACAATGTTAGCAAACTGTTCCAAGAAGGGAAGGGTGGAACTCTGTGTGATGAAGTCACACATCAGAAAGCAATCTCTCAGAAAGCTTCTCACTAGTTATTATGTGAGGATATTTCCTTTTTCACCATGGGTCCCTAAGGGCTCCCAAATATAACTTTGCAGTTTCCACGAAAAGAGTGTTAGAAAACTGCTTCCTGAGGTCTAAGTGGTAAGTCTGTTGGATGAACTCACTGATCAGAAAGAAGATTCTCAGAAAGCTTCTTCACGTTTTGAACTGATGAAATTTCCTTTATCAGCGTAGGTCTCAATGCGATCCAAAGAAGCCCTTCTCAGGTTCTTCAAAGATAGTGTTAATGGACTGCTCCATGAAACATAACTGTAACTCTATGAGATGAATTCACACATCACCAAGAAGTTTCCAAGAAAGCTTCTTTCTAGTTTTCATCTGACAATATTTCCTTTGTCACCGCAAGCTTCATTGCGATACAAAGTATCTAATTGCAGATTTCCAGAAACTGTGTTAACAAACTGATCATTGAAGACAAACGTGTAACTCTGTGAGTTGCATTCACACATGGCAATGCAGTTTCTCGGAAGGCTTCTTTCCACTTTTACTCTGAGGATATTTCCTTTTTCACCGTAGCCCTCAATGAGCTCCCAAATATCACTTTGCAAAATCCATGACAACAGTGTTAGCAAACTCTTCCAAGAAGGGAAGGGTGTAACTCTGTGATGAAGTCACACATCAGAAACAATCTCTCAGAAAGCTTCTCTCTAGTTATTATGGGAGGATACTTCCTTTTTCTCCATGGGCCCCTATGGGCTCCCAAATATCACTTTGCAGAATCCACGACATCAGTGTTAGCAAACTGTTCCAACAAGGGAAGTGTGGAACTGTTTGTGATGAAGTCACACATCAGAAAGCAATCTCTCAGAAAGCTTCTCTCTAGTTCTTATGTGAGGATACTTCTTTATTCAACATGGGCCCCTATGGGCTCCCAAATATCACAGTGCAGAATCCACAACAACAGTGTTACCAAACTGTTCCAAGAAGGGATGGGTGGAAGTCTGTGTGATGAAGTCACACATCAGAAAGCAATCACTCAGAAAGCTTCTCATTACTTATTATGTGAGGATATTTCCTTTTTCACCATGGGGAAACCTATAGGTTCCCAAATATCACTTTGCACTTTACACGAAAAGATTGTTAGCAAACTGCTTCCTGAGGCCTAAGTTGTAAGTCTGTGAGATGAACTCACTGATCAGAAAGAAGTTTCTCAGAAAACTTCTTTCACGTTTTGAACTGATGAAATTTCCTTTATCAGCCTAGGCCTCAATGCGATCCAAGTGAGGCCATCTCAGGTCCTCAAAGACAGTGTTAATGGACTGCTCCATGAAACATAAGTGTAACTCTGTGAGGTGAATTCACACATCACCAAGAAGTTTTTAAGAAAGCTTCTTTCTGGTTTTCATCTGAGGATATTTCCTTTGTCACCATAAGCTTCTTTGTGCTATGAAATATCTAATTGCAGATTTCCAGAAAATGTGTTAACAAACTGATCAGTGAAGAGAAACTTGTAACTCTGTGAGTTTCATTCACACATGGCAATGCAGGTTCCCAGAAGGCTTCTTTCCACTTTTAATCTGAGGATATTTCCTTTTTCACCACAGCCCTCAATGAGCTCCCAAATATCACTTTGCAGAATCCACGACAACAGCGTTAGCAAACTGTTCCAAGAAGGGAAGGGTGGAACTCTGTGTGATGAAGTCACACATCAGAAAGCAATCTCTCAGAAAGCTTCTCTCTAGTTATTATGTGAGGATATTTCCTCTTTCACCATTGGCCCCTATGGGCTCCCCAATATCACTAAGCAGTTTCCACGAAAAAAATGTTAGCAAACTGCTTCCTGAGGTCTAAGTTGTAAGTCTTTGAGAAGAACTCACTGATCAGAAAGAAGTTTCTCAGAAAGCTTCTTTCACGTTTTGAACGGATGAAATTTCCTTTATCAGCGTAGGCCTCAATGCGATCCAAAGAAGCCCTTCTCAGGTTCCTCAAAGACAGTGTTAACGGACTGCTCCATGAAACATAAGTGTAACTCTGTGAGATGAATTCACACATCACCAAGAAGTTCCTAAGAAAAATTCTTTCTAGTTTTCATCTGAGGAAATTTCCTTTGTCATTGTAAGCTTTATTGCGCTATGAAGTATCTAATTGCAGATTTCCAGATCAGTGTGTTAACAAACTGATCACTGAAGAGAAACGTGTAACTCTGTGAGTTCCATTCACTCATGGCAATGCAGTTTCACAGAAGGTTTCTTTCCATTTTTAAGCTGAGGGTATTTCCTTTTTCACCATAGCCTTCAATGACCTCCCAAATATCATTTTGCAGAATCCACGACAACAGTGCTAGCAAAATGTTCCAAGAAGGGAAAGGTGGAACTCTGTGTGATGAAATCACAAATCAGAAAGCAATCTCTCAGAAAGCTTCTCTCTAGTTATTATGTGAGGATACTTCCTTTTTCACCATGGGCCCCTATGGGCTCCCAAATATCACTTTGCAGTTTCCACGAAAAGAGTGTTAGCAAACTACATCCTGAGTTCTAAGGTTTAAGTCTGTGAGTTGAACTCACTGATCAGAGAGAAGTTTCTCCGAAAGCTTCTTTCACGTTTTTAAGTGATGAAATTTCCTTTATCAGCGTCGGCCTCAATGCGATCCAAAGAACCCCTTCTCAGTTCCCTCAAAGACAGTGTTAATGGACTGCTCCACGAAACATAAGTGTAATTCTGTGAGATGAATTCGCACATTACCAAGAAGTTTCTAAGAAAGTTTCTTTCTAATTTTCACCTTAGAACATTTCCATTTTCACCGTAAGCTTCATTGCGCTATGAAGTATTTAATTGCAGATTTCCAGAACACTGTGTTAATAAACTGATTACTGAAGAGAAACGTGTAACTCTGTGAGTTGCATTCACACATGGCAATGCAGTTTCTCAGAACGCTTTTACCGGTTTTAATCTGAGGATATTTCCTTTTTCACCAGAGCCCTCAATTATCTCCCAATTATAAATTTGCAGAATCCACGACAACAGTGTGATCAAACTGTTCCAAGAAGGGAAGGGCGGAACTCTGTGTGATGAAGTCATACATCAGAAAGCAATCTCTCAGAGAGCTTCTCTCTACTTATTATGTGAGGATATTTCATTTTTCACCATGGGCCCCTATGGTCTCCCAAATATCACCTTGCAGTTTACACGAAAAGAGCGTTAGCAAACTGCTTCCTGAGGTCTAAGTTGTAAGTCTGTGAGATGAACTCACTGATCAGAAAGAAGTTTCTCAGATAGCTTCCTTCACATTTTGAACTGAGGAAATTTCCTTTATCAGCGAAGGCCTCAATGCGATCCAAAGAATCTCTTCTCAGGTTCCTCAAAGACAGCGTTAATGGACTGCTCCACGAAACATAAGTGTAACTCTGTGAGATGAATTCACACTTCACCAGGAAGTTTCCCAGAAAGCCTCTTTCTAGTTTTCATCTGAGGATATGTCGTTTGTCACCGTAAGCTGCATTGCGCTATAAAGTGTCTCATTGCAGATTTTCAGAAAAGTGTGTTAACAAACTGATCACTGTAGAGAAACGTGTAACTCTGTGAGTTGCATTCACACATGGCAATGCAGTTTCTCAGAAGGCTTCTTTCCAGTTTTAATCTGAGGTTATTTCCTTTTTCACCGTAGCCCTCAATGAGCTCCCAAATATCACTTTGCAGAATCCATGACAACAGGGTTAGCAAAATGTTCCAAGAAGGGAAAGGAGGATCTCTGTGTGATGAAGTCACATACCAGACAGCAACCTCTCAGAAAGCTTCTCTCTAGTTGTTATGTGAGGATACTTCCTTTTTCACCATGGGCCACTATGGGCTCCCAAATATCACTTTGCAGAATCAACGACTAGAGTGTTAGCAAACTGTTGCAAGAAGGGAAGGGTGGAACCCGGTGTGATGAAGTCACGCATCAGAAAGCAATCTTTCAGAAAGCTTTTCTCTAGTTATTATGTGAGGATATTTCCTTTTTCACCATGGACCCCTATGGGCTCTCAAATATCAATTTGCTCTTTCCACGAAAAGAGTGTTATCAAACTGCTTCCTGAGGTCTAAGTAGTAAGTCTGTGAGATGAACTCACTGATCAGAAAGAAGTTTCTCAGAAAGCTTCTTTTACGTTTAGAACTGATGCAATTTCCTTTTTCAGCTAGGCCCCAATGCGATCCAAAGAAGCCCTTCTCAGGTTCCTCAAAGACAGTGTTAATGGACTGCTCCACGAAACATAAGTGTAACTCTGTGAGATGAATTTACACATCACCAAGAAGTTTCTAAGAAAGCTTCTTTCCAGTTTTCATGTGAGGATATTTCCTTTGTCACCGTAAGCTTCATTACGCTATGAAGTATCTAAATGCAGATTTCCACAAAACTGTGTTAATAAACTGATCACTGAAGAGAAATGTGTAATTATGTGAGTTGCATTCACACTTGGCAATGCAGTTTCTCAGAAGGCTTCTTTCCATTTTGAACCTGAGGATATTTCCTTTTTCACAGAAGCCCTCAATGAGCTCCCAAATATCACTTTACAGAATCCACGACAGCAGTGTTAGCAAACTGTTCCAAGAAGGGAAGGGTGGAACGCTGTGTGATGAAGTCACATATCCGAAAGAAATCTCTCAGAAAGCTTCTCTCTAGTTTTTATGTGAGGATAATTCCTTTTTCACCATGGGCCCCTATGGGCTCCCAAATATCACTTTGCAGAATCCACGACAACAGTGTTAGAAAACTGTTCCAAGAAGGGAAGGGTGGAACTCTGTGTGATTAAATCACACGTCAGAAAGCAATCTCTCAGAATGATTCTCTCTAGTTTTTATGTGAGGATAATTCCTATTCCACCATGGGCCCCTATGGGCTCCCAAAAATCACTTTGCAGTTTTCACGAAAAGAGTGTTAGCCAACTGCTTCCTGAGGTCTAAGTTGTAAGTCTGTGAGATGAACTCACTGATCAGAAAGAGGATTCTCAAAAAGCTTCTTTCAAGTTTTGAACTGATGAAATTTCCTTTATCAGCGTAGGCCTCAATGCGATCCAAAGAAGCCCTTCTCAGGTTCCTCAAAACAGTGTGAATGGACTGCTCCACGAAACATAACTGTAACTCTGTGAGATGAATTCACACATCACCAAGAAATTTCTAAGAAAGCTTCTTTCTACTTTTCATCTGAGGATATTTCCTTTGTCACCCTAACCTTCATTGCGCTATGAAGGATCTAATTGAAGATTTCCAGAAAACTGTGTTAACAAACTGATCACTGAAGAGAAACGTGTAACTCTGTGAGTTGCATTCACACATGGCAATGCAGTTTCTCAGAAGGCTTCTTTTCAGTTTTAATCTGAGGATATTTCCTTTTTCACCATAGCCCTCAATGAGCACCCAAATATCACTTTGCAGAATCCACGACAACAGTGTTATCAAACTGTTTCAAGAAGGGATGGGTGGAACTCAGTTTTCTGGAAATCTGCAATTAGACATTTCATAGCACAATGAAGCTTACGGTGAGAAAGGAAATATCCTCAGATGAAAATTAGAAAGAGGCATTCTTAGAAACTTCTTGGTGATGTGTGAATTCATTTCACAGAGTTAAACTTATGTTTCGTGGAGCAGTCCATTAACACTGACTTTGAGGAACCTGAGAAGGGCTTCTTTGGATCGCATTGAGGCCTACGCTCATAAAGGGAATTTAATCATTTCAAAACGTGAAAGAAGCTTTCTGAGAATCTTCTTTCTGATCAGTGACTTCTTCTCACAGACTTACAACTTACACCCCTGGAGGCAGCTTGCTAACACTCTTTTCGTGGAAACTGCAAAGTGATATTTAGTTGCCCTAAGAGGCCTATGGTGAAAAACGAAATATCCTCACATAATAACTAGAGAGAAGCTTTCTGAGAGATTGCTTTCTGATGTGTGACTTCATCACACAGAGTTCCACCCTTCCCTTCTTGGAACCGTTTGCTAACACTGTTGTCGTGGATTCTGCAAAGTCATATTTGGGAGCCTTAGGGGCCCATGGTGAGAAAGGAAGTATCCTCACATAAAAACTAGAGTGAAGCTTTTTGAGAGATTGCTTTCTGATATGTGACTTCATCACACAGAGTTCCATCCTTCCCTTCTTGGAACAGTTTGCTAACACTGTTGTCGTGGATTCTGCATAGTGATATTTCGGAGATCTTTGAGGGATATGGTGAAAATGGAAATATCCTCAGATTAAAACTGGAAAGAAGCCTTCTAGGAAACCGCATTGCCATGTGTGAACGTAACTCACAGATTGACAGGTTTCTCTTCAGTGATCAGTTTGTTAAGACAGTTTTCTGGAAATCTGCAATTAGGTACTTCATAGCGCAACGAAGCTTACGGTGACAAAGGAAATATCCTCAGATGAAAACTAGAAAGAAGTTTTCTGAGAAACTTCTTGGTGATGTGTGAATTCATCTCACAGAGTTCCACTTATGTTTCGTGGAGCAGTCCTTTTACACTGTCTTTGAGGTACCTGAGAAGGGGTTCTTTGATCGCATTGAGGCCTACGCTGATAAAGGAAATTTCATCAGTTCAAAACGTGAATCTTTCTGAGAAACTTATTTCTGATCAGTGAGTTCATCTCACAGACTTACACCTTAGACCTCAGGAAGCAGTTTGCTAACACTCTTTTCGTGGAAACTCCAAAGTGATATTTGGGAGCCCCTAGGGGCCCATGCTGAAAAAGGAAATATACTCACATTATATGTAGAGAGAAGCTTGCTGATAGATTGCTTTCTGATGTGTGACTTCATCACACAGAGTACTACCCTTCCCTTCTTGGAACAGTTTGTTCACACTGTTGTCGTGAATTCTGCAAAATGATATTTGGGAGCCCATAGGGGCCCATGGTGGAAAAGGAAGTATCCTCACGTAATAAATAGAGAGAAGGTTTCTGAGAGATTGCTTTCTGATGTGTGACTTCATCACACAGAGTTCCACCCTTCCCTTCTTGCAACAGTTTGCTAACACTGTTGTCGTGGATTCTGCAAAGTGACATTTGGGAGCTCATTGAGGGTTATGGTGTAAAAGGAAATATCCTCAGATTATAACTGGAAAAAATTCTTCTGAGAAACTGCATTGCCATGTGTGAATGCAACTCACAGAGTTACACGTTTCTTTTCAGTGATCAGTTTGTTAAAACAGTTTTCTGGAAATCTGCAATTAGATACTTCATAGCAAAAGGAAGCTTACGGTGACAAAGGAAATATCCTCAGATGAAAACTAGAAAGAAGCTTTCTTGGAAACTTTTTGGTGATGTGTGAATTCATCTCACCGAGTTACACTTATGTTTCTTGGCGCAGTTCCTTAACACTGTCTTTGAGGAACCTGAGAAGGGCTTCTTTGGATCGCATTGAGGCCTACGCTGATAAAGGAAATTACATCACTTCAAAACGTGAAAGAAGCTTTCTGAGAAGCTGCTTTCTGATCAGTGAGTACATCTCACAGACTTACAACTTAGACCTGAGGAAGCAGTTTGCTAACCCTCTTTTCGTGAAAACTGCAAGGTGATATTTGGGAGCCCTCATGGGCCCATGGTGAAAAAGGAAATATCCGCACATAATAACTAGAGAGAAGCTTTCTGAGAGATTGCTGTCTGATGTGTGACTTCATCACACAGAGTTCCACCCTTCCCTTCTTCAAACAGTTTGCTAACCCTGTTTTCGTGGATTCTGCAAAGTGATATTTGGGAGCCGATAGGGGCCCAGGGTGAAAAAGGAATTATCCTCACAAACAACTAGAGAGAAGCTTTCTGAGAGATTGCTTTTGGATATGTGACTTCATCTCACAGAGTTCCACACATCCCTTCTTGGAACAATTTGATAGCACTCTTGGATTCTGGAAAGTGATATTTGGGAACTCATTGAGGGCGATGGAGAAAAAGGAAATATCCTCAGATTAAAACTGGAAAGAAGCCTTCTGTGAAACTGCATTGCCATGTGTGAATGCAGCTCACAGATTTACACGTTTCTCTTCAGTGATCAGTTTGTTAACACAGTTTCCTGGAAATCTGCAATAAGATACTTCATAGCGCAAGGAAGCTTACGGTGACAAAGGAAATATCCTCAGATGAAAACTAGAAAGAAGCTTTCTTGGAAACTTCTTGGTGATGTGTGAATTCAGCTCACAGAGTTACACTTTTGTGTCGTGGCGCAGTCCATTAACACTGTCTTTGAGGAATCTGAGAAGGGCTTCTTTGGATCGCATTGAGGCCTACGCTGATAAAGGAAATTTCTTCAGTTCAAAATGTGAAAGAAGCTTTCTCGGAAACGTCTTTCTGATCAGTGAGTTCATATCGCAGACTAACAACGTAGACCCCAGGAAGCAGTTTGCTACCACTATTTTCTTGGAAACTACAAAGTGATATTTGGGAGCGCCTCGGGGCCCATGGAGAAAAAGGAAATATCCTCACATCATAACTAGAGAGAAGCCTTCTGAGAGATTGCTTTCCGATACGTGACTTCACCACACAGAGTTCCACCCTTTCCTTCTTGGAACAGTTTGCTAACACTGTTGTCGTGGATTCTGCAAAGTGATATTGGGGAACCCACAGGTGCCCATGGTTAAAACGCAAGTATATCTACATAGAAACTCGAGAGAAGCGTTCTGAGAGATTGCTTTCTGATCCGTGACTTCATCACACAGAGCTCCACCCTTCCCTTCTTGAAACAGTTTGCTAACACTGTTGTCGTGGACTCTGCATAGTGATATTCGGGAGCTCATTGTTGGCTATGGTGAAACAGGAACTATCCCCAGATTGAAACTGGAAAGACGCCTTCTGAGAAACTGCATTTACATGTGTGAATGCAATTCACAGAGTTACATGTTTCTCTTCAGTGATCATTTTGTTAACACAGTTTTCTGGAAATCTGCAATTAGATGCTTCATAGCACAATGAAGCTTATGGTGACAAAGGAAATATCCTCAGTGAAAACTAGAAAGAACCTTTCTTAGAAACTTCTTGGTGATGTGTAAATTCATCTCTCAGAGTTACAGTTATGTTTGTGGAGCAGTCCATTCACACTGTCTTGAGGAACCTGAGAAGGGCTTCTATGGATCACTTTGAGACTTATGCTGATAAAGGAAATTTCAAAAGTTCAAAACGTGAAAGAAGCTTTCTGAGAAACTTCTTTCTGATTAGTGGGTTAATCTCACAGCCTGACAACTTATTCTTCAGGAAGCAGTTTGCTAACACTCTTTTCGTGGAAACTGCAAAGTGATATTTGGGAGCCCATGGGGGCCCATGGCGAAAAAGGAAATATCCTCACTTAATAACTAGAGAGAAGCGTTCTGAGAGATTGCTTTCTCATGTGTGACTTCAAAACACAGAGTTCCACCGTTCCCTTCTTGGAACAGTTTTCTAACACTGTTGTCGTGGATTCTGCAAAGTGATATTTGGGAGCTCTTTGACGGCTATGGTGAAAAAGGAAATATCTGCAGATTAAAACTGGAAAGAAGCCTTCTGAGAAACTGCATTGCCATGTGTGAATGTAACTCACAGAGTTACACGTTTCTCTTCAGTGATCAGTTCATTAACACAGTTTTCTGGAAATCTGCAATTAGATAATTCATAGCGCCATGAAGCTTACGGTGAGAAAGGAAATATCATGAGATGAAAACTAGAAAGAAGCTTTCTTAGAAACTTCTTGGTGATATGTGCGTTCATCTCACATATTACACTTACGTTTCGTGTAGCAGCCCATTAACACTGTCTTTGAGGAAACTGAGAAGGGCTTGTTTGGATCGCATTGAGGCCTAGGCTGATAAAGAAAATTTCATCAGTTCAAAACGTGAAAAAAGCTTTCTGAGAAACTCTTTCTGATCAGTGAGTTCATCTCAAAGACTTACAACTTAGACCTCAGGAAGCAGTTTGCAAGCACTCTTTTCGTGGAAACTGCAAAGTGATATTTGGGAGCCCATAGGGGTCCATGGTGAAAAAGGAAGTATCCTCACATAAAAACTAGAGAGAATCTTTCAGAGATTGTTTCGAATATGTGACTTCATAACACAGATTTCCCCCCTTCCCTTCTTGGAACAGTTTGCTAACACTGTTGTCGTGGATAGTGCAAAGTGATATTTGGCAGCCCTTAGGGGCCCATGGTGAAAAAGGAAGTATACTCACATAAAAACTAGGGAGAAGCTTTCTGAGAGATTGCCTTCTGATATGTGACTTCATCACACAGAGTTCCACCCTTCCCTTCTTGGAAGAGTTTGCTAACACTGTTATCGTGCATTCTCCAAAATGATATTTGGGAGCCCATTGAGGGCTACGATGAAAATGGAAATATCCTCAGATTAAAACTGGAAACAAGCCTTCTGAGAAACTGCATTGCCATATGTGAATGCAACTCACAGATTTACACGTTTCTCTTCAGTGACCAGTTTGTTAACCAGTTTTCTGGAAATCTGCAATTAGATACTTCAACGCGCAATGAAGCTTACGGTGACAAAGGAAATATCCTCAGATTAAAACTAGAAAGAACCATTCTGAGAAACTTCTTGGTGATGTGTGTATTCATCTCCCACAGTTACACTTATGTTTCGTGGAGCAGTACATTAACAGTGTCTTTGAGGAAACTGAGAAGGGCTTCTTTGGATCGCACTGAGGCCTACGCTGATAAAGGAAATTTCATCAGTTCAAAACGTGAAATTAGCTTTCTGAGAAACTTCGTTCCAATCAGTGAGTTCATCTCACAGTCTTACAACTTAGACATCAGGAAGCAGTTTGCTAACACTATTTTCGTGGATACTGCAAAGTGATATTTGGGAGCCCAAAGGGGCCCATGGTGAAAACGGAAATATCCTCACATAATAAGTAGAGAGAAGCTTTCTGAGAGATTGCTTTGTGATATGTGACTTCATCACACAGAGTTCCACCCTTCACTTCTTGGTACAGTTTGCTAACACTGTTGTCGTGGATTCTGCAAAGTGATATTTGGGAGCCCACAGGGGCCCATGGTGAAATAAGAAGTATCCTCACATAAGAAATAGAGAGAAGCGTTCTGAGACATTGCTTTCGGATATGTGACTTCATCACACAGAGTTCCACAGCATCCTTCCAGAAACAGTTTGCTAACACTTTTGTCGTGGATTCTGCAAAGTGATATTTGGGAGCCCATAGGGGCCCATGGTGAAAAAGGAAATATCCTCACATTATAAGTAGAGAGAAGCTTTCTGAAAAATTACTTTCTGATGTGTAACTTCATCACACATATTTCCACTCTTTCCTTCTTGGAACAGTTTGCTAACACTGTTGTCGTGGATTCTGCAAAGTGATGTTTGGGAGCCCATAGGAGCCCATTTTGAAAAAGCAAGTATGCTCACATAAAAACTGGAGATACGCTTTCTGAGAGATTGCTTTCGGATATGTGACTTCATCATACAGGGTTCCACCCTTCCCTTCTTGGAACAGTTTGCTAACACTGTTGTCGTGGATTTTGCAAAGTGATATTTGGGAGCTCATTGAGGGCTATGGTGAAAAAGGAAATATCCTCAGATTAAAAATGGAAAGAAGCCTTCTGAGAAACTGCATTGCCATGTGTGAATGCACCTCAGACAGTCAGACGTTTTTCTTCATTGATCAGATTGTTAACACAGTTTTCTGGAAATCTGCAATTAAATACTTCATAGCGCAATGAAGCTTACGGTGACAAAGGAAATATCCTCAGATGAAATCTAGAAAGAAGCTTTCTTAGAAACTTCTTGCTGATGTGTGAATTCATTTCACAGAATAAAACTTATGTTTCATGGAGCAGTCCATTAACACTGTCTTTGAGGAACGTGAGAAGGGCTTCTTTGGATTGCATTGAGGCCTACGCTGATAAAGGAAATTTCATCAGTTCAAAACGTGAAAGAACCTTTCTGAGAAACTTCTTTCTGATCAGTGAGTTCATCTCACAGACTTACAACTTAGAACTCAGGAAGCAGTTTGCTAACACTCTTTACGTGGAAACTGCAAAGTGATATTTGGGAGCCCATAGGGGCCCATGTAAAAAAGGAAATATCCAGACATAATAACCAGAGAGAAGTTTTCTGAGAGATTACTTTCTGATATGTGACTTCATCACACAGAGTTCCACCCTTCCCTTCTTAGAAGAGTTTGCTAACACTGTTGTCGTGGATTCTGCAAAGTGATATTTGGGAGCCCATAGGGGCCCAGGGAGAAAAAAGAAGTATCCTCACATAAGAACTAGAGAGAAGCTTTCTGAGAGATTGCTCTATGATATGTGACTTCATCACATAGAGTTCCACCCTTTCCTTCTTGGAAAAGTTTGCTAACACTGTTGTCGTGGATTCTGCAAAGTGATATTTGGGAGCTAATTGAGGGCTATGATGAAAAACGAAATATCTTCAGATTAAAACTAGCAAGAAGCCTTCTGAGAAATTGCATTGCCATGTGGGAATGCAACTCACTGAGTTACATGTTTGTCTTCAGTGATCAGTGTGTTAACACAGTTTTCTGGAAATCTGCATTTACATACTTCATAGCGCAATGAATCTTATGGTGACAAAGGAAATATCCTCAGATGAAAACTACAAAGAAGGTTTCTGAGAAACTTCTTGGTGATGTGTGAATTCATCTCACTGACTTACAACTTAGACCTCAGGAAGCAGTTCGCTAACACTCTTTTCGTGGAAACTGCAAAGTGATATTTGGGAGCCCGTAGGGGCCCATTGTGAAAACCAAATAACCTCACATAATAACTTGAGAGAAGGTTTCTGAGAGACTGGTTTCCGATATGTGACTTCATCACACAGAGCTCCACCCTTCCCTTCTTGGAACAGTTTGCTAACTCTGTTGTCGTGGATTCTGCAAAGTGATATTTGGGAGCCCAGAGGGGCCATAGTGAAAAAGGAAGTATCCTCACGTAATAATTAGAGAGAAGCTTTTTAAGGGATTGCTTTCTGATCTGTGACTTCATCACACAGAGTTCAACCCTTCCTTTCTTGGAACAGTTTGCTAACACTGTTGTCGTGGATTCTGTAAAGTGATATTTGGGAGTTCATTGAGGGCTATGGTGAAAAAGGATATATCCTCAGATTAATACTTGAAAGAAGCCTTCTGAGAAACTGCATTGCCATGTGTGAATGAAACTCACAGAGTTATATGTTTCTCTTCAGTGATCAGTTTGTTAACACAGTTTTCTGGAAATATGCCATTAGAGACTTCATAGCGCAATGAAGTTTACGGTGACAAAGGAAATATCCTCAGATGAAACTAGAAAGAAGCTTTCTTAGAAACTTCTTGGTGATGTGTGAATTCATCTCACAGAGTTAAACTTATGTTTCATGTAGCAGTCCAGTAACACTGTCTTTGAGAAACCTGAGAAGTGATTCTTTGGATCGCATTGAGGCCTACGCTGATAAAGGAAATTTCATCAGTTCAAAACGTGAAAGAAGCTTTCTGAGAAACTTCTTTCTGATCAGTGAGTTCACCTCACAGACTTTCAATTCAGACCGCAGGAAGCGGTTTGCTAACACTCTTTTAGTGGAAAGTGCAAAGTGATATTTGGGAGCCCATAGGGGCCCAGGGTGAAAAAGGAAATATCCTCACATAATAACTAAAGAGAAGCTTTCTGAAAGATTGCTCCCTGATGTGCGACTTCAACACACAGAGTTCCACCCTCCCCTTCTTGGAACAGTTTGCTAACACTGTTGTCCTGCATTCTGCAAAGTGATATTTGGGAGCCCATATGGGCCCAAAGTGAAAAAGGATGTATCCTCACATAAAAACTAGAGAGAACCTTTCTGAGAGATTGCTTTCTGATATGTGACTTCATCTCAAAGAGTTCCACCCTTCCCTTCTTGCAACAGTTTGCTGACACTGTTGTCGTGGATTCTGCAAAGTGATATTTGGGACCTCACTGAGGGGTATGGTGGAAAAGGAAATATCCTCAGAATAAACCTGGAAAGAAGCCTTCTCAGAAATTGCATTGCCATGTGTGAATGCAACTCACAGAGTTACACGTTTCTTTTCAGTTATCAGTTTGTTAACACAGTTTTCTGGAAATCTGCAATTAGATACTTCATAGTGCAATGAAGCTTACGGTGACAAAGGAAATATCCGCAGATGAAAACTAGAAAGGAGCTTTCTTAGAAATTTCTTGGTGATGTGTGAATTCATCTCAGAGAGTTACACTTACGTTTCGTGGAGCAGTCCATTAACACTGTCTTTGAGGAACCTGAGAAGGGCTTCTTTGGATCGCATTGAGGCCGACGCTGATAAAGGAGATTTCATCAGTTCAAAACGTGAAAGAAGCTTTCCGAGAAACTTCTTTCTGATCAGTGATTTCATCTCAGAGACTTACAACTTAGACCTCAGGAAGCAGTTTGCTAACACACTTTTCGTGGAAACTGCAAAGTGATATTTGGGAGCCTAGAGGGGCCCATGGTGAAAAAGCAAGTATCCTCACATTAGAACTAGAGAGAAGCTTTCTGAGAGATTGCTTTCTGATATGTGACTTCATCACACAGAGTTCCACCCTTCCCTTGTTGGAACAGTTTGCTAACACTGTTGTCGTGGATTCTGCAAAGTGATATTTGGGATCCCATAGTGGCCCATGGTGAAAACGCAAGTATCCTCACATGAGAACTAGAGAGAAGCTTCCTGAGAGATTGCTTTCTGATATGTGACTTCATCACACAGAGGTCCACCCTTCCCTTACTGGAACAGTTTGCTAACAGTGTTGTGGTGAATTCTGCAAAGTGATATTTGGGAGCCCATAGGGGCCCATGGTGAATAAGGAACTATCCTCACATAAAAACTAGATAGAAGCTTTCTGAGTGATTGCTTTCGTATATGTGACTTCATCACACAGAGTTCCAATCTTCCCTTGTTGGAACAATTTGCTAACACGTTTGTCGTGGATTCTGCAATGTGATATTTGGGAGCCCATAGGGGCCCATGGTGAAAAAAGGAGTATCCTCACAAAGGAACTAGAGAGAAGCGTTCTGAGAGATTGCTTTCTGATACGTGACTTCATCACACAGAGTTCCACCCTTCCCTTCGTGGAACAGATTGCTAACACTATTGTCGTGCATTCTGCAAAGTGATATTTGGGAGCTCATTTAGGGCTATGGTGAAAAAGGAAATATCCTCAGATTAATACTGGAAGGAAGCCTTCTGAGAAGCTGCATTGCCATGTGTGAATGCAACTCACAGAGTTAAACGTTTCTCTTCAGTGATCAGTTTGTTAACACAGTTTTCTGGAAATCTGCATTTAGATAGTTCATAGCCCAATGAAACTTACGGTGACAAAGGAAATATCCTCAGATGAAAACTAGAAAGAAGCTTTCTTAGAAACTTGGTGAAGTGTGAATTCATCTCATAGAGTTTCACTTATGTATCTTGGAGCAGTGCATTAACACTATCTTTGAGGAACCTGAGAAGGGCTTCTTTGGATCGCACTGAGGCCTACGCTGATGAAGGAAATTTCGTCAGCTCAAAACGTGAAAGAAGCTTTCTGAGAAACTTCTTTCTGACCAATCATTTCATCTCACAGACTTACCACTTAGACCTCAGGAAGCAGGGTGCTAACACTCTTTTCGTGGAAACTGCAAAGTGTTATTTGGGAGCCATAGTGGCCCATGGTGAAAAGGAAATAGTACAAATAATACCAGTAGGGAACATTTCTGAGAGATTGCTTTCTGTGTGTGACTTCATCACACAGAGTTCCATTATTCCCGTCCTTCATTTCACATTTATAGCACCTTTTCTTGGAGTGATTCTGCTCTAGCATTCATGTTTGCGGAAAATCTGAAGTGATAACCCTGATATCGCTGGAATGCCCATGCGTGAATCAGAATTGTCTACAGCAATGTCAGAGAAGCCTTCTCAAGGCGAAACCTTGGATGTTGTGGTGAACTTGAACCACACAGATTTCCCATTCCATTGTTGTTTCACTGAGAGCTTCCTCCTACGCGTTTCTTTTTCACTGAAAATACTGCAAAGAGGACTCACGTGGCTTCCGAGGACACACAAAAATAACTTTCCATCTTAAAAAGACAGACCAAGCTTTCTTTGATGAACAACCAGCTTTGGATGCTGTTGAGTTCAACCAGACCAGAATTACAACCAGTATTTCGTGGGCCGTGCTAACAGTTGTGTGGAATCTGAGAAAGCTGATCATTTCGAACTCAATTTTGTAAGAATAATGGGGCCAAAGGTAAAATCCTCGGA